>NC_068424.1:56648474-57248474 GCF_023373465.1 Oncorhynchus keta | reverse complement strand
CGTTGGCTGGCCCTCGCTTCATACTCGTCGCCAAACCCACTGGTTCCAGGTCATCTACAAGACCCTACTAGGTAAAGTCCTGCCTTATCTCAGCACGCTGGTCACCATAGCAGCACCCACCCGTAGCACACGCTCCAGCAGGTGTATTTCACTGGTCACCCCCTGGGCCAATTCCTCCTTTGGCCGCCTCTCCTTCCAACTCTCTGCTGCCAATGATTGTAACAAACTACAAAAATCTCTGAAACTGGAAACACATCTCCCTCACCAGCTTTAAGCACCAGCTGTCAGAGCAGCTCACATATCACTGCACCTGTAAATAGTCCATCTATAAATAGCCCAAACAATTACCTCATCCCCTACTGTATTTATTTATTTATTTGTGCTGCCTTGCACCCCAGTATTTCTACTTTGCACATCACCTACTGCAAATCTACAAATCTAGTGTTTTTAATTGCTATATTGTATTTACTTCGCCACCGTGGCCTTTTCATTGCCTTTACCTGCCTTCTCACCTCATTTGCTCACATTGTATATAGACTTGTTTTTGTACTGTATTATTGACTGTATGTTTGTTTTACTCCATGTGTAACTCTGTGTTGTTGTATGTGTCGAACTGCTTTGCTTTATCTTGGCCAGGTCACAGTTGTAAATGAGAACTTGTTCTCAACTTGCCTACCTGGTTAAACAAAGGTCAAATAAAATAAATAAAAATACATTATGGCCTTTCTCTTGCATTTCAAAGATAATGGTACAAAAAAAAGGTTGGTTTTTCTTTGTATTGTCTTTTACCAGATCTATTGTGTTATATTCTCCTACATTCCTTTCACATTTACACAAACTTCAAAGTGTTTCCTTTCAGAAAATGCATATCCTGGCTTCAGGGCCTGAGCAACAGGCAGTTAGATTTGGGTATGTCATTTTAGGTGAAAATTGAAAAAAAAGGGTCCACTCCTTAATACACATCCTTAATACACACCCTTCATACAAATCAAAATAAAATACATTTCCATTTGTCACATGCACTAAATACATAGACCTTACATTGAAATGCTTACTTACAAGCCCTTAACCAACAATGCAGTTTTAAGAAAAATACCCCACAAAAAAATAAATAAAAGTAACAAATAATTCAAGAGCAGCAGTAAAATAACAATAGCGAGGCTATGTACAGGGGGTACCGGTACAGAGTCAATGTGCGGAGGCACCGGTTAGTCAAGATAATTGAGGTAATATGTACAGTACATGTAGGTAGAGTTATTAAAGTAACTATACATAGAAAATAACAGAGAGTAGCAGCAGCATAAAGGAGGGGGAGGGGCAGTGCAAATAGTCTGGGTAGCCAATTGATTAGATATTCAGGAGTCTTATGGCTTTGGGGTAGAATCTGTTTAGAAGCCTCTTGGACCTGGACTTGGTGCTCCGGTACCGCTTGCCGTGCCGTAGCAGAGAGGACAGTCTATGACTAGGGTGGCTGGAGTCTTTGACCATTTTTAGGGCCTTCCTCTGACACTGTCTGGTATAGAGGTCCGGAATGGCAAGAAGCTTGTACTGGGCCATACACATTACCCTCTGTAGTGCCTTACCAGGCAGTGATGCAACCCATCAGGATGCTCTCCATGGTGCAGCTGTAGAACTTTTTGAGGCTCTGAGGACCCATGCCAAATCTTTTCAGTCTCCTGTGGGGAATAGGTTTTGTCGTGCCTTCTTCACGACTGTCTTGGTGTGCTTGGACCCTGTTAGTTTGTTGGTGATGTTGACACCAAGGAAATTGAAGCTGTCAACCTGCTCTACTACAGCCCCATCGATGAGAATAGGAGTGTGCTCTGTCCTCCTTTTCCTGTAGTCCACAATTGTTGTTCTTGCACCACATGGTCACGTCTCTGACCTCCTCCCTATAGACTGTCTCGTCATTGTCAGTGATCAGGCTGTTGTGTCATCGGCAAACTTAATGATGGTGTTGCAGTCATGCCTGGCCGTGCAGTCATGGGTGAACAGGGAGTACAGGAGGGGACTGAGCACGCACCCCTGAGGTGCCCCCGTGTTGAGGATCAGCGTGGCGGATGTGTTTTTACCACCTGGGGGCGGCCCGTCAGGAAGTCCAGGATCCAGTTGCAGAGGGAGGTGTTCAGTCCCAGGGTCCTTAGCTTAGTGATGAGCTTTGAGGGCACTATGGTGTTGAACGCTGAGCTGTAGTCAATGAATAGCATTCTCACATAGGTGTTCCTTTTGTACCTGATGTGAAAGGACAGTGTGGAGTGCAATAAAGATTGCATCATCTGTGGATCTGTTGGGGCGGTATGCAAATTTGAGTGGGTCTAGGTTTTCTAGGGTTTCTGGGATAATGGTGTTGATGTGAGCCATGACCAGCCTTTCAATGCATTTCATGGGTACATATGTGAGTGCTACGGGTCAGTAGTCATTTAGGCAGGTTACCTTAGTGTTCTTGGGCACAGGGACTATGGTGGTCTGCTTGAAACATGTTGTTATTATAGACTCAGACAGAGAGAGGTTGAAAATGTCAGTGAAGACACTTGCCAGTTGGTCAGCACATGTTCGGAGTGCATGTCCTGGTAATCCATCTGGCCCTGCGGCCTTGTGAATGTTGACCTGTTTAAAGGTCTTACTCACATCGGCTGCAGAGAGCGTGATCACACAGTCGTCTGGAGCAGCTGATGCTCTCATGCATGTTTCAGTGTTACTTGCCTCGAAGCGAGCATAGAAGTTATTTAGCTCGTCTGGTAGGCTCGTGTCACTGGGAAGCTCTCGGCTGTGCGTCCCTTAGTAGTAGTCTGTAATAGTTTGCAAGCCCTACCACATCCGAGCGTCGGAGCCGGTGTAGTACGATTTGATCTTAGTCCTGTATTGACGCTTTGCCTGTTTGATGGTTCGTCGGAGGGCTAGAGTCCCGGGTTAGAGTCCCGCTCCTTGAAAGTTGCAGCTCTATCCTTTAGCTCAGTGCAGATGTTGCCTGTGATCCTTGGCTTCTGGTTGGGGTATGTATGTACAGTCAATGTGGGGACAACGTCATCAATGCACTTATTGATGAAGCCAGTGACTGATGTGGTGTACTCCTCAATGCCATCGGAAGAATCACGGGAACATATTCCAGTCTGTGCTAGCAAAACAGTCCTGTAGCTTAGCATCTGCTTCATCTGACTGTATGTTGTGCTGAGATGTTTTCCATTTGATTCTTGCACACTGTCCATTACCATCAGAATGCAACACGGATCTAATTTCAGCACTGTTCATTAGCTTCAGAATACAACACGGATCTTATTTCATCACTGTTCATTAGCTTCAGAATGAAACACGCTTATTTCATCACTGTTCATTAGCTTCAGGATGCAACACGGATCTTATTTCATCACTGTTCATTAGCTTCAGAATGCAACACAGATCTTATTTCATCACTGTCCATTAGCTTCAGAATGCAACATGGATCTTATTTCTTCTCTTTACAGTCTTAACTCAATACTATAAAGCTGGAAGTTAGTATTTTCGAACAGAGTGCAAGGTTTCCCCCTAAAGACAAACTCATGGCAGATCAGGCTAATGGACTAATTGTTCCCAGATCATCCTGACCAAGTAAAGCAATGGCAGATCAACCAGGCAGACAAATCAATCCCGCATCTGGCAGACAGACGGACAGAGAGATGACGAATCAATATCCAATCAGCACAGATACTCGAAACTATTATTGTCACGCAAACAATCTGTCTCTCTGTCTGTAAGATGAGATGGTAGGCCTATTACATTTAATTTAGTCATATAGTATTTTCTTTGTGTAGGGTGTATATTTCATCTGATTACTGTGTAACAGGGTTTAATTGGTTTGTGCATTGGTGAGGATCATGTATCTTATATGAAGGTCTGTGCTTTGCTGTGGTGTCATGTTCTCAGGGAGACATTGATGTGATGCAATTTGTTGATTGGATGAATTTCATAACGTTAGCACTCTAAAGTCATCAGTGTGACTTTGTAGCTGCCGCAGCACTGGGCTGGGGGCTTAGCGGCACAATAGAAGAAGTGGTCTGATGACACAACCAGTCTATTGAGATTAAAGGCTGTCTGTCCGGCCCGCTCAATCAGAGCGCCTCGATCGATTTGCTCCGGGAGCCATGTCTTACTCACCCCTCATCCTCTCTTTCCTCTTCCCTCTCTCACTCTCTCTCCTCTCTCTGTCATCTCTCCTCCCTCTATCATTGTTGGAGAATTGCAGCCCTGGCCAAGGAGAATGAGACAATGTTCCCTATCGATTAACCAAGTGGCCCTGTACCAGGAGGGGACTGCAGGATGGATAGGCTGCCTATAGGGTGTGTGTGTGGTGTGTGGTGGGTGGGTGGGTTGGGGTTTGTGTGTAGACATGCTGTACTGAACTGTTTCATCACTAAGTGTAAATGTGTTGTCGATGTGTGTCAACTCAAATTCAGGACAAAACAGACTGCATTTACAATCTTGCTCCTTGGCCTGTATTCTGAGAGAAGCAGAGGAAACCAGGTCCGTGTTCAATAAAGGTTGCTTGTTTGTGACATGTAGACAGGCTGTGCTGAGACACTGTTTCATAATGCATGAGGAGGACAGGACGGGCGGAGCAGGCACACATCCCTCACATCAAATGGGCTGATACAAGATAGTGTGGAAAGACAGAGAGAGAGAGAGGAGGAGGCAGGAAGACAGGTTGAGCAAGAATTGGGAAGCACTTGGAGAATCATATTTATGTGGCCTAATGAATACTTGTGGTATATACGTAGCCTGCAAATGAATGCTTAAAGTAAAGGTATAGAAAAACATGTTAACATCATCGTCTTTAAGGAATACCTAGGATAGGATAAGTAATCCTTCTCACCCCCCCCCTAAAAGATTTAGATGCACTATTGTAAAGTGGCTGTTCCACTGGATGTCATAAGGTGAATGCACCAATTTGTAAGTCGCTCTGGATAAGAGCGTCTGCTAAATGACTTAAATGTAAATGTAATGTAAATTAATTGTAACACAGATACATACAGTAGCTAAGTATTCAATGTATAGAATTGGATCTGATATGTGCATTGATGTTGTATTGGTGTGTGTTGATGTATTTTGATGTTGTATTGATGTTTATAGATGTGTATTTCTGTTATATTGATGTTCTATTGTTCTTGTGTTGATGTTGTATTGATGGTGTATTGTTTTTGTGTTGATGTGTATTGATGCTGTATTGTTCTTGTATTGATGTTGTATTGTCCTTGTATTGATGTTATATTATTCTTGTATTGATGTTATATTGTTATTTTATTGATGTTGTATTGTTCTTGTATTGATGTTGTATTGCTCTTGTATTTATGTTATATTGTTCTTGTATTGATGTTGTATTATTCTTGTATTGATGTTATATTGTTCTTGTATTGATGTTGTATTGTTCTTGTATTGATGTTGTATTGTTCTTGTATTGATGTTGTATTGTTCTTGTATTGATGTTATATTGTTCTTGTATTGATGTTGTATTGTTCTTGTATTGATGTTATATTGTTATTTTATTGATGTTGTATTATTCTTGTATTTATGTTGTATTGTTCTTGTATTGATGTTGTATTATTCTTGTATTGATGTTATATTGTTCTTGTATTGATGTTGTATTGTTCTTGTATTGATGTTATATTGTTCTTGTATTTATGTTGTATTGTTCTTGTATTGATGTTGTATTGTTCTTGTATTGATGTTGTATTGTTCTTGTATTGATGTTATATTGTTCTTCTATTGGTGTTGTATTGTTATTGTATTGATGTTGTATTGGTGTTGTATTGTTCTTGTATTGATGTTTTATTGTTCTTGTATTGATGTTGTGTTGGTGTTGTATTGATGTTGTATTGTACTTGTATTGATGTTCTTTTGGTGTTGTATTGATGTTGTATTGTTTGTGTGTTGATGTGTATTGCTGTTGTATTGTTCTTGTATTGGTGTTGTATTGATGTTATATTGTTATTGTGTTGATGTGTATTTGTGTTGTGTTGGTGTTGTATTGATGTTGTATTGGTGTTGTATTGATGTTGTATTGTTCTTGTGTTGATGTGTATTGGTGTTGTATTGGTGTTGTATTGATGTTGTATTGGTGTTGCATTGAAGTTGTATTGATGTTGTATTGGTGTTGTATTGATGTTGTATTGGTGTTGTGTTGATGTTGTGTTGATGTGTATTGGTGTTGTGTTGATGTTGTATTGTTCTTATGTTGATCTGTATTGGTGTTGTATTGGTGTTGTGTTGATGTGTATTGGTGTTGTATTGATGTTGTATTGTTCTTGTATTGATGTTATATTGTTCTTGTATTGATGTTGTATTATTCTTGTATTGATGTTATATTGTTCTTGTATTGATGTTGTATTGTTCTTGTATTGATGTTATATTGTTATTTTATTGATGTTATATTGTTCTTGTATTGATGTTGTATTGTTCTTGTATTGATGTTATATTGTTCTTGTATTGATGTTGTATTATTCTTGTATTTATGATGTATTGTTCTTGTATTGATGTTATATTGATGTTATATTGTTCTTGTATTGATGTTGTATTATTCTTGTATTTATGTTATATTGTTCTTGTATTGATGTTGTATTATTCTTGTATTTATGTTGTATTGTTCTTGTATTGATGTTGTATTGATGTTATATTGTTCTTGTATTGATGTTGTATTATTCTTGTATTTATGATGTATTGTTCTTGTATTGATGTTATATTGTTCTTGTATTGATGTTGTATTATTCTTGTATTGATGTTATATTGTTCTTGTATTGATGTTGTATTGTTCTTGTATTGATGTTGTATTGTTCTTGTATTGATGTTATATTGTTCTTGTATTGATGTTGTATTGTTCTTGTATTGATGTTATATTGTTCTTGTATTGATGTTGTATTGTTCTTGTATTGATGTTGTATTGTTCTTGTATTGATGTTATATTGTTCTTGTATTGATGTTGTATTATTCTTGTATTTATGTTATATTGTTCTTGTATTGATGTTGTATTATTCTTGTATTTATGTTGTATTGTTCTTGTATTGATGTTGTATTGTTCTTGTATTGATGTTATATTGTTCTTGTATTGATGTTGTATTATTCTTGTATTTATGTTGTATTGTTCTTGTATTGATGTTATATTGTTCTTGTATTGATGTTGTATTATTCTTGTATTTATGTTATATTGTTCTTGTATTGATGTTGTATTATTCTTGTATTTATGTTGTATTGTTCTTGTATTGATGTTGTAGTGATGTTATATTGTTCTTGTATTGATGTTGTATTATTCTTGTATTTATGATGTATTGTTCTTGTATTGATGTTATATTGTTCTTGTATTGATGTTGTATTATTCTTGTATTTATGTTATATTGTTCTTGTATTGATGTTGTATTATTCTTGTATTTATGTTGTATTGTTCTTGTATTGATGTTGTATTGATGTTATATTGTTCTTGTATTGATACTGTATTATTCTTGTATTTATGATGTATTGTTCTTGTATTGATGTTATATTGTTCTTGTATTGATGTTGTATTATTATTGTATTTATGTTATATTGTTCTTGTATTGATGTTGTATTATTCTTGTATTTATGTTGTATTGTTCTTGTATTGATGTTGTATTGATGTTATATTGTTCTTGTATTGATGTTGTATTATTCTTGTATTTATGATGTATTGTTCTTGTATTGATGTTATATTGTTATTGTATTGATGTTGTATTATTCTTGTATTTATGTTATATTGTTCTTGTATTGATGATGTATTATTCTTGTATTTATGTTGTATTGTTCTTGTATTGATGTTGTATTGTTCTTGTATTGATGTTATATTGTTATTGTATTGATGTTATATTGTTCTTCTATTGGTGTTGTATTGTTCTTGTATTGATGTTGTATTGGTGTTATATTGTTCTTGTATTGATGTTATATTGTTCTTGTATTGATGTTATATTGTTCTTGTATTGATGTTGTATTATTCTTGTATTTATGATGTATTGTTCTTGTATTGATGTTGTATTGATGTTATATTGTTCTTGTATTGATGTTATATTGTTCTTGTATTGATGTTATATTGTTCTTGTATTGATGTTGTATTATTCTTGTATTTATGATGTATTGTTCTTGTATTGATGTTATATTGTTCTTGTATTGATGTTGTATTATTCTTGTATTTATGTTATATTGTTCTTGTTGTTTATGTTGTATTATTCTTGTATTTATGTTGTATTGTTCTTGTATTGATGTTGTATTGATGTTATATTGTTCTTGTATTGATGTTGTATTATTCTTGTATTTATGATGTATTGTTCTTGTATTGATGTTATATTGTTCTTGTATTGATGTTGTATTGTTCTTGTATTTATGTTATATTGTTCTTGTATTGATGTTGTATTATTCTTGTATTTATGTTGTATTGTTCTTGTATTGATGTTGTATTGTTCTTGTATTGATGTTATATTGTTCTTGTATTGATGTTATATTGTTCTTCTATTGGTGTTGTATTGTTCTTGTATTGATGTTGTATTGGTGTTGTATTGATGTTGTATTGTTCTTGTATTGATGTTGTATTGGTGTTGTATTTATGTTGTATTGTTCTTGTATTGATGTTGTATTGTTCTTGTATTGATGTTATATTGTTATTGTATTGATGTTATATTGTTCTTCTATTGGTGTTGTATTGTTCTTGTATTGATGTTGTATTGGTGTTGTATTGGTGTTGTATTGTTCTTGTATTGATGTTGTTTTGGTGTTGTATTGATGCTATATTGTTATTTTATTGGTGTTTTATTGTTCTTGTATTGATGTTGTGTTGGTGTTGTATTGATGTTGTATTGTAGTTGTATTGATGTTCTTTTGGTGTTGTATTGATGTTGTATTGATGTGTATTTGTGTTGTATTGATGTTGTATTGATGTTGTATTGGTGTTGTATTGATGTTGTGTTGATGTGTATTTGTGTTGTATTGATGTTGTATTGGTGTTGTGTTGATGTTGTATTGGTGTTGTATTGATGTTGTATTGATGTTGTATTGATGTTGTATTGGTGTTGTATTGGTGTTGATGTTGTATTGATGTTGTATTGATGTTGTATTGGTGTTGTATTGATGTTGTATTGGTGTTGTATTGATGTTGTATTGGTGTTGTATTGATGTTGTATTGATGTTGCATTGGTGTTGTGTTGATGTTGTATTGTTCTTGTGTTGATGTGTATTGGTGTGTATACAGGGCTCATCTGTAAAATAGACCTTGGTCTCAGCATAACTCTATGTCAAAATAAAGTTTAAATAAATACTCAAACACTGTTAAACAATAACAATAAATACAAATATTTACCCTCTGCAGACTGCACTACCATGACAACTTCCCTAATGCTCTCTCTCTCGGTGTCAATGTAAAACAAGCACCTAGGAACGTGACCCTGCATTTTAAGTGTTCATCTGTTTGGGACGCACTAGGGTGCACTTGTAAAAATGGACCACCTGCTTGCTTCTCAAAAAGTAAAAGAAAATTAATTTAAGCTAAATACTACCGAGTAACTCCCTTTGTCAACTAACCATGTGACAGGCGTTGCAGATTGATATTGTTATTAAATTGGGGTAGTTAAGTTTGTGGTTAGAAGCTTTTTATTAATTGTCAAAACTCTATCTCCCTGGGTGATATTTGGGGAGGGTTAGCTGTTGAAATTGAATAATGTGGTTTTAGCCCTGAGCAGGGTGTGTGTGTTCTGTGTCCTGTGTGTGCATGTGCTTAGGTGTGACCATGTGTATGTTGTATGTTTTTGGGCATGCTCTCCCATTTTTTTTTTGTGTGTGTGCGTGCGTGCAGGCTTCACTGTTAACCCACACATCTGGGAGCACAGAGGAGATCTGAGAAAGTTTTTATTTATTTTTTTATTTCACCTTTATTTAACCAGGTAGGCTAGTTGAGAACAAGTTCTCATTTGCAACTGCGACCTGGCCAAGATAAAGCATAGCAGTGTGAACAGACAACACAGAGTTACACATGGAGTAAACAATTAACAAGTCAATAACACAGTAGAAAAAAGGGGAGTCTATATACATTGTGTGCAAAAGGCATGAGGTAGGCGAATAATTAAAATTTTGCAGAATAACACTGGAGTGATAAATGATGAGATGGTCATGTACAGGTAGAGATATTGGTGTGCAAAAGAGCAGAAAATTAAATAATTAAAAACAGTGTGGGGATGAGGTAGGTAAAAATGGGTGGGCTATTTACCGATAGACTACCTACAGCTGCAGCAATCGGTTAGCTGCTCAGATAGCAGATGTTTGAAGTTGGTGAGGGAGATAGAAGTCTCCAACTTCAGCGATTTTTGCGAGGGCCAGCCGACTAGAGCATACAGGTCGCAGTGGTGGGTGGTATAAGGTGCTTTAGTGACAAAACGGATGGCACTGTGATAAACTGCATCCAGTTTGCTGAGTAGAGTGTTGGAAGCAATTTTGTAGATGACATCGCCGAAGTCGAGGATCGGTAGGATAGTCAGTTTTACTAGGGTAAGTTTGGCGGCGTGAGTGAAGGAGGTTTTGTTGCGGAATAGAAAGCCGACTCTTAATTTGATTTTCGATTGGAGATGTTTGATATGAGTCTGGAAGGAGAGTTTACAGTCCAGCCAGACACCTAGGTACTTATAGATGTCCACATATTCAAGGTCGGAACCATCCAGGGTGGTGATGCTGGTCAGGCGTGCGGGTGCAGGCAGCGAACGTTGAAAGCATGCATTTGGTTTTACTAGCGTTTAAGAGCAGTTGGAGGCCACGGAAGGAGTGTTGTATGGCATTGAAGCTCGTTTGGAGGTTAGATAGCACAGTGTCCAAGGATGGGCCGGAAGTATATAGAATGGTGTCGTCTGCGTAGAGGTGGATCAGGGAATCGCCCGCAGTAAGAGCAACATCATTGATATATACAGAGAAAAGAGTCGGCCCGAGGATTGAACCCTGTGGCACCCCCATAGAGACTGCCAGAGGACCGGACAGCATGCCCTCCGATTTGACACACTGAACTCTGTCTGCAAAGTAGTTGGTGAACCAGGCAAGGCATTCATCCGAAAAACCGAGGCTACTGAGTCTGCCGATAAGAATATGGTGATTGACAGAGTCGAAAGCCTTGGCAAGGTCGATGAAGACGGCTGCACAGTGTTTTACAGTTCTTTGGTAACATTTCCGAGGGTCTGTGTTTTCGTGTGTGTTACATCTGACAGTTTGTCACAGTGGTATGTTTAGGATGTATGGAAGCTTGTAGCTGCTGCCTGTCGAGTCTAACACAGTCTAGGGTGGTCAGGGTGGTCCGCCGTCGTACAGTGATCCTAGGCAGGGCTACAGAGGCACAGAACAGTACAGACTTGTGTTCCTTATCCACAGGGACATTACACTTTCAGATCAAAGTTTGTCAGATGTCTAATGTTAAGATGTCCCACGACATTGGTTGTGTAGATCTCGCTACGTATATGCCTCTACCCCCCCAAAAAATAGAAAGGGTCAACACAAATTAAAAGCAGGAAAACCAGGTAATTAGATGGTGCTAATCTTTTCCATTCATTTGGGGTAGAGGCAAATAGCTGGATCTACACAACCAATGTGATGGGATGTGGTTTCATCTTGGCATGAGTCCACTTTTGAGGTTAAAAATAATTGGACACATTTTCATTCATAAGTGTAATGTCACTTTATTAAAACATGCAATGAGGAAGGGATGAGTAACTCCCCAGATAATATTAATCACTTTGAGATGGAATTAAAGTGCTATACCATTATCATTCATCTCTAAACTGACCTTCCACATCTTAATGGCACATTCGGGGAAAACACTTTACTATTTGTTGAAACCCAGTGAAACCGATAGCTTAAGGGGTTGTAGGATAAGAATGGATCTCTTTGTGTCTTATCACGGGCCTCCTCATGGTACGTGTACCGTCCATTTACCAGATGGGGAAAAAGGGGTTTAGCACTAGGGGAAAGAACCACATAATGTTAATTGTGCATGTGATGTGGTGCGTCATCAAGCCTATCTCCCGGCCACAGCTGAGATTCATAAAGCTTATCAACCAATTAGAAAGACGGCAGCTATTGGATTTGAATGTTAACACAGCGTTCAATGGCAACGATTTTTGCATATCTCAATTTGGCAGAATTTGACCCTAATCAACCCCAATTGTTTTATTTTATAAGCATAGATTTCAATGTGTTCTCAGAGTACATTGTGGACATCATTGTCTAGCTTGTTCACCTCCAGCAATAGCTGTATCTTATGAGTCACAATGTAAATGACTTAGGCAACTATTTCAGTCTAGCGAAAGACTTATGTATCTCTCTGAATCCATTGCACATGGTGTTATTGTAAGATTTGAATGGGCAAACAGATCTTAGGACTTGTGCTGCCGGAGGGCCGTCTTTTATTGGATGAAACGATGGGCTGTCTTTTATTGGATGAAACGATGGGCCGTCTTTTATTGGATGAAACGGCATTGTTCTCCTGGTGTAGTAGATGCTGCCTGCTGTATGGCTGCTCTAGTCAGTGTGTTGTTATTTCTCCTGTGTGGTGATTTGTGTTTTGTGTGTGTGCGCTCGAGGTTCATATGTTTGGTTCCCATAGGCATAGCTAATCGAGTCACTCACTTCCTGGAGGACATGTGTTAGTAAATGGGGATAGATTATCATATGACTGGCTTGTTTTGATAACCGATGGACCGTGTCTGTCTGTCTGTCTGTCTGTCTGTCTGTCTGTCTGTCTGTCTGTCTGTCTGCCTGCCTGCCTGCCTGCCTGTCTGTCTGTCTGTCTGTCTGTCTGTCTGTCTGTCTGTCTGTCTGTCTGTCTGTCTGTCTGTCTGTCTGTCTGTCTGTCTGTCTGTCTGTCTGTCTGTCTGTCTGTCTGTCTGCCTGCCTGCCTGCCTGCCTGCCTGTCTGCCTGTCTGTCTGTCTGTCTGTCTGTCTGTCTGTCTGTCTGTCTGTCTGTCTGTCTGTCTGTCTGTCTTTCAACATCTCATTGATATCCAGTGACAAATACAACCTCATATTCTTCTCCTAATCTGAATCAGGAGCCACTAATCCACCTCCAGCTGCTCCTCTTACAAGAGGACAGAGGAACTGGGTTACTGCCCCGCTTAGAAGAGAAGGTTATGGTTTCCGTATATACTGACTCAAACGACAATAGAGTTCCTACGTTATGAATTCAGATGCAGAATGTGTCCGAGTTATGCTAGAGTGATACAATGTGTCTTTACTGGCTGTACTCAGGCCTGAATGTCAATGAAATATGTGTACGTTGTTTGAATTCCCACTGTGTGATGTCAAGAAGAATAGGCTCTGGTTTGAATGTGGATCATGCGTTGATGCTGGAGGGTGTGTGTGTGTGTGTGTGTGTGTGTGTGTGTGTGTGTGTGTGTGTGTGTGTGTGTGTGTGTGTGTGTGTGTGTGTGTGTGTGTGTGTGTGTGTGTGTGTGTGTGTGTGTGTGTGTGTGTGTGTGTGTGTGTGTGTGTTGTGTGTGTGTGTGTGTGTGCCTTTGTGCATCCTCGTACGTGAATTTGAGCGTGTGGTTGTATGTGTGTGTCTGTGTGTGTATGTTTGGGTTTGTGAATCTAACCGCACCCCCCATCACTCTCCTCTTCCTCTCCAGATGGCGGACGAAGCAGAATTTGGATTACTGCTTTCTCATGATGTACGCCCAGTCTAAAGGGACCTACTATGTGCAGGTACGAAACCTCAATCTTCCAGTATGCATCTGTTTACTGTTTTAGGAAATGAGTACATTCTGCAGTGTAAAATGAGAATCTGGAAGTGTGTAAACACTATGAACTGTTTGTTCTGGGAATAATAGTTGTCCGTGCTTGGAACTACGTTGCTCACAGGGCAGCCATTGCAAATAACCTTCGAGCAGGTGGCACTCCGCTTCACTTCATTTTCCACGCAAGACCTATTGTGAGGGTGACATGCCATAAATTAGCCTCAGTTGTCTCCCACAGTCGGGGCTGCATTCGTGAGACCCGACGAACGCTTGCGTTTTGACATTAACACCCGATGCGGTTGTGTATTTTGACAGCGCTACTCGCTCTGAACTTCAAGGAGGTTCTCCTCTGGTGAAGGGAAGGGTAATTACTTCCACGTTAGTTCCCAGCCGGGGAAGGAAGTGGAAAGATGCAAACTCTGTTAGGCAGATGCAGATTAGGAGGGAGCGTTGTGATTAGGTTGGGATTTGGTTACCGTCTTTCTGCTGCTGTAAAACATCAGCCGTCTCTCATTCCTACCCATAATGTAGGAGGATATGTTGACACACCACTAGGCCTCCATCGAAGCGTCTTCGGAACAAGAAGACAATCTGTATCCATTGAAGACGAGACTGGGGGAATGCAACGCATGTGTAGCATATGGCTCAGGCGCCAATGCTTGTTCCATGTGACATTGTGTGCTTTGATGAGAGCACAGAAACATTTGGTTCTGTGTTGCTCTGACATATTGTCTGAATGACTCCTGTCCCCTGGAGAGATGTGTTCTGATCTCATTCACAATGTGCCTTTGTACTCCTTAGAGAAAACAGGAGACCATGTTAAAATAACAGTAAAATCAGGCGCTTACTCACCTTTCAACGTCCCTTTTCTACTTTTAAAGCCTAGATGTTCCATATTCATTGAAATTGACAGTGTAGAATATATTAAAACAGACTGGTTCAAACACAGGTTTAAATCAACACATGTAACGGCTGCTTGAACAAACTGCCGCTCCTCATTACCGGGCAGACTTTAGCCACTGGGATAGAAACTGATGGAAACAGCCATGTTTATTCCGCCACCGGCTGGGGATAGGGTAACGGCCATCTGTTGCAGCCCAATGTATCACCCTGGCGTGGCATGCGACTCACAAAACATGTATCCGGGCTGTCTCCACCTTGGTCCCCACTCACAGCGGGAGAAGAGGGGGTGAGAGGGAAGCAGGGTGAGATGGGAAGTGGCAGGAGTTGCGTGGGACCACTTTTGGAGCCTCGCCTCAGAAAGGAGAGGAGAAGAGCGCATGTGACAGTTTATTTCTTCAAAATCACCTCATCTGTTTTGTGAGACACAGAGCAGCTGTCACTCCTCTCACCACGGCAGGCTGTCCAGATGTCTTTTTTATTTATTTTATTTATTTTTATTCATGTTAATTAGTTGCAGTTGACTGTTTCATCTCCTGTTTAAGTCTACTGACTCATTTGAAGCTAATTTTAAAGCTTTTTTTGGAAGAGGATAAAGGACATAGTTTAGAGTATACAAATGAAGCAATTAAGTAATTTTAATTGGAAATACAGTACCAGTCAAAAGTTTGGACACACCTACTCATTCAAAGGTTTTTCTTTATTTTTGCTATTTTCTACATTGTATACTAATACTGAAGACATCAAAACTATGGAATAACATATATGGAATCATGTAGTAACCAAAGAAGTTTGCCTTGCCTTGATTTGCACACTCTTGGCATTCTCTCAATCAGCTTCACCTGGAATGCTTTTCCAACAGTCTTGAAGGAGTTATGCTGAGAACTTGCTGGCAACTCACCCCAAACCATCTCGATTGGGTTGAGATCAGGTAATTGTGGAGGCCAGGTCATCTGATGCAGCACTCCATGACTCTCCTTCTTGGTTAAATAGACTGTACACAGCCTGGGGGTGTGTTGGGTCATTGTCCTGTTGGTTAAGTGTGCCTTGAATTCTAAATAAATCACTGACATTGTCCCCAGCAAAGCACCCCCACACCATAACACCTCCTCCTCCATGCTTCACGGTGGTAACCACACATGCAGAGATCATCTGTTCACCTATGTGTCTCACAAAGACACGGCAGTTGGAAGCAAAAATCTCTGATTTGGACTCATCAGACCAAAGGACAGATTTCCACCTGTCTAATGTCCATTGCTCGTGTTTCTTGGCCCAAGCAAGTCTCTTTTTATTATTGGTGTCCTTTAGTCGTGTTTTTTTTGCAGCGATTTGAGCATAAAGGCCTGATTCATGCAGTCTCCTCTGAACAGTTGATGTTCAAATCAAGTCAAATTTTATTTGTCACATACACATGGTTAGCAGATGTTAATGCGAGTGTAGCGAAATGCTTGTGCTTCTAGTTCCGACAATGCAGTAATAACCAACAAGTAATCTAACGAACAATTCCAAAACTACTGTCTTATACACAGTGTAAGGGGATAAAGAATATGTACATAAAGATATATGAATGAGTGATGGTACAGAGCAGGATAGGCAAGATACAGTAGATGGTATCGAGTACAGTATATACATATGAG
This sequence comes from Oncorhynchus keta, assembly GCF_023373465.1. Lineage (NCBI taxonomy): Eukaryota > Metazoa > Chordata > Actinopteri > Salmoniformes > Salmonidae > Oncorhynchus > Oncorhynchus keta. The sequence goes on along the minus strand of NC_068424.1, from coordinate 57,232,210 downwards.
ATGAGTATGTAAACAAAGTGGCATAGTTAAAGTGGCTAGTGATACATGTATTACATAAGGATGCAGTCGATGATATAGAGTACAGTATATACGTATGCATATGAGATGAATAATGTAGGGTATGTAACATTATATAAGGGAGCATTGTTTAAAGTGGCTAGTGATATATTTGACATCATTTCCCATCAATTCCCATTATTAAAGTGGCTGGAGTTGAGTCAGTGTCAGTGTCAGTGTGTTGGCAGCAGCCACTCAATGTTAGTGGTGGCTGTTTAACAGTCTGATGGCCTTCAGATAGAAGCTGTTTTTCAGTCTCTCGGTCCCAGCTTTGATGCACCTGTACTGACCTCGCCTTCTGGATGATAGCGGGGTGAACAGGCAGTGGCTCGGGTGGTTGTTGTCCTTGATGATCTTTATGGCCTTCCTGTAACATCGGGTGGTGTAGGTGTCCTGGAGGGCAGGTAGTTTGCCCCGGTGATGCGTTGTGCAGACCTCACTACCCTCTGGAGAGCCTTAAGGTTGTGGGCGGAGCAGTTGCCGTACCAGGCGGTGATACAGCCCGCCAGGATGCTCTCGATTGTGCATCTGTAGAAGTTTGTGAGTGCTTTTGGTGACAAGCCAAATTTCTTCAGCCTCCTGAGGTTGAAGAGGCGCTGCTGCGCCTTCTTCACGATGCTGTCTGTGTGAGTGGACCAATTCAGTTTGTCTGTGATGTGTATGCCGAGGAACTTAAAACTTGCTACCCTCTCCACTACTGTTCCATCGATGTGGGTAGGGGGTGTTCCCTCTGCTGTTTCCTGAAGTCCACAATCATCTCCTTAGTTTTGTTGACGTTGAGTGTGAGGTTATTTTCCTGACACCACACTCCGAGGGCCCTCACCTCCTCCCTGTAGGCCGTCTCGTCGTTGTTGGTAATCAAGCCTCCCACTGTTGTGTCGTCCGCAAACTTGATGATTGAGTTGGAGGCGTGCGTGGCCACGCAGTCGTGGGTGAACAGGGAGTACAGGAGAGGGCTCAGAACGCACCCTTGTGGGGCCCCAGTGTTGAGGATCAGCGGGGTGGAGATGTTGTTGCCTACCCTCACCACCTGGGGGCGGCCCGTCAGGAAGTCCAGTACCCAGTTGCATAGGGCGGGGTCAAGACCCAGGGTCTCGGGTTTGATGACGAGCTTGGAGGGTACTATGGTGTTGAATGCCGAGCTGTAGTCGATGAACAGCATTCTCACATAGGTATTCCTCTTGTCCAGATGGGTTCGGGCAGTGTGCAGTGTGGTTGAGATTGCATCGTCTGTGGACCTATTTGGGCGGTAAGCAAATTGGAGTGGGTCTAGGGTGTCAGGTAGGGTGGAGGTGATATGGTCCTTGACTAGTCTCTCAAAGCACTTCATGATGACGGAAGTGAGTGCTACGGGGCGGGGCGGTAGTCGTTTAGCTCAGTTACCTAGAGCTTTCTTGGGAACAGGAACAATGGTGGCCCTCTTGAAGCATGTGGGAACAGCAGACTGGTATAGGGATTGATTGAATATGTCCGCAAACACACCGGCCAGCTGGTCTGCGCATGCTCTGAGGGTGCGGCTGGGGATGCCGTCTGGGCCTGCAGCCTTGCGGGGGTTAACACGTTTAAATGTCTTACTCACCTCGGCTGCAGTGAAGGAGAGTCCGCATGTTTCCGTTGCAGGCTGTGTCAGTGGCACTGTATTGTCCTCAAAGCGGGCAAAAAAGTTAATTAGTCTGCCTGGGAGCAAGACATCCTGGTCTGTGACTGGGCTGGTTTTCTTCTTGTAGTCCGTGATTGACTGTAGACCCTGCCACATGCCTCTTGTGTCTGAGCCGTTGAATTGAGATTCTACTTTGTCTCTGTACTGACGCTTAGCTTGTTTGATAGCATTGTGGAGGGAAGGAGCTTTGCACTGATTAAAAGCGGTGGTTCGCGCTTTCAGTTTCACGCGAATGCTGCCATCAATCCACGGTTTCTGGTTAGGGAATGTTTTAATCGTTGCTATGGGAACGACATCTTCAACGCACGTTCTAATGAACTCGCACACCGAATCAGCGTATTTGTCAATGTTGTTATCTGACGCAATACGAAACATATCCCAGTCCACGTGATGGAAGCAGTCTTGGAGTGTGGAGTCAGCTTGGTCGGACCAGCGTTGGACAGACCTCAGCGTGGGAGCTTCTTTTTTTAGTTTCTGTCTGTAGGCAGGGATCAACAAAATGGAGTCGTGGTCAGCTTTTCCGAAAGGAGGGCGGGGCAGGGCCTTATATGCGTCGCGGAAGTTAGAGTAACAATGATCCAAGGTTTTTCCACCCCTGGTTGCGCAATCGATATGCTGATAAAATTTAGGGAGTCTTGTTTTCAGATTAGCCTTGTTAAAATCCCCAGCTACAATGAATGCAGCCTCCGGATAACTGGATTCCAGTTTGCAAAGAGTCAAATAAAGTTAGTTCAGAGCCATCGATGTGTCTGCTTGGGGGGGGATATATACGGCTGTGATTATAATCGAAGAGAATTCTCTTGGTAGATAATGTGGTCGACATTTAATTGTGAGGAATTCTAAATCAGGTGAACAGGTTGATTTGAGTTCCTGTATGTTTCTTTCATCACACCATGTCTCGTTAGCCATAAGGCATACGCCCCCGCCCCTCTTCTTACCAGTAAGATGTTTGTTTCCGTACTTCCGGCGCCGACAGAGATGGCCGCCTCGCTTCGCGTTCCTAGGAAACTATGCAGTTTTTTGTATTTTTACGTGTTATTTCTTACATTAGTACCCCAGGTCATCTTAGGTTTCATTACATACAGTCGAGAAGAACTACTGAATATAAGATCAGCGTCAACTCACCATCAGTACGACCAAGAATATGTTTTCCGCGACGCGGATCCTGTGTTCTGCCTTTCAAACAGGACAACAGAATGGATCCCATGCGGCGACCCAAAAAAACGACTCCAAAAAAGAGGGAAACGAGGCGGTCTTCTGGTCAGACTCCGGAGACGGGCACATCGTGCACCACTCCCTAGCATTCTTCTCGCCAATGTTGAGATGTGTCTGTAATTTGAACTCTGAGAAGCATTTATTTGGACTGCACTTTCTGAGGCTGGCAACTCTAATGAACGTATCCTCTGTAGCAGAGGTAACTCTGGGTCTTTTTTCCTGTGTCGGTCTTCATGAGAGTCAGTTTCATCATAGCAATTGATGGTTTTTGCGACTGCACTTGAAGAGTGTCTTAAAGATGGACTGTCGTTTCTCTTTGCTTATTTGAGCTGTTCTTGACATAATATGGACTTGGTCGTTTACCAAATAGGGCTATCTTCTGTATACCAACCCTATCTTGTCACAAAACAACTGATTGGCTCACACTCGTTAAGAAGTAAATACATTCCACAAATGACCTTTTAACAAGACACACCTGTTAATTGAAATGCATTCCAGGTGACTACCTCATGAAGCTGGTTGAGAAAATGCCAAGAGTGTGCAAAGCTGTCATCAGGGCAAAGGGTGCCGATTTGAAGAATCTCAAATATAAAATATATTTTGATTTGTTTTATACTTTTTTTGGTTACCTCATGATTCCATATATGTTATTCCATAGTTCTGATGTCTTCACAATTATTCTACAATGTAGAAAATAGTTTTCTTTTAAATTATATATATATTTTTGAATGGGTAGGTGTGTCCAAACTTTTGACTGGTACTGTATACTGTACGCTGAACCACACAATGTGTATTAAATAATTTCACGCTGTCATCTATTTTCTGTAATGCTTTTGACCCCTTCCGGAGTTTTCAATTATTCAGAAGTACAGGCCATATGTTTGCAATCACAAAAAGCCATTGCTACAAATTACACCTATTAGTATTTAATCAAATGTAATGACTGGGAATTGTAACGTTAATTCCCCTTAATAAAGGAAATAAATGTTTAACTCTTTTCCTCCCCTTTTCTCTCCCTCAGCTGGAGGATGACATTGTTGCGCGTCCAAATTACTTCACCACGATGAAGAACTTTGCCCTGCAGCAGCCTTCTGAGGAGTGGATGATCTTGGAGTTCTCCCAGCTGGGCTTCATCGGTAAGCCTCAGCCTGTGCCAAAAGAGCTAGCCTAGCGCTATTGTTGATAGTGTGAATTAAAGAGCAACGACTCAGGGTGTTTTCACATTTGGTCCCTTTCAGACAATTTTTTTGGTTTGCTTAATTTTTGTGCAGTGTGAACACTTCAAAGGAACTCAGACCCCTCAAAAGAGCCCCTGATGTGAACCGAGCTGAAACCATCTCGAGAGGTGGTCTGAGGGCAGTTTGCTTGAATTCCGTGGTCCGTTTCCCTTTTTTAGGACCATGTGAACGCTAAGCTCACCAAGTTTGCTTGTTATTTCCCCCCCACCACACACTAGACTACTGCAACAACGTTTCCCTTGCCATAACCCCTCACATTGGTGCCACAAAAGAGAGACGAGGATAATATTCAGGTTAGGCAGAAAAAAATGTGTCCTGTTTTTGGATATTGATTAGCGATTGTTAAGGACGCACAGAAATTCCTAAATTAGGTTTTAGTTTAGATTATTTGTTTGCAGTATGTGATCTAGCTCAGTTGGTAGAGCATGGCGCTTGTAACGCCAGGGTAGTGGGTTCGATCCCCGGGACCACCCATACGTAGAATGTATGCACACATGACTGTAAGTCGCTTTGGATAAAAGCGTCTGATAAATGGCATATATTACTATATTATCTATTGGCTAAGATACCTTCATAAGCTGTTTATTGATTGCGGGGTTTGAAAAGTGTGAGAAGACAAGCAATTTGGTGAGAATCACAACATAGATTACAAAATAGTTTCTAGTTCTTAAAGGGGCAGTACAGCAGCATACCTTGGGTGTACAATTTACAATTACATCATTATTTATTCTGCAGTTATTCTATTGCAATTTATTATTTTACCAATAAAATGCACATGTTAATAGTGTCTTCTGAATACAATTATTATGTCTCATATTTTATCTAAATGCAATCTATTCGCTTCCAAAATGTAAGTAGGTACAGTACCAGTTAAAAGTTGGAAAACACCTACTCATTCAAGGGTTTTTCTTTATTTTTACTGTTTTCTACATTGTAGAATAATAGTGAAGACATCAAAACTATGAAATAACACATATGAAATCATGTAGTAACCAAAAAAGTGTTAAACAAATCAAAGTATATTTTATATTTGAGATTCTTCGAAGTAGCTACCCTTTGCCATGATGACAGCTTTGCACACTCTTGGCATTCTCTCAACTAGCTTCATCTGGAATGCTTTTCCAACAGTCTTGAAGGAGTTCCCACATATGCTGAGCACTTGTTGGCTGCTTTTCCTTCACTCTGTGGTCCAACTCATCCCAAACCATCTGAATTGGGTTGAGGTTGGGTGATTGTGGAGGCCAGGTCATCTGATGCAGCACTCCATGACTCTCCTCATGAGAGCCAGTTTCATCATAGCGCTTGATGGTTTTTGCGACTGCACTCAAAGAAACTTTCAAGGTTCTTGACTTTGACTGACCTTCTTGTCTTAAAGTATTGATGGACTGTTGTTTCTCTTTGCTTATTTGAGCTGTTCTTGCCACAATATGGACTTGGTCTTTTACCAAATAGGGCTATATTATGTATACCAACCCTGCCTTGTAACAACACAAATGATCGGCTCAAACGCGTTAAGAAGTAAAGAAATTAGACAAATTAACTTTTAACAAGGCAAACCTGTTAATTGAAATACATTCCAGGTGACTACCCCATGAAGCTGGTTGAGAAAATGCCAAGTGTGTGCAAAGCTTTAAACGAGTAGATGTGTCCAAACTTTTGACTGGTACTGTATATCTAGCTGTCCGATAACACATTCTGATTGAATGGCTTGTCCTGCACTTGGAAAAAGATCTTGGTTTCTTTCTAAACATACCAATGTAAATACAAAGAGGACTCGGTTCACAAAATAGTTGAAGTGAACTGGCAAAAGAGTTGAGTCCTCATTCAAAGGCAAGGTCACTGTGAATACAAAGAGAGCGGGGTTCTTTTGACTTTTTACTGCATAGTACAATTTAAAGAGGACTGAGATCGGTTCTTTGAAAGAGGACTATATATGAAAACACCCTCAGTGTCACCAAGGTAGTGTTACTACAGCCTAAAGAGCTAGCCCTAACACGTTACTGTTGAGTGCCTGTACATCTATGATTGCAAAAATCCGGTAACTTTCCCAACATTTCTAGGTTTTCCAGAAATCCTGGTTGATTTCTTGCTTATTCCCTCCTGATTCCAGGCATCTTCCAACCGGGTTTTTTGGAAAACCAGGGAATTTGGGGAAAGTTACTGTATTTTTGAAATCCTAGCCAGAAGAACTAGCCAGGTGCTCTAATACTGAACATTAAACATTTATGACTTAAGATTCTCACCTAGGTAGCCCCAAAAAAAGGGACTTCCTATGAACCCACAAGTAGGACACTGATACTTGAACAATGGGCTCGAAAGCCACTTGGTTATTCATACGAATAATGCTGACCAATGGCAAAGGTAAGCTATTTTAGTCAGAAGGTTATAATCAAATCTACAGCTTGGCAGGAAAGTTGTTTCTAAGCTCCCTCCAACTTGTCAGAACTACATTTCAAAGTACCCACTTTGAATTAAAGCCGGCGAAATTAATTGAAGCTTTAACCTGCATTTGATCTCTGCTCTAATTATACTGCAGAAAGTAATCAATTACTTATATCTTCCGGAATCTTTCAGTGTGGGGTAGTTGGCATGTGAAAATACAGTGCTCTGTTGACTGGAGCTGAAGGAAATTGAATTGATTTTAGAGGCAAGGCCACAGTCTCGGTTAGTGAGAGCAGTTCCAACTTCCAATTAAAGTGAACTGAAGGGGAACATTTTTTAAATGCAGCCAAAACTTTTCAGTGGTTGTGTTATCTTTGGTGAGAAAATGGGGAACACATGTGGTGTGTTTTTGGGGCTCGTGCAGAGCTAGTTGTTTCCGACCCAAAGTAAAGAGGTTTTGACAGCCAGCACAGGGCCAGGTCCCAAGGTAAACGGAACCAAAGAATCCCCTAGCCGCTCTTCTGCAGGGTTTGACATGTGCCGGACACACACAGACCCCATGGGGTCTATCATGTAGACAAGCTGTCAAACTACACCCACTAACTTAGTATCAGAGTCAATTGTGTCTTTTGATGAAAACGGATAGTGATATACATTATCCTTACCCCCCAGAACTCATCTATGACTGAAATAAAAACATGGTGCAGATTGATTTGAAATGATGAGCGTAAAATACCCAAATAAACCCTTCTCTGATGGTCTGTTTTTGTCATGGGACTCCTAATAGTCTGGCTGAAGCTGAATTCCACTTTATGACTGTGGCCTTTGACATTTCAAACATTTCCATTCAGAGCTTAAGAGGGGTATGGTGTCTTGTGACTCTCTGCTGATCAGTAAAAAACAAATTACCGAATCCACTGAAAAGCCCCCAAGAGGCCACCACTGTGTGCTTTTGTTTTGTTCTCTGATAAATGTGAAAGACGAGTATTGCAGTGGCGTGTATTCATGAAGGCCAAGGGAAGCCAGGCTTCCTCAAAAAATGTACCAAGAAAAAAACATACAAAATACTTTATCTTTCATCTCTGTGTTTCATAAATGTCCTTCAATTCGCAATAGGCTGAATGTATCTCACTGGAGAAAGCATCCGAGGGAACGAAACATCACCCATCTGTCTCAGTATGTGTAGCGTATCTATCTGATGCTTTCTGGTCAGAAAGAGTATGACATTGTTGCCTCCCGTAGTAGCATTTAAGTGCAAGGGAAGCCAGCGAGAATTTGGCCTCCCTTGATAAAAAATAAATCAAATAATGGCCAATCAGTGTTGTGCTAAACTGAGTGAGCTCAGCTGTGAATGCTCCTGACGCACCCCAAAAAAGACCAATCATATCACAAGCCAAATGTCATTATTGACAGATTTTTATTTATTTATTGTTGCATCTTGTTGTGTCCCAAGGTAAACTGAACCAAAGAATCCCATAGCCGCCATTATGGCAGGGTTTGACAGGTGCCAGACACAGACAGACCACATGTGTGGCTGGCTTGCCAGCTAGCTGAAATCGTCCCTCTCCTAAATTAGCAATGAAGATAGGGATTTGGTCTTGTGGTTTTACTTCATTCTCCATGCTGGCCGATGATTATAACAGCGATTCTGATCCAACCATAAGTTCCTACATTGTGCCCCTGGCCTGAGAGGATGGAAGTTCAACATGTAGCTAGATGTAGTATGCTAACGTTAACTAGCTGGCCTGGCACATCATTGCCCATAAAATGAAGTTAGGCTAGCGAGGAAGCTTTTTAGCTAGGTAGCCAAGGTCAACAAAAACTAAAAGTGTGTACTGTATGATAGAACGTTTAGGCAACATCAAAGAGCGGAGTATGGGATTGGTGTTTCTCTACAAGTAGAGTGAGTTGCCAAGTTTTTTCTACTTGCATGCACGCACACACCACACACGCACACACACACACACACACACACACACACACACACACACGCGCACACACGCACACACGCACACGCACGCACACGCACACGCACACGCACACGCACACGCACACGCACGCACACACACACACACACACACACACACACACACACACACACACACACACACACACACACACACACACACACACACAAATCATTACCATGGATAGCCACATCATATTTAGCTTACGTTGATTGGACTAAATAGTTTTTGGTATCTTTTAGTTGTCACTGTATTAGACTAAGCATAGGTGATTAGATGATGTTGAAATGGTGCAAGAATATTGGCGGCAGCTCCTGTTTTCTTTGTGACTTGTGGTAACACTCCTTGGTTCTAAATCAATAGTTTAGTAGTCTTGCCCATGCTGTAGGTCATGTAACTGTTTGTTTACACGCAATATGTTTTGTGGACTTCACCGGAAAGATGTTGCCCTCCGGTTTTGTAATGAAACAAATGTGTGGTTGAATTCATTCTTCCACTATGTCTTCTTATTGCCTCTGCCTATATATCACAGTGGCAAGGCATATGAACTAACAGGTTATAGAGCAAAAAACACAATTATCACAACACATTCAAAGGTTTGGGGTCACTTAGAAATGTTTTTGAAAGAAAAGCTCATTTTTTTTAAAGAAAAGCTCATTTTTTGTTCATTAACATAACATCAAGTTGATCAGAAATACAGTGTAGACATTGTTAATGTTGTAAATGACCATTGTAGCTGGAAACGGCTGACTTTTAATGGAATATCTACATAGGCGTACAGAGGCCTATTATCAGCAACCATCACTCCTGTGTTACAATGGCATGTTGTGTTAGCTAATCAAAGTTTATAATTTAAAAGGCTAATTGATCATTAAAAAACCCTTTTGCAATTATGTTAGCAGACCTGTCTTTTTTTAGACTAGTTGAATATCTGGAGCATCAGCATTTGTGGGTTCGATTACAGGCTCAAAATGGCCAGAAACAAATAACTTTCTTCTGAAACTCGTCAGTCTATTCTTGTTCTGAGAAATGAAGGCTATTCCATTTGAGAAATTGTCAAGAAACTAAAGAGAAACTGTGTACTACTACTCCCTTCACAGAACAATGCAAACGGGCTCTAAACCAGAATAGAAAGAGGAGTGGGTGGCCCCGGTGCACAACTGAGCAAGTACAATAGAGTGTCTAGTTTGAGAATCAGACGCCTCACAAGTCCTCAACTTGCAGCTTCATTAAATTGTACCTGCAAAACACCTGTCTCCAACATCAACAGTGAAGAGGCGCCTCCGGGATGCTGGCCTTCTAGGCACAGTTACAAAGAAAAAGCCATATCTCAGACTGGCCAATAAAAATAAAATATTAAGATGGGCAAAAGAACACAGACACTGGACAGAGGAACTCTGCATAGAAGGCCAGCATCCCGTAGTTGCCTCTTCACTGTTGATGTTGAGACTGGTGTTTTACGGGTGCTATTAAATGTTAAGGACCTGTGAGACGTCTGTTTCTCAAACTAGACACTCTAATGTACTTGTCCTCTTGCTCAGTTGTGCACCAGACAACACCGGCAACAACGTCGTTTATGGGCACAAACCCACCGTCGCTGGACCAGACAGGACAGGCAAAAAGTGCTCTTCACTGACGAGTCACTGTTTTGTCTCACCAGGGGTGATGGTCGGATTTGCATTTCTCATCGAAGGAATGAGCGTTACACTGAGGCCTGTACTCTGGAGCAGGATCAATTTGGAGGTGGAGGGTCCGTCATGGTCTGGAGCTGTGTGTCACAGCATTGGACTGAGCTTGTTGTCATTGCGGGCAATCTCAACTCTGTGCGTTACAGGGAAGTCATCCTCCTCCCTCATGTGGTACCCTTCCTGCAGGCTCATCCTGACATGACCCTCCAGCATGACAATGCCACCAGCCATACTGCTCGTTCTGTGCGTGATTTCCTGCAAGACAGGAATGTCAGTGTACTTCCATGGCCAGCGAAGAGCCCGGATGGAGGGCGAGGGCTAGGGCCATTCCACCCGGAAATGTCCGGGAACTTGAAGGTGCCTTGGTGGAAGAGTGGGGTAACATCTCACAGCAAGAACTGCCAAATCTGGTGAAGTCCATGAGAAGATGCACTGCAGTTCTTAATGCAGCTGGTGGCCACACCAGATACTGACTGTTACTTTTGATTTTGACCCCTCCCCCCCTTTGTTCAGTTACACATTATTCAATTTCTGTTAGTCACATGTCTGTGGAACTTGTTCAGTTGTTGAATCTTATGTTCATACAAATATTTACACATGTTAAGTTTGCTGAAAATAAACGCAGTTGACAGTGAGAGGATGTTTCTTTTTTTGCTGAGTTTATAATATGTTTTATTGTCTATGAGAAACCCTAAGTGTTTCACCAAATAGGGGATTATTCAACGTTTTCCACTCTGACATAGTCCCTATCTCCTCCATGATTCACAAGACTTCTTTCTCTCCCTTTCTCTCTCTGACACACACACACACACATGGAGAATCCTCCTCCTCACACACACACACACACACACACACACACACACACACACACACACACACACACACACACACACACACACACACACACACACACACACACACACACACACACACACACACACACACAGTCTCATGTACACACGATTACACTGCATGTGCCACACTCTTTCCCATGAGCCTCTGCTGCTCCACTTTACTCTAATAAGTCCCAGAGTGCTGTTCGGGGCCCAGCTTAACCAGTGATTGATGTCCACTCTGCTCTCTCCACACCATCCCTCCAGCCCCATCTCCCGCAGCAAATACCTCCAAGCTATAGGACCAGCAGGATGTAAAGGGACTAAGGAATAGTATATATGGGGACTAGAGAGTAGGATGTTTTGGGACTAGAGAGTAGGATGGGTAGGGACTAGGGAGTAGGATGTATAGAGACTAAGGAGTAGTATGGTTGGGACTAGAGAGTAGGATGTATAGGGACTAGAGAGTAGGATGGGTAGGGATTAGGGAGTAGGATGTATAGGGACTAAGGAGTAGTATGGTTGGGACGAGAGAGTAGGATGGGTAGGGACTAGGGAGTAGGATGGGTAGGGACTAGGGAGTAGGATGGGTAGGGACTATGGAGTAGGATGTATAGAGACTAAGGAGTAGTATGGTTGGGACTAGAGAGTAGGATGTATAGGGACTAGGGAGTAGGATGTATAGTGTCTAAGGAGTCGGATGTATAGGGACTAGGGGGTAGGATGTATAGGGTCTAAGGGGTAGGATGTATAAGGTCTAAGGAGTAGGATGGATAGGGACTAGGGAGTAGGATGTATAGGGACTAAGGAGTAGGATGGTTGGGACTAGAGAGTAGGATGTATAGGGACTAGGGAGTAGGATGTATAGTGTCTAATGAGTCGGATGTATAGGGACTAAGGAGTAGGATGGTTGGGACTAGGGAGTAGGATGTATAGGGACTAGGGAGTAGGATGGGTAGGGACTAGGAGTAGGATGTATAGGGACTAAGGAGTAGGATGTATAGGGACTAAGGGAGGATGGATAGAGACTAAGGAGTAGGATGTATAGGGACTAGGGAGTAGGATGTATAGGGACTAGGGAGTAGGATGTATAGTGTCTAATGGTCAGATGTATAGGGGGATGGATAGGGACTAAGGAGTAGGATGGATAGGGAGAGTAGGATGGATAGAGACTAGTAGGATGTATAGGGACTAGAGAGTAGGATGTATAGGGACTAGGGAGTAGGATGTATAGTGTCTAATGAGTCAGATGTATAGGGAATAGGGGTAGGATGGATAGGGACTAAGGGGTAGGATGTATGATGTATAGGATGGGACTAGGGGTAGGATGTATAGGATGGATGATGAGACTAAGGAGTAGGATGTATATGGACAAGGGACTAGGATATATAGGGACTAGGGGGTAGGATGTATAGGGACTAGGGGTATGGATAGGGACTTAGGGGTAGGATGTCTATGGATGAGTAGGATGTATAGGGACTAGGGGTAGGATGGATAGTAGGATGTATAGGGACTAGGGGTAGGATGTATAGGGACAAGGATGACTAATGAGTCGGATGTATAGGGACTAGGGGTAGGATGTATAGGGTAGGGGGACTAGGGGGTAGGATGGATAGGGACTAGGGGGTAGGATGTATAGGGACTAGGGGGTAGGATGGTAGGGATAGGGGGTAGGATGTATAGGGACTAATGGGTATGATGTATAGTGTCTAAGGAGTAGGATGTATATGGACAAGGGGGACTAAGGTGTAGGATATATAGGGACTAGGGGTAGGATGTATAGGGACTAGGGGTATGATGTATAGGGACTTAGGGGTAGGATGTATATGGACTAGGGGGTAGGATGTATAGGGACTAGGGGGTAGAATGTACATGGACTAAGGAGTAGGATGTATAGGGACTAGAGAGTAGGATGTATAGGGACTAGGGAGTAGGATGTATAGTGTCTAAGGAGTCGGATGTATAGGGACTAGGGGGTAGGATGTATAGGGTCTAAGGGGTAGGATGTATAAGGTCTAAGGAGTAGGATGGATAGGGACTAAGGGGTAGGATGTATAGGGACAAGGGAGACTAAGGAGTAGGATATATAGGGACTAGGGGGTAGGATGTATAGGGACTAGGGGGTAGGATGTATAGGGACTAATGGGTATGATGTATAGTGTCTAAGGAGTAGGATGTATAGGGACAAGGGGGACTAAGGGGTAGGATATATAGGGACTAGGGGGTAGGATGTATAGGGACTAGGGGGTAGGATGTATAGGGACTTAGGGGGTAGGATGTATATGGACTAGGGGGTAGGATGTATAGGGACTAGTGGGTAGGATGTATAGGAACTAGGGGGTAGAATGTATATGGACTAAGGAGTAGGATGTATAGGGACTAGGGAGTAGGATGTATAGAGACTTGGGGGTAAGATGTATAGGGACTAAGGAGTAGGATGTATAGGGACTAAGGAGTAGGATGTATAAGGACTGGGGAGTAGGCGCTGATCTAAGTTCAGTCGAATTGCTCCCCCTAATGGTTAAGGGTAGATTAGAAGAGGGCAAGCTTATCTGAGATCTCTGCCCGCAGGCAACGTCTACCTACATTTACATTTACATTTAAGTCATTTAGCAGACGCCTATTGGGAATAGTTTATTGGAAGCCAATTGAATAATAAAATGATAGATGTCTATGGAATATGTTGCTACTGGACTAAATGTTGTCTCCGAGGCCTATTGTCATGGGGGGTGTTACTAATGCACGGAGGCTTGTTGTGCAATTAAACTGAACGTCTTTACTTGAGATCAACATGTTAACAACTCGTACAAACCTCACTCATCCAATCCTCACACCTCTGTACACGCACAACGTGCCTGATACATTCTTAAAGCAACAGTATTCAATTCTCAACTGAGCTACGACACTATATTACTGAACACAACGGGGGGTTAACAAAGCTCAGATTGTTATTCACTTTCAATTGAGTAGAAATTGCATACTGACATTGCTTGGCGTGGGCCTTCTCCTATTCCACTTATCAAACATAAAGCGAAAGCGTGTCAAATAAGCTTCTGACGGATGCCATATCCGTTGCTGTTACTTGCTGTGCTTAGCTAAGCGTGTAAAGTCTGCCTGTCAGTTTCGTCTGTAGATTCGTACCCGGGCTTCCCGTGGAGGAAATTGAGGTGAGGCGTCTCTTTCTCTTTCCCCCTCTTTCTGTCATTCTCTCGCTCTCCTTCCCATCTCTCTCTCCCTGTCTCCCCCGCATCTCTCTCTCTCATTATCTCCTCTTTCTTTCTTTCTCTCCCCCTCTCTTTCTCTCTCTCTATCCTCCTCTCCACTCACATTTAATTGGAGAGCATGGTCCTCACGGGTAGCCCGGGACAGTGGGCCCAGTTCGACAACCGTGACTGAATGCCGCTCTGAGGCACACTCGCCCCAGAGTTTTGATAAGCCGACAGGCTCGCTTCTCCCGACCGTCACAACGAGCAGCTCACTGAATCATGGCCGCCGGGCTGTCAACAACATTGGTCATGGAAAAGACACCAACCTCAGTTCTCCATTCCTCTTTTTCTGTCTGAGAATATGAGAGAGGGAGTAGGGAAGAGAATGGACTGATTTGAAATCTGATGTCAAGATTTAGGCTTACCGAGTTCAAGGTCGTCACCTTTTAGAGTTTTTAAACATAAGAGTTAGTTAAAAGGAGGAATAGCTAGAGGGTTGAGTAATGATACTCTTACCTTTCTGCTTCTTATTCCCTAAAGATGGAGAAAATTAATCTCGAGAAGAAGGTTTGCCTGGTTTGTGCACATGTATCCAATCTCCTATACTCATCATGCATCATTACCCGGCCAAAGAGCAACACAGCCTCTGTTTTAGGCTTAGTGCAGTCAGTGTTTGACTGCCTCAAAACACAATTACATAAGATAATTAGCCGTCACTGTGACGATAATGATCCGAGACACACCATAACAATATTCCCCTCACAGGATAAGCCATGCAGCGCTAAATACATCATTCCGGCTAGGCGACAGGAGGATTTGTGAGCAGTAATCTGATGGGTTGTGCTCCGATGGGGCTCTCTCAGGTGTTTTTAGGAGCCCTAGCTAGTGGTTAGCGACTGCTCCTTTCTCTCCCCTCTGCTCTCATTAGCATTCTGCAGCTAACCAGCGTGACAGGGCGAGCAGCCGGCACAATCAGGGAGAATCAGGTGGCAGCCATCTGCGTGTATGGCTGTGCATACGAGTGCAAGGAAAGAGTGGATTGTTAGAGGGAGAGAGAGAGGTGTTGATTCATGGATACAGTCACATTAGACCTCAAATTGAAGCCAACATTGTAGAAAATGGAAAGATGACAAATAGTTAAATGGCTCTCCATAAAATACAGATGAAAATGGAATGTTATGCTTTTGACATTTAACCTGAGCATTTTGTTAGAAGACCGCATTCAAAGGCTGTTTTGTATAACTCAGCATTGAAGTTATGGTGTGTGGCTGCCTATAGAGGTTATCCCCAGGTGTGTGGCTGCCTATAGAGGTTATCCCCAGGTGTGTGGCTGCCTATAGAGGTTATCCCCAGGTGTGTGGCTGCCTATAGAGGTTATCCCTGGGTGTGTGGCTGCCTATTACATTTACATTTACATTTAAGTAATTTAGCAGACGCTCTTATCCAGAGCGACTTACAAATTGGTGCATTCACCTTATGACATCCAGTAGAATAGTCACTTTAAAATAGTGCATCTAAATCTTAAAGGGGGTGAGAAGGATTACTTATCCTATCCTAGGTATTCCTTAAAGAGGTGGGGTTTCAGGTGTCTCCGGAAGGTGGTGATTGACTCCGCTGTCCTGGCGTCGTGAGGGAGTTTGTTCCACCATTGGGGGCCAGAGCAGCGAACAGTTTTGACTGGGCTGAGCGGGAACTGTACTTCCTCAGTGGTAGGGAGGCGAGCAGGCCAGAGGTGGATGAACGCAGTGCCCTTGTTTGGGTGTAGGGCCTGATCAGAGCCTGGAGGTACTGAGGTGCCGTTCCCCTCACAGCTCCGTAGGCAAGCACCATGGTCTTGTAGTGGATGCGAGCTTCAACTGGAAGCCAGTGGAGAGAGCGGAGGAGCGGGGTGACGTGAGAGAACTTGGGAAGGTTGAACACCAGACGGGCTGCGGCGTTCTGGATGAGTTGTAGGGGTTTAATGGCACAGGCAGGGAGCCCAGCCAACAGCGAGTTGCAGTAATCCAGACGGGAGATGACAAGTGCCTGGATTAGGACCTGCGCCGCTTCCTGTGTGAGGCAGGGTCGTACTCTGCGGATGTTGTAGAGCATGAACCTACAGGAACGGGCCACCGCCTTGATGTTAGTTGAGAACGACAGGGTGTTGTCCAGGATCACGCCAAGGTTCTTAGCGCTCTGGGAGGAGGACACAATGGAGTTGTCAACCGTGATGGCGAGATCATGGAACGGGCAGTCCTTCCCGGGAGGAAGAGCAGCTCCGTCTTGCCGAGGTTCAGCTTGAGGTGGTGATCCGTCATCCACACTGATATGTCTGCCAGACATGCAGAGATGCGATTCGCCACCTGGTCATCAGAAGGGGAAAGGAGAAGATTAATTGTGTGTCGTCTGCATAGCAATGATAGGAGAGACCATGTGAGGTTATGACAGAGCCAAGTGACTTGGTGTATAGCGAGAATAGGAGAGGGCCTAGAACAGAGCCCTGGGGGACACCAGTGGTGAGAGCGCGTGGTGAGGAGACAGATTCTCGCCACGCCACCTGGTAGGAGCGACCTGTCAGGTAGGACGCAATCAAGCGTGGGCCGCGCCGGAGATGCCCAACTCGGAGAGGGTGGAGAGGAGGATCTCATGGTTCACAGTATCGAAGGCAGCCGATAGGTCTAGAAGGATGAGAGCAGAGGAGAGAGAGTTAGCTTTAGCGGTGCGGAGCGCCTCCGTGATACAGAGAAGAGCAGTCTCAGTTGAATGACTAGTCTTGAAACCTGACTGATTTGGATCAAGAAGGTCATTCAGAGAGAGATAGCGGGAGAGCTGGCCAAGGACGGCACGTTCAAGAGTTTTGGAGAGAAAAGAAAGAAGGGATACTGGTCTGTAGTTGTTGACATCGGAGGGATTGAGTGTAGGTTTTTTCAGAAGGGGTGCAACTCTCGCTCTCTTGAGGACGGAAGGGACGTAGCCAGCGGTCAGGGATGAGTTGATGAGCGAGGTGAGGTAAGGGAGGAGGTCTCCGGAAATGGTCTGGAGAAGAGAGGAGGGGATAGGGTCAAGCGGGATAACCTATAGAGGTTATCCCTGGGTGTGTGGCTGCCTATAGAGGTTATCCCCAGTTGTGTGGCTGCCTATAGAGGTTATCCAAAGGTGTGTGGCTGCCTATAGAGGTTATCCCCAGGTGTGTGGCTGCCTATAGAGGTTGTCCTCCAGGTGTGTGGCTGCCCATAGAGGTTATCCCTAGGTGTGTTGCTGCCTATAGAGGTTATACCCCGGTGTGTGACTGCCTATAAAGGTTATACCCCGGTGTGTGGCTGCCCATAGAGGTTATCCCCAGGTGTGTGGCTGCCCATAGAGGTTATCCAAAGGTGTGTGGCTGCCTATAGAGGTTATACCCCGGTGTGTGACTGCCTATAAAGGTTATACCCCGGTGTGTGGCTGCCTATAGAGGTTATCCCCAGGTGTGTGGCTGCCCATAGAGGTTATACCCCGGTGTGTGGCTGCCTATAGAGGTTATCCCCAGGTGTGTGGCTGCCTATAGAGGTTATCCCCAGGTGTGTGGCTGCCTATAGAGGTTATCCCCAGGTGTGTGGCTGCCTATAGAGGTTATCCCCAGGTGTGTGGCTGCCTATAGAGGTTATCCCTGGGTGTGTGGCTGCCTATAGAGGTTATCCCTGGGTGTGTGGCTGCCTATAGAGGTTATCCCCAGTTGTGTGGATGCCTATAGAGGTTATCCAAAGGTGTGTGGCTGCCTATAGAGGTTATCCCCAGGTGTGTGGCTGCCTATAGAGGTTATACCCCGGTGTGTGGCTGCCTATAGAGGTTGTCCTCCAGGTGTGTGGCTGCCTATAAAGGTTATACCCCGGTGTGTGGCTGCCTATAGAGGTTATCCCCAGGTGTGTGGCTGCCCATAGAGGTTATACCCCGGTGTGTGGCTGCCTATAGAGGTTATCCCCAGGTGTGTGGCTGCCCATAGAGGTTATCCAATGGTGTGTAGCTGCCTATAGAGGTTATACCCCGGTGTGTGGCTGCCCATAGAGGTTATACCCAGGTGTGTGGCTGCCTATAGAGGTTATCCCCAGGTGTGTGGCTGCCTATAGAGGTTATACCCCGGTGTGTGGCTGCCTATAGAGGTTATACCCCGGTGTGTGGCTGCCTATAGAGGTTATCCCCAGGTGTGTGGCTGCCCATAGAGGTTATCCAAAGGTGTGTGGCTGCCTATAGAGGTTATACCCCGGTGTGTGGCTGCCTATAGAGGTTATACCCCGGTGTGTGGCTGCCTATAGAGGTTATACCCCGGTGTGTGGCTGCCTATAGAGGTTATCCCCAGGTGTGTGGCTGCCTATAGAGGTTATCCCCAGGTGTGTGGCTGCCCATAGAGGTTATCCCTAGGTGTGTTGCTGCCTATAGAGGTTATACCCCGGTGTGTGACTGCCTATAAAGGTTATACCCCGGTGTGTGGCTGCCTATAGAGGTTATCCCCAGGTGTGTGGCTGCCCATAGAGGTTATCCCCAGGTGTGTGGCTGCCCATAGAGGTTATCCAAAGGTGTGTGGCTGCCTATAGAGGTTATACCCCGGTGTGTGACTGCCTATAAAGGTTATACCCCGGTGTGTGGTTGCCTATAGAGGTTATCCCCAGGTGTGTGGCTGCCCATAGAGGTTATACCCCGGTGTGTGGCTGCCTATAGAGGTTATCCCCAGGTGTGTGGCTGCCTATAGAGGTTATACCCCGGTGTGTGGCTGCCTATAGAGGTTATCCCCAGGTGTGTGGCTGCCCATAGAGGTTATCCAAAGGTGTGTGGCTGCCTATAGAGGTTATCCCTAGGTGTGTGGCTGCCTATAGAGGTTATACCCCGGTGTGTGGCTGCCTATAGAGGTTATACCCCGGTGTGTGGCTGCCTATAGAGGTTATACCCCGGTGTGTGGCTGCCTATAGAGGTTATCCCCAGGTGTGTGGCTGCCTATAGAGGTTATCCAAAGGTGTGTGGCTGCCCATAGAGGTTATACCCCGGTGTGTGGCTGCCTATAGAGGTTATCCCCAGGTGTGTGGCTGCCTATAGAGGTTATACCCCGGTGTGTGGCTGCCTATAGAGGTTATACCCCGGTGTGTGGCTGCCTATAGAGGTTATCCCCAGGTGTGTGGCTGCCCATAGAGGTTATCCAAAGGTGTGTGGCTGCCTATAGAGGTTATCCAAGGTGTGTGGCTGCCTATAGACGTTATACCCCGGTGTGTGGCTGCCTATAGAGGTTATACCCCGGTGTGTGGCTGCCTATAGAAGTTATACCCCGGTGTGTGGCTGCCTATAGAGGTTATCCCCAGGTGTGTGGCTGCCTATAGAGGTTATCCCCAGGTGTGTGGCTGCCTATAGAGTTATCCCCAGGTGTGTGGCTGCCCATAGAGGTTATCCCTAGGTGTGTTGCTGCCTATAGAGGTTATACCCCGGTGTGTGACTGCCTATAAAAGTTATACCCCGGTGTGTGGCTGCCTATAGAGGTTATCCCCAGGTGTGTGGCTGCCCATAGAGGTTATCCCCAGGTGTGTGGCTGCCCATAGAGGTTATACCCCGGTGTGTGGCTGCCTATAGAGGTTATCCCCAGGTGTGTGGCTGCCTATAGAGGTTATACCCCAGTGTGTGGCTGCCTATAGAGGTTATCCCCAGGTGTGTGGCTGCCCATAGAGGTTATCCAAAGGTGTGTGGCTGCCTATAGAGGTTATCCCTAGGTGTGTGGCTGCCTATAGAGGTTATACCCCGGTGTGTGGCTGCCTATAGAGGTTATACCCCGGTGTGTGGCTGCCTATAGAGGTTATACCCCGGTGTGTGGCTGCCTATAGAGGTTATCCCCAGGTGTGTGGCTGCCTATAGAGGTTATCCCCAGGTGTGTGGCTGCCCATAGAGGTTATACCCCGGTGTGTGGCTGCCTATAGAGGTTATCCCCAGGTGTGTGGCTGCCTATAGAGGTTATACCCCGGTGTGTGGCTGCCTATAGAGGTTATCCCCAGGTGTGTGGCTGCCTATAGAGGTTATACCCCGGTGTGTGGCTGCCTATAGAGGTTATACCCCGGTGTGTGGCTGCCCATAGAGGTTATCCAAAGGTGTGTGGCTGCCTATAGAGGTTATCCCTAGGTGTGTGGCTGCCTATAGAGGTTATACCCCGGTGTGTGGCTGCCTATAGAGGTTATACCCCGGTGTGTGGCTGCCTATAGAGGTTATACCCCGGTGTGTGGCTGCCTATAGAGGTTATCCCCAGGTGTGTGGCTGCCTATAGAGGTTATCCCCAGGTGTGTGGCTGCCCATAGAGGTTATCCCTAGGTGTGTTGCTGCCTATAGAGGTTATACCCAGGTGTGTGGCTGCCCATAGAGGTTATACCCCGGTGTGTGGCTGCCTATAGAGGTTATCCCCAGGTGTGTGGCTGCCTATAGAGGTTATACCCCGGTGTGTGGCTGCCTATAGAGGTTATCCCCAGGTGTGTGGCTGCCCATAGAGGTTATCCAAAGGTGTGTGGCTGCCTATAGAGGTTATCCCTAGGTGTGGCTGCCTATAGAGGTTATACCCCGGTGTGTGGCTGCCTATAGAGGTTATACCCCGGTGTGTGGCTGCCTATAGAGGTTATACCCCGGTGTGTGGCTGCCTATTGAGGTTATCCCCAGGTGTGTGGCTGCCTATAGAGGTTATCCAAAGGTGTGTGGCTGCCTATAGAGGTTATCCCCAGGTGTGTGGCTGCCTATAGAGGTTATACCCCGGTGTGTGGCTGCCTATAGAGGTTGTCCTCCAGGTGTGTGGCTGCCCATAGAGGTTATCCCTAGGTGTGTTGCTGCCTATAGAGGTTATACCCCGGTGTGTGACTGCCTATAAAGGTTATACCCCGGTGTGTGGCTGCCTATAGAGGTTATCCCCAGGTGTGTGGCTGCCCATAGTGGTTATCCCCAGGTGTGTGGCTGCCCATAGAGGTTATCCAAAGGTGTGTGGCTGCCTATAGAGGTTATACCCCGGTGTGTGGCTGCCTATAGAGGTTATCCCCAGGTGTGTGACTGCCTATAAAAGTTATACCCCGGTGTGTGGCTGCCTATAGAGGTTATCCCCAGGTGTGTGGCTGCCCATAGAGGTTATCCCCAGGTGTGTGGCTGCCCATAGAGGTTATACCCCGGTGTGTGGCTGCCTATAGAGGTTATCCCCAGGTGTGTGGCTGCCTATAGAGGTTATACCCCGGTGTGTGGCTGCCTATAGAGGTTATTCCCAGGTGTGTGGCTGCCCATAGAGGTTATCCAAAGGTGTGTGGCTGCCTATAGAGGTTATCCCTAGGTGTGTGGCTGCCTATAGAGGTTATACCCCGGTGTGTGGCTGCCTATAGAGGTTATACCCCGGTGTGTGGCTGCCTATAGAGGTTATACCCCGGTGTGTGGCTGCCTATAGAGGTTATCCCCAGGTGTGTGGCTGCCTATAGAGGTTATCCCCAGGTGTGTGGCTGCCCATAGAGGTTATACCCCGGTGTGTGGCTGCCTATAGAGGTTATCCCCAGGTGTGTGGCTGCCTATAGAGGTTATACCCCGGTGTGTGGCTGCCTATAGAGGTTATCCCCAGGTGTGTGGCTGCCTATAGAGGTTATACCCCGGTGTGTGGCTGCCTATAGAGGTTATACCCCGGTGTGTGGCTGCCCATAGAGGTTATCCAAAGGTGTGTGGCTGCCTATAGAGGTTATCCCTAGGTGTGTGGCTGCCTATAGAGGTTATACCCCGGTGTGTGGCTGCCTATAGAGGTTATACCCCGGTGTGTGGCTGCCTATAGAGGTTATACCCCGGTGTGTGGCTGCCTATAGAGGTTATCCCCAGGTGTGTGGCTGCCCATAGAGGTTATCCAAGGTGTGTGGCTGCCTATAGAGGTTATACCCCGGTGTGTGGCTGCCTATAGAGGTTATACCCCGGTGTGTGGCTGCCTATAGAGGTTATACCCCGGTGTGTGGCTGCCTATAGAGGTTATCCCCAGGTATGTGGCTGCCTATAGAGGTTATCCCCAGGTGTGTGGCTGCCCATAGAGGTTATCCCTAGGTGTGTTGCTGCCTATAGAGGTTATACCCCGGTGTGTGACTGCCTATAAAGGTTATACCCCGGTGTGTGGCTGCCTATAGAGGTTATACCCCGGTGTGTGGCTGCCTATAGAGGTTATCCCCAGGTGTGTGGCTGCCCATAGAGGTTATACCAAGGTGTGTGGCTGCCTATAGAGGTTATCCCCAGGTGTGTGGCTGCCTATAGAGGTTATACCCCGGTGTGTGGCTGCCTATAGAGGTTATACCCCGGTGTGTGGCTGCCTATAGAGGTTATACCCCGGTGTGTGGCTGCCTATAGAGGTTATACCCAGGTGTGTGGCTGCCTATAGAGGTTATCCCCAGGTGTGTGGCTGCCTATAGAGGTTATACCCCGGTGTGTGGCTGCCTATAGAGGTTATACCCAGGTGTGTGGCTGCCTATAGAGGTTATACCCCGGTGTGTGGCTGCCTATAGAGGTTATCCCCAGGTGTGTGGCTGCCTATAGAGGTTATACCCCGGTGTGTGGCTGCCTATAGAGGTTATACCCCGGTGTGTGGCTGCCCATAGAGGTTATCCAAAGGTGTGTGGCTGCCTATAGAGGTTATCCCTAGGTGTGTGGCTGCCTATAGAGGTTATACCCCGGTGTGTGGCTGCCTATAGAGGTTATACCCCGGTGTGTGGCTGCCTATAGAGGTTATACCCCGGTGTGTGGCTGCCTATAGAGGTTATCCCCAGGTGTGTGGCTGCCCATAGAGGTTATCCAAAGGTGTGTGGCTGCCTATAGAGGTTATACCCCGGTGTGTGGCTGCCTATAGAGGTTATACCCCGGTGTGTGGCTGCCTATAGAGGTTATACCCCGGTGTGTGGCTGCCTATAGAGGTTATCCCCAGGTATGTGGCTGCCTATAGAGGTTATCCCCAGGTGTGTGGCTGCCCATAGAGGTTATCCCTAGGTGTGTTGCTGCCTATAGAGGTTATACCCCGGTGTGTGACTGCCTATAAAGGTTATACCCCAGTGTGTGGCTGCCTATAGAGTTTATCCCCAGGTGTGTGGCTGCCCATAGAGGTTATCCCCAGGTGTGTGGCTGCCCATAGAGGTTATCCAAAGGTGTGTGGCTGCCTATAGAGGTTATACCCCGGTGTGTGACTGCCTATAAAGGTTATACCCCGGTATGTGGTTGCCTATAGAGGTTATCCCCAGGTGTGTGGCTGCCCATAGAGGTTGTACCCCGGTGTGTGGCTGCCTATAGAGGTTATCCCCAGGTGTGTGGCTGCCTATAGAGGTTATACCCCGGTGTGTGGCTGCCTATAGAGGTTATCCCCAGGTGTGTGGCTGCCCATAGAGGTTATCCAAAGGTGTGTGGCTGCCTATAGAGGTTATCCCTAGGTGTGTGGCTGCCTATAGAGGTTATACCCCGGTGTGTGGCTGCCTATAGAGGTTATACCCCGGTGTGTGGCTGCCTATAGAGGTTATACCCCGGTGTGTGGCTGCCTATAGAGGTTATCCCCAGGTGTGTGGCTGCCTATAGAGGTTATCCAAAGGTGTGTGGCTGCCCATAGAGGTTATACCCCGGTGTGTGGCTGCCTATAGAGGTTATCCCCAGGTGTGTGGCTGCCTATAGAGGTTATACCCCGGTGTGTGGCTGCCTATAGAGGTTATACCCCGGTGTGTGGCTGCCTATAGAGGTTATCCCCAGGTGTGTGGCTGCCCATAGAGGTTATCCAAAGGTGTGTGGCTGCCTATAGAGGTTATCCCTAGGTGTGTGGCTGCCTATAGAGGTTATCCAAAGGTGTGTGGCTGCCTATAGAGGTTATACCCCGGTGTGTGACTGCCTATAAAGGTTATACCCCGGTGTGTGGCTGCCTATAGAGGTTATCCCCAGGTGTGTGGCTGCCTATAGAGGTTATACCCCGGTGTGTGGCTGCCTATAGAGGTTATCCCCAGGTGTGTGGCTGCCTATAGAGGTTATACCCCGGTGTGTGGCTGCCTATAGAGGTTATCCCCAGGTGTGTGGCTGCCCATAGAGGTTATCCAAAGGTGTGTGGCTGCCTATAGAGGTTATCCCTAGGTGTGTGGCTGCCTATAGAGGTTATACCCCGGTGTGTGGCTGCCTATAGAGGTTATACCCCGGTGTGTGGCTGCCTATAGAGGTTATACCCCGGTGTGTGGCTGCCTATAGAGATTATCCCCAGGTGTGTGGCTGCCTATAGAGGTTATCCAAAGGTGTGTGGCTGCCCATAGAGGTTATACCCCGGTGTGTGGCTGCCTATAGAGGTTATCCCCAGGTGTGTGGCTGCCTATAGAGGTTGTCCTCCAGGTGTGTGGCTGCCTATAGAGGTTGTCCTCCAGGTGTGTGGCTGCCCATAGAGGTTATACCCCGGTGTGTGGCTGCCTATAGAGGTTATACCCCGGTGTGTGGCTGCCTATAGAGGTTATCCCCAGGTGTGTGGCTGCCTATAGAGGTTATCCCCAGGTGTGTGGCTGCCCATAGAGGTTATCCCTAGGTGTGTTGCTGCCTATAGAGGTTATACCCCGGTGTGTGACTGCCTATAAAGGTTATACCCCGGTGTGTGGCTGCCTATAGAGGTTATCCCCAGGTGTGTGGCTGCCCATAGTGGTTATCCCCAGGTGTGTGGCTGCCTATAGAGGTTATACCCCGGTGTGTGGCTGCCTATAGAGGTTATCCCCAGGTGTGTGACTGCCTATAAAAGTTATACCCCGGTGTGTGGCTGCCTATAGAGGTTATCCCCAGGTGTGTGGCTGCCCATAGAGGTTATCCCCAGGTGTGTGGCTGCCCATAGAGGTTATACCCCGGTGTGTGGCTGCCTATAGAGGTTATACCCCGGTGTGTGGCTGCCTATAGAGGTTATCCCCAGGTGTGTGACTGCCTATAAAAGTTATACCCCGGTGTGTGGCTGCCTATAGAGGTTATCCCCAGGTGTGTGGCTGCCCATAGAGGTTATCCCCAGGTGTGTGGCTGCCCATAGAGGTTATACCCCGGTGTGTGGCTGCCTATAGAGGTTATCCCCAGGTGTGTGGCTGCCTATAGAGGTTATACCCCGGTGTGTGGCTGCCTATAGAGGTTATCCCCAGGTGTGTGGCTGCCCATAGAGGTTATCCAAAGGTGTGTGGCTGCCTATAGAGGTTATCCCTAGGTGTGTGGCTGCCTATAGAGGTTATACCCCGGTGTGTGGCTGCCTATAGAGGTTATACCCCGGTGTGTGGCTGCCTATAGAGGTTATACCCCGGTGTGTGGCTGCCTATAGAGGTTATCCCCAGGTGTGTGGCTGCCTATAGAGGTTATCCCCAGGTGTGTGGCTGCCCATAGAGGTTATACCCCGGTGTGTGGCTGCCTATAGAGGTTATCCCCAGGTGTGTGGCTGCCTATAGAGGTTATACCCCGGTGTGTGGCTGCCTATAGAGGTTATCCCCAGGTGTGTGGCTGCCTATAGAGGTTATACCCCGGTGTGTGGCTGCCTATAGAGGTTATACCCCGGTGTGTGGCTGCCCATAGAGGTTATCCAAAGGTGTGTGGCTGCCTATAGAGGTTATCCCTAGGTGTGTGGCTGCCTATAGAGGTTATACCCCGGTGTGTGGCTGCCTATAGAGGTTATACCCCGGTGTGTGGCTGCCTATAGAGGTTATACCCCGGTGTGTGGCTGCCTATAGAGGTTATCCCCAGGTGTGTGGCTGCCCATAGAGGTTATCCAAAGGTGTGTGGCTGCCTATAGAGGTTATCCCCGGTGTGTGGCTGCCTATAGAGGTTATACCCCGGTGTGTGGCTGCCTATAGAGGTTATACCCCGGTGTGTGGCTGCCTATAGAGGTTATCCCCAGGTGTGTGGCTGCCTATAGAGGTTATCCCCAGGTGTGTGGCTGCCCATAGAGGTTATCCCTAGGTGTGTTGCTGCCTATAGAGGTTATACCCCGGTGTGTGACTGCCTATAAAGGTTATACCCCGGTGTGTGGCTGCCTATAGAGTTCATCCCCAGGTGTGTGGCTGCCCATAGAGGTTATCCCCAGGTGTGTGGCTGCCCATAGAGGTTATCCAAAGGTGTGTGGCTGCCTATAGAGGTTATACCCCGGTGTGTGACTGCCTATAAAGGCCCGGTATGTGGTTGCCTATAGAGGTTATCCCCAGGTGTGTGGCTGCCCATAGAGGTTATACCCCGGTGTGTGGCTGCCTATAGAGGTTATCCCCAGGTGTGTGGCTGCCTATAGAGGTTATACCCCGGTGTGTGGCTGCCTATAGAGGTTATCCCCAGGTGTGTGGCTGCCCATAGAGGTTATCCAAAGGTGTGTGGCTGCCTATAGAGGTTATCCCTAGGTGTGTGGCTGCCTATAGAGGTTATACCCCGGTGTGTGGCTGCCTATAGAGGTTATACCCCGGTGTGTGGCTGCCTATAGAGGTTATACCCCGGTGTGTGGCTGCCTATAGAGGTTATCCCCAGGTGTGTGGCTGCCTATTGAGGTTATCCAAAGGTGTGTGGCTGCCCATAGAGGTTATACCCCGGTGTGTGGCTGCCTATAGAGGTTATCCCCAGGTGTGTGGCTGCCTATAGAGGTTATACCCCGGTGTGTGGCTGCCTATAGAGGTTATACCCCGGTGTGTGGCTGCCTATAGAGGTTATCCCCAGGTGTGTGGCTGCCCATAGAGGTTATCCAAAGGTGTGTGGCTGCCTATAGAGGTTATCCCTAGGTGTGTGGCTGCCTATAGAGGTTATACCCCGGTGTGTGGCTGCCTATAGAGGTTATACCCCGGTGTGTGGCTGCCTATAGAAGTTATACCCGGTGTGTGGCTGCCTATAGAGGTTATCCCCAGGTGTGTGGCTGCCTATAGAGGTTATCCCCAGGTGTGTGGCTGCCTATAGAGGTTATCCCCAGGTGTGTGGCTGCCCATAGAGGTTATCCCTAGGTGTGTTGCTGCCTATAGAGGTTATACCCCGGTGTGTGACTGCCTATAAAAGTTATACCCCGGTGTGTGGCTGCCTATAGAGGTTATCCCCAGGTGTGTGGCTGCCCATAGAGGTTATCCCCAGGTGTGTGGCTGCCCATAGAGGTTATACCCCGGTGTGTGGCTGCCTATAGAGGTTATCCCCAGGTGTGTGGCTGCCTATAGAGGTTATACCCCGGTGTGTGGCTGCCTATAGAGGTTATCCCCAGGTGTGTGGCTGCCCATAGAGGTTATCCAAAGGTGTGTGGCTGCCTATAGAGGTTATCCCTAGGTGTGTGGCTGCCTATAGAGGTTATACCCCGGTGTGTGGCTGCCTATAGAGGTTACCGGTGTGTGGCTGCCTATAGAGGTTATACCCCGGTGTGTGGCTGCCTATAGAGGTTATACCCCGGTGTGTGGCTTATCCCCAGGTGTGTGGCTGCCTATAGAGGTTATCCCCAGGTGTGTGGCTGCCCATAGAGGTTATACCCCGGTGTGTGGCTGCCTATAGAGGTTATCCCCAGGTGTGTGGCTGCCTATAGAGGTTATACCCCGGTGTGTGGCTGCCTATAGAGGTTATCCCCAGGTGTGTGGCTGCCTATAGAGGTTATACCCCGGTGTGTGGCTGCCTATAGAGGTTATACCCCGGTGTGTGGCTGCCCATAGAGGTTATCCAAAGGTGTGTGGCTGCCTATAGAGGTTATCCCTAGGTGTGTGGCTGCCTATAGAGGTTATACCCCGGTGTGTGGCTGCCTATAGAGGTTATACCCCGGTGTGTGGCTGCCTATAGAGGTTATACCCCGGTGTGTGGCTGCCTATAGAGGTTATCCCCAGGTGTGTGGCTGCCTATAGAGGTTATCCACAGGTGTGTGGCTGCCCATAGAGGTTATCCCTAGGTGTGTTGCTGCCTATAGAGGTTATACCCCGGTGTGTGACTGCCTATAAAAGTTATACCCCGGTGTGTGGCTGCCTATAGAGGTTATCCCCAGGTGTGTGGCTGCCCATAGAGGTTATCCCCAGGTGTGAGGCTGCCCATAGAGGTTATCCAAAGGTGTGTGGCTGCCTATAGAGGTTATACCCCGGTGTGTGACTGCCTATAAAGGTTATACCCCGGTGTGTGGCTGCCTATAGAGGTTATCCCCAGGTGTGTGGCTGCCCATAGAGGTTATACCCCGGTGTGTGGCTGCCTATAGAGGTTATCCCCAGGTGTGTGGCTGCCTATAGAGGTTATACCCCGGTGTGTGGCTGCCTATAGAGGTTATCCCCAGGTGTGTGGCTGCCCATAGAGGTTATCCAAAGGTGTGTGGCTGCCTATAGAGGTTATCCCTAGGTGTGTGGCTGCCTATAGAGGTTATACCCCGGTGTGTGTGGCTGCCTATAGAGGTTGTACCCCGGTGTGTGGCTGCCCATAGAGGTTATCCCCAGGTGTGTGGCTGCCCATAGAGGTTATCCAAAGGTGTGTGGCTGCCTATAGAGGTTATACCCCGGTGTGTGACTGCCTATAAAGGTTATACCCCGGTGTGTGGCTGCCTATAGAGGTTATCCCCAGGTGTGTGGCTGCCCATAGAGGTTATACCCCGGTGTGTGGCTGCCTATAGAGGTTATCCCCAGGTGTGTGGCTGCCCATAGAGGTTATACCCCGGTGTGTGGCTGCCTATAGAGGTTATACCCCAGTGTGTGGCTGCCTATAGAGGTTATACCCCGGTGTGTGGCTGCCTATAGAGGTTATCCCCAGGTGTGTGGCTGCCCATAGAGGTTATACCCCAGTGTGTGGCTGCCCATAGAGGTTATCCCCAGGTGTGTGGCTGCTCATAGAGGTTATCCAAAGGTGTGTGGCTGCCCATAGAGGTTATACCCCGGTGTGTGGCTGCCTATAGACGTTATACCCCGGTGTGTGGCTGCCTATAGAGGTTATCCCCAGGTGTGTGGCTGCCCATAGAGGTTATACCCCGGTGTGTGGCTGCCTATAGAGGTTATACCCCGGTGTGTGGCTGCCTATAGAGGTTATACCCCGGTGTGTGGCTGCCTATAGAGGTTATCCCCAGGTGTGTGGCTGCCTATAGAGGTTATCCCCAGGTGTGTGGCTGCCTATAGAGGTTATCCCCAGGTGTGTGGCTGCCTATAGAGGTTATCCCCAGGTGTGTGGCTGCCTATAGAGGTTATACCCCGGTGTGTGGCTGCCTATAGAGGTTATCCCCAGGTATGTGGCTGCCTATAGAGGTTATCCAAAGGTGTGTGTACGTGTTGACTTTTTTATGACTTCGTCACTTAGCTTATATTTTTCCCCTAGACAACATTGGTCAGTGTGAGGAAATTCTTAAATTGGTAAGCTACCCTGTTCTGAGAACAATCAGTAGAGTCAGTCTAAGTGAGTCACTGGGTCATACTGGGTCTCAGATCCGGGGTTCAGTGAGCCTACTTATTCTGTGAGTCGGTGACTCACTGAAACTGACTCTACTGCCTGATGTAGTGACTGACTCAGGAGCTCACACACCTGCCTGATGAAAGCAGAATTCCACATCAGAGACAGCACACAATCACAGAACCCTTGCTATTATGCACATACCCACGAACACACACACACATGCGGGCACACTTTCATTCTGTAATCCTTCTATACTCATTCACTCACTCTCACCCCCTTCCACTAACTCGCACACACACACCTTCCTTCCAGCATCCCACCTCCCCTCTCTCTCTCTATCTCAATCAATCAATCAATCAATCAAATGTATTTATAAAGCCCTTTTTACATCAGCCGATGTCACAAAGTGCTGTACAGAAACCCAGCCTAAAACCCCAAACAGCAAGCAATGCAGATGAGGAAGCACGGCGGCTTCCTCATGAAAGGCCAGAACCAAGGAAGAAACCTAGAGAGGAACCAGGCTCTGAGGGGTGGCCAGTCCTCTTCTGCCTGTGCCGGGTGGAGATTATAACAGTACATAGCCAAGATGTTCAAACGTTCATAGATGACCAGCAGGGTCAAATAATAATAATCACAGTGGTTTTAGAGGGTGCAACAGGAGTAAATGTCAGTTGGCTTATCATAGCCGATCATTCAGAGTTAGAGACAGCAGGTGCAGTAGAGAGAGAGGGTCGAAAACAGCAGGTCCGGGACAAGGTAGCACGTCCGGTGAACAGGTCAGTGTTCCATAGCCGCAGGCAGAACAGTTGAAACTGGAGCAGCAGCACAACCAGTTGGACTGGGGACAGCAAGGAGTCATCAGGCCAGGTCGTCCTGAGGCATGGTCCTAGGGCTCCGGTTCTCAAAGAGAAGAGAGAGAGAGAATTAGAGGAAGCATACTTAAATTCACACAGGACACTGAATAAGACAGGAGAAATACTAAAGATATAACAGACTGACCCTAGCCCCCCAACACATAAACTATTACAGCATAATTACTGGAGGCTGAGAAAGGAGGGGTTGGGAGACACTGTGTCCTCGTCCGACTATACCACCGGACAGGGCCAACCAGGCAGGTTATAACCTCACCCACTTTGCCAAAACACAGCCCCCACACCACTAGAGGGATATCTTCAACCACCAACTCAACCACCATCTCACTACCCTGAGACAAGGCCGAGTATAGCCCACGAAGATCTCCCACACGGCACGAACCCGAGGGGGGCTCCAACCCGGACAGAAAGATCACGTCAGAGACTCAACCCACTCAAGTGACGCACCCCTCCCAGGGATGGCATTGGAGAGCACCAGGGTTAGAGGCAGAGAATCCCAGTGGAGAGAGGGGAACCGGCCAGGCAAAGACAGCAAGGGTGGTTTGTCGCTCCAGTGCCTTTCCGTTCCTCATTCACACCCCTGGGCCAGACTACACTCAATCATAGGACCTACTGAAGAGATGAGTCTCTCTCACCCTTCCACACACACACCTTCCTTCCTGCAGCCACCTCCCTAATCTCTCCCTGTCAGCAGGCCTGTAATGAATGTTCGCCCCACTTTCCCTCACTATGTCTGTCTCCCTCTTTACCTATCTTACAGTCCATCTCTCCACTCCTACACTCCCCCTTCCCCATCAGGTTCAATAATGACTGTTAGCTGAACTCCTCTCACTTGACCACCTGACCTTTCACCCTCTCTGTTTCCACCCATCTCTTGCTCCATCCTCCCCTTTCTGTCTCTCTCCTCCCTTCCTTCCATCCTTCTTTCCCTCAACCTCTCTGTGGGATTTTAATGAGTTGTAAACTCCTTCCCTTACACAAGCGCTTTACCCCCTCTCTCTCCACTCTCTCTCTCTCTCTCTCTCTCTCTCTCTCTCTCTCTCTCTCTCTCTCTGCCGCTCTCTCTCTCATAAACTCATGTTGCTGTGGCATCGTAAACCTTGCAATAGGAGGGTGAATGCTACAGCTCAACCAGGGAAAGAGTGTTGACCTCAGTAAAGATGTTGTAACCAGAGAGAAAGGGATGGAGGAGAGCGAGAAGAGAGAAGTGGTTTCATGTACAGAGGGGTAGGGAGGTATAAAGAGAGACTGGGGGAGAGGCATGTGGAGAGGAGAGGAGAATACTTTTTTAATTCAGTGTGCACAGGTGGGTGGCTGAGTGCATATGTATTTTGTTGGATTATGTTTCATATGAGGACAAACAAGACCATACATCCTGTTCTTACACTCTAGCAAAAATGAGGTATTTCTGTTCTTGTAATTAGCTAAACTGAATCATCTGTCTTTGTAATGACTATAATAGCTGGAAAACATTATAGTGGAAAGAGCTTCAAAGCATTACAATTAAACACCTGTAAAATAATCAAATTCCTTTAAACAACATACTGCAAACGTCCTCGTTTTGACCAAAAATGATTTCCTCTTCTAACCCACTTGGTGACTTTATGAAATTGCCTCTAATGCATTAATCAGTATTAATCTGACAATTAAATTACATTAGATTAAATTCAGTGCTCAAGGGTCCGTGTGCAATTCTGTTTCATTCTGATTTAATTTCAGAGCACATTGGCTAAGTTTAGCCTCTGTTCTAGGTCCTTGTTGCACTCTACTTTCTACTTTTCACCAATTCCAAATTGCCCCCCTTCTAATACATCTGAAAGGATAGAATTGTCCAACTAGCAGAGGGCAACGTAGTTATCACCATATTTCAAAAACCTGTCCAATCCCTTCAGACCTTTCAGATTTTCACAAAGGGCCTTGGGATAGGAGCTAAGGGACGCTTTACAATTGGGAAGTAGTGTTTCATAGGCTCAAGATATGATGAAACGTTTAGAAATGAACAAGGTATTAGCTGAACAACCTTTGGTGCTATTTGATGATGTCAAGCAGTGTAACTAAGTTGTATATCGTCTCTTCTCAGGTAAGATGTTCAAGTCCGTGGACCTGTCGCTGATCGTTGAGTTTATGCTAATGTTCTACAAGGACAAGCCAATTGATTGGTTGCTGGATCACATCATGTGGGTTAAGGTGTGCAACCCAGAGAAGGACGCGGTAAGTTCAACCTCCCCCATGGTAAACCTAGGCCCAGTTGGAAGTAAACCTTTCCTTATATGTTGTGGTAACTACAGTCCTGGTACAAGCTGTCCTTCAGACCCAGTCATGTTAGATCAGTGATTACTTCAAGGGAGAGAGAAAATACGGATCTGTTACAGAGTATCCAAGCAGGGAGTTACATGTAAATACTGTGTCTTTCCAAACTGGTCTCAAGTCTCAGAAAATGGTGCAACTCTCACACACTCA
Source organism: Oncorhynchus keta (assembly GCF_023373465.1). Lineage (NCBI taxonomy): Eukaryota > Metazoa > Chordata > Actinopteri > Salmoniformes > Salmonidae > Oncorhynchus > Oncorhynchus keta. The sequence goes on along the minus strand of NC_068424.1, from coordinate 57,199,326 downwards.
TACTATCTTTCTCTCTCTCTTCTCCTCTTTCCCACCTCTCCCCTGCCTGTCACACACTCATACTATCTTTCTCTCTCCCTTCTCCTCTTTCCCACCTCTCCCCTGCCTGTCACACACTCATACTCTCTTTCTCTCTCCCTTCTCCTCTTTCCCACCTCTCCCCTGCCTGTCACACACTCATACTCTCTTTCTCTCTCCCTCCTCCTCTTTCCCACCTCTCCCCTGCCTGTCACACACTCATACTCTCTTTCTCTCTCCCTCCTCCTCTTTCCCACCTCTCCCCTGCCTGCCACACACTCATACTCTCTTTCTCTCTCCCTCCTCCTCTTTCCCACCTCTCCCCTGCCTGTCACACACTCATACTCTCTTTCTCTCTCCCTCCTCCTCTTTCCCACCTCTCCCCTGCCTGTCACACACTCATACTCTCTTTCTCTCTCCCTCCTCCTCTTTCCCACCTCTCCCCTGCCTGTCACACACTCATACTCTCTTTCTCTCTCCCTCCTCCTCTTTCCCACCTCTCCCCTGCCTGTCACACACTCATACTCTCTTTCTCTCTCTCTTCTCCTCTTTCCCACCTCTCCCCTGCCTGTCACACACTCATACTCTCTTTCTCTCTCCCTCCTCCTCTTTCCCACCTCTCCCCTGCCTGTCACACACTCATACTCTCTTTCTCTCTCCCTTCTCCTCTTTCCCACCTCTCCCCTGCCTGTCACACACTCATACTCTCTTTCTCTCTCCCTCCTCCTCTTTCCCACCTCTCCCCTGCCTGCCACACACCAATACTCTCTTTCTCACTCCCTCCTCCTCTTTCCCACCTCTCCCCTGCCTGCCACACACTCATACTCTCTTTCTCTCTCCCTCCTCCTCTTTCCCACCTCTCCCCTGCCTGCCACACACTCATACTCTCTTTCTCTCTCCCTCCTCCTCTTTCCCACCTCTCCCCTGCCTGTCACACACTCATACTCTCTTTCTCTCTCCATTCTCCTCTTTCCCACCTCTCCCCTGCCTCTCATACTCTCTTTCTCTCTCCCTCCTCCTCTTTCCCACCTCTCCCCTGCCTGTCACACACTCATACTCTCTTTCTCTCTCCCTTCTCCTCTTTCCCACCTCTCCCCTGCCTGTCACACACTCATACTCTCTTTCTCTCTCCCTTCTCCTCTTTCCCACCTCTCCCCTGCCTGTCACACACAGAAACACTGCGACAGGCAGAAGGCCAACCTGAGAATTCGCTTCAAGCCCTCTCTCTTCCAGCATGTGGGCACCCACTCTTCCCTGGCCGGAAAGATCCAGAAACTCAAGGTGTGTGTGTGTGTGTGTGTGTGTGTGTGTGTGTGTGTGTGTGTGTGTGTGTGTGTGTGTGTGTGTGTGTGTGTGTGTGTGTGTGTGTGTGTGTGTGTGTGTGTGTGTGTGTGTGTGTGTGTGTATGCGCGTACATGGGGCTTACTAGCATCCACTCACTGTGCATGTGTCATATTATCTACTAAAGTCTGTGTATGTTCAAATATTCGTTTTCAAGTCTCTGAGCCCTGCAGTACTGGAATGCATTCCAAGTCACCATACAGACTCCAGCTGTAAAGACTTTGTTTAATGTCTCTGATTACTGTGTTATTAAGAGCAATGGATATCAGCCTGAATACTGCTACTCTAGTCTAACCCAGGGTTCTCCAAACTCGGTGCTGGATGCATGTTTTGGTTTTTGCCCTAGCACTACACAGCTGATTTAAATATCCAACTCAACTTTAAATATCCCCGGGACCGAGTTTGGGAAAACCTGGTCTAACCCAATCAATTCACTATTGATCCGCTCGTCCTGGACCAAGGCTTTCTCAATTCAGAGATTCTTTACCAAGCAGACCAGCTCACCACTTTCTATACATTAATGCTTACATGTATTTAGCAAATACTCGTATTTGATGAAGAGTATTTGATTTATTATATTCAATTGTTTATTTGAACGGGGATAGGTACAATTAGAACTATGACACATTCAGCTAGAATGGGATGAATTGGATGCACTGTCACCATCATCATTATCGTAGGAATTTGACTTACAGTTGCAACGGCCTATAAGCAAGCTGAAAATGTTTTACAGTGCTACAAGTCATCTCTCAGAGATTTGTTGTGACATTATCTGGTGTTAGAAATATACTATTCTCTTTTATCATGAAATTGCACATTCTCCATGTGGAATTTCATCATTTTGGCCAACAGTAATGTAGTTACTCTCAACCCCAAAGCCACTTGGAGGAGAGATGAGAGACTATGACTCACATTCATTTTCAAGTAAATCATGTAAATGGAATACTTAAAGGATTTAAATGAACATTTAAGTCAGACTTCCACATCTCAATTCAGAATTCATCCCTGTCTTTAGAACTGCACCCTCAAAGTCAATGTGAGAATGATATCTAGAAACACCCTCATTTCTTCTCCCTAAACCCTCCTCTTTATTTCTAATTATTCATTCCAGGACAAGGACTTTGGCAAGCAGACCCTGCACAAGGGCCACGCCAACCCGCTGGCGGAGGTGACCACCAGCCTGAAGACCTACCAGCACTTCACCCTGGAGAAGGCCTACCTGGGAGAGGACTTCTTCTGGGCCTTCACCCCTGTGGCTGGGGACTTCATCCGCATCCGCTTCTTCACGCCCGTCCGCATCGAAAGGTGTGTGTGTGTGCTCTCATGCTTGGATACACACACATACAGTTGAATTCGGAAGTTTACGTACACCTTAGCCAAATATATTTAAACTCAGTTTTTCACAATTCAGTTCTGCCCACAAATGTTCTATAGGATTGATGTCAGGGCTTTGTGATGGCCACTCCAATACCTTGACTTTGTTGTCCTTAAGCCATATTGCCACAACTTTGGAAGTATGCTTGTGGTCATTGTCCATTTAGAAGACCCATTTGCGACCAAGCTTTAACTTCCTGACTGATGTCTTGAGATGTTGCTTCAATATATCCACATAATTGTCCTCCCTCATGATGCCATCTATTTTGTGAAGTGCACCAGTCCCTCTTGCAGCAAAGCACCCCCACAACATGATGCTGCCACCCCCGTGCTTCACGGTTGGGATGGTGTTCTTTGGCTTGCAAGACTCCTTGTTTTTCCTCCAAACATAACATCACCAGTGTCTTCTAGCGTTGACGCTGTGGCTCTGTGGTCACCAGTGTCTTCTAATGCTGACGCTGTGGCTCTGTGGTCACCAGTGTCTTCTAACGGTGACACTGTGGCTCTGTGGTCACCAGTGTCTTCTAACGGTGACGCTGTGGCTCCGTGGTCATCAGTGTCTTCTAATGGTGACGCTGTGGCTCTGTGGTCACCAGTGTCTTCTAATTTTGACGCTGTGGCTCTGTGGTCACCAGTGTCTTCTAATGGTGACGCTGTGTCTCTGTGGTCACCAGTGTCTTCTAATGGTGACGCTGTGGCTCTGTGGTCACCAGTGTCTTCTAATGGTGACGCTGTGGCTCTGTGGTCACCAGTGTCTTCTAATGGTGACGCTGTGGCTCTGTGGTCACCAGTGTCTTCTAATTTTGACGCTGTGGCTCTGTGGTCACCAGTGTCTTCTAATGTTGACGCTGTGGCTCTGTGGTCACCAGTGTCTTCTAATTTTGACGCTGTGTCTCTGTGGTCACCAGTGTCTTCTAATGGTGACGCTGTGGCTCTGTGGTCACCAGTGTCTTCTAATGGTGACGCTGTGGCTCTGTGGTCACCAGTGTCTTCTAATTTTGACGCTGTGGCTCTGTGGTCACCTCAGTAGCTCTTTTGGGGGGTGTGGTCCAGACTGCTGTACTTGGTGGAACATGCATTTGGACAAAGCAAAATGTAGAGGGAGTTTGAACTGGGTGACTGGCTGGCTGGCTGGCTGGCTGGCTGCTGATGATGGACCAGCTGTATCCCCACTTTCAAAATAGGTACACCCCCATTTTTTTCATCTTGAAAATGATAATGATCCATTGGGTAATTTATCATGTTCAATGATTAGTAGTGTTTTGAGCTAGTATATATAAAAATATATATGGCCATTTTATATATGATATAATCATTAACAGATTGCTTTTAAAACCCTGTCCCCCGTTGCCTCAAGATGAATCATTTTGACCACTGGACAGTTTTGATTCACTCACACGCGCCACTGTGTTGGTTGCACCACTGGTGTATAAAATGAAAAGCCACCTGCAAAAGAAAATTGTTAATCTATTTTGTTGTGCTGTTGTTACATGCATATTGTTGTTTCATGTCCGATGGTGTTGATTCAATGGTGTTGTTCCATATCTTTTGAGTTCCGTGCACCATGAGCAAATTCATTGTATCGTTTGACTTTGCCTGTTAGAACCATGATGAGCACGGGCATGTTTGATTAGGCTTCGCTGTATCATAGACTCTGACTCTGAGTAACCTTCCATCAGTCTACCAAAGGTTGCACCTTAGCAGAAAACGTCAAGTTCTGTAGCTCGAGGCCTGTCAATGAGTAGCTTGCAATTGAGAAATAATCAGTAGGGCTACTATATCATGATTCAATCGGTTAAATAACCCCGCCCCCTGCCCCCATTCTGCATTTTATATAGTAATATTGAACAAACAAGCCAGTTCTAGTCTTTGCATCAAATATGTATTTTTTTAAAGTTAATTTTAAACATTTTCATGGCACCAAAAAAAATGTCTGTGTCTGAAGAAAAGTGTGCACCCATAATGATGATGATGATCGTGGTGGATCAATTTGTGTTGAATATCAAATTGACATCTCCCCATTTGTTATTCTATCTATCTATCTATCTATCTCTCTCTCTCTCTCTCTCTCTCTCTCTCTCTCTCTCTCTCTCTCTCTCTCTGTGTCTGAAGAAAAGTGTGCACCCATAATGATGATGATGATCGTGGTGGATCAATTTGTGTTGAATATCAAATTGACATCTCCCCATTTGTTATTCTATCTATCTATCTATCTATCTATCTATCTATCTATCTATCTATCTATCTATCTATCTATCTATCTATCTATCTCTCTCTCTCTCTCTCTCTCTCTCTCTCTCTCTCTCTCTCTCTCTCTCTCTCTCTCTCTCTCTCTCTCTCTCTCTCTCTCAAGGTATTTCTTCCGTAGCGGGAATATTGAGCACCCAGGGGACAAGCTGTTCAACACCACTGTGGAGGTGCTGCCTTTTGACGTGAGTCTCACCGCTATTTACCCAATTCAATCCCAGCACATTATTACCATTACATAACTGTCCCAGGATTGTCAGTACATGGACCTTTACTATAGTAATATCACTGGAAATATATGTAATTACAGTGATTTATACAACGGGTGGATGTAATCCTGAATGCTGATTGAGCATTCCAGCCAGTGTCTAGCATCTAGACATTATCTCACATTTCTTTTAGACTAACATTTAGTTTTCAACTTTGTATAAACCTTGCTGTCTACCTCTCTGACATTTGCAACATTATTTCAATATTCATATTCGATCTCCAGCTGTCCCATAATAATGAACGTATCAGGAGTCGGAACGAGACAAATATGCAGGCATGCAGCTTTTCTCAGTCAGTTGAAATCATGAATCAGCTGGCATCATTTTCATGGATATATACAAAGAAATGTCAATTGAAAAAAGGTCAAACAAAACGAAGTACAGCTAGTTTGCAGTCTTTCCAGCTTCAGTTTGAAGTGATTGTGTTAGCTGTGCTGTTGGCTAGCTCCTCTGAACAACAGTGTACTGATGAGAGAGCACATTCTCTATACCAGGCTAAATCGTGCCTCATTGTTATGTATCCAAATAAATTTCACAAAGAAACAGCTTAAACTAATGCAAATGTGGCTACTTTGTTATTATTCTGTCTGTACTGTTTGACGTGACCATTAGTTACCATAGTTGGCTAGCTAGCAAGCAAGGGATAAGAACGTTGCCAGCCAGTATGGCAATGGAACATTTAGGTCTCTGGCAACCGAACCGATAGAACGAATGACCAGCCGGCTTGGGTAGCAACCCTAGATTTGTGTCGGGACTATATCTTGAGGTAGTATGAAATAGCATAAAAAAATAACATTTTTTATGAGAATATGTCAACCATTATTTGAATCTGTTGGTAACCCGTTGTATAAAAGTGATAATGCCTTCGAAGCTGGTGTATGGAGGATATATTGGCACGATTTGCCGGCACTCGACTTAGTCTCGGGCATAACAACACCTGTGCCAATATAACACCAGCTTCTCGGGCATTATCACTTAATTATACCATGGCATTGTTGAATACTACTTTCTGATTGGCTTGAAGGGCACTCTAGAGCGTGCATTATTTCCTTGAAACGCACAGAATATTTGCATGGTAGAATTCAACGGCTATAGTTAATTTTTACATGTTTTGTTTGAGCTGCTTTTGAAAGCAAAAGTCGAATTGAAAACAGCATTGGTATTTGTTGAATTCGATTTTCATAATAGCCAGCTAGGACTGATGGTTTGGTTAGCTAAACTAGCAAGTCTGTTTGTTTAGTTACCAAGGCAACTACTGTAGCAATCTAGTAATATAATAATAATATATGCCATTTAGCAGACGCTTTTATCCAAAGCGACTTATAGTCATGTGTGCATACTTGCTAGATACTTCAGTGGATGTTGAACACATTTCTATCTGCAAATGACCAAAGTTCTAGTGGCAAACGTGTTAAATTATAACCATGGTATGAAAGGGACAGTCAACTCGGGGCTCTATGCGTTCTCTGGAAAATAATGCAACTCCGTGGAAAGTCCGCTAACGCCTCGTGGAACACACCTTCCGTATTGTTCAATATCCCTTACATATACAGAGTATACCAAACACTAGGAACACCCCCTTTGTCCTCAGAACAGCCTCTATTTGTCGGGCTATGGACTCTGCAAGGTGTCGAAAGCGTTCTACAGGGATGTACTGTTACATACAGGGTCTCAAGATCATATACTTTCAGGAGATCTCTATTCTTTTCTGTTATTTCTATTGAGATACAGCCCATCTCATGGAACGCCACACTGGATACATCACTCTTCCTCAAGTGGAAAGATATATAATTCTCTCAAGTGGAAAGACATGTGAAGTCAGCTTCCATCTGGTTGACATAGAAGCACATAAGCCATGTTTAAGGGCGAGCACCCACAGTGTTAAGCCCCAGAAGACACGGAGAAGAGATGAGAAATTACTCAAGACAGAGTGAGGTTCACTTTCTCAAAAAAAAATAGAGTACGAGAGAGATATTGCGGAGAAAGAAACAGAAAAAGAGGACTCCCGGGCGGTGGTAATCAAGTCAGTCTCCCGCCGGCCACGGTTTGAGAGCTTTCGCCTTAAAGAATATTTCACCCGGCAGGGTGGCTAGGCGAGGTGGGGATTTCAGATTAGGTTCCGCAAACTGACGCTCGCCATGACAGATTAATAGCTGGATTTCCCCCCCCCCCCTCTCTCTCCTCCCTCTCTGTCTATCTCTATTTTATTATTTATTTTCCCTCCTTCACTCATTCTATCTCTCCCTACATCTGACTGTCATTGAGACCCTGTAATGCTGCAAGAGGGTGGAAGTGTTTCTGTCTTGTGTTGTTGTTGTTCCTCCTATGGGAAGAATATGAGTAGAAGTGTTAATGATGAGTAGAAGTGTTACATGTCTTTAGAGTCATAACAGGTTATGCTGGTCTCAGAATGGAGAAGAAAGGATTGAGGAAAGGAAGGTAAGGAAAGACAGAGAGAATAAAGACGAGGAAAGATAAGAAAACAAGAAGATGATGCGAGAGAGAGAGACGCTGTCAGGTGCAGTTAAACGGCGGGAAATGTCATATTTTTACAGTGTAGCGTACAGATGTACAGTAGGATCTTAATTTGATCACTGTTGTATTACTGAGAGTACAGATGAGCTTTGTGATTTACATAAATTCACTGAAAACCTACACTAACACACGGTTATACTAACAGTATTGCACTTTTTATGGAGCTTACTTTATGTAGCAAATAGCCTAACCACCGATCAAGCAACATTATGCACTAAACGTTCAAATCTTGTTGCTGCAGGATTATTTTGCAGTGTCAATATAGGTCAAATTAAGGTCCTATATCTGTAATTACTTGTGTGATTGGGCATGCATTGATTTCTATTTAGAGGACAAACAGAAAGGGAAAATCCTGCCACAAAAGGTCAGCTTGTTTTCTCTCCTGTCCTTTCTCCTTCATTGCTTTAGATAAGCGAGTCAAACAGATATTTCTCCAACCGTATCAATTGCTATGACCCAGCAGCAACACTAAAGAGTCCCGCTGTATTATCTATGATGACCCATTGATATCATTCTCACTTTTATGTTGTAAGACGAGGTCAAAGTTAGGTTTATCTGAATTGTGTGTGTGTGTGCTCGCGCGTGTGTGTGTGTGTATGATTTACTAACTGAATTTGGAGATTAAAGGAGGTCAGTAGCAAGGAGTTTGCTGTTGTCAATGCATTGGTTGATGATGTATACAGTAGATTTTAGCTGTGATCTGAGTGCAGATCAAACAGGATTTCTGCCTGCATTGATCTTGGTTGCGTGTGTGTGTGTGTGTGTGTGTGTGTGTGTGTGTGTGTGTGTGTGTGTGTGTGTGTGTGTGTGTGTGTGTGTGTGTGTGTGTGTGTGTGTGTGTGTGTGTGTGTGTGTGTGTGGGTGTGTGGGTGTGTGTGTGTGCATTCGGCAAGCTTGCAAGTGTATATGTGTTCCTGTGTTGTGTTCCTCACACACCTCTCTCTCTTTCACCTACAGAATATCCAATCAGAAAAAGAGGCCTTGAAAGAGGGGAGAGAGAAAACACCAAAGTACCACAGAACAGAGGACGGCTTTATCAGAATAGGTGAGTATTTTGCTTTCCGTAGCAAAAATGTTGTTACTGTACCCTCTAATGAAAATGACCCAGAATGAAATTAGCGCCGTGCTACAATGCACATGTTTCAATAGGTGGTTATTAGTACTGGGGATGTATTTACCAGAAGTGTTAAGAACTAGTACTGCAGAAAGAATCACCCAAAGCCAAACAAAGGACTCCACTGTCATAAAAATGATGTCATCTTTTTAGAGAATCCAACACTGTACTCCCTGCCAAAATATCCCTCCAAAATTCTTTCCCTTTTGTTTTCATCCATCCATTCGTCAGTCCCCTTCATCTAACAAAACCTTGTGCCATATTCTAACCGGTACTGGCAAACAGGAATAGTTCACATGGACTAACAGGCCCTGACAAATTACACACGCACAAACACAAACACACACACATACGCTCATACACAGGCCCCTGACAAATCCATCTCACTCAATTACTGAGCGCTCCAACACATGATTAGCTGCTGCACCGTCTAGGACTTTCACAGGAGGACGGGAGGAGTAGATAAGGACTGCCTTCACAGTTTTTAGAGGACCTTAGGTGCTCTTTCTGAAATTGAGTGAAGTGCAAGACAAGTGTTGCACCGGTGCCCTTTAAAACGATAGCATGGTACTCATTGAAAATAATTGGATTTAATGACACTACAGTGTTTTATATCATATTGAAAAAGCAGGATGGGTAAAATGTAGTTAACATGAGGTATAAATAAGGGTTTGAGCTCAATTCCATTACAACTGAATCAGTGGCAGTGTTAGATACACCATCGTTCCTTCCTTCATTAGAGATCTGAGGAGTGGATTTGTTATGCAATAGGGCAGAGACCTTGCTTTCATGTACACTATTATCTATCCAATGACATACAGATGGTTGATTTATTCAATGAAGGAAGGGAGGAAGGAAGGAAGGAAGGAAGGAAGGAAGGAAGGAAGGAAGGAAGGAAGGAAGGAAGGAAGGAAGGAAGGAAGGAAGGAAGGAAGGAAGTAGACAGCGAGTGAGGATGCGTGTTCTGAGTAGTCAAACACGTCCCCAGGCCAGTGATTACTGTCCGTAACACAGAGACAGGCTTTCATCCCCTTGAAAGAGGTACTCCTTCTGACAGCATATAAATTACTACAAGCGCTCCTGCTCATTCATAAATATTTCAAGGGGGAATCAATATCAATCTGGCACAGTAGTCAATTAATTGTGCGATATTGCTATCAAATGTTCACCAGGTTCTTCTCCCTCCAGCTCTACTTTCAGGCGTAGTGTAACCTAAACCATAGAACTCACTCTATCACTGTGTCACTCTATCACTGTGTAAGATTGATACGAGAGAGAATGAATTGTGTATAGTTAGCATTTCAGTAGTAGATCAACAAAAAAAAGCATAGCAAGCTGAATGCATGGTATGGTCATATTTGATACCAGCGCCTTGCCTTGAACCAATTGAAATGTCAACACAACATATCTTGTATCTAATGTGCTCTCTGTTAGAATTTAGGAGCACATGCAGTATTTATTGAAGTACAAATGAAATACAATGCTTCATCATGACTACAGTGTTTACTGACAAAGTCAATAGACCCTTTTTCAGTACACGACACACAGATGCGTGCGACTCTTGGCTGCAGTAAGCAAGCCATCGCCATCTGCGCCCATTCAACATAGCCTAGATTTACGTTGTTATTACTTCTAAACAAAATGACTTTTGCCGATTCTCGTACGCTTACAATTATGTTTTGATTCTTGCTTGAACAGTCACTAAGATTCTGTTTGGTTGTGATCTTTGCAAAATAACTATTTTGGATACAGCAGTTGTTTGCTAGAATGCCAACGCTCATTGATATACTGTAGCCTGTAGCAAAAGCTAGCCAAAGAGCCACTTTACTGGCTGAAGTTGAAGTGTTTTCTAAGTATAATGCAGCTGATTTGCGATGATGACACAAACATTACATTAAGCAGGACATTCAAACGAGCTTTAAAATCCAATTATAATCCAATTACAATCCATAAACAACATGTAAATGGATGCTTTTTTGGCCAGTTGCTGGCATTCTAGAAGAACTCCCCCTTGTTCTGCCACCAGCTTGCACGTGTCTATAGATGTCCAGCCGCATAGGTTATGTTGGTCTGATATATCGATCCTCTCTCTCTCTCTCTCTCTCTCTCTCTCTCTGACCTCTAGGAGTGTTCCATAATGGGATCGCCGAGGGAGAGGTGGATCCCACATTCGGGCCCCTGGAAGCCCTTCGTCTCTCTGTGATCACAGACTGCCCCGTCTGGGTCATCCTGAGCGAGGTAAGCCGGCCCAGCCATCACCCGCTCACCACAGAGCCTCGGAAGCCTTGTCTTATAAAGAATCCCTTGTATTTTAGGCAACTTAAAGTGTTGGTTCACTGAAAAATCTAAAATGGTCAGATGTTTTCAGGCTTCAAAGTGGTCTAATGTAAAGTAGAATATATACCTCAAACAGATAGAATATGATTTTGTCTCAAATGCTATTCCTCTTGCACTTCAGATATTCATCAAGAAAGCAGAGTGAATGTCAACACCCCGCAGCAATACCTCAGTCATCCGTTCGACCGTTCGACAGAGGAATGGAGCCTTTGAAAGCTATACCCATTCCCTGGCTTTTGGCAATTAGTTTCTCGAGCGTAGTCGGAGTACGCCATCTGTTGGCGAGATCTTGCCATCGCAGGGTCCTTCTGAGACTGTCAACTCAATCCACGGTTGACAGACGGTGTGGGAAGATCTTCCCAGACACGCGTAATCGGAGAACGCGCCCTGCGTGAACGACACAAAGACGACGCTGTATTTAGGAAACTGTATTTATGTGTACATAAAGGTTTATGTTTTAAATAATTGTAATTACACTGGTAATTGTCAAATAGCTCGCAAGATTGTTTAGCTCCTTTTGATGACATTATGACAATGAAATGTTGCTGCTTCGGAATCAAAGACTTGGCCTACAACGTTACCAAGATACAGGTATGTCTGAATTGTGCAACTTCAATAACTGATAATCATGTTTGACAAATGTTACTGGTTTTACCGAAATGTATTCCCAGTAGGCAGAATCTACCGCACACTCATAGCTGATTTGTGAAGGTGCTGGAGGCAAAAGGCAAAACCGGAGAAGCAGGAAATAGTCTCCGCACACAAAAATGTATTTAATTGTGGCTGAGCTTTCGGGCAGTCGATCAAATGTATTCAGAAAATACCTATGTATGTGGATATAGGCCTAATATGCATATTTATGTAACACAATCATATGAATGATCTCTATTATATGTGTTGATATGTATTTACAGTGAGTGTCCACAAAAGTCAGTCAGAAAAGTAGCCTAGGCCTATACAGTGTAGATGGAAATAGAACTTTAGCCAGAAAGTACACACATGTCTAATGTTTGAATAACATATCTTTATATGGTCAATTCTAAAGCCAGAAGTCAATGTAGGCACATTATGATTATGGTTCCAACATCTGTTTGAGATTTATTTCATGAACCATCTTCCCTAACATTGTTTTTTCCCCTTCTCCGCCTATCAATTTGCCTTAATGTGACATGAAGTTAACCAGGTTGTGGGGATAAATCAATGTAAGGCAAGGCCAGACACAAGCTACTCAATTGCATTAGTTAGGGAACTGGAAAAGACAGCGGCCTCCATAATACAGGAAACATTTCTGATTTACAGGAAACATATCTGTTGGATTTTCTATGTCTGCCACATATCAGATACACAAGGTTAGTTGTAATCCAAGGAGCCACATATCAGATACACACGTGGAGTAATTGTCTGGACTAGTCGGATGTAAGAGAAATATGTAGCTCTAATCAATGCACGAAGAATCATCTTTACTTCTCAGTAGAATCTATGTTTCTCATAATGACCATGAAGAAGTCAAGGAAGGACCCCTCTCTTCCACTCAAGTGAGGTCTCATGAGAGAGTGAAACTGTCCAATATGACAACCCCTCTCATTCCACATGTTCTGCACTACTACTATAACGAATTGATGGTGGAATTTATTAAAGTACTGTAATTGTCCTGACACCAGACTTATACATCTTCCAAACAGGCTCTGTGACGGCAAGGGCCAAACTCAAGTTCTATGTATTGCTAGATGCAAAGTATTTTGCAGTTAAAGGGACACATTCATTTGCTTTTGCATACTTGGATCCAAAAAACATTCCTTTATCAGAGCCCAACCGAAAAACCATTGAAAGCCCTTGATCGAAATCTAAAGAGTTGTCGGCACAGAACAGGAGTATGGGATTTCAGCCAATACAAGTGTACTGAAAGCGAAATTAAACATGGGGACTTAACTCAGAAGCGAGGTGGCTTTTCTATCGAATACAGAATGCAACATTGATTCTGATTCTGCTCAATGTTAAGACAGTTTCTCAGCAACAACTGACCTAAACTGGTTTTCCATTTATTGGGGTGTGCACTCCAGTAAACAAGCTGTTTTAGGAGCCCCTTCGTATGGCCACTATACAGTAGCAGGTGCGTGGGTGCATTAAGTCAACGTAGGGCTATGGATAGAAAAATCTGAACTGTACCCAATGAGCTAAGAAGGAGAAAGAGTTGTCTTTTCTTGTAAGGTGCACTGGAATGCATTGCTATTATATGTTGTATTTTGTATAATTTAGATAAACTATATTTAATGATGTTATCTATCCATTCTGTGAATTGTAATAAAGACGGAATTTCAATTGACATGGGTTTGTTTTTGTTTCAAGTTATTTGCTCTGGTCAATTCAATAAAAATCTGAGTAATCTCGTGTGAATTAGTCTGCTTTTGTGAAAGGTAGGCTACGCTACTTTTCTGGTACCAAATCACATGTACAGGGGTCACATTCCTTGCATATTTCATGAATGGACCATGTGACTACAAAGTCCCATTGATATTTTGACACCATAGGCTTTGGTGCTCGATAGAATGCAAGTGAGTAGGCCTATGTGTAGCTATGACATTGGGCTAGATAGAATCGGAGTGCCCGTTTTCTGCAATTCAACTTTGAAAGGCAATGTCCACATTTACTGTAAACGCTGCATAAACTATGTCGGCTCAATCGGAAATTACTTTTAGATATGTCCATTGAGCTATAGTTCTTTCCGCAGGTCGGATTGAATGCATCTCTAGGCCATAAGGTTTTGTGATAATATTGTAGGGTAGGCTATTTGATATTTTCATTTAGCAGCATACAGTCAGGGCACTTCAGAAAACAGGATGTATAGAACACAGCATTCATTTTCAAACATGATCATCCATACAACATAAAGCGCTTTGAGCACATGTAAAAGCACTACATAAATCCAGTCCATTATTATGGGGTTCAAACACCCCCAAATTTGACCTGGATGGGGGCATGCAATTAGCATTTGTTGTTGTTTATGATCAGAAAAAAATAATGGTATCCAAATGAATGCATCTATCAACAGGGATGTAATTATATTGTACATTATTGAATAAGCCTACACCATATTCAATAAACTTCACATTCAGAATGATCACATCGGCGCTTTAGTTGATAAATTAATATGTAAAGAGTTTTACTATTTTATTCGAACTTCATAAAGTACATAAATCATTAATTGATCATAAACTACAACAATCATCAATCATTTTCGCTGCTGCAAATTTATATTTGAGCCTTGTCTGACTATAACCAATCGGCATGCATTTCCGCTTAGAGCTGGACAAATCATCGCCGTCCACGAGGTTGAGATTGGGGGCGGAGACCATTCATTGTGATGAGCGTGTAGTACAAGCAATCAAATTCCTATAATTCCCGGAAAATATCAACGTTTTCAATTTGGCAACCAATCAGCAAGTGGAGAAGGTGGAGCTACTAATCTTTATGCATGCCCCAAAGCCACACGTGATCCGGCTGTAGTTCCAAGTGGTCACATCGGAATCAGGAGGTAAGTAAATGACGAACAAATATCACTTCTTACAAACATAAGTCGCTAAATTATAATGTCAGTGTAAATTGATATAGGATGTTCAGCTGTTTGCATACAGGCCAGTATCGTTTAATTGCAATACTGAATAAGATCAAGAACCCATGCGTGGTCTGACGGCCAGCTAACAAGCTAATTTAGCCTAGTTAGCAATTAAGATAACAAATTAATGTAATTGTTCCGTTTATTGTCATGTAACACCGTAAGTTGCACACTTTGCTCGTGTGTTCATTTTGCCGACATTTTGTGTAAGACAAGTTGGACAGGCTAACGTTACCTAACTTGGCTACATGGGAGGAATCGAACGTGGATAGCAAGCGATACCAGCCTCGAGTTAAAAGTAAGGAAAATGACATATTGCCTATTTGTTACAATAACGTTCCGACATTTTCACAAACTATATTGTAGTTGACTAACACTAGAAATAAGTAAAACAAATGTGGTGATGATGCAGCAGTGTGTGTCATGGTGCGAAACCAATATGGCTATTTAAATATCGTACACAAGTAAATTAATGGACTCATGATATGCATTCTGCCCTAACTATGTAGCTATGTCCTTTTTCGTGTGATAATTGTAATCGCGTTTTCTGTGTTGGATATAGTGGGTAACATTAGCATACTCCCTTCAAAAGGGGGTTATCAAGATGAGTATTATAGCTAGGTACAGATATTATTCTATGTGAAATCATTTCTCTTAGGAGCTACATGAAGCCTGCTTGTAGGAATTTCTACGTGTTTTATAGGAAAACCTTGTTACCCCTGTTCTACCATGGAAACGGGTATTACTGGCAAAGCAGTAAGACCAGTTTTACAAACCCACTTCCGCGACTGAATGAAACCAGAAAGTGCAACGGCTAGATAGAGGTCATACAGCGCCCTCTTGGAAATGTGGCTTTTACAGTTTGCTTATCTAACGGAATTGGTTAGCTTTGGGACACATCAGAAGTCTTGTATTGGTTGGACTAACTGAGTTGTGCATAGATCTGGTGGCTGCCGACCGAAAATAACCATATCACAACATTGCCAGCTTTACCCCTCCCCCAATGTATTTTCTGCCACCAAGGCACATGTATAATTTCTAGGAACTTTACTTACCAGATGTAAAGTGAAATGTTAACCTCGCTATGAAATAAATGTCTGAATCCAACTTGTCTGAACTGCACCATATTCCTGCTATGTGTGTAGTGCTTGGTCTAATTGCAGGAATAAGGTGCAGTTCAGAGAACAATTGGATTCGGGCGCTTATTTGATATTGAGGGACACTTCACTTTATATCTGGTAAATCGAGTTCCTAGAGATTTTACGTATGCCTTTATTGACAGGAAAAGTGGGGCCAGCTATATTGTGATAGGGTTATTTTCCGTTGCCACCCACCAGAAGGATGCAGAACTCAGGGTGTCCAACCAATACAGACTCCCGATGTTTCCCAAAGCTAGAATTGGTGTGTCTTATTGAATGGTTAGCTATTGTGAGAAATGTAATTGGTATTCTATATAAATAATTTATCTGAATGGGCGTAGGAAGTTGGACATTTTGTTGTTATACCTTGTTAAATAATAACTTCTCAGTTCTCTGGTGGGTAATATTTAAAACAGATCTGTTAGGTTTTAAGATTGGACATTAAGAAGATAATTGCATTTTAAATCCACTCTGGTTGACAATTTAGTAACTAATGTTGAATGGCACAATGGACTGATACACATGCTTTAAAATATAATATTAGCTTTTACATAATCTTCTTACATCTTGCATTATCTTATTTGAGATGGTCAAGGCCCTGCCTTATCTTATCTGCTTCAACCCAGGGCACACCCCTTCCCAGATCCCTACAGTATGACCTAGACAGGGCTTCACAGCAGTTGGCTTTCCAGTATCAGCTGCTGCATGTTTCTTATCTTATCTTATTCTTATGCTCTTAAATACAAGTAAAACTAAATGCATGTTCTTCAACCGATCGCTACCTGCACCTTACCCGCCTGTCCAACATCACTACTCTGGACGGCTCTGACTTAGAATACGTGGACAACTACAAATACTTAGGTGTCTGGTTAGACTATAAACTCTCCTTCCAGACCCATATTAAATATCTCCAATCCAAAGTTAAATCTAGAATTGGCTTCCTATTTCGCAACAAAGCATCGTTCACTCATGCTGCCAAACATACCCTTGTAAAACTGACCATCCTACCAATCCTCGACTTTGGCGATGTCATTTACAAAATAGCCTCCAATACCCTACTCAACCAA
The DNA here is from genome assembly GCF_023373465.1 of Oncorhynchus keta. NCBI lineage: Eukaryota > Metazoa > Chordata > Actinopteri > Salmoniformes > Salmonidae > Oncorhynchus > Oncorhynchus keta. The sequence continues at coordinate 57,182,272 of NC_068424.1, read as the reverse complement.
TTGGATGCAGTCTATCACAGTGCAATCCGTTTTGTCACCAAAGCCCCATATACTACCCACCAATGCGACCTGTACGCTCTCGTTGGCTGGCCCTCGCTTCATACTTGTCGCCAAACCCACTGGCTCCATGTCATCTACAAGACCCTGCTAGGTAAAGTCCCCCCTTATCTCAGCTCGCTGGTCACCATAGCATCTCCCACCTGTAGCACACGCTCCAGCAGGTATATCTCTCTAGTCACCCCCAAAACCAATTCTTTCTTTGGCCGCCTCTCCTTCCAGTTCTCTGCTGCCAATGACTGGAACAAACTACAAAAATCTCTGAAACGGGAAACACTTATCTCCCTCACTAGCTTTAAGCACCAACTGTCAGAGCATCTTACAGATTACTGCACCTGTACATAGCCCACCTATAATTTAGCCCAAACAACTACCTCTTTCCCAACTGTATTTAATTAATTTATTTTGCTCCTTTGCACCCCATTATTTTTATTTCTACTTTGCACATTCTTCCATTGCAAAACTACCATTCCAGTGTTTTACTTGCTATATTGTATTTACTTTGCCACCATGGCCTTTTTCCCTTTACCTCCCTTCTCACCTAATTTGCTCACATTGTATATAGACTTGTTTATACTGTTATTGACTGTATGTTTGTTTTACTCCATGTGTAACTCTGTGTCGTTGTATCTGTTGAACTGCTTTGCTTTATCTTGGCCAGGTCGCAATTGTAAATGAGAACTTGTTCTCAACTTGCCTACATGGTTAAATAAAGGTGATATAAAAAAAAACACGAGGACACTCTGTGAAAGCACAGTTCGACATCTTGCACAAGATGTCTCCTACTTAGATGGTATACACTGAGAGAACCATATGACCTCAGCATTAGAAGACAGCACTGTTTTCCCCAAGTACAGCGTGAACTGGATGGAATGAATTCAGAAGACTGGCTGACAGATAACACTCCTTGCTGTGTTGCTTGAGCACTGATTGATTAGTCTACAGTCACCTCCCCTCCTTCTATCTGCTCTGCTCTCAAGGACATGTGACTGACCACTGAGGCATGATGTAAATGGGGGAAGGCTGTCCACTTGGCAGCACAACTAGGGTCTCTCCTCCTGTGTGTGTGGTGTTTTGTTTGCCCGCATGACGTCTCCAGCCTTTGTTGAGAAAGTTACATTTGGCACTACTCTCAAATTTATCCTTCTGGCCCTCCCACCCCTGGACCACAAAATGCCTCCCACCTGTCCTAGGCTGCAAGCACCCTTCAAGCTCCTGTATCCCCCAAACAGAGTGACTGTGGGTTAGGGCTGGCCGATTATATTGAATGAATTAGAATTTGTTTTTGTGCGATATTCCAAATTCTTGTATTGCAAGAATCAAGGTTATTTTATGAGTTTGGTTTGTCTGCTTGTTCTTATGTTGTATTTTTGGGAGTCATTGTCCCAAAGGCGGGAAGGCAGGCGAAAAGCTTAGATCCAAAATCAGCCTATAGAAACACATTGGCCTTATTTTGGACAGATCTTTATGGTTTACACATACACACCAGGCCCTTTCCCCTGCCTCTCACGTCAAACAAGTTAAGAGATCACATCCTTCTCTCTGACAAGTGGTTTCAACTTGCTATTTGAGGTTTGGTTAAACAGAATGGGTCATATGGACACAACTCATTAAGATATTATTCTACTGTAATAGAGTAACTTTTCTAACAATACCCTTTGTCTGAACTGCTCAAATTATGCTCAGAGCAGACACTACTAAAACGAGGTATCAATATGACAACCCCTCTTGTTCCACATGTTCTGCACTACTATAATGAATTGATGGTAGAATTTATTAAAGTACTGTAATTGTCGTGACATCAGACTTGTACATCTAGTATGTGTTTTTATAAATATGCAATAAGCATAAAATACAATCATATAAGGATTTGGCAACTTGTTCTCATTCTGAGAAGTAAAGTACACTACATGACCAAAAGTCATCGGCATTCATATGGAGTTGGTCCCCCATTTGCTGCTATAACTGCTTTTACTCTTCTGGGAAGGCTTTCCATTAGATGTTGCAACATTGCTGTGGGAACTTGCTTCCATTCAGCCACCAGCATTAGTGAGGTCAGGTACTGATGTTGCGCGATTAGCCTTGGCTCGCAGTTGGCGTTATAATTCATCGCAAAGGTATTAAATGGGATTGAGGTCAGGGCTCTGTGCAGACCAGTCAAGTTCTTTCACACCGATCTCAACAAACCATTTCTGTATGGACTGTGCTTTGTGCAAGGGGACATTGTCATGCTAAAACAGGAAAAGGCATTTTCTGAACTGTTGCCACAAGGTTGGAGGCACAGAATCATCTAGAATGTCATTGTATGCGGTAGCGGTAACATTTCCCTTCACTGCATCTAAGGGATTTAGGCCGAACCATGAAAAACAGCCACATACCAGTATTCCTCCTCCACCAAACTTTACAGTTGGTGCTATGCATTCGGGTAGGTTTTCTGTTGGACTGCCAGATGGTGAAGCATGACTCATCACTCCAGAGAACATGTTTCCACTGCTCCAGAGTCCAATGGCGGTGAGCGTTACACCACTCCAGCTGACACTTGCATGCGCATGGTGATCTTAGGCTTGTATGCGGCTACTCGGCCATGGAAACCATTTCATGAAGCTCCCGACAAACTGATGTGCAGATGTTGCTTCCAGAGGCAGTTTGCAACTTGGTAGTGTGAGTTGCAACTGAGGACAGACAATTTTAATGCGCTACATTCCAACTCTGCGGTTCTGTGAGCTTGTGTGGCCTACCACTTTGCGACTGAGCCGTTGTTGCTCCTAGACCTTTCCACTTCACAATAACCGCACTTACAGTTGACCGGGGAAACTCTAGTAGGGCAGAAATTTGATGAAAGGTGGCATCCTATGATGGTGCCACATTGAAAGTCGCTCAGCTCTTCAGTAAGTCCATTCTACTGCCAATGTTTGTCTATAGATATTTTATTCACCTGTCAGCAACGGGTATGGCTAAAATAGCTGAATCCACAAATTTGAAGGGTTGTCCACATACCTTTGTGTATATATGTCTAGGTTACTTGATTTAAACGTCTGAACAAAGTGGACAGGCTAACATGCTTTTCAAACAGAGACAACTTCAACCTTGTTGGCTAACAAATAGATCCAAGTTGACTAAACTTGAAATATAAAGATTAGCTGGCCAATCACTATCACGTGGGCTTGAGAAATTGTTGATGAGACGTGTGTTAATTTTCTATAGCCTAATGCCCTGCTTCGAGAAGTTGGGCATTATTAGTGAATGTGCATTATGCATGGTTCTGATTACATTTGTAACAAAGGGCATTTTCATAGACTTGAAAGCCAGATCAATGATATTGCCCAAGCCGAACTATGGACCTTGCAAGTCAACTACAACCCCTTTGCCTCACCCACTCCCAAAAGTCTTGTATCTTAACCCCTCACTTGGTCATCAAGAAGATACATGCATGGTGCTTTGGTGAGCTTCCCTCTGGTTATCCCATCTGTTGGCAGCTTGACTTGTTGCAGGGAAACACCCTAGTCACAGTTTACAAACAGACGCATGGCAGAGCCCTCTGTTAGAAAACACACCAGCTGTCGCGTAGACAGACACCGCCAGGACCATCACCGGGCCTGAAGGTGTCCCTCTTGGCTAGTGAAAGCAAAGTGGTAACAGTGTTTCTTCTATGTATGAAAAGCTGTGAAGGGAAAGTTGAGATTAATTTCTATTTAGGCACTGTGTGGTCATCACTAGTTAACACAGCCACAAATTCATAATTATGCCTAACACCGCCTATTTCTACAAATGTTTTTGTTTTCAAAAATGTTTACAATATAGCAAATTTTCTCTTTGTGGCTGTGCGAACTAGTGACAACCACCCTGCGTGGCTGTTGCCTGGCTACCCAAACTCCTTGCTACACGCTAGTGCCGATTTATGATTAAATCGAATATTGTGATATCTGACGTTGATGGTTTATGTTGCAGCAAGACTATACTCCATTTAAAATGTACAAATCCTAAACTGTGCAGTTTTATCAGCATGTTTAAATGAATTAACTAAGCCTTATTCTTTTAAGAATTATTTAATGAGAATGCGACTAATATTGTAAATACACACATTGTACTTAACATTGTCATTAATGGCACAAAACGATTATATTGGGTATGGTGATATTGGGAGCAGCATATCATAGATGTCCACCAACGGTTTCTTCTCTGCAATAAGTCATGATTTTAGTACCTCCTGACGATTTGTACATTTCGCACGCGTGCACACACACAGGCTGTGTTCGCAGCTCCCCTGATTTGTCCCCTGAGGACACTCCTTAAGGGATATGGTTGTAGAGGTGATGTGTCCCTTGGGGGGGGGGCTGGTTATCTGGACAGATGGGAGTTGACTGGGGGGGATGGGTGTATAGCTCTCACCCACCTTCAAGGATTTTTGTCCAGCTACTCCAGTGATTTTCTTTTCACATGTATAATCGGGTGAGTAATGTCGGCAGTCAAGTCTACAGCCGGTGGTCCTATAAAAACGGTGCACTGAACGATCGTCATACCAACGCTAGGTCCACATTCGGTGCAATGTGTGCGAGCCTTTAGAATGCACATATGACCTGCAGAACAAACTCAATAGAGATACTGAATAGGAGTTGTGATGAGAACGGTAGTACTGGAGTATTAATCTTCATACCATATATGGACAGTAGTGCATTATGATTATCTTGACCTAATAACCATTTTGTTTAGACTGTCTGGGCTAGTTACCACCATTACTGCTGTGCCATGGGAAGTGCTAGCCGGTGGTGCTACTGATGCTAATACCATGTGGGGTTAAGCTATGTACATGGTACGTATAGTGTGCGCTTGCATGCTAGCGTGTAGGTGCTGGTAATCTCCTGACAAAAAGACAATTGGTAACTTTGGTTTGTGTGTTAATGGGCATAATATAGATCCCTCTATATTATGACTTGATTTTAGATTAAATTATGGTTGAAAAACATACACTGCTCAAAAAAATAAAGGGAACACTTAAACAACACAATGTAACTCCAAGTCAATCACAATTCTGTGAAATCAAACTGTCCACTTCGGAAGCAACACTGATTGACAATACATTTCACATGCTGTTGTGCAAATGGAATAGACAACAGATGGAAATTATAGGCAATTAGCAAGACACCCCCAATAAAGGAGTGGTTCTGCAGGTGGTGACCACAGACCACTTCTCAGTTCCTATGCTTCCTGGCTGATGTTTTGGTCACTTTCGAATGCTGGCGGTGCTTTCACTCTAGTGGTAGCATGACAAGGAGTCTACAACCCACACAAGTGGCTCAGGTAGTACAGCTCATCCAGGATGGAACATGAATGCGAGCTGTGGCAAGTTTTGCTGTGTCTGTCAGCGTAGTGTCCAGAGCATGGAGACGCTACCAGGAGACAGGCCAGTACATCAGGAGATGTGGAGGAGGCCGTAGGAGGGCAACAACCCAGCAGCAGGACCGCTACCTCGCCTTTGTGCAAGGAGGAGTAGGAGGAGCACTGCCAGAGCCCTGCAAAATGACCTCCAGCAGGCCACAAATGTGCATGTGTCTGTTTCTGACCGCTCAAACGGTCAGAAACAGACTCCATGAGGGTGGTATGAGGGCCCGACGTCCACAGGTGGGGGTTGTGCTTGCAGCCCAACACCGGTGCTAGAGAACACCAAGATTGGCAAATTCGCCACTGGCGCCCTGTGCTCTTCACAGATGAAAGCAGGTTCACACTGAGCACATGTGACAGTCTGGAGACGCCGCGGAGAACGTTCTGCTGCCTGCAACATCCTCCAGCATGACCGGTTTGGCGGTGGGTCAGTCATGGTGTGGGGTGGCATTTCTTTGGGGGGCCGCACAGCCCTCCATGTGCTCGCCAGAGGTAGCCTGACTGCCATTAGGTACCGAGATGAGATCCTCAGACCCCTTGTGAGACCATACGCTGGTGCGGTTGGCCCTGGGTTCCTCCTAATGCAAGACAATGCTAGACATCATGTTACTGGAGTGTGTCAGCAGTTCCTGCAAGAGGAAGGCATTGATGCTATGGACTGGCCCGCCCGTTCCCCAGACCTGAATCCAATTGAGCACATCTGGGACATCATGTCTCGCTCCATCCACCAACGCCACGTTGCACCACAGACTGTCCAGGAGTTGGCGGATGCTTTAGTCCAGGGCTGGGAGGAGATCCCTCAGGAGACCATACGCCACCTCATCAGGAGCATGCCCAGGCGTTGTAGGGAGGTCATATAGGCACGTGGAGGCCACACACACTACTGGGCCTCATTTTGACTTGTTTTAAGGACATTACATCAAAGTTGGATCAGCCTGTAGTGTGGTTTTCCACTTTAATTTTGAGTGTGACTCCAAATCCAGACCTCCATGGGTTGATAAATTTGATTTCCATTGATCATTTTTGTCAGCACATTCAACTATGTAAAAAAAAAAAAAGGTATTTAATAAGAATATTTAATTCATTCAGATCTAGGATGTTATTTTAGTGTTCCCTTTATTTTTTTGAGCAGTGTATATCAGTTGTATACTGCATATGGTAATGTGGACCTAATAGTACTTACATACTCACTCTCTCTGTGACCAGCCCCACTTATTTGGCTAATGGTATCAGAACATGCTGAGGGGTGAGAGTAGGGGGGATTTATGAGGGCACAAATTGCAATCTCATTGGCTTTATACGATTAGAGAAGACAACCCAATCCCGAATCAATCCTTTCCCCCTAGGCACTAGCGAAGATCTGAGAGGATTGGATAGGTATAAGGGCTCAGACACAGCAATAGCGTTTCCTGGCCGAGAGTACTTAGAACATCTGAACGCAATTTGAAAACGAATGCACACTGATTTTACATGCAGAATTGTTTGAAAAAAGTTGGCAGTCTACTGCGGATGGTCCCTAAAACGCCATTGGCAGACACAAGCTAGATCCACATTCAGTGCGACATGTGCTAGCCTTAAGAAACATTTATAATAATCTGATAATTTGGCAGAATATTTGCCATATTGCTTACACTTGTGTAGTCCACTCCAGTAGATGGGTGGTAGGGCATGCTAAGGGTTGATTTGGGACTGTGTCGGAGGAACATGTCTGTGTGCACACAGTCTGTCCTAAATTATTTGTATTGTGTTGAGTAAATTGCCTGTGAATAATATGAAAGTTAAATGTGTCGTGTATAAACTCGGTGGGTGTTATATGGCCTGCTAGTGTAATCTCATTGGGACTGATCGCATTAGGGGAAAGGCTAAGGCTGCATATCCCTCAGGCACCCCTCTCGTCGCTATGGCAATGGGTGCCAGGGAGGCTCTGGGGTAACGGCATGGTGACCATATGCCTGAAAACGGTCAGAGGGTGTGTGCGTTCTGCAGGCATGGAAAGGATAAACGTTTAAAACCTTAGGAGGGAACCTAGTAGTATTAATGGACCATTTTGGTTCCAGGAACTTTCAATTATAGTCCTTATAAGACCGGGGTTGTCGGTTTGATTCCTGCATGGACCACCTATTCCGCTAGGTTTTTTATGTTCTAATAGGGTACAAAGCTCTATGTAATTTGACACAATGGCCACCTGCCCTGGAAGTAACCTTTTTTTTTCTTTTTTTTCCCAGCTCAGTGATATGTTGACTTGCATTGTCACTCGCCCACATATTTCTGGTGTCTCATGTAGTACTCTTTATTTAATGGCTGCATTTGCTCTGCTGTCATTTCCCTTTCTCCATCACATCCCTTCCATCTTTCTTGCCCTACCCATAGCTTCCACTGTTTGAAATCAGCCTTTACTCTTAGTCATTTTGATGTGAAAGGAACGGATGGGTGTAACTAAGCAATAATACTAACTCCGCTCCTCCTCCCTAGCCCTCGAGGTAAGGTGGCTAGCAATCGGAAATGGCTAAGGAAGGAATTCAATAGGAATCAGTGTTTTCCCTCATATTCATTACCGGTATGTCATAAAAAAAATGTATTTCTGCCAAGGTGTGCTTTTAAATGGATAATATGTTAGAGGCATTCAGCTCTTACCCTAAAAGGTCTGAAGCCTGCTAGTTTTCTGTTCTACCTGATGATTAATTGCACCCACCTGGTGTCCCAGGTCTAAATCATTCTGTGATGATGGGTGAACAATGAAAAAATGCAGTGGAACTGACTTGGCGGTCCAGAGTTGAGTTTGAGGGGTCTAGGGGAACAGCTAGCATGGTATTGCACTAACGCTAGTCGCAATGAAACCCCACTACCCTTGCCGTCACTGCAGAAAAAAATCCTAGGGTGAAACATTGGGAATCTGAATGTAGCTGCAAACAGGAAATGGGGATCTGTTAATTAGCCAAAGTAATTAGTAGGCTCGAGTCAGCAAGACTATCATTGTTATCTGCCATACTTCTTATTATTAAAGCACTTATGGACAGCTGAGGCAACCGCTCACATTTTATCCTAGTTTATGAATTGATCTCTCTTCTCTCCCCTAGACAATGGAGTTGAATGTGAGGTGTGTTGTGCTGCTGGCCGTGGGCCTGTGCTCCACTCTGCTACTGACCACAGTGGCCGCCCACCAGGAGGAGGAGGAGCCTATCATGGAGCTGGCGGAAGACATGGGCGTGGAGGACGAGCTGGAGGACCTGGGCCTTGGGGAGGAGCTTCTGGATGGGGAGTTGGAGCCAGAGGATGCAGACACACCACCGGGACCGCCTCCAGCCCCTAAAGTAAGTATCCTATTGACCTAGACCAGTGTGTATGAAGTTTTAGTGGTTAGATAGTGTAGCTCCTCTCTTTCCCTCCAGCATACACACATTGTGACAGCCAAGGAGGAGAGGTTATGCCAACATGGCTGCTCACTGATCCTCTCAAGGATAAATGGATCATAATTTAGTTTACTGCTTGGATATACTCTGCATTGACTCAAAGGGAGTGCCTCACTTGTACACATACATACCATCCGACCCATTTTCACTAGTCAAATGTCCATTGTGAATGGGCTGTAGCGTGAATGGGAGGTTTGAGCTCATTTTTTTATGACCTGAGTCTTCACCAAAATATCACAGATGAGACAAATTGTTCACCTGCCACTTTAAGGGTGGGAGGTTACCGTGGTTGTGCAACTACAGTCATGTTTGTGCCTGTGAGATTTAGTCTGACTACTAGAAGTGTTGTCTTCTCTTCCCTAGCAGTTGAAACTCAAACATAGAAAAACAACCTAGCTTATGAACAGAACAATGTAAATGGCCAAGAAGCACAAGGACAAAGTCTCACTTCAGTAAACTTTAGTTTCAATTAAATTAGACTAACTTTTATGCTTGTGCACAGAGCTTCTAAAAATGACTCTTTCACTCAGCTCTACACATACGCACAGCCCCCAGCCAGGCAGTGCTGCAGCGCAAAGTGGAATAGTCTATTGGATTTGTAGTTCTTTGACTTTGTACAATTAAATTACCAGCTAACAAAATGGCAGAAATACTTACAAAACAACAGCTTCTGCATGATTTATTTTACTATAAATTTGATCATACTTGACTTTTTATTCACACGTGGCTGGTGAAATAGACATCTTACCCGCCAATGCCAAAACCTACCTGCAGGTGGCGGGTGTTCATTTTAGACCCTGTTTCTACATAAAGGATATGGCTAATGCCAGTCATGAGACATTTCCAGTGGTAAATCTCTGACTAGCCTAACTTCAGTAGAGGTAGGGAGGCATTTAAAAGAAACTCTTGAGGTGATACATTGACTAGCAATGTGACTTGAAGGTTTGCTATCTGACTGACCTATGTCCTCCCATTGCTCTTGCATAGGACACACACACGTGTCCTGGTTGGCACACTAGGCAGTGGACGAGCTGACCCACTGACCCCTCTGCTCTCCGCTCCTCTCTAGGTGACCTACAAAGCTCCCGAGCCCATGGGGGAACACTTCTTCGCCGAGTCCTTTGACAGGGGGACCCTAGACAGGTGAGAACTCATTAAACTTTGAAACAGTGCTGTTAAACACAGGCATTATTATATACAGTCATTTGTAATGCAAATTACATCTACACCAAGGAAGATATCTTCAAATATGCTGTGCTGAAATAACATGGGTGTAATAAACTGCATTTATTGTCTTCTCTTCATATGCCACACTGTGCTGTTTGAGTGTTCACTATAGGACCAGCTGCCATTTTGACCTAACTACGAACCCAGCCTCAAGGTCATTCCCCCAGGGGCTGTCCCTCTGGTGTCCAGGTGCTACCCTGTTTACTTGACTCAAGTCAATTTGCTTCTCCTGTTTCAGCTGGGTCCTCTCAAAGGCCAAGAAGGAGGACATTGATGAGGATATCGCCAAGTATGATGGTAGGCACTAAGACAGTTATGGCCCTGGTCAGAGGACCTTTTTAGTCTAGCAGCCAGTGGAAGGTATATTAAAATATATATATATATATATTTTAAATCTACTTTTTTTGTAAATATTTTTCCCCGCATTAATTACACAAAAAAACAGCAGTTATTTTTTGCTGATGAGCATGCTTTGTAATGTTTCTAAATCAATGAATGTGTTACTAGTAAGATGTCATGTGGTATATTGCTCAATTTCATTTAATATGTTGTGAACTGAGTATTTTAACCAAAATAGAGATGAGACAATTTCAGCTGCCCCTTTAAGCTGTGCCTTTTGAAAATGTGTCTTCGCTAGCAGTGGAAGAAAACTCAAACATTGAAAAACAGCCTGACTTGTGAACAAAATGTAAATATCCAAGAAACACATGTAGAAATTATTATTGTAGTAGGTACACCAACTGTTATGCCTGTGTAGATTGTTTTTTTAGAAGCAATCTTTTAGCACTTCACTCACAACCCCCCAGCCAGGTGGTATAGCTATAACATTAGGATTACATTTTTTGGGTGCACTGCCAGATATGAAAGAAAACTGCAGAAATACTTTGAAAACAGCTCCTGCAGCATGTGCCCTTACTTGACTTTTTACTATTTTTATATAAAATGCTCGCACTGTAGTGGCCCAAGTGTGACCACCCGCTAACATGGCTTGTGAATGAGATATTCTTACCTGCCAATGCTAAAATCTACCTGCATTTGGCGGACGGTGGGTGTTAAATTTAGGCCAGGTCTTTGACACATTGTATTAAGTAGGGCACAACATAGCAAATCATTTTACAAACAGAAAACAAAAATGTGTTTGGTGCTTAATGAATACAGCCTAGCTTTGGCTCCATTCAGGTAGGTATCAAGTGAGTGTATATTCACATATTTGACTTCCTTGCAGGTAATTGGGAGGTGGAGGACATGAAAGACAGCAAGCTGCCTGGAGACAAAGGCCTGGTCCTCAAGTCACGTGCTAAGCACCACGCCATCTCAGCCCAGCTCCTCAGACCTTTCATCTTCGACACCAAACCCCTCATCGTCCAGTATGAGGTCAACTTCCAGCAGGGGATCGACTGTGGCGGTGCCTACGTCAAACTGCTCTCCCAGACCCCAGACCTTAACCTGGTAAGCCACACGTCTGCACCAAAGATTTTTATAACGAACCCAAGATAGACCACAGCCTGTCGTTTCGAATGGGAACAAATTAGTCATAGTGGGCAGAACAAGAAAGTAGGGGGGCGACGCCAAGGACACGAAGCCAAGGCACGTTATAGCATGTTTTCGTTAGGGAACAGCTACTTTGCGAAGTGCGTGTGCAATAACTCGATGCACCCTTGGACTCATTCTAAAAAACTATTTTGAATAATTATAATAATAAAATAAATAGTTTACTTTTGCAAATGGTTAAATCTACGAAACTTAGTCCACTCTGTTTGTAAAATATTATAGTTTTGGAAACGGGAAACTGTATTGAGATCAAATGTTTCATCGGAGAGAATCTGCAGAAGATCAGCCAAAATCCACCTCGCTCCGTCATCTCCCACTTCCAGCCACTGGGCTTCCACTCACCACCATATTTGGTAGTAAGTGGATATGCCAAGCGGATGCTTCATATTTATACATCCATTGAAATATCTGGCTCATTATTCTATCCGTGCACCATGCAATCTAAGACACTCTCAGAACACAAAATAACCTCTCAAAAGTGCTCTGTTTATGTAGAAGACCCCTTAGCTTGGTCTTCATTTAAAATGTACCAATGTAGACGGCCTGGAAATCCAGTCGCCAGTTACACATTCCATAATGCTCTAATACAGAGCCACAGTAAATGTATATTTGTCCTTCCCACCAGGATGAGTTTGTTGACAAGACTCCCTACACCATCATGTTCGGACCAGACAAGTGTGGCGAGGACTACAAGCTGCACTTCATCTTCCGCCACAAGAACCCCAAGACTGGCGAGTACGAGGAGAAGCACGCCAAGAAGCCTGACGCAGACCTGCGCACCTACTACACCGACAAGAAGACCCACCTTTACACACTGGGTAAGACATTTCAACATGTTCTCAGGCACCATTCAGGTATCCCTGCTGTTGTAACTGGTGCGATGTCACTTAACGATCACATAGAAATGTATTGTGTGGGACACGATTGTATGCCAGTTAGATTAGGGAATAGTGTTCGTTCTTCTTGTTACATTTCTATTAGTTCCTCTAACCAGTTCTCTCTCTCCCGCCTCCTAGTGGTGAGCCCAGACAACAGCTTTGAGGTGCTGGTAGACCAGACAGTGGTGAACCGTGGTAACCTGCTGACAGACATGACCCCACCCATCAATCCTGCTGCCGAGATCGAGGACCCCGACGACCACAAGCCAGAGGACTGGGACGAGAGGCCCAAGATCCAGGACCCTGACGCAGTCAAACCTGAGGACTGGTAAGGGCCTGTGTGTAAGAGGGAGAGAGGCTATTTCAGCAGGTTAGTGTAACGGATGTGAAAAGATTAGCTTAGTTAGCGGTGGCGCGAGCTAAATAGCGTTTCAATCGGTGACGTCACTTGCTCTGAGACCTTGAAGTAGTAGTTACCCTTGCTCTGCAAGGGCCGCTGATTGTGGAGCGATGGGTAACGATGCATCGTGGGTGACTGTTGATGTATGCAGAGGGTCCCTGGTTCCCGCCCGGGTATGGGCGAGGGGACGGTCTAAAGTTATACTGTTACATTAGTTTACATGTAAATTACACAGCATGTGCATGTTTCAAATGTAGTTGGATTGTTTTGACATGGGATAATAGGTGTGTGTCCTGTGGACAGTTTTATGTTTGTGCCTGGTGTGGTCTGTGCTGTGTTAGTGCGTGTACCCTCAAATTCACCCGCCTGCCCCACAGGGATGAGGATGCACCAAAACAGATCCCAGATGAGGATGCAGTGAAGCCAGACGGCTGGCTGGATGATCAGCCAGAGTACACCAGTGACCCTGATGCAGTCAAGCCCGAGGACTGGTAACTACCATACCGTCGCATTCAGCTCACCCCGCTATCTTGCTACACTCTCAAACTGCTGTCTCTCTCCCCTCTACCATAGTACTCCATCTCTTCTGTCTTTCTCTACCTTAATCTACCACCCCTCTGTCTTCTCTCTCACCTTCGTCTGGTCTCTCCCCTTCATATACCACCTCCCCTCTGTCTTCTCTTCCCTCATGTTGTATCATTTACATTACATTTACATTTAAGTCATTTAGCAGACGCTCTTATCCAGAGCGACTTACAAATTGGTGCATTCACCTTATGACATCCAGTGGAACAGCCACTTTACAATAGTGCATCTAAATATTTTAAGGGGGGTGAGAAGGATTACTTTATCCTATCCTAGGTATTCCTTAAAGAGGTGGGGTTTCAGGTGTCTCCGGAAGGTGGTGATTGACTCCGCTGTCCTGGCGTCGTGAGGGAGTGTGTTCCACCATTGGGGAGCCAGAGCAGCGAACAGTTTTGACTGGGCTGAGCGGGAACTGTACTTCCTCAGTGGTAGGGAGGCGAGCAGGCCAGAGGTGGATGAACGCAGTGCCCTTGTTTGGGTGTAGGGCCTGATCAGAGCCTGGAGGTACTGAGGTGTCGTTCCCCTCACAGCTCCGTAGGCAAGCACCATGGTCTTGTAGCGGATGCGAGCTTCAACTGGAGGCCAGTGGAGAGAGCGGAGGAGCGGGGTGACGTGAGAACTTGGGAAGGTTGAACACCAGACGGGCTGCGGCGTTCTGGATGAGTTGTAGGGGTTTAATGGCACAGGCAGGGAGCCCAGGCAACAGCGAGTTGCAGTAATCCAGACGGGAGATGACAAGTGCCTGGATTAGGACCTGCGCCGCTTCCTGTGTGAGGCAGGGTCGTACTCTGCGGATGTTGTAGAGCATGAACCTACAGGAACGGGCCACCGCCTTGATGTTAGTTGAGAACGACAGGGTGTTGTCCAGGATCACGCCAAGGTTCTTAGCGCTCTGGGAGGAGGACACAATGGAGTTGTCAACCGTGATGGCGAGATCATGGAACGGGCAGTCCTTCCCCGGGAGGAAGAGCAGCTCCGTCTTGCCGAGGTTCAGCTTGAGGTGGTGATCCGTCATCCACACTGATATGTCTGCCAGACATGCAGAGATGCGATTCACCACCTGGTCATCAGAAGGAGGAAAGGAGAAGATTAATTGTGTATCCTCATCTAGGTCAGCCCACTTGTGTGTTGGAAGCTAATTGCTAGCCTCTCTGTGAAGAGAGTGGGCTTCCTGGTGAGAGGAGCTAATTTCACAAGGCATGCTTTGCCTCAGGACAGCCAGGCCTGGTTTTTGGGCTGCATCGAGCTGCTTTTTCACTGCTTTGATGTCTCACTTCTGTGGCGGAAATTAAATTAGAGCCGGTAGAGAAGAGCTAGAGGAACGGGACACAGTGGAAACAGGGCGGAGACCAATGTTGAGACCCCTTTTTGAGGTCCTCTAAATGCAGTCTCTTTTCTTTCTCTTGTTCTTTGCTTTCTCGCAACCGTATACCATAATTTTGTACACTGTATGACTGCGTCTGTGACATTGTCGTAACTTGTTCTTCTTTTTCTCCAGGGATGAGGACATGGATGGCGAGTGGGAGGCCCCTCAGATCCCGAACGCCCTCTGTGAGACCGCCCCCGGCTGCGGTGCATGGCAACGGCCCATGATTGACAACCCCAACTACAAGGGCAAGTGGAAGGCCCCAATGATCGACAATCCCAACTACCAGGTAACCCTTCACACCTCCCAGCGTGTACCATGTACCAAAGCATCAGCCTCTTTAGGAGCATGCTTCACCCTAGTGAAGTGTGTAGCCTAAATAACATGCACACAATAGTTTTACTTGCTCTTCCAGAATTTCCCAACTATTTGTACACTATATATACAAAAGTATGTGGACACCCCTTTAAATTAGTGGATATGGCCATTTCAGCCACACCCATTGTATAAAATTGAGCACACAGCCATGCAATCTAAAGTTTGGAGGAGGAATGGTCTGAGGCTGTTTTTCAGGCTAGGCCCCTTAGTTCTAGTGAAGGGATATCTTAACACTAAGGCATACAAATATGCAGTTCTGTGCTTTCAACAATGTGGCAACAGCTTGGGGAAGGCCCTTTCCTGTTTCAGCATTACAATGCCCCCTTGCAAAAAGCGAGGTCTATATAGAAATGGTTTGTCGACATTAGTGTGAACTTGACTGGCCTGCACAGAGCCCTGACCTCAACTCCATCAAACACCTTTGGATGAACTGGAACTCCTAATGCTCTTGTGGCTGAATGGAATCAAGTCCCTGTAGGAATGTTCCAACATCTAGTGGAAATCCTTCCCAGAAGAGTGGAGGCTGTTGTAGCAGCAAAGGGGGGGGCCAACTCCATATTAATGCCCATGATTGTGGAAGTAGATGTTTGACGAGCTGTCCACATACTTTTGGTCATGTGGTGTATGTATTGATGAGAGCTTATTTATATTATCTTGAATAGTAACTTTATTTCATGTGTTTAAGAAAATGTCCTACCCTTTTTCTTTTTTACTACTGAGCTGTCATTGCAGACAAATCCCAATGTACATACTTCGAACCCTAACATAATTGAAATGCTCACAGTACAGTGTACTCTACTCTCAATGTACATCCACCTCTCCTTCCCCAGGGTGTGTGGAAGCCCAGGAAGATTGCTAATCCGGACTTCTTCGAGGACCTCCATCCCTTCAGGATGACCCCCTTCAACGCCGTGGGCCTGGAGCTGTGGTCCATGTCCAGCGACATCTTCTTCGATAACTTCTTCATCACCAACGAGCGGCACACGGCCGAGCGCTGGGCCAATGACGGCTGGGGTTTGAAGAAAGCTGCTGAGGGAGCCGCTGAGGTGGGTACAACTGCACATACACATACACAGACACTGATGTACTTGTACACCTACACTTGAATGCTTCATGTGGATCATGAAGCATACTTAATTTGGATCTCTCGTGAAATGTAACTGTTTTTGCAAGCAAAGAGTGAAGATGGTGTACACAGGACCCGTGTAGAGGTATGTTGAGAGGTCGCATAATAGTTAGGACGGGCGAGTCCTCACACCTCGTTGATAAAACAAAAAAATATGCTGACATTTGATAAGGAAATGTATGTGGTGTCATTAACTGGCAGGACCACTCTTCTATCCTAACCATGGCACTTTCAACGTCTCTTTTGGATTCCTGTTGCATCTAAGAAGTAGAGTACAGCAAGATCTTAATTTTCCCAATGGATGTTTGTTTTGCTGCAAGTGCATCTATGGGACCTGTCCTTGTAGCCAGGGACTTCTCTGAAACCTCTCCATGGAGCTATGCAGATATTTTCTGCGTTGCATGAAGTCTCTAGCCTCTGGGGTTAGCAATAAAGTAAATCCAGACTAAACTAGAGGTGACGTGTTGTCCAACCACAGACTTAGAATCAGGGGCCGTCTGTATGAAGTGTTGTCTCAGAATGGGAGCGCTGATCAAGTATTAGTCCCCGTCCATGTAATTTTATGCAGAGAATATTAGTGGTTAGTGGTGACTTCTCTGCCTGTGTGTTCTCATGGGGACACCAGAATAGACACACTCCCCACACCCTTCAGAGGAATGCTACTGGTTACCGTGGCTATCTGTTCCGTGTGACGCGTAAAAACCCTGGCCTGCTCCGCCCATAAGTGGAAACAGACATACACATGGTGTTCTAGGGAGAGAGAGAGGCTGAGCAGTAACAGTGGAACAGTCACTCACCATGCTACAGCTACTCCTCTGTATGAGTTGGATTTAGTTGAAAAGCTTCCTGAGCTAGCCTAGCATGACTCTTACCCGGTCCCTTTCCTGAACTAGCCTAGCATGACTCTTACCCGGTTCCTTTCTTGAGCTAGCCTAGCATGACTGTTACCCAGAGGATGAGTGTAGCCTTCTCTCGGTGCATTCTTGCACCGCTAGAGTACACTGTTCCATAGAGCCAAACGTACAGCTGGGGCTGTGGACTATTAAGAAGCAGTGGCCCTGCTTCTCACACGCGTAGGTGGTCTCGCTCCATTGCAATTCAGGCAAAATAAGCTTGTGTGCAGTAGTTGTGAGTCCAGTTGGGATGATGTTGGCTCGTACCCAAGGATTAGCTGTTAATTTGGTTGCCTCTCGTCTGAATCCCTGCAGCCCCAGACCTATGCTGCCTTTTATTCCTAAAGATGAATTCCTGGGATGCCTGGCATGTTGGGCGCTCTCCGCTCTCTCTTAGCGCTCTCCGCTCTCTCTTAGCGCTCTCCGCTCTCTCTTAGCGCTCTCCGCTCTCTCTTAGCGCTCTCCGCTCTCTCTTAGCGCTCTCCGCTCTCTCTTAGCGCTCTCCGCTCTCTCTTAGCGCTCTCCGCTCTCTCTTAGCGCTCTCCGCTCTCTCTTAGCGCTCTCCGCTCTCTCTTAGCGCTCTCCGCTCTCTCTTAGCGCTCTCCGCTCTCTCTTAGCGCTCTCCGCTCTCTCTTAGCGCTCTCTCTTAGCGCTCTCTCTTAGCGCTCTCCGCTCTCTCTTAGCGCTCTCCGCTCAGCGCTCTCCGCTCTCTCTTAGCGCTCTCCGCTCAGCGCTCTCCGCTCTCTCTTAGCGCTCTCCGCTCAGCGCTCTCCGCTCTCTCTTAGCGCTCTCCGCTCAGCGCTCTCCGCTCTCTCTTAGCGCTCTCCGCTCAGCGCTCTCCGCTCAGCGCTCTCCGCTCTCTCTTAGCGCTCTCCGCTCTCTCTTAGCGCTCTCCGCTCTCTCTTAGCGCTCTCCGCTCTCTCTTAGCGCTCTCCGCTCTCTCTTAGCGCTCTCCGCTCTCTCTTAGCGCTCTCCGCTCTCTCTTAGCGCTCTCCGCTCTCTCTTAGCGCTCTCCGCTCTCTCTTAGCGCTCTCCGCTCTCTCTTAGCGCTCTCCGCTCTCTCTTAGCGCTCTCTCTTGGCGCTCTCCGCTCTCTCTTAGCGCTCTCTCTTGGCGGTCTCCGCTCTCTCTTAGCGCTCTCTCTTGGCGGTCTCCGCTCTCTCTTGGTGGTCTCCGCTCTCTCTCGGCTCTCTCTTGGCGGTCTCCGCTCTCTCTCGGCTCTCTCTTGGCGGTCTCCGCTCTCTCTTAGCGCTCTCTCTTAGCGCTCTCTCTTAGCGCTCTCTCTTAGCGCTCTCTCTCGGCTCTCTCTTGGCGGTCTCCGCTCTCTCTCGGCTCTCTCTTGGCGGTCTCCGCTCTCTCTCGGCTCTCTCTTGGCGGTCTCCGCTCTCTCTCGGCTCTCTCTCGGCGGTCTCCGCTCTCTCTCGGCTCTCTCTCGGCGGTCTCCGCTCTCTCTCGGCGGTCTCCGCTCTCTCTCGGCGGTCTCCGCTCTCTCTCTCGGCGGTCTCCGCTCTCTCTCTCGGCGGTCTCCGCTCTCTCTCTCGGCTCTCTCCGCTCTCTCTCTCGGCTCTCTCCGCTCTCTCTCTCGGCTCTCTCCGCTCTCTCTCTCGGCTCTCTCCGCTCTCTCTCTCGGCTCTCTCCGCTCTCTCTCTCGGCTCTCTCCGCTCTCTCTCTCGGCTCTCTCGGCTCTCTCCGCTCTCTCTCTCGGCTCTCTCCGCTCTCTCTCTCGGCTCTCTCGGCTCTCTCCGCTCTCTCCGCTCTCTCCGCTCTCTCTCTCGGCGGTCTCCGCTCTCTCTCTCGGCGGTCTCTTAGCGCTCTCTCAGCACGCGCTTGTTCTTAGTCTCGCACACACTCTACCTTTCTGACGAATGAATGATCAAACTAAGGGGTTCTTTTGACTGAGATTGAACAAAAGCAAGAGTCTTTTTGTTTTATCAAGTGCACAAGTATGTTGCACAAGTATGCATTGTGAAACAGGAAACCCCCAGCCCTTATGAAGACTCTCTCAGGAAGTGAGTGATGTGTAAAGAAACCCTCAATAACTTAAAAAAAAAAAAAAAAAAAAAAAAAAAAATCATAACACAATACATATTTAGGGTTCATATGAAAGATACAGGAGTGAAGTTTTTTTTTTGTGGTCGACTTGGTATTGACCTTTTCCGACCATTTCTTAATGCCCCATACCCAACACTTTTTTTTATACCAGCCATATTGTGGCAAACTTGTTACAAAGAACTACTTTCAACGGCACCCCCAATAGTGCATATGTAATCCATACCCTGCTGGTAATGTAGTTGATGTTGGTTGTGGTCGTTGGTTCCCAGTTCTTGACCATTCCGTGACTGTGTTCTCCCATCTCCTCTAGCCCGGGCTGGTAAACCAAATGATGACTGCAGCAGACGAGCGTCCCTGGTTGTGGGTGGTCTATGTGCTGACTGTGGCCGTGCCCCTCATCCTCATCATTGTCTTCTTCTGCACCGGAAAGGTGAGGGACCACAGACCATTTAAGGTTTCATCTCAATAGTGTCTAATTTATTATGAAATTACTCCCCCACACACAACCTGCATGGTTATTTGTCAACAATTTGGTCAAGTCATCAGGACTCCTCCCCCCCAGACTTTCAGTAAATGTCAGTAAAATCCTTAATGGATGACTAAGTGATGTCATCAGAGACAATGTTTTGATCTGTGTTAATGTGTATCTTTTCTCTCTCTCCCCAACAGAAGGCGGTGGCTCCAGCTGCAGCTGACTACAAGAAGACAGACGAGCCTCAGCCAGACGTTAAGGAGGAGGAAGAAAAGGCTGAGGAGGACCAAGTCAAGGAGGAGAAGAGCCAGCCAGGTTAGGACTCATTGGCTCGGTCTCCCTCTCTGTCTGTACTGTAGCTTCACAAATGTATGTCAAGACGGTGTCATTTCACTTGACAATGCCTTGCCTCACCTGGGGGTATTTCACAATGGTCTCAGTAAAAGCGAACTCTGTGTTGGTTGGTTTCCATAGCAGCAGCAGGGAAGAAGAGTGATGCAGAGGACAGCCCTGCAGAGAAGGAAGAAGAAGAGGAGGAGGAGGAGGAGGAAGAAGAGGCAGCAATGAATGAGGAAGAGAAGGCGGCAACTGATCAGGTACGGGACAGTAAGGCAAGTCTTGGTAAGCATGATGTGGTTTGTTGTGACGACAAATCAAAGCTTGCCACTTTTGTAGAAAAAGCATTGTAAAAGTACTGTTGGCAACTTCTGAGGTAAAAATGGCTTTAGAAATAATTGTGACGGGGTTGATTGTGTCAATTTAATCGTTCAGAGTAGAAATAATGATGACCCAAATCTCCCTCTCATTCCCGCTCTCTCCAGAAACAAGAAGATGATGTCCTCAGGAGGTCCCCTAGAAACACAAAAGGGAGAAAGGACTGAAGTGGCTGCCACAACCCTGGATCTTCTGATTTAAACCAACTGGCCTGACCCCCCCTCCCCCGGCTCCCTTTATTGACCACCGCCTCCGGCTGTCTTCTCCACACCTCCCCCCCTCCCAGGACGATGAAGTGATCTCTCTCGTCAGGATCAACAGAAAACAATCATGACTGCCTCCAATATGGAAGTGTGGATTCCAGTATGGTGAAGATGAAGACTGAGTTGTTGGTGTAGAAAGGGGCTTTTTCGAACAGCGAAGAAAGAATAAATAGATTTCCCATACCATTCTGTAACAGTGCAGCAGACACTAACCTAGGGACCCCACCTTGTCTTCTCTTCTCCTCCCACCCCCAACACCCTATGCTTCTGCTAATCAGCCCCCCATCCATCCCGCAGATCTAGACAGTATTTATCAACCGGTGAATCTGGGCAACACTACAGCTTGTAGGTTTTAGCCATTTTCCCCCTCAATGTCTTCTTGCTTGGTCCAGTTTAACAGTCCCATGTGTTTTGTATGTGTCAGAGGAGTAGATAGACTTAACATGAGCATTTCTGTTGAAGGTCGACAAAAAAACAAACATGCAATTTGGATGTCTTGTCTGCTTTTAACACTGCAGTTGTGGTTTTGGGAAGGTTTCAAGAGACAAACGTTCCCATGATAAACAGGTCTCCTCGACATTTCATTCCATGTGGCTTCCACCACGTTTAAAAAAGAAGTGTGTAGTTGTAGAATACTTCGCTCAAGTTGTTCCTAATAGAGTGGAGCTGGGAGTAAGGGGGGGTTCATTGTACATGCTTAGTTCCCCGCAGAACTGTGGGGCGGGCAAAGTTTTTGAAACAGAGAGAGAGCTTAGTAAACGGGCTTCAATAGATTAGATTCTGTGCTGCGTTACACAGCCCTAGAAAGGTTTGCTGAACGTTTTCTTCTGTGAAAGTACTGTGACGTTTCTTTTAATACTTTGTACATGTCTTTTTTCATTTGTTTTTGATCTATAATGTAGGGATATAGTGTAAGTGTACATTAACAAATATTTTTGAGGGAGGGAGTGTGTGACGCTGGTGCTCGGAGGGGTGACTGTTGGTTGCCGGCAGGCTTCACGGAGATGCCAAGGTTTTCATACTGATGTCCTTGCTCCTGCTGAATCATCAAGAGAAGAAAAATCCTGGCTCAGCTCGCGCATCCTCCTCCCTCATTGGTGGGATAATTCAGTCTCCCGCCTGGCTATTGGTAGCTGAGTAAGTAAGCACATCCTGTGACTGCATTTCCTAAGTCAAAAGCAACAGCAGCAGAATATAACACAGATCTTTAAGAATTTTACTCTTATGTTTCTCATGACAGTTTGAGTCTTACAAGAGTCATAAAGAGTACTCAGGGTGTCAGACAAGCTTCCCCCCTCACTACTTTCTCACTGAATGATTCATTGATGTCTTTTCTTTACGTTCCTTGTTTCTTTCTCCCATTCTTGTGAACCTGTCCATGCTGTTTTCAGAACATCATAAAAAGCATTGGAAGTCAGAAGCCATTAGAGGTTTGTCTCATATACACAAACAAAAGTTGGCACTTTTCAAGGTAACTGAGGCTACCACGGAAACACATACTAGGTCATTTGCTGTCGCTGTCTGTCTGCATGGAATCCTGGTCAAGTTTTCTGGTCTCAGATTCCTTAGTGGTGAATGTCGGTCAGTCATGTTTGGAATCCTACAATTCTTCTTCTCCGGTGTCTGATCGAGCGAGGTGAATGGGGATTGGTTCCCCCGACAAAACTCTAAGCTGCATGTGATTGGGTGATCAGGATCCACAGCAGCTGTTGGTTGATTGGGCATTCATCTACTACAGTACATTTTGGAGGGCAGGGAAGAAAAGGTAGAACTTACAGTGTTACTCACAAAACAGAAATAAACAGATTTCATTAAGAGATTGGAGGTTGGCAGTGTGTTTTTCCTGTATTGGTCTCGTGGTTTTGTGTGGTGTGGCGGGGGGTCGTCACCCCTGAAATTTAGTTGGCATGTACAGCTTCCGCCTTGAGGAAATAGACCTCCATTTCTCATTTTTCTTTTTTCTTATTGTGAAATTACCTGTCATGGGGTATATGCGATGTAGTTAGTTCCCACTGCAACCTGGTTAGTAATGTTTCTTTATGGTACCATTGCTACAGGGTTTGTGTGAGGTTTAGATAAAATATGAGGTGGGAGACCGAGACACCTAGTTGGCGTTTTCAAGAAAATGAAAAGGTCAGAACTACACTTTTATGAATATTCCTAAAGACATCCAGCTCTCCTTTACGCTCTTTCTGGCTACCTTTTTTCATTTGAGTCTACAAAGTTTTATTGTACCTTTTATTTGGTTCTACCTAAAGCTGCCTAGATAAGACTCCGCTAGACTGAACAGTGCACTGTAATGTACCTTACATATATCTCAGCTTTCCTGTGTGACAATACTCTGTGATGGGTCACCGAAATGAATGGGTTTAACCTAACTTAACCTTCCTGTACACTAGAGAGATAAAATGAACTATAAAGAGTTACCTTTGGTTATCACGGTTGAGATTTAATGGTCACATCATGGGTAAAGTTGAATAATTGTTTAGTGGTGGTTTTAAAAACTGTGATCACAAATAGCCATGTGAATATGGGTCACAGACTGCTCCTCTGACCCATGTCTGTTATAAATGCAGTCATCTATGAATGGGGACGCCATTTTCTTTTGATGAATAAAAAGGCCTAATAGAAACTGACTGGGAGCCCGAGTGTTTCATTGCTGCCTGTCACTTGGTATTAATCGACATTCCACCGAGCAGATATTATGCCCAGGCTCTTTGATGCTGCATATTTTAAAACTACAGTGCATTTGGAAAGTATTCAGATCCCTTGCAAACTTATAAAAAATAAACTGAAATATTAGATTTACATAGGTATTCAGACCCTTGACTCGGTACTTCGTTGAAGGACCTTTGGCAGCCATTACAGCCTCAAGTCTTCTTGGGTATGATGCTACAAGCTTGGCACACCTGTATTTGGGGACTGTTTCTGGGGACCTTCAATGCTGCTGACATTTTTTGTGACCCTTCCCCAGATCTGTATCTTGACACAATCTGAGTTCTACGAACAATTCCTTTGACCACATGGCTTGGTTTCTGCTCTGACAGCGCTGTCAACTGTAGGACCTTATATAGACGGGTGTGTGCCTTTCCAAATCATGTCCAATCAATTGAATTTATCACAGGTGGACCTCAATCAAGTTGAAGAAACATCTGAAGGATGATCAATGGAAACAGGATGCACCTGAGCTCAATTTAGTCTTAGAAAAGGGTCTGAATACTTGTAAATAATGTATTTCTGTTTTTTATTTTCAATGTAAACATTTCTAAAACCATGTTTTTGCATTTTCATTATGGGGTATTGTGTGTAAACTTATTTAATCAATTTTAGAATAAGGCTGTAAGGTAACAAAGTGGAAAAGGGGAAGGGGTCTGATTACTTTCTGAAAACACTGTACATTTTTGCTCACTACACATTTCTAGTTGGTTGTACTCTTTATTTGCATGTGTGATTAATGTAATATGAACATTATTCGTACATGTAATGAATATATGAACTATGTTCATATTTAAAGCTTGTCAGCTATAATTCAGTTTAAAATCTAATTCAAGAGAGATCTGTTTTGAATCAATGCTGTCGCATTGAGCCATTTCTACATCTATGGCACTAGAGGTAAAACATATCTGCTGTTCAAGTAATCCTGTATTGTAACCAGACCGCATGATATCAGTGCTTGAAGACTGATTAGAGATGCTTACGGGTGCATTTGACGAGAAGGAGGCTTCTTTACAGAATCAATTTGCCACAACATTTCCTGAATGGTTTAAAATATACCCTAGTGTAACAAACTGTTATGCCCTGTTGCCTCCAGTCTAGAGTCAAGCTATTTTGGGAAGCCAGTTGAACATATTTCAATTGTGTAATCTAATCAGTTTATTGGCTCATTCATCCCCCTCCTCTCCCCTGTAACTGTTCCCTAGGTCGTTGCTGTAAATAAAAATGTGTTCTCAGTCAACTTACCTGGTAAAATAAAAATGTCACATAATGGGTGGTTCAACTGAGGGCTTGGCAGAGGTTGGGAGAGTTCTATCAGTGCTACAGTGTACTACAGTGACCTCCATAAGACAGCTTTGTTTCTGTTTCCTCTACAGATTTGGGATTCGGTTATAGTGGGGTTTTCCAGAAGGGATCCACATAGAGAATGATCACACAATGTAGCCTGGTTCCTGTCTCTGTACAGCTGGCCAATCCTGTCATTTGCAGAGGGGCAAGGTAAAAAGATCAATCAATAGTATTTTGCAATGTGACTAGACTATAACATGGGACAAGAAACTAAGAGGAACAATATGCTAAATATAGTCCTGGCCTTAGTCAATGGTTTTCTTCTTCAATTCAGTTGCATTAATAAGAAGCAGCTGCATTAATTGCATTGCATTTGGCATGCTTTATTCCAAATTGCGCATGCGCATCCCCTTTGGTAGTGATTGATTTGCCATCTTCCCGCCCTGCAGTGAAACAGAATTGAGCGATCGGGAAAGATGTTTAACTATTGACTAGGTAAACATTTAATGCCACATGTTTCTACAGTTCCTTTTGATGTAGTGTACATTATGTAATGTTAAGACTATAATACTGTCAGTTTATTTTATTAGTCTAGTTTTATATTTAATATAATTCAAAGCTTGACATGAGTAAATCCCTTTGCTGATTATTAACACATTTTGGTAGTTACTGTATCGAACAAACAAGCAATGATTTTGTAGCTAAACCTAGTGATTAATTTGAGCCGGAACAGGATCCTTCCCCTCTCCGTTTTGGACTGTTTTGTTCCGGAACCTATTTATGCCGGATCCGGTACTTCTCAAGGCATGAAAAATAATTGTCACTTTTTGCAATGTAAAAATTATAATAAAAGCAATCAAAGTTTTCAGCTCGGGCCTAATATTCTAAGATTTGATTCGGTTTAGGCAGGCGCGGGTTTATGGTTTGCGCAACATTTGTAACCTGTTTGAGAAGCGCGCCAGTATCTCTCGCATAACTAGAATGAAATTCACTATTTAGGATCTTTCTCCCACTCTGCTCTTGTAACAGTATAATTTTAAACCGTCCCCTCGCCCATACCCGGGCGCAAACCAGGGACCTTCTGCACACATCGACAACAGTCACCCACGAAGCATCGTTACCCATCGCTCCACAAAAGCCGCGGCCCTTGCAGAGCAAGGGGAACTACTACTTCAAGGTCTCAGAGCAAGTGACGTAACTGATTGAAACGCTATTTAGCGCGCACCGCGAACTAAGCTAGCCGTTTCACATCCGTTACACTCTGATAGACTTGAGCCTGCAACTCATCTTTCCAGCGTTGCACTTCATCATTTATTTCCTAATAGAATCATAGCCGCAGCACCTTTGATAAATTGAAATAGATTTGCCAAAGTTATAGAATTACGTCTGTCTGTTCAGAAATAAATGTAATTATTAATTAATAATAAATATCCCACTACACAACGAGAAGGCCTATCATTTTGCCAAAGAGTATCAATTGCTTCTTTATTTTTTTAAATTGCCAAGCTGTGGATTGTGGCCCAATAACAAGGAATAGCCTACAGTCGGGAACGCGCGTCGGGGGAAAAAATTGCATGCAGACAACAGGCCTTTCGCAATATTTCATATACAATCTAGGGCAACACAGGTTGGAAAGCTAATGTCTTCTGCTGAAAACTGAAGACTATGCTGTAGGCTCCCGAAAATATTTTATCAACTTCCAAATATTGTTTTGAGAGGTTTTTGGCACGAGCGCATCGGCTATCACCAGCGAGTGTGCTGCGCATCATTGGGTGAGTGTGAAACTGGAAAGCATTTTAAGGACTATAATTTCCTCCTCACATTGTAGCCACACGCCTAGGCTATTGATGGATTCAAGACATGGACGTTTTTATTGATCTCAGATTATATTTGTCAGTGTCAAAGTAGCCTGCCATTTTAAATGATTTGTGTTTATGAAAAAAATATTATACCAAAGTCTCCAATCCCTAGGCTACTAAAAATGTTCACAATATGTGCAACTTCTCTAAGTGCCTCTAGTCGACAGCTCCATGCCACTACGCAAATGCGATGATTGAAGGTGTTAGCTACCCGGGACGCATTTCCGGTACCTCGGAAGTCCCCAGGTTGCACCCTCTCGCGCTCACTTTTTGTTCCCGCACCTCCCGATTTACAAATTAAGCACTGGCTAAACCTGTCATTGTGCAAACAAGCATAGTTTACCCGTGTGTGTGGCTCATAGAAAATTGTTTAAACATGGGTAGCTAACACCTTCAATTGGAATTCCAGCGCTCTGAATTCACTGATTATGCATGCATTGCAGATGACAAAAAACGACCTAATCAATTTGCTGCACTTTACCAGAAATAATATTGTAATCAGATTATACATATTTTAGAAAAACTAGATTGACTTTTTCATGGATTCCTAAATTCAGAAAGGATGTTTGCGAAAAAAACAACACCTTTCTGTTCTTTAATGTCATTCAATTCAGCATTTGAAAAAATGCGCAAATTAATGTTTGTTCCACCTAAACGAGACTGACCACAGGTTAGAGACTATTTTGATGACACCAAATGCATTTGATTGATACTTTTGGTCTTATTCTAATGCCTTTTAAGGGGAAAGTAATCAAAAAAGCAACCAAATAAACTGATTACATTACTGAGTTTGAGTTTGGGTAATACAAAAGTTATGTTACTGATTCAATATTTTGGACAGGTAATTGACAGATTACATTTAGAAAGTAACTAACCAAATCCCGATTGTCAGACGTGCATAGCTGCCATCAAAGAGTGGGCCACCAACAAACAAACAGGAACAAATATAGCCCACAACATTTACACAAATATCTTGACCATCGTTCAGGATCCAAGCGCGTCTGCCCGTGCTTCCGATGGCCTCATTCCATCCCACGTTTGACACCAATGTAGCGAACAATGAACCCTGGGGTGTTATTAGCCGGATTCCGTTGCCAAGGGTTTTTGCTACGGTCTGTGACTGATGAATACACCCCTGGTCTCGCAACCCGTGGGCAAACTTCATGCTTACCATAAGGGCTACTACATTATTGCCTTCTTTCAAATCAAATTGTATTCATCACATGCTTTGTAAACAACAGGTGTAGACTAAAAGTGAAATGCTTACTTACGGGCCCTTCTCAACAATGCAGAGTGAAGTAATAATAAATACACAATGAGTAACGATAACTTGTTTGTCTATATACACGGGCCGATGTGCAGGGGCACGCGGTAATTGAGGTACATGTACATATAAATAGGAATAAAATGACTAGGCAACGGGAGAGATAATTAACAGTAGCAGCAGCATAAGTGATGTGTCAAAAAAGGGTCCGTTTTATGGCTTGGGGGTAGAAGCTGTTCACGGTCCTGTTGGTTCCAGACTTGGTGCATCCGTATTGCTTGCCCTGCGGAGAGCAATTCGCCACACTTCTCTATACCAAGTCCCTGACATTTACATGCCTCTCTGATGGACTCACAGGTGCCATCGAACTTCTGACACCAGTGTAGCGATTTGATGTACCTACTTATAAGTTACAACACATTCTTCCAATAAAGAGTGTGTATTCGTTAGTTGAGCTTACTTGAAGTCTGACTGAATGTGCCATACTTTAACAAGTTTTCAAAGTATACAAGGTTGTACATTTTAACTGTCAATTCATGCAAATGCCACGGTCTCTCTATGTATTGTTTGTTTTCACTGTCAATCTTTACAATGAGGTGGGGACAGCGACAAAGTATCTTTGGCGACACTACTGTCTTGCAAAGCATACGGTTAGAGAAAAAGTAAAGGAAAAAAACTTGTTCCAAAATGGCGACGAAGATCTGCTTGTCCATTGGAAAACAATAGAAATAGCAAAGAGGGGCAGAGTTTGATTATTGTTGCAATTTGTTTTTGTTTTGCATTTGACCTAACTGCATCAGATTCGGGTTGTGTGTTTCTAGCTATATGCAGTACTGGACGAAGTAGTCTGGGTATCATGCTTTGTTATAGTTGGTTTTCAAGCTAGCTAGCTAACACCGTTACATCCGTATATTGTTGCAGTTGGCTGCTAGCTATCAAGTCACATTATTTGGACCTACACCGAGGATCAGCTCGCCAGGCAGAACAAGGATGGGGCTCGCCAGGCAGAACACAGGAGACATTTGACTTGCAAGTCAAGTTGTGCGCACTTTTGTTATTACCAAGCAAACATTTTCAGTGTTTTGTAGGTCGGTGGTAATCGGTAACTTAACGTTTTATCCTGCCTAGCTAGCAGAAGTTAATTGCCGGAGTAAGTTACTGTAGCTACAGTAGTTAGCTAGCTTAGTAGAAACACTCAGCGTCACTTGGTTTCGCTAGCTAACTTCATGGCTAACGTTAGCTAGTTAACGGTAACTGAATTTCACAATGAGACTGGTGTGTTTGTTGTAGCTAACCAATTACGTAAAGTTGGGTAAGTAGTCAGTAAGATGTTTTAAAATATTAATTGTTGTTAATGTAAACTATAATCTTACACGGTGAAATGTTTGTTCTAGCTAATACGGTTCAGTTTTGCGATGGCTAGCTAAATGTTAGATAGCTACTGTAGCGGCTAAAGTTAAAGTTATGGGCTTTTCTCGCACAAACTTTGGATGTTTGACCAGAGGAATGTTAGGAAGTCCCATACTAACATTTTAGTGAGCAGCTAGCTGACGGTAACTTGGCTAGATTAGTGTCTCAACTAATGATATATGACGTGCGTATCTGTGATACAATTAATTTATATACTATATTAAAGATACATGAGTTTAATTTATACTTTTTAATTCATATAGACAAGGCGTGAATGAGCTTTTGCGAATTTGTCTAACTAGCCAATGTTGGGGCCTTTAGCTAGTTAGCTAGCTAACGTTAGCCAGACAGTTATTAGTGGCAATATTTTTCATGATGTGATAGACACGGTGCACTATCTACCTTGCTGGCTAGGCAGTTGAACAAGATTTTATTATTCGTCTTTTTCGTGCGTTTTCCGAGTGTGGTGACTGAAGTCTATTAGTAAGACAAAGGTCGACTATGGAAGCAGTAACGTTAGTTGACACTCTGTAAAAGGGTACCGGGTATAGACACCCACCCTGAAAAGGAGCAAATTCAGCATTTTATCCGGACTGCCGAAACCTGAGTCCAGAGTTTAAAACACTCTTTATTGATGATGGCCGATTTTGTAGTGCCGCGACACAGTGCGGTGATGGAGCGACTCCGCCGTCGAATCGAGCTCTTCAGGAGGCATAACACCAGCTGCGAGAACCGCTACGACAACACAGCGAGGGAGCGGCTGGAGATGGAACGGCAGCAGACCTTTGCACTGCACCAACGGTGCCTGCAAACCAAGGCCAAGCGGTCGAGTAAGCACAGACAGCCAACATCCGACCAAGCAGTTCAGAGAGGGTCAGGGACCGGGGGCAACAACGCAGACTTAGGGGATGGTGGGACGCCCGAGCAGAGCAGAAACAGCACTTTGATTGCGGTAAGTGACCATTTCATAAAGTGGATGCAAATGCACCACAAATCTGATAACAGCTTCATGGCAGTTATTTTATTTGCGCATGCATGCGTTAAATTAGTATTTTTCATGTGCAGTGATTGCAAGTCAATGAAAGAGCATTATTTGCTATCATTTGCAGTGTGCTCCATGTGCAGAAATTGCCACGAGTTGTAGCCAGTATCATGTGTACTGTACTCCTGTGTGCATTCTGGGTGGCTGCTGTCACATGTTCTCATTGTTGTCCTGCTGTGTTTACTAGGCAGCCTTTGACATGCTGGGGCACAATGTTCACACTTTTTTTTGCTGTGGTGAAACTCATTTTTCCTGCTATATTAGTTCAAACATAAATGTTAATATAACAGAATATGGAAAGGACTTTTTCAACAAGGCATACTGTCGAAGTTGTGTCACAGTGAGGTGTCCACTAGAGTTGTCCATGTATTGTTGGCACTGAAGTTCATGTTTAGTCACAGCCATTTTGTAGAGTTGTCATGGATCTCTATGTTATCGGAATGCTGATAGCACAGCCAAAGTGGGATAAACAAGTCTCAAGAAGGCTGAGTCATATTAAAATACTGCTTCTCTCTCTTGTGGCTCAGAAAAGTAGCAAAGTATTCAGTGAGTGCTCACACAGAGAACATTCTCTAATAATATCTAGGCTTGTTTCTTTCTTCATCAATCTTCCAGTTGTCCAATGGACTTATAATCTACCATCGTGGGAAAAAAGTTGCTGCCTCCATTGTTTTCAGTGTTGATTAGGCTCTATCGGGCGTTGGGGGAAATTTCTGTTTGCTCAAGTTACCTCTACTGACCCTGTAGTAATTATCCCTGGCATATGTTATACTCGAGGGAAACCAAAAAGTGAAAAGGAACAATTGAATTACACATGGCAACTTAGCGACCTCTTGTATTTACATGTGTTGTGGAGATAAGGAAAGTAGGATGGAATACATTTTCATGCAGTTTGGCTGTCTTGGCAGTCTGACCTACCATGGCAGTATCCATTTGGACAGTTTTTTTTGTTGTTGCCATGAACCCCACCTGAAGCATTTTGCCTCTGTGACCCCTCTTAACAATGGAATCTGCGTTAGGGGAAACGGTGTCACTGTCCACCACAGCACATTTGGTATTGTTTTAGATTTTGTGGACGAAACACAGAATAGTTCCATTGAGAAGTCTGGCAAAAAAAATGCTGTCCATATTCTGCTCTTCTATCGCACGTGCAATTAAGTCAGGGGGGGGGGCAGTGTTTGTTGTTTGCACTAACTTTGTTGTTATAATATCCCTAATTGACAGGACAGTTTCACTATTAAGGATTCTAGCTTTAAGTCTCTGAGAAATATAAAAATGTTTTTTTACACAAACCAGGCTTCAGTCACAGCCCAGTAGGAATTGACTGCCTCCCACCATTTGGGCAACAGCTGCATTAGGACAATATAACTACCCTCTGAATGAATGATGACTCAGGGGTATTAGAGAAAACAACTCCACCCCCAGCCTAATGCTCTGAGCCTCTGACTCATCATTGCTCTGTGCCCTTTCCTGATCCACATAATGCAATGCCACGGTATAGCTGTGTGTGTATCAAGCCACAGGGCTGAACTTGACTCTCCATTCCATTGTTGATGAACCCTATAACCTAGGAGTAATGTCACTTTCTAAAACTGATCTAAATTCCATTCATGAATAGCAGTGCTAGCTAGCCCACTAGTGACTGGCACTGGGTTAGCAAGCTACCTAGCCTATCTTTCATTCCGTCACTCTGTGCCATATTAACAAGGCTCAGCTCCAGCCCGGCCAGTCAGTATGAGGTTAAAGCTTGTCCTATAAACTGTCCCCCCAGCCTTTAGTTAGACTGGCCCGCTGCTCCGTTCCACTCCTGCACATCCCAGGGAGGCCCATTGTGGCCACGCCGGTGGCTTCAAAGGCAAAACGGACACTATCTTAGCTCTGGGTCCAGCGTTTGGAATTCGGCATGCTCCCCTCCATGGCCCAGGCACTAGCTCTTTTGTTGTAGGGCTTCCTCCGTCTATACACATGTTAATTAGTTTCATGTGACTTGGGTCTGTGGTAGGTGGGGTAATGGCGATGATTGCTCAGAAGAAGAGGTGGGGGAGGCAGGGAGGTTGGAGTGAAAGGGTGAAGACAGAGACCAGTTTTTCAGGTTCATAAAGCACTGGAGTGAGTCACTAGACTGGCTTTTCTCTCCTCCAGGGGAGTGATGGGGTTAGAGACGAGGCCAGATCAGATGAGCCGCGCACACACACACTTCTCTCTAAAGTCAAACAGCTCGGCACAGCCAGCGCACAAAGTGTGAGAGACCAGATCAAAGGAGCGGTGAGCTGCCTATGTTGTCAGCAGTGGAACTAACATACTTTTAACTCCTTTGCAGATATGAAACAGACAATCCTATCAGTCAAAAATATAAAACCCCAGTTTATGCTACAAAACCAACTTTATAGGAGGTTTTAAAATAGGTTCTGTTTGACTCAACATTCCATGACATACATTAAAGCATTGTTGGCAAAATAGATGGTTGCAGTTCAATGCCTGATTTAAAAAAAAAAAATACAATTCACTGATACATTTCTTGGTAGTCCCAAAAAATATTACTGTCAGGTTGTAAATCACAGCTGGCCTGGTACATTGTGTGTTGCCTCCATTCCGGATGCACTGTTTCCGTTTGGATTTTTTTTTTTTTTTGTGGGGGGGTGGATGTAAGTAAGGCTGGAAAGGTAAATACAATCAGACAAGCAAGGGCAATGATCAGAAGTCAGTCATAATGTGGCTAAAAGGCTACCCTATCTATTTATGTAGCTGCTATGAGGATGTCAAGTCATTGGAGGAGTGGGTGAGTGACTTTTTCCGCTCATATCATTTTTCGGTGGTTATACACAGCTAGAGATGCAGGTGTCATTTGGTTACCAAGCAATAATTTGAACAACTGTTATCCAGTTAGCTAGCATATCTCTCGTGTTCGCAACTTCACTCTAGCTATCTAGCTGCTCTGATTTCAGAGCACTCTTGTTTGAATGTGCCAGAGCGCAGAATAACTGATGAATTTGCAAATTCGCAACACCTGCTGAATATGACCAGTGTCAGTAAACGTAGGAAAAAATTAAGTTAGTCACGAACGCTCTAGCTAACATGTAAACAGCCTAACCAGCTCTGCTAGGGCGAGTAAAATGATCGGTGAGGTGTTCTCTCATTTGTGTTGAAGTAGCTTGCTAGCCAACTTTAGCCAGTTAGATTGGGTGCTTGGTTGGGACAAGCATGCATTGATTGTAGAAGGACGAGTAGGCTACAATTCCCCGTTATCAGTCCAATTTTTACGGCCAATTTGCTGACATTTTGAGAGGGATCATCTAATGATCCGTCGTTAGATTTGCGCACATCTTGCTTTGGCTAGCATTAGTTGTTGATGTGCATGACTGAGGGGGGGAGAGCCTACTTTTTCATGGTTGTTTGATGAATAGGACTGTAAAATGCGTTCTAATGCTCTAAAGTCGCAGCTGCCTGTAAACACAGTCCAGTTCAATTGTGTGATGGCGGGCTTGTGTGGCAAATGGCTTGTTTGCATAAATTCCTACTGTAGCTCTGATTGGCTATGGTGCACCGGTCTGCGTAGACTCTGGTCCTGAACATGTCTCTGCAGTACGCATTGCATGGAGTGTGGGGGGGGAAGTAAGATAAAAATCAATACATAATTGTAAATGGTAGGCCAGTGGTTAGAGCGTTGGGCCAGTAATCGAAAGGTTGCTGGATCGAATCCCCTAGCTGACAAGGTAAAAATCTATCGTTCTGCCCCTGAGCAAGGCAGTTAACCCACTGTTCCCTGGGTGCCGAAGATGTGAAATGTTGATTTAAGGCAGCACCCGCACACCTCTCTGATTCAGAGGGGTTGGGTTAAATGCGTAAGACACATTTCAGTAGAATACATTCAGTTGGACTATCTGACTAGGTATCTCCCTTTCCCCAAATAAGGTATCCAAACAATAATGAAAACCCTGTAGCGGTAATATATATATATATATATATATATATATATACACACACACATAAACTCATCCAAAAAAGAAACGTCCTCTCACTGTCAACTGTTTATTTTCAGCAAACTTAACAAATATTTGTATGAACGTATAAGTTTCAACAACTGAGACACAAACTGTACAAGTTCTACAGACGTGACTAACAGAAATGGTATAATGTGTCCCTGAACAAAGGGAGGGAGGGGGGTCAAAATCAACAGTCGGTATCTGGTGTGGCCACCAGCTGCATTAAAACTGCAGTGCATCTTCTCATGGACTGCACCAGATTTGGCAGTCCTTGCTGTGAGATGTTACCCCACTCTTCCGCCAAGGCACCTGCAAGTTCCCGGACATTTCTGGGGGGAATGGCCCTAGCCCTCACCCTCCGATCCAACAGGTCCCAGACGTGGGATCCGAGCGCTTCGCTGGCCATGGCAGAACACTGACATTCCTGTCTTGCAGGAAATCACGCACAGAACGAGCAGTATGGTTGGTGGCATTGTCATGCTGGAGGGTCATGTCAGGATGAGTCTGCAGGAAGGGTACCACATGAGGGAGGAGGATGTCTTCCCTGTAACACACAGCGTTGAGATTGCCTGCAATGACAACAAGCTCAGTCCGATGACGCTCTGACACCGCCCCAGACCATGACGGACCCTCCACCTCCAAATCTATCCCTTCGACAATAAAGGCAAATCCGACCATCGCCCCTTATGAGACAAAACAGTGATTCGTTAGTGAAGAGCACTTTTTGCCAGTCCTGTCTGGTTCAGCGACGGGGGGGTTGTATTAGAGGTCGACCGAATTAATCGGAATGGCCGATTTAATTAGGGCCGATTTCAAGTTTTCATAACGATTATGATTGATTGTTTTTTTTATAAGAAATGTAATGCTAGCTAGCAACTTACCTTGGCTTACTACATTCACGTAACACGCAGGCTCCTCGTGGAGAGCAATGAGAGGCAAGTGGTTTGAGCATTGGACTAGTTAACTGTAAGGTTGCAAGATTGAATCGCCCGAGCTGACAAGGTGAACATCAGTCGTTCTGCCGCTGAACGAGGCAGTCAACCCACCGTTCCTAGGCCGTCATTGAAAATAAGAATGTGTTCTTAACTGACTTGCCTAGTTAAATAAAGATTTAAATAAAGGTGTAAAAAAACAGATTGTTGTGAACTTGAAATCGTCCCTAATTAATCGGCCATTCCGATTATAATTGGTCAACCTCTAGTTTAAACCCTTTACAATGAAGATCTGTGAAGTTATTTGGATTTTTACGAATTATCTTTGAAAGGCAGGGTCCTGAAAAGGGGCTGTTTCTTTTTTTGCTGAGTTTACATGCATGCGTACGTACACCGATAAATGCCGCTTTTTTTTTTACTCCGGTGTCTTTTAATTGTACAAACGCACGGTCGCTTTCCCACTCTATTTCTTGGTATAGAATTTTCGAAAATACTTTAGAATGTTTAGGAATTAAGTTTTCTAAGAATTTGTGGAAATGTTATAATTACCATATCTAAATGCTCACTTGTCAAATGTTTTTGTGTTATTCCTCCTGGGTGAATATGAACACATGTTAATGAAATGTCATGTTGCTAAAATGCTGTCAGTTCTACTTTAAAGGTGCACAGTACTATACAGTCGTGATTAAACAATCTGCACGGATTGTCCCAGTACATTCAAATATCTCCGCACAGGAGGGTAAACCTGAGGGGATCTGGTTGCCTAGGTTGTCAGTCTGGGGTTCGGCCTCTGCATTCGGATGAGATGAGCGTACATTTTGTTGGCTAGTGTTTCTGTCATAGCCTGGCAAAATAATGGAGAAATTACTCTAGTAGGGCTTTCCCCAACAAAACAAAAATTTTGCTTGACCGAAAGTCATCTGTTAAGCTTACTGTTTGATGAAATAAGACAGAAATGCCTCAAGAGGGAGCCAGAGATCTAGAAGATAAAAACCTTAACCTGACCCAACCAGTCTCCTGCAGGCTTTCTCAGATTCTGCCATTACTCTCCTGGAGTTGCCTGTAATAAGCTACACGAAGAGTCGACAATCTTTTTCATGTGGAAGGGCAATTTATCATATGCACATTTTCGTGGAACAGTTCCATTTAATTTATAATAATGTCTTCATATTGCAATCATTGTCATGTGGTTAAATTAAAATTCTATCTAAATGAAAATGATACAAACCTAATAAAGTAACTTCTATTGCCATTGTCAACTATGTAAAAATAGCCTACATAAAGCCAACAAGTAAAAACATTACAGCCTGTAGGTAGAAAATATCCTGATATATATATTTTTTATTAAATAAAAAAATATATTACCTATCAATCACAATGGCTAAGCATGGCCTTTCTGCAATGAACTTGAAACATTGTATTAACTTGGGTCCACCCTAAGCTTGTTTAAAATATTCTGGGACCTCAGTTTCCTATGCCAGTGAGCTCGGGACAGACACCGCTGTTGGCTATTTGCGCAAGGGATGAGAAGCAGTGCTTGACTTGGGAAGGAGCTTTCCGAAGCTGAGTACTGGCACCTCAGCATTTCTACTGCTTGAGCTCCTGTTCCTCTTATAGCATATGAACTAAAACGTATTGTGAAGCTCCTGCACCTAAATATAAACGGTACCAACAATTAAAATGAGTACCGGAACCCATGTCGAGCACTGATAAGTAAGCAGGTAGGCCTATTTTATGTTTCCATTGGATCAGAGCACAGTATTTTCCCCTTGTCATGCTGAGTGGTTGTCAAAAGGGAGAGAGTTGGAAATAGTTCCTCAATGTATTTTTTAAAAATTATTATTTTATTTTATAAATATTGTCATTCTCAATGGCTGTATGTTAAAACAGACTTGTTTTCTTGCAGTTTGAGGTGAAAACATTACTTTGAGAAGCTCCACTGCTCATTGGTGGTGGTGCATTGAGCCAATCAGAAATACTATCAGATCCCCAAATGTCACATTTTATATGCCTACATTTGCTTGCGGGCCTGGTATCCTATATGCCTACTTCTATCCGTAATCAGGTGC
Organism: Oncorhynchus keta; assembly: GCF_023373465.1. Classification (NCBI taxonomy): domain Eukaryota; kingdom Metazoa; phylum Chordata; class Actinopteri; order Salmoniformes; family Salmonidae; genus Oncorhynchus; species Oncorhynchus keta. Next base: position 57,144,961 of record NC_068424.1, on the reverse strand, counting down.
CCGTCAAACAAGACCATCACTAAATTGGCAACTCGGAAAAGGAATTAAATAAACCAAAACTTGTTTTTCACAAGTGTAGAATAGGTTGTGCGCTCTACAATGTATCCATTCCGACAATGAGAACGGTAAAAAGACTGGAATAATATATTGAATGTGTTAACAGAAATTACCATAAACAAACAAACATTGTAGATTAGGAATTAATGGTAAATGTAATACTGGTGATTATATGTAATGGGCAATTGATATACACTAACATTCAAATGCAAACAATTCACAAAATGAAGTTATGAAACAATGAATGCACACAAATTGGCGGGAGAGTGCCCATTCTGGAGAGGGCAGTGCATTGTGCATCTGGGTGCTGCGTGGTCTATCAGACGTCTGCATTGACCAAGCAGCATTTGGTGATGTGGCCTCTGCGGAAGTCAGGGCATTCATACTACTTGCGCTTTGCCAAGAAGATGGAGCTGTTGTCAAGGAAGTGAGTTTGTTTTATACAGGATGTACAGCCCCCAACGTACCATCAATCAGTCATGTCAATGCGAAGCTATATAGAAACCTCCTCTTTGTTACAACATTTGGGAGTCGCATGGCGATGCGGAACGAGCATCTGGAGGCTCTACGATCGCATCATACACACCATATGGTGCCTCCGACCACATTTTCAGATCAAGCATAAATGGTCTTTTTGGCCAGGCCTCCGCAATGCATTAATTCACTGATATGGGAGCAAATATTTATTTATTTATTTGCCACAGCTCGACCAATAAAAAACAATGATCTTGGTCGTCCAACAGCCTATCGACCAGTCCACTAATTGGGGTCAGCCCTAGATTCTAGCATGGGGGGGGGGAACAAAAACGTATTGAACCTGCTTTGTGAAATAGGCTACAACCCAGTGCTGCGATCAGGTCCCGCCATCCATGTAATCCTTATTAATTATGATCTAAAGAGCAAAACTGATCCTAGATCAGCACTCTTGCTGGATGAATATGAGCCAAGAGCTGCTTAAAGCTCTCCTAAAAACCCATGTCAAGTTTGACTGTGTTTGACTGCAGACTGTGTACCTTATGGCAAGCTGCCAGTCCAGTTACAGGAAGCTAACCTAAGCAAAGTCATAAGGTTGCATTACTGCCCTCATAAGGTTCTGTGTCTGAATCCATCAGAGAATCTTATACTTTGCACTCCTGGTGTGTTTCTCACCACTGGGGATAAGTAGCCGCTTAATTATTTGTCACAATTTTAATTTCAATAGACATCGATGGGCTTAATATTTGAAATGGTAACTTGCCTCAACACAGTGATAAAAGTTGAGTGGGGTTTTATTTTCCTTGTGAAGCAGTGTAATGTTTACAGGACCATTAAGCATATCTTCATGCTAGCTGTACCCATAAGACTTCCAATCTTTTTGGTAAACTAGTTAGCAATGGCTTGCAAAACTGCTTCTAACGCAGATACATGAAGTTAATCTGACTATATCTGTTTTTAAAGGGCAACTGAATGCACAAAACAACTTCTCTGAAGTTGAAAATGGCCTATGTGGCTTCGATATTAGTCAAACATTTACTCCAGTGTCAAAATTGACTTAAGTTTAAATAGGCTAATTTGTCCAAGTCAGTATTTTCCAAAACTGAGTTTTATGAGAATTTTGTAATGAGGTTGTCACGACCTAACCCACAAGATGGTTGTGTTTGGATTACAACACCGATTGTAACGCCTAGGGAGAATTGTCATGCATGGAGAACAGTCTGCGGTGATTGTGCTCCATCCAAACATAGCAGCACCTACCGTGAGACTCACCTGCCCATTACGCGGTGGCTCAGACTTGTTTGCATGAAACAACAGGTTGTCGAAGTTCTGTTGAAAGAACACTTGGCCCCTAACCCCTTTATGGAGTGACCACTTGTTGATGTGTTTGATAGTGATCCCTTGAGTCTGCCACTTTGGGGTAAAATGAGGATAGTGACGATGCGCACTTACATCCCAACTGCCATTTGTCAATATTCCAAAATTATAAACTCATTTGCAAGCATCTTGCGTCCCGCTGCAACATGTTCTATGACATGATTGACTATGAAACACTGCCATACAGAAGCACACTCTGGCAAAATACTTATTTTTCATGCAATTTAAAAATATATATTTTTGAACCACCTTAACTAGATGTAAAATTGTGCAACTAAAATGTGTAAATTAATTTGATTTCTTGATTTGTCTTCGATTAATTATGACTATTTTGAGGAAGTGGTAGTGGCTATGTTGTTGCTACCGTACTTCAAGAGTGACAAACAGTAACTGCCAGTGTATGCTAAAGCCAACAAAACACACCCACATCAAACCTCACCCCCCAAGACTCAAATCTCATATTTCATAATGAGCAGCATTACATTTTACATTACATTTAAGTCATTTAGCAGACGCTCTTATCCAGAGCGACTTACAAATTGGTGCATACACCTTATGACAACCAGTGGAACAGCCACTTGCATCTAAATCTTGTTGGGGGGGGTGAGAAGGATTACTTACCCTTACTTACCCTATCCTAGGTATTCCTTGAAGAGGTGGGGTTTCAGGTGTCTCCGGAAGGTGGTGATTGACTCCGCTGTCCTGGCGTCGTGAGGAGTTTGTTCCACCATTGGGGGCCAGAGCAGCGAACAGTTTTGACTGGGCTGAGCGGGAACTGTACTTCCTCAGTGGTAGGGAGGCGAGCAGGCCAGAGGTGGATGAACGCAGTGCCCTTGTTTGGGTGTAGGGCCTGATCAGAGCCTGGAGGTACTGAGGTGCCGTTCCCCTCACAGCTCCGTAGGCGAGCACCATGGTCTTGTAGCGGATGCGAGCTTCAACTGGAAGCCAGTGGAGAGAGCGGAGGAGCGGGGTGACGTGAGAGAACTTGGGAAGGTTGAACACCAGACGGGCTGCGGCGTTCTGGATGAGTTGTAGGGGTTTAATGGCACAGGCAGGGAGCCCAGCCAACAGCGAGTTGCAGTAATCAAGACGGGAGATGACAAGTGCCTGGATTAGGACCTGCGCCGCTTCCTGTGTGAGGCAGGGTCGTACTCTGCGGATGTTGTAGAGCATGAACCTACAGGAACGGGACACCGCCTTGATGTTAGTTGAGAACGTCAGGGTGTTGTCCAGGATCACCCCAAGGTTCTTAGCGCTCTGGGAGGAGGACACAATGGAGTTGTCAACCGTGATGGCGAGATCATGGAACGGGCAGTCCTTCCCCGGGAGGAAGAGGAGCTCCGTCTTGCTGAGGTTCAGCTTGAGGTGGTGATCCGTCATCCACACTGATATGTCTGCCAGACATGCAGAGATGCGATTCGCCACCTGGTCATCAGAAGGGGGAAAGGAGAAGATTAATTGTGTGTCGTCTGCATAGCAATGATAGGAGAGACCATGTGAGGTTATGACAGAGCCAAGTGACTTGGTGTATAGCGAGAATAAGAGAGGGCCTAGAACAGAGCCCTGGGGGACACCAGTGGTGAGAGCGCGTGGTGAGGAGACAGATTCTCGCCACGCCACCTGGTAGGAGCGACCTGTCAGGTAGGACGCAATCAAGCGTGGGCCGCGCCGGAGATGCCCAACTCGGAGAGGGTGGAGAGGAGGATCTGATGGTTCACAGTATCGAAGGCAGCCGATAGGTCTAGAAGGATGAGAGCAGAGGAGAGAGAGTTAGCTTTAGCAGTGCGGAGCGCCTCCGTGATACAGAGAAGAGCAGTCTCAGTTGAATGACTAGTCTTGAAACCTGACTGATTTGGATCAAGAAGGTCATTCTGAGAGAGATAGCGGTAGAGCTGGCCAAGGACGGCACGCTCAAGAGTTTTGGAGAGAAAAGAGAGAAGGGATACTGGTCTGTAGTTGTTGACATCGGAGGGATCGAGTGTAGGTTTTTTCAGAAGGGGTGCAACTCTCGCTCTCTTGAAGACGGGAGGGACATAGCCAGCGGTCAGGGATGAGTTGATGAGCGAGGTGAGGTAAGGGAGAAGGTCTCCGGAAATGGTCTGGAGAAGAGAGGAGGGGATAGGGTCAAGCGGGCAGGTTGTTGGGCGGCCGGCCGTCACAAGACGCGAGATTTCATCTGGAGAGAGAGGGGAGAAAGAGGTCAGAGCATAGGGTAGGGCAGTGTGAGCAGAACCAGCGGTGTCGTTTGACTTAGCAAACGAGGATCGGATGTCATCGACCTTCTTTTCAAAATGGTTGACGAAGTCATCTGCAGAGAGGGAGGAGGGAGGGGGGGGGGATTCAGGAGGGAGGAGAAGGTGGCAAAGAGCTTCCTAGGGTTAGAGGCAGATGCTTGGAATTTAGAATGGTAGAAAGTGGCTTTAGCAGCAGAGACAGAGGAGGAAAATGTAGAGAGGAGGGAGTGAAAGGATGCCAGGTCCGCAGGGAGGCGAGTTTTCCTCCATTTCCGCTCGGCTGCCCGGAGCCGAAAAACGCATGCGGAATCAGTGAGTTCAGTGTTTCCCTTATGATTTTTTTCAGCAGCGGAGAAAGCTAGTTTCCTACAATTCTACACATTTTGATGTGTTCTGTTATCTGAGTGACTCAAACATTATTCAAAAAAATTCATGGAGGCCCCAAGCCATATTTTTTTTTAAAACATTTTTCATTCTCCCTGACTGTAGTTTTACATTTTGGTGGTTATTAGTTCTCAAAAAGATGATCTTATAAATATATAGCTATAAATGTATTCATTTTAAAATGATAGTTTGAACCATGTTTTGAGGCTATACAGTCAGTTTACATGTATATTATTTACAAAAATTAGAGGAAAACAAGCTCATATTTTGGATTCTGTTGGGGTATGACAGTTGAACTAAGCTCATGATGCTTTTTATAAGTTATATTCAAGAATCAATGGATATATTTTGTTAATTTCGAAGTTTTAAAAAAAATGGATGAAACTAAGGATTCCTGCTTTAAATATATATATTTTTTTACATCTCCGCTTGTGGCAAGGTTCTCAATCAAAAGCATTGTGACAGTTTTCAGCATGTGTTTTATTGTATGGTACTAATGTTTACATTTAATTTACATTTCAGTCATTTAGCAGACGCTCATATCCAGAGCCACTTTCAGTAAAGAGTACATTTTCGTACTAGTCCCCCGTGGGAATCGAACCCACAACCCTGGTGTCGCAGGTGCCATGTTCTACCAACTGAGCCACATGGGGACATTATATATTTGTTGACTTGTTATTTACTCTAGTTGCAGGAGTCCGTGAAGAGGAAGCTGGAAAGCACTGGCTCCCCTGGTCAGGTCAACGGCTTCAGCGATGGCTATCCCCCGTCCAAAAAGGCTTGCCTAGACAACAGCTCGTCCAATGGCGGCATCCCCCCTCGCTCACCCCTGGACTCCAAGCATGGCATTGGCGCCGACTCTCTCATACCCAATGGTGGAGAACATGGTGGAACCGCCGCTGGGGAGCAGGAGTTCCGGCTCAAAGACATGAAGCAGGAGCCCATGGATGACATTCTCCCCTGCATGTTGCCGTCAGGGGGCGGAGCCAGCAACAGCCTCTTCCCTGACCTCAACCTCAATGAGCAGGAGTGGACGGAGCTCATGGAGGAGCTCAACCGCTCGGTTGCCTATGAGGACATCCAGGACATCCTCAACGACGGTTTCGAGGACCGCAAGGACCCTCCGGATCTGGCCGGACCCACCCCTGGGACGGGTGCACAGTCTGGCGGTACCTCACAGGGAGGCCTCCTGCTTCCAGAACTGGCCAGTGTCAAGGCAGAGTTCTCCCCAGCCTCTACCGGCTTCGAGCAGGACTCGTGCGCCGGCTCGCCCCACGCCAGGCCCAAGTCATCGGGGCCGCCCATGCAGCACTCCGCCAGCTTCCTGGCAGCGGCCACCTCCACCGTCTCCACCCCGACCCTGCTCCAGCCCCTCAGCCAGCAGCCTCCCCCATCCAGGCAGCTCCCTCCCCAGAACCACCGCCTTCCCCCGGGGCCTGTCTCCAAAGACCTGTCCCCTGCCCAGCAGCTCCAGCAGCTAGCCGCCCAGCAGCAGAGAGCCCAGCAGATGCAGTCCCAGCTCCAACAGCAGCAACATGCTCAGAAACAGCAGCAAGCCCAAAAACAACAACAGCAGCAAGCCCCCAAATTCCACCCTCCTGGGTCCCACCCCTGCCGTCCATCTTGGCCACCCCAGTCGGCCCCGTCTCAGAGCCCCCTAGGGGGAGCTTACGGCCTGGAGAAGCCCACCAGCCCATCCCTATACCCCCAGGACTTCCCAAATAACCCCAAGCCCCAGCTGATGATGTCCGGACAGCCCAACAAGGGCTCACCCAAAGCCGTGGCCGGCGGGTACCTGCAGCCCGGAGGCCCCCACACCAACATGCTGGGCCACCCTGCTCAAGGACCAGGGGCTCCGCTTAGCCACCCTGCAGCAGCAGGCCCTGGGGGCCCGGGCTCTGCCATGCTCAACTACAGCAACACCAAGCCCCTGTCCCACTATGAGGCTGCGGCCCAGGGGCCACCACAGGGCCCCCCCATTGCCCAGAGCCAGAACAAGGCAGTGCTGCTGTCGCTCCTCAGACAGCAGCAGCAGATGAAGCAGAAGCAAGGCCTGTCCTTCAGACCACAGCTACCCCACGGGCAGGTAAGAATACAGCTCACCTTGAACTTTATCACAAGACTGCTCCTTGTGTAACCATTACTTTTATGTGACCAGGTTTGATATGAAGCAGGCTTAAAAAGGCTTCATTATAAGAGTCCTGGGTGGCGCAACATTAAAGTACTGCAGTGCTGGGGCGCCACTACAGTCTGGGATTTGATGTCATAACAGGCTGTGACCGGGAGCCACATAGGACGGTATACAATTGGCCCAGTGCCGTCCGGTGTAAGGGAGGGTTTACCCGGTGGGGCTTTCCTTGGCTCATCGTGATCTACTGACTCCTTGTGACAGGGCCAGGCACCTGCAAGTTGACTCCGGTCGTCAGTACAGCGGTGTTTCCTCCGACACTTTGGTGGGGCTGACATCCGGGTTAAGCGTGCAGTGTGATAAGAAGTAGGTGGTCAGATGGGTCATGTTTCGGAGGATGCATGACTCGACATTCGCCTCTCCCGAGCCTGTTGAGTTGCAGAGATGAGCCAAGAGACCTAATTCGGGGAAAAAAACGGGGTACAAGAATATGCTTGTGGCTATACCACTCTGAACACGCCTGTTCACAGTCCGGCCTGGTTAGAAACGGGACAGGAGATCACATGGGAATACCAGGTGCCGCAATACATTTTCTTTTTATAAGAGTCAAGGATCCACATGGAAAGATCAAGTGTTAGGCTATATTGGTATTCTGAATAACCGTTAAAAAGTTAAGAGGTCAACAAGTGCATATGAAAGGCATACACTTACATTACTTGGTTATGGTCATCACCCAAGCCTAACATAATTTCACACTGCTTGACTGGGAGAATAGAGCTATTAACATTTCCAATAGGGGGAAGGCCCAAAGCATGTTTTATACTGGCATCAGCGAATAGCATTACAACTGAGGCACAAAGAACATTCCAAGGCCATGTTGTGTACAAAAACACACACACACACACACACACACACACACACACACACACACTACTCCAGTGCTACGACGCTGGTGAATGAGGGAGTATAATTTTGAAGCCAAACAATAAGGGCTTGTTAAAAATGAGCAATGGAGTCGTCTGGCTTGCCCTTTTGGTTTGAAAGAACGGCTCCAAATAAAGACTTGTCAAGAACCACACCAACCACACCATGTCAAGAACCACACCAATGGATAGCATAGTTTTAATTATATTTGGTAATATATATGTCAACATGTAATTTCTGGGTAACAATTAAGTACATGACGGTGACTACAATGGGAAACAAAAATAGCTTCTTAGCGAAGAGACATTTCTCAAGCACAAACTTCTAGGACTGTCTGGGAGTAGTAGGGAGGGGAAAACTAACTGTTATTGGCGTAGCAATTTGGGACATTCTCTTTCTTATTTGTCTATTAATAAATGTACCCCCTGGTGATATCACCAGGCAGGCCAAAACGCCATCCCACCAAAACAGTGGTCTTTTCAAACAGCTCTTACAGTAAAAGGGCATTGTCATTTTCACAATTTCATTGTTTTATTCCAACCTTCATAGTGTGGAAATGTATATAAAACACAGAAAATTGTGTTTTTGACTGCACTCGGCCTTTAAGGCATACTGCATGTAGGCTGATAGTTGATGGTGGATCTAAGGCCTAGCAGGCTTTTTATGTTAGTCAACAAACACAACCCACACACTGTCCTTGTAGCTTATATTTTGGTCCTACAAGTCTGGCATGGGCACCATGGTTTGAGGGGACAGCATATGTGTCTGGGTCAAGTAGCTGGTTGCTAAGGAGCTGGCATGCAGTCTCTCATGGGGGGTTGGATGGTGGTGGAGGGGGGGAACCAGGGAGGGGACAACCACGACAAAGCAGCCTTTCATGCAGCCCCCTCTACCTCGTCCCCTCTACCTCGCCTGTCCTCCACAATAGTATATTTTAGGAGTAGACCCCCCCGTACAGTTTCTTAACCCACTTGGGGTTTTCCCTCTCGCGAGAAGGGGCTCTCTGATCCCTTCTTGCTCTTCCTACCCTCTCTTCTCCTCTCCCTGACTCAACTGTGTTCTGCGGTGTGTGTGTGTGTGTGGACGGACCCAAAATATCCCCCGGCCGGAGCTAGAGGCCTGAGGCTAGCCCCTGAGAACTCTGGCCAACTTTCCAGATGTTTCTATGGCGAGATGGTTAGCACACTGGCTGAGGCTAACACTGCCAATATGGAGATGTGGTTCTCACAGCTGGTCAAGGAAAGCACTTGTATGAGGACATAAACTAACTTATGAACTTTCAAACTGAAGTTGTACAACCGCGGTCTTCATTTAAAGCTGTGTTGATTAGGGACATAACTAGCTTTTTTAGGTAAAGCCTGAGCTTTTTATTTGAATGTTTTTTTTCCCCTTTGCATTACATCAAACCTTGGTTTTTGCTTTATATCAGATGTTATTTCTGAACATATTCCCCCCACTTGTTTGACAAGGCCCCTAAAACCTTACCTCAGACTGGATGCTGTCTCACTCCCTCTTCCTCTGGTTGACATTAGTGGAATAACTATACAATTTTCCCCAATTTCAATTTTGCAGGAACAGAACGCATACCCTGCCGCACCGCACGGCCCTGGACCTGGCAACGCCATGGCGGGAAACCTCGGCAACGTGGCCTACCTGTCGGGGCAGGCGGCGGTGAAGCAGCAGCAGCTGATGGAGCAGCAGAAACAGTTCCTACTGGGCCAGAGGCAGCAGCTGATCATGGCCCAACAGGTTAATACCCGGGGTCAAGGGTCATCTACTGTTGGTAGAATTTGGGTCTTGGATCAGCGTCTAGGAGCAGCATACCCCACCCTCAATCCTAATGACAAAATACAAAGAGATCAGACTTCCTGGCTCATTCACATGATTGGTTTCAACTTGCCCATTTACTATGTAAAGTCTGAGACAGGATCTCTGTCTGTTCTACCTGACTGGGCCTGCTAGTGCTGCATAGCCCTACATGTTGTCTATTAGTAACATATATATACACAAGGGCGAGCAATTTGTCTGCATGTAGAAGTGGTTATATGATTGGCAGTTTCACAGTAGGTGTTTTCCATCTCTGGTCCTTGTCCAAGAGAATATATGGGAGGAATTTCAGTCACCAGTGTATGCATGTATGACACAATCATGCTCTAATATATTTTCTGTGTTTCAGGAAAAACAGCGTCAGCAGCAAGAGCAGCAGCTCCAGAGGCACCTGACCCGTCCCCCTCCCCAGTACCAGGACCAACAGAACCAGCAACCTGGCGCACAGAACAACCCCTTCCAGCAGCAGCAGGCTGCCCAGTTTACAGGTAAATGAGACCCTACGTCACCACGTTACATCCAATGTAGCGTAACCCCCCCCTAGACACTCCAAGGTCTTAAAATGGCTTGTAGGGCTCTAATCCAATCCTCTACCTGAGTTCTGGCATAAGTGTACAGACGTTCACGTCCCTTTATGGATTTCAGATTATTGAATTGTCTGATGTAGTTTCCTCTCATGTTTAGCCATATTGTTTTTATTCATTACACTAGGGCAGTGAATTTGTTTCTTGACGACCCAAAAAGTTTTGGAATTTTCCTTCAACCCTGGTGAATAAACAGGCACAACCCAGTTGCTTTCCACAGCCCGAAACAAATCAACCATGACCTATGTAAAGAGCAGGTTAGGTTAGGGGGTAAGAGGGCGATTTTGGAAGCACAGCTAAACTCTTTACCACTGCTTGCACTTCCCTTTGCTATTGAATAGGCACTTTTTTTTAAATGTCTGGTCATGGGCCAGAAGGTTTGCTTCGATGATGTAACTCACACAGAACAACTTTGTTTGGCAGTACACTTATATTACCTCGTCAATGCAAATGCTTCTTACCGTATGATTCATTTGAATGGTAAACCAGTAATGAGGTCTGTTTTCTCTCATTGCTGAATACATTTGCCCTTTGTTCTGTGTCTTTGGAGAGAACAGCTGCTGTCTCAATGCTCGCTGTCCTTTTTACCTCATAATGGCATGAACTTATTGTGGTAGCCAGACCATATCAGTTCCTTTCTGCTATCTGCATTCATGAAAAATAATGACACAGATATGGAGACATGGAAAGCCATTTAAGTATATTGAGAGAGACTTGGTCTTCTCCTATAATGAGTTTATTGATTAAGATTGAATTATAAAAACATGTGTAACTATTATGCAAAGTTTAGCTTTTCAATCTGTCACGTTTTTGTGACTCACTTCTTCTTTTGCTTCTCCCTACAGGTTCGTCACAGCCATTGAGCAACGTTGGTACGCTGGGAGTCTCCGCCCCCGGAGCTCAGCGAATTTTCCCCCAGACGCAACAAGGCATGATTGGTATGACCATGGGCCAACAGGGTGGTGCTGGCCCCACCCCTGGTGTCCCTCCTCCCTCCAGCCAGGCAGACATGAGCCTCGCCTCCTGTGTGGGTGTTATGGACTCTGCTTTACAGCATCAGGTACTCTACAGCAACATGAACATGCACCCCTCCCAGCAAAGTTCCATGCAGAGGCAGCCTGTAGGCAATATGGGTGCCTCCTACCGACAGAACATGCTATCCCAGCAGCAACACCTTAAAAACCAGCCCAACGCCGCCCTGCTGAAACAACAACAGCAGCAGCAGCAGCAGTTAGCCAGACTACCCGGCTCCATGCCTGGCGGCAACATGCCCAGTGTTATGCCCAACGCCATGCAGAACACACAGAGCCAATCTTGGCAGCAGCAGGGCATGCAGCAAGCTATGGGTGCCCAGCAACCTCCCTCCAGCAACGGAGGTCTCCCGCCCAATGCCTTTGCCAACCCCAACGCCTTCCACATGCAGCAACAGACCCACATACCAAACAAGATGCCTGTTGGCAACACCCCCTTTGGCGCCAATGCCAACGGCAGGCCCATGGGCGCCATGAACCCTGCCCAGCAACAGATGATGCAGCAGGCCCAGCAAAGGACTGCAGCCAACCCCCAAGTTTCCCTTGGGCAGCCCTTAGGCCCAGGGCAAGTCTTACCCAATCAGCAACAGCAGCAGGGTTCCCAAGGCCAGGGGGTGTTGCCTGACCTGGGTGCCTTTGGTCAGCCGCAGGGGGGGCGTTTGGTCAGCCAGGTGCTCCAGTGCAGACAGCAGGGCTACCAGGTCAACAGAACTGCTAACCAACAACAACAACAGCAGCAGCAGTTGCCGTTTATCTACAACACTGGGTCAGGGGCTAGCAGTTTGCCCAGCTTCCCTGGAGAGAGTGACCTGGTGGACTCTCTGCTAAAAGAACGCAGCACGCAGGAGTGGATGGACGATCTGGATGAGCTCTTAGCTAGCCACCACTGATGAGTTTTAATGAACAGGAGAGTCTCAATAGTCTGTGGTGGCTTCCTCTTCTCCATCTGTGCCAATGTTAGAGCCGGATGGTTGAGAGCAAGTGTCTGCTAGGCATCCGTCTTCCATGTTGTGTGCACCTTGCCTTTTCAGATCAGTAGATTAAGACTGAGAGGAGCTGGGGAGAGGAAGCCTTCAGGCAAGTGAGATTCATCTGATGAGTTGGTGAGATGGAATGTTGGTGTATGTGTTCCAAGCCAATTGCCAATGAAAGGCAGGAACAGAGAGGGTTACTAATGGAATCCTGTTACTTTTCTGACACTGTTAAGAGACGGTCATCCTCAGTATTGTGTGTACTGTGTATATAAGTTCAGGAGAATGATTGGATGGGAATGACGGTGTGCAGGACCAAAACTCCTGTGTGGATTCCTATTGGAGTATTTCCCCAGGACTGGGAGACGTATAGAAAGAACTCTGCTACTATTATTACTACTACTGAACCAGTGACTCAGTACTAAACCACTGAATCAAGGGTGAATCAAACGTCGCGCACACACACTTTGTCTACGCTTACCACAGTAGAGGTGCTTATTTTGGTTTCATTGCCCCCCTATCCGTCCTCTGCTTTGTTAGAAGTTGCGGCCTTAAATGCAAATGAATGCTCTATGTAGCAGAGGTGACCTAGTAACACAGTCCCTCATGTCAAATGTTGGTATTGATATTGCTAATAAATAGACGTGTGCCATCCCTCTTCTACTCTCAAACCAATGACGAGGTGCGCCAAGGAGACTCAACAGTGGCGTCCATATTCATTTGGTTAGCCAGTGCCCATAAGAGACAAGACTGTTCCTCTGTTAGTTGTGCAATGACCCCCCCAATGGAGGCAGGTTACAAATGTAAAGTGACAAATGCGGACAGAGTCCCAACACCACCCAAATACACCTTTGAATGATGCTTGTATCATGTTTATAAAATGGTTTGTTACCAGGTTACCCTAAAATCACTGTCTTTAAACATTCGGTCCATTGTCATTTTAGTAACCAAGCTATAAGATCATGTATGAATAGTGGACATTATTGCCTTCAGACACATTGCAGACAATCTTTTTCCATTCCCTTGAACGACAGTACAGCCAGATACTTAAGTTGATATGTTTGAATTTGTTCATCCTCTTTTGTGTCAGGGGCTCCTTGTACATTTTTCGCTATATTTTTTTGTATGTATGCATTTTCTGATTTGTTCTGAAGATAGATCTTATTTTTATATGTATATTGCAGCGGATTTTTGTAAGTAATTCATACTTTTAATATGGTTCTCTGTGAAACAAGAGTATTATGTAAATATAGTTATTTAGAAACGGACCCTGTGTTTTGTCTTAGTTTTGTGTGTGTGTGTGTGTGTGAATTGTAACTGACAAGCATTATAATATTAAGTGCCAATGTAAGGTGTGAGTAGAATCCTGTAGAACAGTGTGTTCCTATGTATCCCATTCCACTTAGTCATGATGATGATTTGACTTTCTTCCATCTGTTTTCTTGTCCTTCCTTGTAATTATTTTTGCATCCTATATCACAGGAATGGGCAGCTTCCAGTCTTCGGGGGCCTGACTGAGGAGCCTGACACATTTCTGTCCCAACCTTAAAACTCTGGACTCAAAATCAACTGTTCATGGTCTCCGGTTTAGAATGGAATTAATTAACTGAACCAGATGTGCTGGGGAAAGGTGTCACTGACAGTAATCAGGACCCAGAGTAATGGAGTTGCCCATCCCTGATACGTATTTGTTTCTGAGCACTTCTACATAAATGTGGATGCTCCCATGATTACGGATAACCCTAAATAATGATGAGTGCGAAAGTTAGATGCACAAATATCATACCCCCACGACAAACTTTTTTGGGGGGGAGGGGGGGTGTTTTATGATCTGTGCCTCAGACGTTCTCACTCATCATTATTCGTTATTTATTCATGGTTCTCTGTAATCATGGTAGCATCCACATTAATGTAGAAGTGCTAAGAAACATACTCTACCCTTAGTGACAATGCATCCAACAAGTTTGTAGTCACAAACTTGATGTAGTCTGTGTGTTAGGAATATAGGCCCGAATACTAAATTATTGACTAAATTTAACACCCTATGTGCATTAGTCCAAATAACTATGGCACCTTAAAATGGGGGGCTGGATACATAATGCTTTAATTTCTTAAACGGTAGAACATATGTATGGAAATACCCTAAAATAAAAGGTGACATTCTTTACTGTCACCTCATATGAAACGTTTGATCTCAAATTCTGGAGTACAGAGTGAAATTAAATGTGTAGGAGAGTATATAGCATTGACTCTATGCTGATATATATTCCATTTTATTGGTCACATTTACACATGGTTAGCAGATGATAATGCGAGTGTAGCAAAATGCTTGTGCTTCTAGTTCCGACTATGCAGTAAAATCTAACAAGTAATCTAACAAATTCACAACTACTACCTTATACACACATGTAAAGGGATGAATATGTACATATAAATATATGGATGAGTAATGGCGTGCGGCATAGGCAAGATTCAGTAGATGGTATAGAATACAGTATATACATATGAGATGAGTAATATAGGATATGTAGACTTTATTTAAGTGACTAGTGATACCTCTATGTGAACATTATTAAAGTGGCGTTTTTTTTAAATGACTAGTGATACCTTTTATTAAGTCTGTTTATTTAAGTGGCCAGAGATTTGAGTCTATGTTGGCAGCAGCCTCTCTGTTAGTGATGGCTGTTTAACAGTCTGGTCTTGAGATAGAAGCTGATTTTCAGTCTCTCGGTCCCTGCTTTGATGCACCTTTACTGACCTTGCCTTCTGGATGATAGCAGGGTGAACAGGCAGTGGCTCGGGTGGTTGTTGTCCTTGATGATCTTTTTAGCCTTCCTGTGACATCTGGTGCTGTAGGTGTCCTGGAAGGCAGGTAGTTGCCCCCTGTGATGCGTTGTGCAGACCTCACTACTTGAGGTCGACCGATTTTATGATTTTCCAACGCTGATACCGATTATTGGAGGACCAAAAAAAGCTGATACCGATTTAATCAGCCAATTTTTTTATTTATTTTTTACATGTATTTGTAATAATGACAATTACAACAATACTGAATGTACACTTATTTTAACTTAATATAATACATCAATAAAATCAATTTAGCCTCAAATAAAATAAAACATGTTCAATTTGGTTTAAATAATGCAAAAACAAAGTGTTGGAGAAGAAAGTAAAAGTGCAATATGTGCCATGTAAAAAAGCTAATGTTTAAGTTCCTTGCTCAGAACATGAGAACATATGAAAGCTGGTGGTTCCTTTTAGCAGGAGTCTTCAATATTCCCAGGTAAGAAGTTTTAGGTTGTAGTTCTTATAGGAATTATAGGACAATTTTTCTATACGATTTGTATTTCGTATACCTTTGACTATTGGATGTTCTTATAGGCACTTTAGTATTGCCAGTGTAACAGTATAGCTTCCGTCCCTCTCCTCGCCCCTACCTGGGCTCGAACCAGGAAAACATCGACAACAGCCACCCTCGAAGCAGCGTTACCCATGCAGAGCAAGGGGAACAACTACTCCCAAGTCTCAGAGCGAGTGATGTTTGAAACGCTATTAGCGTGCACCCCGCTAACTAGCTAGCCATTTCACATCAGTTACACCAGCCTAATATCGGGAGTTGATAGGCTTGAAGTCATGAACAGCTCAATGCTTCAAGCATTGCGAAGAGCTGCTGGCAATACGCACAGAAGTGCTGTTTGAATTAATGCTTACGAGCCTGCTGCTGCCTACCATCTCTCAGTCAGACTGCTCTATCAAATCATAGACTTAATTATAACATAACACACAGACATCCGAGTCATAGGTCATTAATATGGTCGAATCCGGAAACTATCAACTCAAAAACAAGACGTTTATTCTTTGAATGAAATACGGAACCGTTCCGTATTTTATTCAACGGGTCGCGTCTATAAATCTAAATATTCCCGTTACATTGCACAACCTTCTATGTTATAATTACGTAATATTCTGGCAAATTAGGCAGCCCAAACTGTTGCATATACACTGACTGTGTGCAATGAACGGAAGAGAAGTGACACAATTTCACCTGGTTAATATTGCCTGCTAACCTGGATTTCTTTTAGCAAAATATGCAGATTTAAAAAATATATACTTCTGTGTATTGATTTTAAGAAAGGCATTGATGTTTATGGTTAGGTGCAGTCGTGCAACGATTCTGCTATTTTCGCAAATGCGCTTTTGTTAAATCATCCCCCGTTTGGCGAAGTTGACTGTCTTTGTTAGGATGAAATAGTCTTCACAGAGTTCACAACGAGCCAGGTTAGCAGGCAATATTAACTAAATATGCAGGTTTAAAAATATATACTTGTGTATTGATTTTAAGAAAGGCATTGATGTTTATGGTTAGGTACATACTGGAGCAAGACTGTCCTTTTTCGTGTATAAGCACCGCATCGATTATATGCAACGCAGGACACGCTAGATAAACTAGTAATATCATCAACCATGTGTAGTTAACTAGTGATTATGATTGATTGTTTTTTATAAGAAATTTAATGCTAGCTAGCAACTTACCTTGCCTTCTTACTGCATTCGTGTAACAGGCAGTCTCCTCGTGCAATGTAATCAGGTGGTTCGAACGTTGGACTAGTTAACTAAGGTTTCAAGATTGAATCCCCGAGCTAACAAGGTAAAAATCTGTCATTCTGCCCCTGAACAAGGCAGTTAACCCACCTTTCCTAGGCCATCATTGAAAATAAGAATGTGTTCTTAACTGACTTGCCTAGTTAAAGGATAAATATAGGTGTAAAAAAAATATATATATATTCTTTCAAATCGGTGTCCAAAAATACCGATTTCCGATTATGAATACTTAATCGGTCGACCTCTACGCACTACCCTCTGGAGAGCCTTGCGGTTGAGGGCGGTGCAATTGTGTTTTAGATGACAAGCCAAATTTCTTCAGCCTCCTGAGGTTGAAGAGGCGCTGTTGTGCTGCCTTCACCACGCTGTCTGTGTGGGTGGACCATTTCAGTTTGTCTGTGATGTGTTCGCCGAGGAACTTAACTTTCCACCCTCTCCACTACTGTCCCGTCAATGTCGATAGGGGGCTGCTCCATCTGCTGTTTCTTGAAGTCCACGATCATCTACTTTTGTTTTGTTGACGTTGACCGAGAGGTTATTTTCCTGACGCCACATTCGGGAGGACCCTCACCACCTCCCTACAGGCCTACCACTAGTGTAGTCTGCAAACTTGATGATTGAGTTGGAAGCGTGCATGGCCACGCAGTCATGAGTGAACAGGGAGAACAATGCTGTGAATGCACCCTTGTGGGGCTGCAGTGTTGAGTATCAGCAGGGTGAAGATGTTATTTCCTACCTTCACCACCTGGGGGCAGCCCATCAAAGTCCAGGACCCAGTTGGACTGGGCGGGGTCAAGACCCCCGGGTCTCGAGCTTAATGATGAGTTTGCAGGGTACTATAGTGTTAAATGCTGAGCTGTAGGCAATGAACAACATTCTTACATAGGTATTCCTCTTGTCCAGATGGGATAGGGCAGTGTGATGGCGACTGCATTGTCAGTGGACCTATTGGGTCGGTAAGTAAATCGTAGTGGGTCTACGGTATCAGGTAGGGTGGTGATATAGTCCTTGACTAGTCTCTCAAAGCACTTCATGATGACAAAAGTGCAATGGAGCGATAGTTATTTAGTTCAGTTACCTTAGCTTTCTTGGGAACAGGAACAATGGTGGCCATCTTGAAGCATGTGGTAACAGACTGGGATAGGGATTGGTTGAATATGTCCATAAACGCCAGCCAGCTGGTCTGCGCATGCTCTGAGGACGCGGCTAGGGATGTCGTCTGGGCCGGCAGCCTTGCGAGTGTTAACACATTTAAATGTTTTACTCGCGTTGGCCACGGAGAAGAGCCCACAGGCTTTGGTAGTGGACTGTGTCAGTGGCACTGTTGTCCTCAAAGCGAGCAAATTAGTTGTTTTCATTCGTCTGGGAGCAAAACGTTGGTGTCTGCAATGGGGCTGGATTTCTTTTTTTCTTTTTGTAATATAGCATAGATAGAGAGGGTCTTTAGAGCTCAGTCAGTCTGCTAAAGCTGGTAGATCAGAAATGTTTACTAATGTCTTCACCTTACCGACATATCATTTAAGCAATGACCTGACGTGTCATTCTTCACCACCACTCAGAAATTAATGGCACTTGAGAAATGACTTAGTGTTGAGAAATACCCTAGAGAAATGACCTAGTCTTGGGAAATGTCCTAGTCTTATCAAACACTTGGGGAGCATTATACTAGTGTGGGTGGGTATTTAGTTTTTGCAATCTTGGTTTCATCAGACCAGAGAATCTTGTTTCTTATGGTCTGAGAGTCTTTAGGGGCATTTTGGCAAACTCCAAGTGGGTTATGATGTGCCTTTTTACTGAGGAGTGCCTTCCATCTGGTAACTCTACCATAAAGGCACCTCAGTATAAGGCACATGACAGCCCGCTTGGAGTTTTCCAAAAGCCCCTAAAGACTCTCAGACCATAAGAAACAAGATATCATGATCCAAACACACTGAGACAGTCGTGAAGAGGGCACGGCAAAGCCTATTCCCCCTCAGGAGACTGAAAAGCTCCTCAGATCCTCAAAAGGTTCTATAGCTGCACCATCGAAAGCATCCTGACTTGTTGCATCACTGCCTGGTATGGCGACTGCTCGGCCTCTGACTGCAAGGCACTACAGAGGGTAGTGCGTATGGCCCAGTACATCACTGTGGCCAAGCTTCCTGCCATCCAGAACCTCTATATCCTCAGGCAGTGTCAGAGTGGCTGAAAAATTATTTTACTGCTGCTGTTTTATTTATTTGTAACTTCTATTTTCAATTGTTTACTTCACTTATTTTTTATATTTTTTTATTCACTTCTTAAAGCATTGTTGGTTAAGGGCTTGTAAGTAAGCATTTCACTGTAAGGTCTACCTACACCTATTGTATTTGACGCATGTGAAAATACAATTTTATTTGATTCTGAATTATTGCTCAATAATTCACTAAAATATATCTTTCTTGCTCTCCCTCTCTCCCTCCGACTAGCCCCTCTGTATTTCAGTGCTAAGGTTCTGATCGGGTTCTCCACACTGGCGAATCTGTATTCTGTGTGTCGATTCTACCTGGGTCTGGACCTTACCCAGCGCTCCAGCACTGTCCTCTGCCTCACTGAGGGGGAGCAATGAAGGAAGGGAGGATGAGGAGAAGAGATCAAAGGAGGGAGATGTGTGAAGGGAGGCGGGAGAGATGGGAAGAGATTGTTACAGGGAGGAATTGTGTGGGAGACGTTTCTGTTCATTTGCCAGTTGGCAAATTTTAACAGAAGGTGGCGCCAAAGTATATTGTTTGAAACATATGTTTTTTGGATACCCTGTTTTCTGTAGGTGATTGATTTTATGTTGTATGACTTTGGCATGGATACCTGTGTGTGATATGTGCTGGAACTTAACAGTGACTAAAATGCTAAACATGAAGAAAGATATATGATTATAGTGTTGTGCTGATATTTATAATCTGCAAATCAGATTTTTTTTTTCATTATATGCAAACAAACTGACCAACAGGACTTGGTTGTTGTATGGAGGGAGGCTGATCCCCTTGTCCTAAAGGGAGAAACACAGAGAACATTCAGGCTGTCAGCCAACAGATGAATGGTTACAGCAGGGATTCCCAACCACTAGGCAATGGACCAGCCTGCCCTTTTTATAGTGTATAGCCTGGCTAATGCACAGATCTGTCACACACACACACACACACACACGCACACACACACACAAGCAGGTTAGAAAACCATTCTTTCCTCCACAATATTCAAAACACAAACAATAAAGATGGATTTAG
The DNA here is from genome assembly GCF_023373465.1 of Oncorhynchus keta. Lineage (NCBI taxonomy): Eukaryota > Metazoa > Chordata > Actinopteri > Salmoniformes > Salmonidae > Oncorhynchus > Oncorhynchus keta. The sequence continues at coordinate 57,125,126 of NC_068424.1, read as the reverse complement.
GGCTGACCTAATAACACGTGTAAGCATGGGTGAGCTGTTGGTCTGTATGGGTCGATCTGTGTTCACTGACCTGTAGTCAGTCATGTCCAAACGCAACAGCACTACTAGTTTGCTGAACAGGTATTTTCCGTGAATGGCCTTGCATGCTTATTACCTGTGTCGTAGGTTTAGTATGATTGGGTCTGACACAGGTTTTACCCACTTCAAATACACAGGGTAAAACACTGGTTATTGGTGTGAAAGGGGTATAAGTATATGCATGGGGCGAGGCTCCCATCACCCTCTCTGATCAATTCATGGCTGCCGCACTTCTGAACTGAAATATGAACTGAAGCTCACAAAGGTACTACCTACTAGCTAGCACTTGGCGGTGTCAATATTACAGACTCGTCACATAAACAATATCAAAGAGCCGACAGAGTCTAGTGCTTTGGTCTGGTCAGATATTTAACTTTCTCCCCAAAATAATTGTAATGTTTATACTGGGACCAAAAATTATGACGAATCAAGCAAATACTTACCATATATGGGAAGTACGTTATCATCATCTAGACTCTAGAGCACATATGTCAGAGTCAAGGCCCGCGGGCCACATCCGGCCCGCGAGAAGGTTTTTTACGGCCCCTGGGATGATCTTGATTTATTATTAGAACCGGCCCGCAGACCGCAGCAAGCCGGCAGCCCGCAGATCTTTTACACGCACCAATACTACATTTCCCACAATGCAACGGTGACGCACCGAGCAGTAGGCTGCTTCATTTCAATATTTATTGGCACAGCAGTTGTCAGCATCACAGTAAAATTAACTTTCAGATACCCATCAAAAATGGCAAAACGGAAGGTGGACACTGAGAACCGGGGTTTCAAACAAGGTGGGAGTCGGAGTATTTGTTCACGGAGGTAGCTGGAAAACCTGTGTGTCTTCTGTGTGGAGAAAGTGTGGCGGTACTGAAAGAGTATAATCTGAGACGACATTATGAAACGAAACACGCGGACAAAAACAAGAATATGGACATGGAACAAAGGCTACAAAAGGCAGAGGAATTAAAACGAGGCCTCAAATCTCGACAGGCTCTGTTCAAAAAAGCCAAATCACAAGGCCAGGCTGCTGTCAAGGCCAGTTTTATTTTGGCAGAAGAGATCGCTAAATCAGCCCGGCCATTTACGGAGGGGGATTTCATCAAAAACTGCATGATTAAAGTTTGTGACGAAGTTTGCCCAGAAAAAAGGCAACTCTTTTTAAATGTGAGTCTGAGCAGAAACACCATTGCCGAGAGAGTAGACCAGTTGTCCATCAATCTAAAAGAGCAGCTTGTGAAAAAGGGAAAAGATTTCATTGCATATTCCTTGGCTGTGGATGAGAGCACCGACATTTCTGACATTGCCCAGTTGTCAATTTTCTTCCGCGGAGTGGACTCCAGCCTAAGCGTGACAGAGGAGTTTTTGGCTTTACGTCCTATGCATGGCACAACTACGGGGCATGATTTGTATGAAGAGGTGTCAAGATGTGTAAATGAGATGGAGCTGCCTTGGGAAAAACTCGTGGGTTTGACAACCGACGGAGCACCTGCGATGTGTGGACACAGGAGCGGACTGGTGGCGAAGATACGGGAAAAGATGCAAGAGGAAAACGCGACAGGTGAGCTGACAGCTTATCATTGTATCATACACCAGGAAGCGTTGTGCGGTAAAGCCTTGAAAATGGAGCATGTAATGAGCATCATCACGCGCACAGTTAACTTTATCAGAGCCAAAGGTTTGAATCACCGCCAGTTCAAGGCATTTCTGACGGAGTTAGAAACGGAGCATGGTGATTTGCCTTATCACACAGAGGTGCGATGGCTAAGCCAGGGAAAGGTGCTTCAAAGATGTTTCGAGCTTCGTGAGGAGATTTGTCTGTTCTTGGACAGCAAAGGGAAAGACACAACACAACTCCGAGACGAAATGTTTCTGTGTGAAATGGCTTTTCTGTGTGACATTACGAGTCATCTGAATGCAATGAACTTGCAGCTGCAGGGTCGGGATCGTGTCATCTCTGATATGTACAGTACAGTGAAGGCATTTAAAACCAAACTGACTCTGTGGGAGACGCAGATGCGGAAAGAAAATTTGAGCCACTTTCCCAGCTGCCAGACCATGAAAGAGAAGCTCTCTACCAGTGCGTTCCCGAGCGCACAGTTGGCTGATAAAATAGGTATGCTTGCCGCTGACTTTCGACGCCGATTTGCTGACTTTGAAGCACAAAAAGCAGGTTGGAACTGCTCGGTAACCCATTTGCTGTTGACGTGGAAAGCTCACCACCAAACCTCCAAATGGAGTTGATTGACCTCCAATGCAATGATGCACTGAGGGCAAAATATGCGGCAGTGGGTGCTGCGGAGTTCGCCCGTTTCCTCCCCCGACACAATGCCCCAGCTGCGCATCCAGGCTGCTCAAACGTTGTCTATGTTTGGCAGCACATACCTGTGTGAACAACTGTTTTCTTTGATGAACTTGAACAAAACATCACACAGAAGTCGACTTACTGCTGAACACCTCCACTCAATTCTGAGGATTTCCTCAGCTCAGAGCCTTACCCCGAACATTGATGAACTTGTGGAAAAGATGGGACACCACCAAGTATCACCCTCAACCTCAAACAAGTGAACATTACTGTGCAATCACATATTTAGAGTTTTTACTCAGTTCAAGTTTAAAAGTTAAAGTTTAATATTTGTTTTCACTGCATGTTACTTCTCCTTAAACAAAGTGTTGTTTTTGATTAATAGATTTTTGCACTTTATTTTATTGTATTTCAATCCAATTATATTTTAAAAATATTTCAGTTGAGTGGATGATAGAAAATTGCTATTATTGTTTTTTTCTTTGAAGTAAATTTAGCCCACTTTTGCTAAAATAGAAAATATAGGCTACTGATGGTGCCTTGAATACAGGTTTCTTTCATTTAATGTTCATGTTATGGGGATTTTTATATAAAGGAAATTTGTCTTTTGTGTCTGTTGAAAATTAAAGATTACTGACAGAGCCATAAGAAAATATTGCTTTATTTATCTGATCATATTGGAATATATTTGTTAGGTTTTCAGTAGGTTCAATTAGGTTCACTAGACTATATGCGTCATTTAAAATTTTTTCAATGAACATTCGAACAGTCCGGCCCTCGGCTTGTAGCTAAATTTTTTATTTGGCCCTCCGTCCATTTGACTTTGACACCCCTGCTCTAGAGCAACCACAGTTGGTTCCTGTACCTCTTGCTTAGGGATCTCGACATCTACCACTTCGGTTATGGCATCATCCTCTGCTAATGACGCCATCTTCTTTGCATTGTTTGTAAGTCCTTTTACGTGACATTTTATGGATGAACAAATAACACATTTTCAGTGTAAACCAAAGTACTGTTAAGAAATGTGTCATGCTTTCCAAAGGGAAGCCGTTATAAATGTGTGGGACATACAAACATGGTTTTCAGAATCACTAAGGGTCATCTGAAAAGGTACTAAAATGTACTTTTTTTGTAATTGCAGGTATTCATTCTTGCTATGGTTATTACAAGTGCAACACTGCATAATACTTCTAAAGCCAATTATATTAATTAATCAGGTATTACAGATATATTATCATATATGAGCTATTACTGTATATCTTCATTGTATATACTTATTGTAGTATTAGGTTATTACTTATGTGGAAATTGGTCTGTCACAACTAACTACGATGTTGGTAACAACTTCTAATGAGCTGGCTAGAGCTATGGCATACAACTAGCTAGCAAGCTAAACCAGCCAGCTTGTCTAGCTAACAGTAAATACCATCAAATGGTTTGGCTAAGCTAAACTTAGCTATCACCACACTGACAGTAGACTAGCCTAGCTAGTAACATTAATCGTAGCTTATTCATTTAGGTTGCTAGCTAGCTAACTATGCCACTGTACAGGCTAGTGACTTTACATTTGTTTATTTTTTATTTAACTCGGCAAGTCAGTTAACCTCTTAAGCCCACCCGACACGCAGGCGTCCCATCTAGCCATCAGGAAACATATTCTTATTTACAATGACCGCCTACCCCGGCCAAACCAGGACAATGCTGGGCCAATTGTGCACGGCCCTATGGGACTCCCAATCACAGCTGGATTTGAACCAGGGACTGTAGTGATGCCTCTTGCACCACTCGGGATCCCCAGTGAAGGACGTCTAAGTTAGATCTGGACTATTTGAGTGGGCTTCTATTGGGCTACACGTGGCCAAGCTATAGGCAGGCTAAACATAGCAAATGGCTGTACATGGCCAGTGTATAGCCAGGCTCCTAGCTAATGCTATTATAATGTAATTAGCTAGCTAATTACAGTTGGTTATCCAACTGTAGTTAGCTAGTCATCAAAAAGTTAGCTGACAGTTGGATAACCAATGTAAGCTGGCTAGCCTAACAACCACTGTCAGCAAACTGGCTTATCCTGCTATGGCAACTATTAACATTACCTTTTGCGTCTTTTACATTGTTAGTTAGATAATAAACCAAGTGAAGATAATATAATTCACATTATAAACTGGGTGGTTCGAGCCCTGAATGCTGATTAGCGGACAGTCGTTGCATATCACGGGTATGACAAAGCATGTATTTTTACTCCTCTAATTACTTTGGTATACAGTTGATAATAGCAAAAGGCACCTCGGGGGGTTGTGGTATATGGCCAATATACCATCGCTAAGGGCTGTATCCAGGCACTCCGCATTGTGTCGTGCAAAGAACAGCCCTTTGCCGTGGTATATTGGCCATATACCACAACACCTCATGCTTTATTGATTAGAAATACAACTAGCTAGTTACTGTTTGTGTAAACAGCTCAATTCCAGCTGTGTCATTTAGACCTTAGCTAACGACAGGTAGAGACCGAGAACGAGATTGTCCCTCAAAAGGATGGACAAATCCACTGATTATCAAGTCAAAATCAATTCTAAATTTGAACTACATTCATATCTTACTATTTATTTACCTTGGTTGTCCTTGGTCAACGTTGACTGTTGTTCAACAACATGAGAACAAGTGAACATCTGTTTCTTTGCTGAATGATGTTACTACAATTTCCCGCACCTGGGTATTTCACCCGCTGGATACACATTCAAACTCTTAAACTGTGCGCCCAAATCCAATGCTGTTTTTACCTGACCCAGGGATTTTGAATTGAACATGGCGTGTGTGCTAAGTGATATATTGTCAGAAGAAACCAGGAGAAAAACAAAAAAAGGTTATCAAATACCTTCAGAAGAAAGGCCTGCTCAAGAAATCTGTGAGGTGTCCTATCTGTGGCCACAAGCAGAAAATGATCCGGCATGCGTGCAAAGATTGATACATATGGTAAGTTAATGTTACAACTGGTATTGATTGGCCTAGAGAACTTTGGGAGAGTTTGAAATGAGGAGTACTGTACTGTAAGAAATATTTTAATATGTAAATGTACAGTGAATCTAACTGTCATCTTGAGCTCCTATGTAGCCTAGTTAGCTTGTCTCATAGGTTATAGGAATGTACACTGCCAGGCCAGGCTGACATTGACCAGTGTAGGTTGGTGGGAGGAGCTATAGGAGGACGGGCTCATTGTAATTCCATTCCAGCCACCAGCCTCCTCTAAAGTGTATTTCCACATGAGGCAGGAGCAGTGTCAGCTCCAGACGATTTGGGACCCTAAGTGAGATTTGATTTCGGTGCCCCTCCTATAGAAGTTGATGGTCATGCTTCCCTGGGACACTCAAGTCTTCTCATATCACCAACATGTGTCTTACCTCACATTGTTGAAGGTCTGCAACAAAGCCCTGAGGAGGTTCACGAGGAGGAAGGGTTTCCAAATTGGTTCAAGTTCTCTTCGGAGATTGGTGGTGATAGATTAATCCAAGTTCTCGCACAAGAGAAAGGCATAGCATTATCAATTTTGATGTAGTAACATTCATTATCTGGGCTTGAGCACAGAGATCATTTGTGAATATATTTCACTTATAGTAATCAGTTGCCTTGTTAAATTACTCCTCAGTGGATATACTGATATGGATCAAAAATAGAGGGCTTGCCCATTTCATATACTGAATTATTTGATAAATACATCTCTGCTGTTCGGACACATCCTCAGTGATGTTTCCCAGGATCATGTTTCAACATTATACAACTTCACCCATCAGACCTTAGCTTGTGTCATAAGTGACATTCTGCTAGTTCCCATGGATTTACTGATCCCCGCCATTCCAAGGCGCCACGAACCACTGGCCAACTCCCTGTCGCAAAATAACGATATGCACTTGTTCCTATCTTTCAGTACAACCGTGGAAGGATGGAGCAAACGTGGAGAAGACGGTGTTTGGGATGATGGAGGTCAAACACAACAGACTGCGCACAGTTCTTAAAATGGTGTAAAACCGCTCACAGGAAACCTTAATCCCTATCATCAGACGACATGTTCGAAGGGGTTCCACCATTCTGAGTGACTGCTGGAGAGCGTATGTCAGGTCTCTGTAAAGGCTGGCTTACAATCACCATACAGTCAACCACACAAACAACTTTGTGGATCCTCACACAGGATGTCACACACAACACATTGAAAGAGCGTGGCAGACAATAAAGGGGCAGATTTGGAGGCTAAAGGGAAATCGGACCAAAAAATGTTTAAAGAAGCATCTCCATTTTATTGAGTGGATGTACTGGTTGGGTAAAGAAAATAAGAAAGGAGTGCTCTTTCAACTCTACAAGGACATCCGATTAGAATATCAGCTGTAAGATCTTTCAGTCTTTGCATGCACCCCCTAGAGGAAATGTAACCGGGAGTACCCGGTGCCAGGCATTTTCCTGTGCCAATTTAAATAGCGGTCAATACCGGCCCTTTAAATGCAAGCATCCCCTGCAAGCTCTAATTTGCCAAAAACAGCAATCTCAACTTTTCATTTATATCAACCAATGCGATGTCTTTGGGACAAGCATCCTACAGAAAATGATGGTTTCATTATTTTGACAAGGTTATAAGCATGTTTGGTTGCTATCTGTTTGGGTCACTCCATGTAACAATGTATATCACATGAAACGGGAGACTCTTGATTCCATTACTTCCAAACATATCACTGTCCTATCAACAGGCTAAGCACCAACCCTCAGTGTCTTACCAAACTTCACCTACTACAATCAAAAACACGTAACATAGAGAATAAATAAAATGGGTTTCACTTTACATTGAGTTGCTTGTTCCTGCATAAAAACATGAATTACAATACTTTTCTTTATAACAACATTGTAATAACTGACATTTTGATGTATCCTGTGAAATGTTATTGTAATTACACTTATAGGTTGAGATGGATTCCCATTGATCACAAATACAAGTGCTTTATTGGGTGTCTGCCTAAATTGTAACGTAGTAATTACATGAGTAACGCACAATGTGTTTCACTTTACGTTACGTTGCTTGTTCCTTTGTAGAAACATTGTAGTTACGATACTTTTCTTTGTAACATTGTAATAAATAACATTTGGATATATTCTGTGAAATACGTAATTGCATTGAAAGTACATTGTATACACATCTTGCAAAAATATTCTCCTGAAATTAGCAGGCACTGATGCAGAAGGTAATTGTGTAGTTTATTTTTGTATTTTTTTTAAAGCTTTTCCTTGTCACTGTGCATTTTTAAAAGGTCAACTACTTTTTGTTTACTATTGTTCGTCTGCATTGTTTTCAAGTGTTGGTGGGAAGTGTTGGTGTATTTGTTCTGACTAGGACCCCAGATGTAATTGGACTGAAGGGAATTTGAAACAGACCCAGGGAGAGGAGTGCTTTAACTTGTTTAGTAATAGGTGCTGTAACAAGTTATTCTACATTGAAGTGTATTTTCCCAATGATTGTAATAAAAAGGTTGGCCCTACTGTGTCTCACTTTACTTGAAGCTGCTTGCTCAAGAGTGCCTACTTTAACATTATAGATTATATTATTTTGAACAATGTTTCAATTACGTAACACCTTTGAAACCAGAGAAATAAACTCTTAAATTCCTTTCAAAGCACATACGTAGCAGCTAGCCTAGTGGTTAGCGCGTTGGGCCAGCAACCGAAAGGTTGCTTGATCAAGTCCCCGAGCTGACAAGGTAAAAATCTGTCCTTCTGCCCCTGAACAAGGCCATTAACCCCCTTCTTCCAAAGCTTTCATTGTAAATAAGAATTTGTTCTTAACTGACTTGTCTAGTTGCATATATCTACAAAGGTTATACCATTATGTGTTTTTCTTTATATGAAGTTGCTTGCTCCTGGGTAGGTACATTATCGTTACATGCATATCCATTGCATGTAACATTGCATATACATCGCTCTTAAATTTAATTCAGTACATCCTTTAAGCCAAATAATATGGAAATAAGATAACAAGCTGTAATTAATGACAGGGTTTGCATTGTTACAACAGCTGACGGAGTCCTAGCCTAGCTTATTTAGGTGGTAGTGACTTATGTAGTTACATTTAACAAGGTTACACAATAGGCTGCATTGTTAACATGGTGCTACACAGGAGACTAACATGTCAGTTACATTTGGAACTAGACCTCTTGTAATTACACATACATCAATCATGCGTAATTACACATGTGGAATAACCTCAGAGTAGATTTGTAATTACACATCCTTGTTACATTTGTGTAATAACACAAATAACACCTTATTACAGTGTAATTAGTAAATGTGTTACTATTTAGTTACATATTATTTAATGTGCACTTAAAGTAAAGTGTTACCCAATATATTCATATTACGAATTTTAAATATACAATTGCGGCATTGTTAGTTTTATTTTTATTTTTTTATCACAAAGAAGAGCTGCAATCCCTGTCTCCACCCACCCCAATCCCACCCTCCTTTCCACATCTGTGAATATGAATGTGAGATGCTCAATTGCGCTCAACTAAAATACTGGAATACTTTTGAATAAAACAAATATGTATTTAAATGTTATCTGCTTAAATAAAGCACCTTTAACAATATTAAACATGTTGATTCTATTTGCATTGAAGTTGTGTAGACTTGACAATCAGTATTTTAAATTGTAAACATTCATTTATAATAATAATAATATAATGCACATATGGGATACTTCTGTGTTTGGGCTCCCCCAAGCCTTCAGCTTTACCAGCTTGTCATGTGGGGAAAATCTGTTTTGGGAAAGGACTATAATCCCAGACAGAACAGCATCTGGTTGCTTTAAAGACTTAATTGGAGTTGGGGGATTCAATTCAGGATGAAAGAGGGGTTCAAACGTTTCTGCCCCATCTGGATAGTGTTTACAGTAGAGTAGTACGACTCATATACATAAAATGGTACTACTATCCCAGAGTCCTACTGTACACTGTGAAATGATTCCAAATATCCTTCATGATCAAATCAAATTGTATTGGTTGCATACACATATTTAGCAGATGTTATTGTGGGTGTAGCGAAATACTTGTGTTCCTAGCTCCAACAGCGCAGTAGTGTCTAACAATTCACAATAATGAAAGTAACAGTTCCATTCCGCTGCTATGGAAACGTGCATAGAGTCCATACCATAATAGAGCAGCATGAGAAGCATCAGAGAGGAGTGGCAGGAGGAGTGGGTACGTTTGTATGCAACTGGACTATGATACATACTTAATCTCCACCTGTATCCTTCTGGAGGTTTTTAAATCTATTAAATGGCAGCCCAGATCTGTGGTGGCCCACCCTACTCTTAAAGAGATAATAGATGTGCAGGTTTCTATGTAGTCTAATCAAGTCCTGATGAGCAGGTGCTTAGTATGGTCAGGTGTGTTTAGAACAGGGTTGGATCAAAAGCCCTCGAGCGGAGGGTTGGATATCCCTGTGCTAGATGTTTAGGGACTATGGAAACAGTAGGGTTTCCAATTCTCTTCTGCATGGAATAAATGTTGTGGAATGCATCATGCCTGCATTAATGTTAGAAAACATAATCCCAGACAAATGTATTAAATGATTCACCAGGAGGAGCAAACCTGGTGGAGCAAACCCCTCCTCACCCACAGTTTCATCTTCCAGGAGGGCCAGTGGGTGGCTTCCAGTGTGGGTCTACTTAAAGAAAGTCCAACAGACGATTGAGATGACAGTAGTGTGTGGTGGTTAGTTTGACTGGGTGAAGTGGTTACTGATGGATTCATAAGCTGTGGCTAACTCTCGTCTTCTGTTTTACTGGACTTGGTGTTTTAGATTGACAGGTTTTTGACTGACTATTCCAGCCTGTGCTAGAGCCAAGTGTGTGTGCATTGGGGTGGCTTCACACCACTTCTGATGCATAGTTGTCTGCTGAGTGCTTTCGGGGGTGTGATGGAAAATGAGGCGGGAGCAACCTCATGCTGTTCCTTTTGAATCGGTTGACAGCTTCATAGCCAGGATATGCTGTGTCAAAAATAGAAATCCTTCCACGGAAATGTAGTGCATCCCATTCTGTGCACCTTTGCATTGCCACAACGCATGGCTGTCATTGAACACCACTGGCTGTCATTGAACACCATTGGCTGTCATTGAACAACATTGGCTGTCTTTGAACACCATTGGCTGTCTTTGAACACCATTGGCTGTCATTGAACACCATTGGCTGTCTTTGAACACCATTGGCTGTCTTTGACCACCATTGGCTGTCATTGAACACCATTGGCTGTCATTGAACACCATTGGCTATCTTTGAACACCATTGGCTGTCATTGAACACCATTGGCTGTCTTTGAACACCATTGGCTGTCTTTGAACACCATTGGCTGTCATTGAACACCATTGGCTGTCTTTGAACACCATTGGCTGTCTTTGAACACCATTGGCTGTCATTGAACACCATTGGCTGTCTTTGAACACCATTGGCTGTCATTGAACACCATTGGCTGTCTTTGAACACCATTGGCTGTCATTGAACACCATTGGCTGTCTTTGAACACCATTGGCTGTCTTTGAACACCATTGGCTGTCATTGAACACCATTGGCTGTCTTTGAACACCATTGGCTGTCATTGAACACCATTGGCTGTCTTTGAACACCATTGGCTGTCTTTGAACACCATTGGCTGTCATTGAACACCATTGGCTGTCTTTGAACACCATTGGCTGTCATTGAACACCATTGGCTGTCTTTGAACACCATTGGCTGTCATTGAACACCATTGGCTGTCTTTGAACACCATTGGCTGTCTTTGAACACCATTGGCTGTCTTTGAACACCATTGGCTGTCTTTGACCACCATTGGCTGTCATTGAACACCATTGGCTGTCTTTGAACACCATTGGCTGTCTTTGAACACCATTGGCTGTCTTTGACCACCATTGGCTGTCATTGAACACCATTGGCTGTCTTTGAACACCATTGGCTGTCTTTGAACACCATTGGCTGTCATTGAACACCATTGGCTGTCTTTGAACACCATTGGCTGTCATTGAACACCATTGGCTGTCTTTGAACACCATTGGCTGTCATTGAACACCATTGGCTGTCTTTGAACACCATTGGCTGTCTTTGAACACCATTGGCTGTCATTGAACACCATTGGCTGTCTTTGAACACCATTGGCTGTCTTTGACCACCATTGGCTGTCATTGAACACCATTGGCTGTCTTTGAACACCATTGGCTGTCTTTGAACACCATTGGCTGTCATTGAACACCATTGGCTGTCTTTGAACACCATTGGCTGTCATTGAACACCATTGGCTGTCTTTGAACACCATTGGCTGTCATTGAACACCATTGGCTGTCATTGAACACCATTGGCTGTCTTTGAACACCATTGGCTGTCATTGAACACCATTGGCTGTCTTTGAACACCATTGGCTGTCTTTGAACACCATTGGCTGTCATTGAACACCATTGGCTGTCTTTGAACACCATTGGCTGTCTTTGAACACCATTGGCTGTCTTTGAACACCATTGGCTGTCATTGAACACCATTGGCTGTCTTTGAACACCATTGGCTGTCATTGAACACCATTGGCTGTCTTTGAACACCATTGGCTGTCATTGAACACCATTGGCTGTCTTTGAACACCATTGGCTGTCTTTGAACACCATTGGCTGTCATTGAACACCATTGGCTGTCTTTGAACACCATTGGCTGTCATTGAACACCATTGGCTGTCTTTGAACACCATTGGCTGTCTTTGAACACCATTGGCTGTCATTGAACACCATTGGCTGTCTTTGAACACCATTGGCTGTCATTGAACACCATTGGCTGTCTTTGAACACCATTGGCTGTCATTGAACACCATTGGCTGTCTTTGAACACCATTGGCTGTCTTTGAACACCATTGGCTGTCTTTGAACACCATTGGCTGTCTTTGACCACCATTGGCTGTCATTGAACACCATTGGCTGTCTTTGAACACCATTGGCTGTCTTTGAACACCATTGGCTGTCTTTGAAAACCATTGGCTGTCATTGAACACCATTGGCTGTCTTTGAACACCATTGGCTGTCATTGAACACCATTGGCTGTCATTGAACACCATTGGTTTTCCTGAGTTTACGATGCATCATTTTGATCGGTTTGGAAGGACCCTTAGTCTACCATTGTGTACTGGATTGGTCCAGGAACATAGTGTGGTGCACAGATGCTGTGGTGGTTACCCCATAACTGATGCCACATTAGCTTTTATTGTCCCTTAGAACTGTGGGTAAAAAGATGTCTGTGCCAATGTACTTCCTGTCTGAATTGAAGCTTTTCCACACCAAGTGTTCTACAGCTGGCTCACACTGGCCTACATGAACACACACACACTAAAGTTAATGATCTAAGTTACAAGTATTCTATTCGTGTTTAGAAGCTGAATTCAATTCTCATTGATACTGTTTGCGCATCACACTGGCCCTATTGATTCCCTGTTTATAGCTTAGCAAAATTCCAATGGGCAGCTTTCACAGGTCAATAGTTTAGCTTGCCAAAAGCACTTAATATGCTAACTGTCGTCTGAACCATTGCCTCCACAAGAGACTGGTGAAACCCATATTTTTCTTTCCTTAAACAACCTAACCATGACGAAAGATGAAGTTGGAGAGAGGAAAAAGAGATAAAAATGTTTGTATCGTGTGCCAGCATGGAGAAGATCTGTGGAGCTTCCTTCTCCTCTGAAGTCCTGTGAGCCATTCACAGTAAACTCGGGATGAGCCTCGCGTCCTGATATGCCCTCAACAGCTCCGTGAAGGAATTGCTAATCAAATGCAGATAAAACTCAAGGTTGACTGACAACAAAGAAATAATTCCTTCTAGAGACTTGGACATGTATCTTTATTCGTAGTCACTGCTATTAAATGTTTTTTTTGTGTCATTTTTGTGTCAAGTGTAAGCATGTGAAGAATGCATCTGTTTGTGCTGTCTGTGATTTCGCTATTGTCATTGAATCAACCTGATGCTGCCAGTGGAATGCTCAACCTAGAATTGAACTCAAGGATTCACTGTGAACAGGACCTACGTACTAAGGGAGAGGACATGCGAGAGAGGAAGCCATTTTGAGATATTGGTACATGCCATGTGCCTGTGCCAAACACTTCAATGAAGTGTCAGTGCATCATTAATTAACAGTGATTTTTCTTTGCAGCTTGTAACTTGAATAACCCAAGGAAGTTTAGGCTATACGTGTCTGTCGTGTGTGGAAGTAGCATTGCTCCTGGGGTTAATTGTAGCTTCCTGTCATTCTCAGGCCAACTGACCTTCTCCCCCCACCAGACACTCCCGCCAAGGTAAAACCACTATAACTATAACTTTTCCTTCTGTCAATAGGCCACTATGTCATTGTACACATGCAATCACATCCCATTATTAAGGATTTACAGCAATGATACTTGTTGTAGACATGACATTGCTGCACAGTTACAGTAGGTCTATGTTTGACACATCCACACAAAGTTGTGATGGGCTCATTGTCAATTTTCTTCCCTTGATTCCTCGTACCCTCCCCTTAATTATTTTCCAAACACATTGTCAGAGAACGTCTGAAGGTCTCTGGTTTCTCGTTTCACGGAACATTCGCACTTATATGTTAGTCAGACCAAAATGAGCCTGTTTGGAATGTTCCATCTCCATACTGCATGATAGCTGGATGGTGTATCCAGGTCAGTGGAAGTCAGTCAGTCTCTGTAAGGGGAAACTTCCCTTCCTTATCGTTGCATCGGGGCTCGAAGCCAACTGGATCAGTGTCTAGTGTTTACTGTCTTTAAGGCCTGGTTTCTGTCTAAATCACCACAGTGGAAGCCAGAAAGGAAGTGTTGACCCCCAGGTAAAAAGACAATGGAAAAAGTGTTTACTGTCAACAGCCAAGTTTTAAATTGAGACTGCGCGCGCAACTCAGACTGTCGTGCAAGTCCTCCATTGACATCAATGTATGACTTAATGCAAGTGTGTTTCAATGTAGAATTTGGCCCTATGACAGGGTTCCACAGTAGCAGAGGATGGGGGTGGATAGTCTGTGTTAAGATTCCACCCAATCCTAATCAGCTCCTCCTTATCATAATTAATAGACAAGAGTTGGTGTAAACACCAAAGAGTTTCCATGCTGCATAACCATCATAAAAAAATAAGACATTTAGTAGCCTTTGTTCTCACTGAGTGATATAGTGTCATCAACACCATGGGTTTGAAGGAGGCCATGGAAAACTCTTACAAGGCTGTTAAATCATTGGGAAAGGAAAGTGACCACTTCACCCTGCCGTTGACCACTTCACCCTGCCGTTGACCACTTCACCCTGCCGTTGACCACTTCACCCTGCCGGTGAGCACTGCACCCTGCAGGTGACCTTGTCTGTGACTACTGCGCCTTGTCTGTGACCACTGCACTAACAGCTGATATGAATTTGAAGAATGCTGATGGGTTGACATCTGAGACAAAGCAGAGTGCTGGTCTAGCCAGAATAGATTCAGACCTTACACTTGCAACTGGAATGGCAGTGTCAGCCAATCAGCCCCTTTGTTGTTCAACGTGAGGTGTCATTCCATAATGGCTGCTGTTGCTACTGCTAGCAAGCATGAGAACGAAAACAGCAACAATCTTCTCCCTGTAACAGTTGGAATAATGGGACAAGTAAAGAAAACCTGTGGATGTCCCTGCCATCTTATTAGTGCATGGTCACAACATTCTCTCCCCTCTCCTCACCTCTCTCTCTCTCTCTCTCTCTCTTGTAATTGACATTGGTGTTTCAACACCACCATCCCGGCTCCAGGAAGTCTGGTTTCTGGCACTGACCACCAGATGGGATTTAGCTTCTTCCTGTGGCAGGAAGCTGGTTCAAGGATGCAAGGAGATGGTGAGGAGAGAGGGGGCAGAAAGGTTGAACGGGGGAGGACAGGGTAATTGGGGGGAGGACAGGGGTATAGTGGGACTCAAGGAGGGTTGGAGCTATGTCAACAAACAGCTCCAGGTTCTAACAAAGGCAGTGGGACAATGGTCAAAGGGTTATAGTGGGTTCAGACCGCTGAGTGTTTGGGTGTAAACGGGACGTGTTATTGCCTGTTGTTGTTGTCTATAGGCTAGCTATCCAATAGGCTTAAGGCTTAGGGTGGAAGAATCACAAAGAAAGCTAAGGTAGAAGGGCTAGCATCCTCAGAGTTTAGCTTGGGGATTGGTCTTGTATGGTTGGGTTGGGCAGAATGTGTTAGGGATAGTGGTTAAACAGGTTGTTGTGGAAAACGTGTACTGCCCCTACCTTGCATGAATTTTAGAACAAACGGAATAGATAGCTTGAGTCTGTTGTACAGTGTGCATGTGTTGGTAAGCGTACAGACTTTTCCACACCTGCATCCTCTCTGGGAAGTGGTGTCATACAACCTCTATCCTGTCCCAATGATCACTGCCATATGACCTCTATCCTGTCACAATGATCACTGTCATACAACCTCCATCCTGTCCCGATGATCACTGCCATACAACCTCTATCCTGTCCCAATGATCACTGCCATACGACCTCTATCCTGTCACAATGATCACTGTCACACAACCTCCATCCTGTCCCGATGATCACTGTCACACAACCTCTATCCTGTCCCGATGATCACTGTCACACAACCTCTATCCTGTCCCGATGATCACTGTCATACGACCTCTATCCTGTCCCAATGATCACTGTCATACAACCTCCATCCTGTCCCGATGATCACTGTCACACAACCTCAATCCTGTCCCGATGATCACTGTCATACAACCTCTATCCTGTCCCAATGATCACTGTCATACAACCTCCATCCTGTCCCGATGATCACTGTCATACATCCTCCATCCTGTCCCGATGATCACTGTCATACAACCTCTATCCTGTCCCAATGATCACTGTCATACAACCTCCATCCTGTCCCGATGATCACTGTCATACAACCTCTATCCTGTCCCGATGATCACTGTCATACAACCTCTATCCTGTCCCAATGATCACTGTCATACAACCTCCATCCTGTCCCGATGATCACTGTCATACAACCTCTATCCTGTCCCGATGATCACTGTCATACAACCTCTATCCTGTCCCGATGATCACTGCCATACAACCTCCATCCTGTCCCGATGATCACTGTCATACAACCTCCATCCTGTCCCGATGATCACTGTCACACAACCTCTGTCCTGTCCCGATGATCACTGCCATACAACCTCCATCCTGTCCCGATGATCACTGCCATACAACCTCTATCCTGTCCCGATGATCACTGCCATACAACCTCCATCCTGTCCCGATGATCACTGCCATACAACCTCTATCCTGTCCCGATGATCACTGCCATACAACCTCCATCCTGTCCCGATGATCACTGTCATACAACCTCCATCCTGTCCCGATGATCACTGTCACACAACCTCTATCCTGTCCCGATGATCACTGTCATACAACCTCTATCCTGTCACAATGATCACTGCCATACAACGTCTATCCTGTCCCAATGATCACTGTCATACAACCTCCATCCTGTCCCAATGATCACTGTCTCACTTCCAATATGTAGGTCAGTAGGCCAGCTACAATATATCCTGTCTTTACATATACCCAAATCACTCTAACACACACACACACACACACACACACACACACACACACACACACACACACACACACACACACACACACACACACACACACACACACACACACACACACACACACACAAAACCTCACTTGTCTGAGTAGGCACTGAGAGAGACTGAGCCAGGTAGGACTACTTAACTGTGTGTGTGGATGTTTAGAAGAGTTCCTGGTCTTGTAATCATGGGGCCTTAGCAGGACAATAGGAAAGTATTGGGTGCTGACTGCACTCACTCTGCACTCTGAATGGGAGTGGAGGGTCAAAGGAAGAGCTTCTCTAAATGTAGCCTGGAGGTGACCCCTTAACTGGACACAACATGTTTATATATTGAGGGCTGTAAGGGGTGACTGTTAATACTGGAGAGGAGTTTGAGGAGTTTCAAAACATTTTCTCCCTCTCCGTTCCTACTGAATACCACTGCTGGTTTGGAGTGTGGCTAGATTCTACCAATATGACTAGAAGTCAGAGAGATTCGGTTTTCCTATTCTTTTTCTAAGTGCGTTAGACCTCTCTAGGTCTCCCTGTCCTGAGTTGTTCCTGTCTTTACTGGGTGTCACACAGGGTGACAACCACACACACACTCAGCTGGACTACAAAAATACACATGCACGCACACATTTACATGCACACACTTGCATACCAACACCCTGTCTTGAGGTAGACTAAATTCCTCTTCCCAATTTAACATGTTTCATACAAAACAACATTTATCACAAGTGTTATTTCTGTATTGGTACACACTGTATCATCACTGAAAAATGAGGAGCTACTCTGATACAGAAACGAGGTCACAAAATCACCACATCCCACGAAAAGCTGGGAAAACTAGTGGGTGGTCACGAGGGGCGTGAAAGAGGCACTTAGAAAAAGAATAGGAAAACCAAATCTCTCTGACTTCCAGTCATATTGGTAGAATCTAGCCACACTCCAAACCAGCAGTGGTGTTCAGAAGAAAACGGAGAGGGAGAAAATGTTTTGAAACTCCTCTAACTCCTCTGCAACCCCCCCACCCCCTCCCCCTCAACTTTGTCAATCATGCTGACATTATGTCCAGTATGTTGCATGAATTCACAAATAAAACATGATTCCCCAAAGAAGTTAGTATTACAGTTTTTTACAATCACTTTGGCACTAATTTCAGAACCTTGTGGTCATTTTTCAAAACTCTGGACACAAAACTCAAAACGGTCATCACTTGTAAAACAGGCTGCCCAATGTTCAAAACATTGCATTGTGCATTCATATCTTTAAAGAAACCTTACACCTGCAGAATCATTGGTTCAAATAACTAATTTATCATGAAATACCATAGGAACATTCATTTAGTTCACCCACACACAAGATACCGGTAGTTTCAGTGTGTAGTTGTTCGTACAATCATTAAATATTGTAGTACAAAATATGTGATACATGTTTCATTATGCTACTACATGTAAATAAAATACATCACTGTAAAAGGACTAGTAGAGAGAAAACTACAGACACAGTGGAATCATTGAACAAAATATGAAATTTATTGATGAAATGCAATAAAATCACAACATAGGTTTCTTTGAATCAAAGCAAAAATAATTAGCTACAAAAAAACACAAAACACTACAGTAAAACATCAACTGCAGTATTCCTCACCTGGCTTACTGTAAAACATCACTGCAGTGTTCCTCACCTGGCTTACTGTAAAATATCACTGCAGTGTTCCTCACCTGGCTTACTGTAAAACATCACTGCAGTGTTCCTCACCTGGCTTACTGTAAAACATCACTGCAGTGTTCCTCACCTGGCTTACTGTAAAACATCACTGCAGTGTTCCTCACCTGGCTTACTGTAAAAAGCAAAACAAAGGATTGATTACTGTACTTCTATATTTCCATCAAACCTGTCTTGTAGATTTGGCCACAGGTTCTCATCCACATCACAATGGATGTTTTCATTAGCCAAACATCTTGGGAAGAATCTTCGGGCGAATCCAGGCCTGACACTGGTCTGCCGTGATGTCATTGCGTGCATCATCCATGGCTTGGAGAAGGGTGGCTTGTTCATGAGGGTGCCTACAATATACCTTCCACCTCCATGTGGAGCACAATTCCTATTGGGTTAAAAGGAGAGTATGGGGTAAGTACAGGGTGGTAAATTGTGGTTGGGCCTGAAACCATGCTTGCACCATTTGAGAATGGTGGAACCTGACATTATCCCACACAATGACATAGGTCATGCCATCTGCTCTACAGACCTGATTTAGCTAATCAAGGAAGGTTACATTCAAACAGCTAATCATGTGGCTGCCTGCAACTCAATATATAGAGTATATAGAGTAGTTATCTTTAGATGTTGTTTGACCAAACATTAGAACAGGCAAGATTAGTAATCTAAGCAACTTTGACCGTGGTATGATTGTTGATACCACACATGGTGATTCCAGCATCTCAGAAACAGCTGCCCTCCTGGGATTTTTGCGCACTACAGTCTCTAGAGTTTTCAGAGAATGGTGCGATAAACAAAACACATTCAGTGAGCAGCAGTTCTGTGGGCAAAAACACCTTGTTAATGAGAGAGGTCAGAGGAGAATGTCCAGACTCATTCAAGCTAACAGAAAGGCCACAAATCCTCAAATAACAACTGTTTAAAACAGTGGTGTGCAGAATGGCATCTCTTACCATACAACACCATGAATAATTCAGGTTGTTGTGGAAGCAAAAGTGGGTCCTACCCAGTACTAGATAGGTGTACCTAATAAAGTGGCCGGTGAGTGTACAGTAATGTCAAATCTGAAACCATGGTCTGGAAAAGTGGTAGAGGGGACCATAGAAACAGCGTCTGGTAAAGAATGATGATGAACTATAACATCCATAGATAATGTAGTCCAATTGGTTCATGTTCCACCGTAATTGATGTCAATGGATCTCGTTATCCTGAAACCTTCATGATCTAAACATGGAATAATGTTTGTCAGTTTCCATAAAACTATGCATTAAGACTAACGCAACAGGTACTTATCATTTTGAGCAGTTTTATGAATTGATAGATCATTGTAATGAAATGAATAGACAGTCATTTCAGATGTAATGTGTGAATTGCATTTTGAAATGGTAATACCTTGATGTCAAGTTGTGTCATTTTGAACAGGTGATTTTAGTTCAATGATCAAATGATCTTAGCTTTATGTGTATTGTATCCAAGCAATTGAAAAAAGTGTTTTGAACAATTTGCATTTTGATCATTGGTTGTGAGTTTTGTGTCTAGAGTTTTGAAAAATGACATCAAGGTTCCAAAATTAGTGCCAAAGTGATTGTAAAAAACTGTAACAGTCACCCCTTACAGCCCTCAATATATAAACATGTTGTGTCCAGTTAAGGGGTCACCTCCAGGCTACATTTAGAGAAGCTCTTCCTTTGACCCTCCACTCCCATTCAGAGTGCAGAGTGAGTGCAGTCAGCAACCAAGACTTTCCTATTGTTCTATACATTTTTTCTCACCCATCTATACACAATACCCCATAATGACAAGTTTTTATAAATGTTAGTACATTTCGTGAAAATTAAATACAGAATAAACTCATTTACATAAGTATTCACACCCCTGAGTCTGTACTTTGTAGAAACACCTTTGTCAGAGATTACAGCTGTGAGTCTTTCTGGGTAAGTCTCTAAGAGCTTTCCACACCTGGAAAGTACAACATTTACCCATTACTCTTTTAAAAATGATTCAATCTCTGAAATTGGTTGTTGATCATTGCAAGACAACAATTTTCAGGTTTTGCGATAGATCTTCAAGTAGATTTAAGTAAAAACTGTTGCTCAGCCACTCAGGAACATCTATTTTATTGGTAAGCAACTCCAGTGTATATCTGGCTTTGTGTTTTAGGTTATTGTCTTGCTGAAAGGGGAATACATCTCCCAGTATCTGGTGGAAAGCAGACTGAACCAGGTTTTCCTCTAGGATTTTGCCTGTGCTTAGCTCCATTCTGTTTATTTTTTTATCCTGAAAAATTCCCCAGTCCTTAATGATTACAACAATACCTATAACATGATGCAGCAACCAATATGCTTGAAAATATGTTGAGTGATACTCAGTAATGTGTTGTATTGGATTTGCCCCACACACACACACACTTACAGACACCAACTGATTAATGGACTGCTGAATGCCATCCCTATATCTGTCTATCCTGTCCTGTTTCATGCCTGTTTATTAATTAAATGTTCACTGCCTGTACTTGTTTCGCGTCTCCCAGCGTTGGTCCTCATAGAATGCTGACACCACAATTTGGAGCAATGGGAGCTTTTGTTTTTTGTTTTTGTTGGTGACATCGGGTCCGGGTGCCGCTGCCAATGGAACCGGGGGTGCCTCAGCTGGCTCGTCGGGTTTCCATGCCTCAGCTGGCTCGTCGGGTTTCCATGCCTCAGCTGGCTCGTCGGGTTTCCATGCCTTAGCTGGCTCGTCGGGCTTCCATGCCTTAGCTGGCTTGTCGGGCTTCCATGCCTCAGCTGGCTCGTCGGGTTTCCATGCCTTAGCTGGCTCGTCGGGCTTCCATGCCTTAGCTGGCTCGTCGTGCTTCCATGCCTTAGCTGGCTCGTCGGGCTTCCATGCCTTAGCTGGCTCGTCGGGCTTCCATGCCTCAGTAGGCTCGTCGGGTCTCCACGCCTTAGCTGGCTCGTCGGGCTTTCATGCCTTAGCTGACTCGTCGGGCTTCCATGCCTTAGCTTGCTCGTCGGGCTTCCATGCCTCAGTAGGCTCGTCGGGTCTCCACGCCTTAGCTGGCTCAAGAGGTTTCCTTGCCTCGGTTGGCTCGGCAGGCTCCCATCCCATTTTATGCCTCAGCCTCAGCCTTATGCCAAGAACGCTTCAGCGGGATCGTCAGGCTTTCAGGCCTCAGCCTGATCATCAGGCTCCCACGCCTCAGCCGGTTCGTCAGGCTCCCACGCCCCTAGATGGGTGGGGGGGGGGTTACTGTCACACCCGCTCCCGCTCCCCCTCCCTGGCACTCGATGGCACCAGGCTGCCCATCATGACGCACACATGTCACCTTTGTTATGTGAATCAGCACTTCATTGGACTCACCTGTACTCTTTCATGGTTTGATTGCCTTCCCTATATCTGTCTGTTCCTCTGTTTCATCCCCGTGTCAGCATTAATGTTATGTTTTTCATGTCCAGACGCTGTCCTGTCCTGTTTCATGTCTGTTTATTAATTAAATGTTCACTCCCTGTACTTGCTTCTCATCTCCCAGCGTTGGTCCTTACAATATTACTAATTTCTGAGACTCGCTTAGATAATTCTAATTCTGCTGTATTTGATGATACAGCAGAATCAATACAAGGACATAACATCTATAGAAGAGACAGTAATACTTATGTGGCAGGTGTGGCTGTATATATTCAAAGCCATATTTCATTAATGCTTAGGGAAGATCTTATGTCAAGTGTTATTGAAGTGTTGTGGTTGCAGGTTCACCTGGCACATCTAAAGCCTTTTCTTTTGGGGTGTTGCTATAGGCCACCATGTGCTAACAGTCAGTATCTAAATAATATGTGTGAAATGCTTGATAGTGTATGTGATGTAAACAGAGAGGTCTACTTTCTTGGGGACCTGAATATTGACTTGTTTTCATCAAAGCTGTCTGCTCAAGAGGAAGCTTCTCACTTTAACCAATGCCTGTAATCTGGTTCAGGTTATTCATCAATTTACCAGGGTGTTTACAAACACTACAGGAACAAGATCATTCAAATGTATTGATAACATTTCTACTAATACTGTAGACTTTGTTCTAAAGCTGTATCCGTACCCATTGGATGCAGTGATCACAATATAGTGGTTATATCCAGGACAGCCAAAGTTACAAAAGCTGGGCCTAAAATAGTGTATAAGAGACCATACAAAAGATTTTGCTGTGACTCTTATCTGGATAATATTCAAAATATATGTTGGTCTGATGTGATTCATAATTAGCGTCCAGACGCTGCACTTGATTGATTTATGAAATTGCTTCTTCCAATTATTGATAAACATGCACCTGTTAAAAAACTCACTGTTAGAACTGTTAAGGCTCCATGGATTGATGAGGAATTGAAAAACTGTATGGTCGAAAGAGATTAGGCAAAAGGAGTGGCTAATAAGTCTGGCTGCACATCTGACTGGGTGGCTTACTGCATATTGAGAAATGATGTGACTAAACTCACCAAAAAGAAGAAAAAACAGTATTGTGAAGCAAAGATCAATGATATACAGTGGGTATAGAGAGTCACCACTCCCTTTCAAATTGTTCACCTTCTGTTACATTGCAGCCTGAATTGAAAACACATCAGATGATACGTTTCCCGACTTTATTTACACACAGTAACCCACAATTACCAGGTGAAAAACAGATCTTTATTAATATTAAAACAGTAAAATACCCTATTTGGATTAGTGACCCCCCCCTCCTTAGAATTGCAATTGCAAACTTGCTGAGGTATAGTTCAGAATAAAAGCAGTTGTTCATAGAGGAATCCATTGCTTAGTAGTGCAATCAAAGCAAAGAATCCACTACAGGCAGATCAGGCGACTGGCGACTTTGAAGGAGATTCAAGCCTTTATGGCAAAGACAATGGCAATGTGTGCATGACCACAATATCACAAGTGCTCCATAAATCTGGCCTTTATAGGGAGGGTGAAAAAAAACACTCCTCAAAAAAGCCACATCAAGTCTCATTTGAGCTTTGCCAAAAGGCACATTATAGATTCCGAGGCCAAGTGGCAAAAGGTGCTGTGGTCTTTTTGGAACTTTTTGGCCTGGACACAAAATTATATGTCTGGCAAAAACCCAATACATCTTTCCACCCAAAGAAACACCATGCCTACACTAAAGTACAGGGTTGGCAGCATCCTGTTGTGGGGGGTGTTTCTCTTCAGCTGGGATGGGAGAGAAATTTGTCAGGATAGAAGGGAAAATGGACAGTGCAAAATACCTACATATTCTTGAGGAGAACCTGCAGCCCTCTGCCAGTAAGTTGAAAACGGAAAGATGGGTCATGTTTCAACATTACAATGACCCAAAGTACACCGCCAAAGCAACCGTACAGTGTCTGAAGGACAAGAAGGAGAATGTCCTTGAGTGGCCTAGTCAGAGCCTTGATCTAAATCCCATTGAGAATCTGTGGAATGACTTGAAGAGCGCAGTCCTTGAGTGGTCACTATGCAATTTTACTGAGTTTGAACAATTCTGCAAGGAAGAATGGGCAAATATTGGACAGTCTAGGTATGCAAAGTTAGTAGAGACATATTCAAAGACACTCATGGCTGTAATTCAAGCATGGCTGTAATTATATATATTTTTTCACTTGGATATTGTGGGTTACTGTATGTAAATAAAGACAGAAAAAGTCTGATTTTGTGTTTTTATTTTAGGCAACAAAATGTAAACATTTTGAAAGGGGGTGGTGACTTTCCATACCCACTGTAAGGAATTGTGGGAAAAATAATTTGTTGTACTTGAAATGAAATGATGGGCAGAAAGACACATACTTAAGTAAAAAATACTTTAAAGTACTACTTAAGTAGTTTTGATGGGTATCTGTACTTTACTTTACTAATTTACTTCACTACATTCCTAAAGAAAATAATGTACTTTTAAATACATTTTCCCTGACCCCCAAAAGTATTCGTTACATTTTCCATCCTTAGCAGGAAAGGAAAATGGTCCGATTCACTTATCAAGAGAACATCCCTGGTCATCCCTACTGCCTCTGATCTGGTAGACTCACTAAACAGAGAACATCCCTGGTCATCCCTACTGCCTCTGATCTGGCAGACTCACTAAACAGAGAACATCCCTGGTCATCCCTACTGCCTCTGATCTGGCAGACTCACTAAACACAAATGCTTCATCTGTAAAGTATGTCTGAATGTTGGAGTGTGCCCCTGGCTATCTGTAAATTAATTGAACATGAAATATGTCCCGTTTGATTTGGTCAATATAAGGAATTTGAAATAATTTATACTTTTACTTTTGATACTTAAGTATATTTTAGCAATTACATTTACTTTTGATACTCAAGTATTTGTAAAAACAAATACTTTTACTCAAGTAGTTTCTTACTGGGTGACTTTCACTTTTACTTGAGTCATTTTCTATTAAGGTATCTTTACTTTTACTCAAGCGTTACTATTGGGTACTTTTTCCACCATTGATCAGATGGCTTATTCATCATCATTTGATGTTGCCAATTATTTGAATGATTACTTCATTGGCAAATGAGGCAGGAAATGTCAACGACGAACAGTGAGCCATTAATACTCATGCATACAAAAGCTAATAATGAAAGACAAGCATTGCAAGTTTAGTCTGGGAGAGGTGGAACTTTTTTTGTTATCAATCAATAATGACAAACTTCATTGCATTGACAACTTAGAGGGAAAGCTACTGAGGATGGTAGCTGACTCTATAGCCACTCCTATCTGTTATATCTTTCATCTGAGTCTGGAGGACAGTCTTGGTCCTCAGTCCTGGAGAGAAGCCAAAGTCATTCCGCTACCCAAGAGTGGTAAAGCGGCCTTTACTGGTTCTAACAGCAGACCTATCAGCTTGCAGCTCTTAGCAAACTGTTGAGAAAAATGGTGTTTGACCAAATACAATGCTACTTCTCTAATCAAATTAAAAGCAGACTTTCAGCATGCTTATAGAGGGGCACTCAACACACAAATGACTGATGATTGGTTGAAATACATTTATAATAAGACGATTGTGGGAGCTGTACTGTGATTACTACTACGATTTCAGTGCAGCGTTTGAAATTCTTGACCATAACCTGTTGTTGAGAAAACGTATGTATTATGGCATTTCAAACTCTGCTCTTCATTGTAATCAGAGGGCTAATATAAATACTTTGAATAACAGTCTCGCTTTGCTGAGAGTTGAGGAGAGACTTACTGCATCACTTGTTATTTTTACAAGAAACAATGTGTTGAAATTTCAATTTTTTTGCAAAGTCAACCTATACACAGCTCTGACACACACACTTACCCCACCAGAGGTCTAGTCACAGTCCCTAAATCCAGAACAAATTCAAGAAAGCTTACAGTATTATATAGAGCCATTATTGCATGGAACGCCATGTCATATTGCTCAAATGAACAGCAAACCTGGTTTCAAAAAACAGATAAAGCAACACTTCACACCACCTCTCCCCTATTTGATCTAGATAGGTTGTGTGTATGTATTGATATGTAGGCTGTGTGTGCCTTTTTTAAATTGATATAGTTCTGTCCTTGAGCTGTTCTTGTCTGTTAATGTTCTTTATTATGTGATTTTTATGTTTTGTGTGGACCCCAGGAAGAGTAGCTGCTTCTTTTGTAACAGCTAATGGGGATCCGAATAAAAAAACAAATTACCCTTTGTATTCAGGGCAAAAACCAAATTGCTTTGCCACATTTTTGCAGTATTACTTTAGTGCCTTGTTGCAAACAGGATGCATGTTTTGGAATATGTTTATTCTGTACAGGATACCTTCCTTTCACTCTGTCAATTAGGTTAATATTGTGGAGTAACTTAAAAAAAAAAATCGTCCTCAGATTTCTCCTATCACAGCCATTAAACTCTGTAACTCTTTTAAAGTTGCCATTGGCCTCATGGTGAAATCCCTGAATGGTTTCATTCCTCTCCGGCAACTGAGTTAGGAAGGACGCCTGTATCTTTGTAGTGACTGGGTGTTTTCATACACCATCCAAAGTGAAATTAAAAACTTCACCATGCTCAAAGGGATATTCAATGTCTGGATTTGTATTTTTCTGTTTACCTATCTACCATTATGATGTGACTTGTTAAGCACATTTTTACTCCTGAATTTATTTAGGCTTGCCATAACAAAGTATTTGAATATTTTTTGAACAAAGACATTTCAGATTTTCATTTTAAATTATTTGTACAAATAATTCCACTTTGACATTATGGGCTATTGTGTGCAGGCCAGTGGCAAATAAAATTCAGGCTGTAACACAACAGAATGCTGAAAAAGTCAAGGGGTGTGAAGACTTTCGGAAGGCACTATAATTCCCTCTGCTGGCTTTCTTCATTTCCCTAATCTGCTATCTTTTCTCTTTCTTCATTCCCCCAAACTGCTTTGGTCACGTGTGCTCCCTCTCTGGCCTCTTGTTCACCAGGCTGCTTGTTAAGTCGCACACCTGTCACCATCATTACGTGCATCTGTTCATAATGACACTCACCTGGACTCAATCACCTCCTTGATTATCTGCCCTATATACAGTGGGGCAAAAAAGTATTTAGTCAGCCACCAACTGTGCAAGTTCTCCCACTTAAAAAGAGGAGAGAGGCCTGTAATTTTCATCATAGGTACACTTCAACTATGACAGACAAAATTAGAAAAAAAATCCAGAAAATCACATTGTAGGATTTTTAATTAATTAATTATCAAATTATGGTGGAAAATAAGTATTCACTCCCTTTTGTTCCTTCCCAAGGTGTCGTTGTTTCTGTTTCATGTCCGTGCATTGTTCTTGGTATAATTTGTTAATTCATTAAATGTATTCACTCCCTGAACTTGCTTTCCTACTCCCAGCGCACATGATGCAGAATGACACCTCACCAAAGGGAATCATCAGGGAGTGTTTTTGTTCTGTTGAAGATGTTGGGTCCAGGTATCAGAACCGGAGTAAACTGGGAGGCCTCAGCCGGTTTGTCGGATTCCCATGTCTCGACGGGTTCCCCTGCCCCAGCAGGATCGACGGGTTCCCCTGCCTCAGCGGGATCGACGGGTTCCCCTGCCTCAGCGGGATCGACGGGTTCCCCTGCCCCAGCGGGATCGACGGGTTCCCCTGCCCCAGCGGAATCGACGGGTTCCCCTGCCTCAGCGGGATCGACGGGTTCCCCTGCCCCAGCGTGATCGACGGATTCCCCTGCCTCAACGGGATCGACGGGTTCCCCTGCCCCAGCGGGATCGACGGGTTCCCCTGCCCCAGCGGGATCGACGGATTCCCCTGCCTCAACGGGATCGACGGGTTCCCCTGCCCCAGCGGGATCGACGGATTCCCCTGCCTCAGCGGGATCGACGGGTTCCCCTGCCTCAGCGGGATCGACGGGTTCCCCTGCCTCAGCGGGATCGACGGGTTCCCCTGCCCCAGCGGGATCGACGGGTTCCCCTGCCTCAGCGGGATCGATGGGTTGCGTGCCTCGACCGAGGCAACCGGGGAGGTCTCAACTGGCTCATCAGGCTCTCACGCCTCAGCTGGTTCATCAGGTTTCTGCGCCTCAGCGGTGGTGACCGGTCCTCTCCTGATACCCGGGATCGTTCCTGTGGTTGGCGGCTGGAGCCGCGCACCGGGGAGGGGGTACTGTCACGTATGCTCTCTCCTGCACCATGCTCCCGTGCCTTAGCAGAGGTGACCGGTCCGCTCCTGATTCCCGGGATCGTCATTTTGGTCAGCATCCTGCAACTGGAGCCGCGCATTGGGGAGGGGGGTACTGTCACGTGTGCTCCCCCTCTGGCCTCCAGGTCACCAGGCGGCTCGTTATGGTGCATACCTGTCACCATCGTTACGCGCATCGGTGCATAATGACACTCACCTGGGCTCCATCAGCTCCTTGATTACCTGCCCTATATATGTCACTCCCTTTGGTTCCTTCC
Organism: Oncorhynchus keta; assembly: GCF_023373465.1. Classification (NCBI taxonomy): domain Eukaryota; kingdom Metazoa; phylum Chordata; class Actinopteri; order Salmoniformes; family Salmonidae; genus Oncorhynchus; species Oncorhynchus keta. Next base: position 57,096,460 of record NC_068424.1, on the reverse strand, counting down.
CCAGGCGTCATTGTTTCTGTTTCATGTCTGTGCGTTGTTCGTGTTTCGTTTATTCATTAAATGTATTCACTCCCTGAACCTGCTTCCCGACTCTCAGCTCACACGTTACAGCTATCTTTTCTCTTTCTTCATTGCCCAAGTCTGCTAGCTTTGAAGCTCTCTATTTTTCCACTTTGCACTTTCTACTTTAGGGCAATTCCGTGGTAACGAAATTACGCTGAGACTCAGATTTTTCACTTTAAAATGTATGCCAAACTAAACACTGGTTTAACAAAGCATAGAACTCTGTGCACAATGACTACTTTGAACAATTTACACAGTATGTGCACAGTTCTTTCTGTAAAATGTGTCTTTGTAAAATGTCCAGTGGAAATTATTCAAAGTAGTCATTGTGCATAGAGTTCTATGGTCTGTTAAACTTTGAAATCAATGTTTTTTTGTTTGGCATACATTGTAAGGTGAAAAATCTCTGCTCGACTCAAAATGTTTTCTTTGAGTGTCAGTTCAGTATGTCAGTAATTCTGTCTTTAGAAAAGTGTGTGAGTGCTTATGCATGCACACACATTTATGTAATCACTATTATCAGATGGAGCCTCTCCCGTAGAGACTCCAGCAGCTACTAAACTTGACTAGACAGAGGCAGGGAAATTGCACTTGGCCTTGTTGTCTTGTTTACCAGCGTCCATATCCTTTATCTGTCTGGAAAACAACTCAAATAGCTGGTTTCTTCCTGGAACCCCAGTGTCCCTATTTGGCTTTGTCGACTCACTTTCCTGTTTTTCCAAGTATCACCAGCTATTGTTTTCACTTCACAATGATGTTTAGATTAGATACCCAACACCGGTCCGCACTAAAATGAGAATGAAAAGGAAGGTGTGTAGGAGGCTCTCTGTTGGGGGTCTCTAACGTGAGCGGTGGGAGCGAGAGGGATGGATGTATATGTTTAAGTGAGGGGGAAATGCTCTACACACACAAGAAAACGTGCATCTTGACGGGATGTACACACACTCACAACAAATGTGGCAACCAAGACTACTACCAGCAGGAAGTCTCCCCCACATGAAAAGTTTTGTCAGATGCCAGTTTACATTGGCAGACCAACTTAAGGGGGATGAGGAAGGAAAAGAAGGGGGGAGATAATAGTTCATCAGATGCTCTCTGATCTGTTGTTTTCACATGCTCTGCTTATCTGCATTGTGGAACAGAAGAGCAAAACTCAAGCCAGAGCCAAATGTTACCGTCTCCTTCTGGCCCTACAGTGTTACACTCCCTGAGGCTGTCTGTGTTTTTGGCTGAATGTTTTCCTCCTCCTCCTTAGCTGCTGTTTATTTTTCTGTATTGACTAGCGACAGATGAATTATCTGAGTGCCAAAAAGGGGATTGAGCATTATTCTAAAGCAGTGTAGCAGTAGCTGCTCTGGAATGTGTATGTGTGCTGCAATGGAGGCTGCTGAAGGGAGGACGGCTCATAATAATGGCCGGAATGGAGTGAATGGAATGGGGTCAAACATGGTTTTCATGTGTTTGATATCATTGTATTCTCTCCATTCCAAACATTATTATGAGCTGTCCTCCCCTCAGCAGCCTCCACTAGTGTGCTTGTAATGTATACTAAGGTTTAGGATCAGACTATAATCTAAGAGCAGTGTTTCCCAAATGGTCACTCGGGAAGGTGTGTGTGTGTGTGTGTGTGTGTGTGTGTGTGTGTGTGTGTGTGTGTGTGTGTGTGTGTGTGTGTGTGTGTGTGTGTGTGTGTGTGTGTGTGTGTGTGTGTGTGTGTGTGTGTGTGTGTGTGTGTGTGTGTGCGTGTGTGCGCGCGCATGTATCTGTATGTACTCCAGTGGTGCATGTTATTGGAATGCAAACAAACAAACCCTAAACAGGGATGGTAGACACACACACACACCACTACCTTGCTACATTTTCTCTCCTTGATGTCCTCCACTCTATGAATTCTCAATTGGTCCTAAGAGTCCAGCTTTATGTCCACTTCTAATTTTTCTTGACTGCTCGACTCCTCATGGAGCCTGCAAAATATCAAGACTCTTATGTCTGACAGTATGATAGCAGTTCCAATCAGAGCCTTCCCACCGGGCAAAAACTGGTTGAATCAACGTTGTTTCCACGTAATCTCAACAACAACAAAAAACTATATGTGATGACGTTGAATAACGTGGAAAACTGATTGGATTTGAAAAAAGTAATCAACTCGTTTTTTTCACCCAACTGTTAACAGAAATCCAATGACAAGGTGACACTTTATGATTTCACGTTGAATTCACATTAGTTGATAACTCAATCAAGTGTAAACCAAAACTAGACGTTAAAATGACATCTGTGCCCAGTGGTGGCTTATTATTATTCTGAAATCTTTCAGGTAACAGTATTTTTTTTTGTATAAACCATTTCAAAAAGTTTGTTTTGTAGAAAAAAAAATAGGGCTAATCATTACCACATACTAACCACATGCCCTCCCACAGATGTGGAGGTTGAGAATGTTGAAAGTTACAACACACCTTCATACACGCTATGTTAATTAGGAGAGGGGGTAGTGGTATGTTTGCCCGTGTGTGTGAACGTGCATGTGTGTTTATACTTTGATAGAGAGACAGAACTGTTAAGGACTCCCACCAGCTCTCCAAATGGGGATAGGAGGAGAACAGCTTTATGTGTGAAACGGATCCCCTGTTTGTTTAGGAGATAGAACCTAATCGCATTGGCCGACCTCTGCCCTCTCTGGCCGCACAGAGACGGTCACTCTGAGGGGAGTCAGCCCCCCCTTTTGGCTTTTTACGAGGTCTGGGGACCCTTAACTATGTCTCTGAAAACATACAGTGGAAAGGGACTGGTATCTTCAGCATCATCTTTCCCAGAGTTATCACCCTGCCTGGTGTTATCACTCTGTGAAAAGCTTTTATTGGCCCGCACAGTGATAGGTTTGTTGATGTCCAAGCTGAAAGGGAAACTTCCCATGCTATTGTTTCTGGTATAGGTTATAGGCCTACAGTTCCTTTGGTCCAGCTCATCAAATAATTGATAAGCATTGTGATAATACAAACATGATATTTATATTAAAGTAAACATTGATTGATCAGGTTGATTGGTCAGACTTTACATGTTGTGTTAACCGTAAAGAGTATAACAAACTTTGTCTATGTAGGCTATTAGATCATTTCCTGTCGCACATTCAACTTTTATATATACACGCAGAGCTAAGATTAGGCCATTTCACACTCCTTTATCATTTTCCTATTGTGGAGATCCATATAATTGGCAAGATGTCTGTTGTTTATCAGGATTGCTTGCCCTGTTTGTTAGCATCTATATTGCAGTTTTGCATTATACACTACATTGTTGCTAGACCTTCAGTATGGATAGCTTCTACTTTTTACAACGGCAAAAATGTTATGTTCTTGACTGAGCTATGTGTGATAAAAACATTTTTTTAAACTGCTCAACAATTGCAGCTTACTGCTGTGAAACCCAACAAAAACCACATCATATTACAACAAAACATGAAAGAAGACATTAACGTAATCCAAAAATGGGCATTTGACAATCTAAAAGACGTTTTCTACTGACAAGTTTGAAGTTGCCCACACATTTATCAGCAAGTGCTATCTAGTGTTTAGGATTTCTGTCGCGAGCCCAGACTGTAGATCATGCAGCTCTGAGTGGAGAGCAGGCCTGGTTACAGCTAAAAGTCCCAAAGGGGCAGAGCTTCAAGCCCACTACTGAGTTAAAGATCCACAATGCAAGGCTCTGATGGTTTTTTGAATATTGCAGGAAAAAATTAACAAGGCAAAATGTGGTCTGGGGGCAGAGAGGGAGGATCACATTTCTTTAAAAGCACTCAAATGTTGTTTCAACTCCTGCTTAATTTCCTGAGGGCCCATTTTTTTTCTTTCTGTTTTAGGTTGTGGAGTCCAGATTTGCATATGCTCCATGCCTCCTGTTCTGATTGGCTGGGTCCTCCCCTGCTTGTATCATCACAGATCCAAACTTCCTCAGTGTTCTCCTAACTTTACTTTGTAGCTACAAGCTGATGAACCGAGAGGCTGGGAGCCAGCAGCTGTGTGAGTGAGTAATGCAGTAAGCTATGAGTGTATGTATGTGTAAGAGAGGGAGGCAAGAGTTATAGTTATAGGGTTTGTAATTTGGTTCTCTGACTCAACTTAAGGGTTGTATGGTTGTTGGTATAAAAAGGATGTAGGGTTATCTTTAATTTCATTTTAATTCTGTTTTGTTAGGAAATACATTTGATTGTTTCATTGATAGATTTAGCTGTAATTGTTGGTATATTTTGTGCTGATATTCAGAGCTCTGTAAAAATGTAAGAATATGGGTGGATGAGCAGTTTGATTCATGGTTTTTACTGATAAAAACATAATTCTATGTTTTGTTGATTTATAACTCAGATATTGAACTATCAACATTTTACTGTAGCAGGCTATTTTCAAAGGAGATATTTTCTATCTTAAGGTTTAACTCTTTTTCATCAGTCATCAGTATTTAAATTGAAGAAGATCATTTTAGAGTAGGGGCAAAGAATTACACCACCTTATCTCAGTAGTTTATAGTGGGTGTTAGACATGCCCTTTTAAATGCTGGACAGGACAGTAATATCTCACACAGTCATGCTGCTGGCTCTACTGCTGGTTCTGTGTCTTGCTTCTGGGGCCCAGTGTTCAGACCCGGCCCCATTAACTGTTATGTACAGAGTCTGGGAGGAGCAGCCTGTGGGCACCAGGGTCGGCCATCTGGTCGATGACCTGCGTCAGAGAGGGGAGACAGAGGCATTGGAGGATTTCCAGGTCGTGGAGCATGGTCAAGCCCTGCCTTTCTCCATCGGAGCGAGCGACGGAACTCTCTCCACTCTGGGACAGCTGGACCGGGAGGAGCTGTGTCGAGGCTCGGACCTGTGTGAGTTGGCCTTCAGTGTCCTCTACAGGAAAGGTGGTGCTATCCACTTTCTGAGGGTGCGGGTGGAGGTGATGGACCTGAATGACCACAGCCCCACCTTCCCCAGTGGCAAGCAGGAATTGGAGATCTCTGAGACGGCCACGTTGAGGATGCGGATTCCCCTGGACCGAGCCGTGGACCCGGATGCCGGCCCCAATGGACTGCAGACCTACTCACTGTCCGTTAACCAGCACTTTGCCCTGGATGTAAGGAGCACTGCGGATGGGCCAAAGCAAGCAGAGCTGGTGGTGATAAAGGAGCTGGACAGGGAGGTGCAGTCCTCCTTCGAGCTGACTCTGGTGGCCTGGGACAAGGGGAACCCTCCCAGGTCGGGCAGTACTCTGGTCAGAGTCAAAGTCTTGGACTCTAACGATAACAGCCCCATGTTTGAGGATGGCACCCCCACCGTGGAACTAACTGAGGACACAGCCCGTGGGACTATCGTCATCAACCTCAAGGCCACGGACCCTGATCAAGGGGCCAATGGGGAGGTTGAGTACTCTCTAAGCAAACATGCTCCACCTGAGGTGCAGAAGCTTTTCAGTGTCCACCCCCAGAGTGGGGCAGTGACCTTAAAAGGCGAACTGGACTATGAGGACAAACACTCTTATGAGGTGGACATCCAGGCTCGCGATCTTGGGCCCAACGCCATCCCCTCTCACTGTAAACTACACGTCAAGCTGAGGGACGTCAATGATAATGCACCAAGGATCCACGTGACTTGGACACCTCCTGATTCCCCAGTGGCAACTGTTTTAGAGGGTGCACCGGAGGACACATTCCTCGCACTGGTGATGGTCTCTGATGCAGATTCCGGGGACAATGGGAATGTGCATGCCCACATATGGCACGGATCAGGCCACTTCCGCCTCAAGAAAATCCATGGCGACAACTACATGATCGTAACCAATGGCACCCTGGATCGCGAAAAGGTCATGGAGTATAACCTCACGTTACTTGCCCAGGATTACGGTGACCCTCCACTGTCATGTGTTAGATACCTAGTTGTCCATGTGTTGGATGAGAATGACAATGCCCCTGTGTTCTCCAAGTCCCACTACAGGGCTTCCTTCAAGGAGAACAATGCCGTAGGCCTACAGGTCCTCAAGGTAGAAGCTAATGATGTGGACATTGAGCTCAGCGGCAGGGTGTCCTACTCCATTCGAGAGTCCAATGAACTGGGAACTCCCACCGTGTCTTTTGCCATCCACCCCATCAGTGGAGTAGTCAGCGCCCAGCAGTCATTGGACTATGAGGAGTCTCCCACCTACTCCTTCATCGTGGAGGCCATAGACCATGGGCATCCACCCCTCACCAGCACTGCCACGGTACTCATCGAGATCCAGGATGTCAATGACAACTACCCCGTCATCAATGAGCCAATGCCAAAGAAAGGCATAGCCTTTGTGAGCGTCCCTGTCAATGCAGAGAAGGGGGAGATGGTGACAGAGCTAGGGGATGGTGCTGAAGAAGGCTCCACCTATCCTCCGATCGATCGCTCTGCACAAAATGGACTTTCAGGATTCCTGGCCACTACCATCAAGGCCAACGATCTAGACTCTGGCCTCAATGGAAGACTCAGCTACATGATCACAGATGGAAACCCCACAGGACTGTTCAGACTCGACGACACTACCGGACAACTGTATGTTAACACGACCAATGCGACAGAGCTCATTGGGAAGACTTTCAAAGTGGATATCGCTGTATCGGACAAGGGCTCTCCAAGGCTAGTGACAAAGGTCACCTTGGAGGTGACTTTCGTCAACTTGCGGGACCATCTGAAGAACTCAGCCCCTGGTAACCGTGGCCATCTGAGTTTCACCATGATGATGGCCATATGCCTTGGGGCCATCTGCCTCCTGCTTCTCCTGGCTGTTGCCCTGGTGACCACCTTCTGTCGACCCACGAAACGAGACAACCATGCCTACAACTGCAGGATGGCTGAGTCCACCTACACGCGTCACCCTCGCCGTCCACAGAAGAACATCAGGAAGACGGACATCCAGCTGGTGCCAGTCCTGAGGGGACGAAGGGAGGACCCTCCGGAAGATGAGGATGAAGCCCAGCCCCTCTCCCCTATGCCCCTGGTGGTTGAAGAGCAGCACACCGAAAGGCAATACAGCATAGCCACCTCCATGCACCCAACAGTCCACTCCCAGGCCTACCCTGATGGGGGCGCAACGCTGCCAGTCTCCCATACCAGAACACTCAGGAAACCTGGGAGCATCGAGCTGGACGGCACTCTACCTCGAACCCCCACCACTCCTTACCGAACCCTGCGCAAGGCAAGAAACCCTTCGTTGTCCTCTTCACTCTCTCAGACCAGCACCCTGAAGCGACATGGGAACTCTGAGATCCAGGCTAGGCCTGACTTTGAAGAGCCAGAACCATCCTCCCCAGTGTCCCAGGTAGCAACACTTAGAAGGTCCAAGAACACAGACACCAGAGGTGGACATGATGCTGAAGACCACAGACGGATGCTGAGGAACTTAGTCCGTCTCTCCATGGCTGCCTTCGGAGACAACTCCATCGAGCTGTCTGCTGCCTCTCCAGAAGTACAGGTAATAAACATTTCAGTTATAAATACTACAAACATGAATGCACATTTGGTATATATCATGCAATGCATTACCTTGATTTCCATCATTCTCATGTTAGATGATACCGTATATACATCTAACTAATAACATACTTTTGTTTTGTAAATAGGCCTTCTTTTTTTTCACTTAAAGAATTACTGTAAGTAATTAAGTGTAACCTACAGGAATATGAATGTAATGTCCTGAGAGCAAATATTTTTCTCCCTCTGTTCCTCTCTGCTATTTTGGCCTGGTGTTTAGCTTACATATAGGAAGCCTGAGGGGACAGCTGACAGATGATGCTGGAGCCAAAGCATTGAGTTTATTCAGGTGCTCATGTGTCAGCCACTGTAATACTGTCTACTTCTGTGCCCCCAAGGAATCTCTACTTTTACTCAATATCACATAACAGATTCATACAGGGGAGGAAAAATGGCAGGAAGAATCAGTAGACCACTCTTATTCTCTTAGGGGGAAGCCCAGCCAAAGTAAGCTCTGATATGTCTGTAGTGTAAGGTAATACTGCCTTGACATGTAAGGACCTCGAGTCGTCAGTTACAAATGGCCCAAATTGCTATTTCTGAGCTCACTTTAAGCAAAGAACAACAGCAACTGTACAGGTCTGGTTTCCAACTACTCCAGAAGTGCTGTGCTAGTCAAACGATGCATCCTCATTGAGGGAGAATTCATGCAGTCGACAATGCCAAACACCCAATGGGCTTAGAACATAGAGTCTGGCAAGGTCTGAAGGCCTCATGTGAATTCCATTTTAACAGCAGGAAGAGGCCTGATTCTTGACCCACCTTTCCTGTACCCCCGCCCGCTCGCCCGCCCGCTCGCCCGCCCCACTTGGCACTTTGGCTTTAGAGTCCCCCCGTCCTCCACCTCCACACGTTCATATTTCGGAGGTTCATCCTGGAAGGAAACGGGTCAGAGAAGAATAGTCCTTTATGTAAAAGCACTTTCCTGTCCACCCTCGACCCTCTGTGCAACACATACATGTGCCTACACACACACACACACACACACACACACACACACACACACACACACACACACACACACACACACACACACACACACACACACACACACACACACACACACACACACACACACACACACACACACACACACACACACACACACACACACTTCCCTCTCTTCACATCACAAAGCCTGTTTCCTCTCTGAGCTTGGGGCCACAGTTAGCAGCACATCCGGTCCTATAAAAAAGATGCCAGCACAAACCGCTCCAATTGTCGAATTGAATGACACCCATTCCCTCTCCCACAGAAAGTCACCTTTCTTTCACATGTTGCAACAGTTAAACCAACATATACCATGAACATAGATAAACAATGAGAACCACAGTACTTCGTGGTATTTACATGCTGTTCAATTTAGTAGATTAAAAACTTTGACGTTTGTCGGCATTGCCTTTGTCAGGGAGTTAAACGACATCCCATACAGTTGGTATAAAACTGTCCAAACAGCCTCAATACACTACATTCCCCAAGCACTAGTTTGTTATTCTGACTTCTGTGTTATAATATCAGTAGCTGGTTTCCATCCATAGTGACATATTTTCATGGGGATATTCTCAAATCTGAGAATTTCCTCACTAGAGGTGCGCTTCCATCAAACAGACTTTTTGCGAATAAAATGCTGTGCGTGATGATGAAGGGCACATAAAAAACACTTTTGGGCTTAAGTTTCCATGTACCGAATAAAAGGTTCTATGTGTTTCCAATCAATTGTTATCTTTGTCGATGATTTTGGCACAAAAAGTATTTGATAAAGAGCAAATGTGCCCACTCTGGTCTTGGCACCAACAGCTTGCAGATAGGCTACAGAGCAGACGGTACATGATGCGATTATGGATAAGAGCGAGATCATTTTTATTACTAAATTAGCAGCCAAGCACCGATTCCAAAGCTTTTCCATTGTAATTGTTGCATATTTCGTTTTACAGACACAAAAGTATCGCACCATGTCCAACGAACAAAATGTCTATCGACATTTATGAAATTGTACCGACACTTAGTCTTTCCATCACACCTGTCGTGTTATTTTTTTTTTATAAGGCATGACTTAACTTAAAAATGTTGGCTGGAAACATGGTTACTGTCTCCTAACTCCTCTCTCCTCCTGCCAATTTACAGCAGATCTCCCAGCTCCTCTCCCTGCTCCACCAGGGCCAGCTGCAGCCGAGACCCAACTTCCGAGGCAACAAGTACTCCCATCGCGCTGGCAGGTGAGTACATTTCCTCTTTCTTTTTTTCTTTTCTTCCCTTTTTCTTGTAATTATCCCTCCTTTGTTTCAGAGCCATTTGGCTGTTGATCACTACTACCGCTACATGCATCGTTTATGTGAGATTTTCATGATGTATTTTTTCACACAATGTTGACTTATCTCAAAAGCGTATATATTTACAACGTCATGTTTTTTATTTATATGTATCCTTTATATGTACAAGTCATCCCATTAAGATGTTTTTCTCTGCTCGAAGGCACCTTATAAATAATTATAATTTCAAATGCTCCTATGCGTATAACTAGGCAATAGAGCTCAGGTTTGTGTCTGATAAACTGGAAGACCACCTCTGCCCTCAGTCTGCCAGTAACAGGAAGAGTGTCTCATAACCTAGGTGATCTGCCAGTCAGTCAATGTGTCAGGGGGCATGTTAGAGCATGACTCACTGCCCTGACTCATGCCTCTAGGGCAGGAACCAGCACATCCAATGACCACAATGTTATTATCATCTATAGTGAGAGGTTTAGATCTGGTTCGGCTTCTTAGCTAACACGAGGAATGAAGAGTCTGTCATAGTGTTTTCTTTCATTGAGATCATCTTAAAACAAGACACAGGCACAATGCAGACTTTTCGCCCCTACTCAGGTATCTGTTTTTATGTGTCATCATGACACATAAAAACATGTTGACCCCCACTGAGAGGTGACATTAGTCTACCTGATTGGGTGAGACTTCCTGTCTCTGGCCTGATTGGCCTAGCTATCTCCCTTGGGTCCAGGTCTGTCTGGCTCTGACTGGCTCAGATAACGTCTCTGACAGGGAGCATGTTCTGTTATCAGTCTATACCTAAAATCTCTGGTATTTTAACATTAAACAGTAAAACACCTAGAAGTACAGTGCATTTGGAGGGTATTCAGACCGCTTGACTTTTTCCACATTTTGTTACATTACAGCCTTATTCTAAAATCGTTTTTTTTTGCCCTCATCAATCTACACACGATACCCCATAATGACAAACCAAAAACAGTTTTTTTGAAATGTCCGCAAATTTGTTAAAGATAAAAAAAAACGTAAATATCACATTTACAAAAGTATTCAGACCCTTTACTCAATACTTTGTTGAAGCACCTTTGGCAGTGATTACAGCCTTAAGTATTTTTGGATATGACGCTACAAGCTTGGAACACATGTATTTGGGTAGTTTCTTCTATTCTTCTCTGCAGATCCTCTCAATCTCTGTCAGGTTGGATGGGGAGCGTCATTGCACAGATATTTTCAGGTCTCTCCAGAAATGTTTGATCGGGTTCAAGTCCGGGCTCTGGCTGGGCCACTCAAGGACAATCAGAGACTTGTCCCAAGGCCACTCTTGCATTGTCTTGGCTGTGTGCTTAGAGTCGCCCCAGTCTGAGGTCCTGAGCACTCTGGAGCAGGTTTTCATTAAGGATCTGTCTGTCCTATGCTACGTTCATCATTCCCTCGACCCTGACTAGTCTCCCAGTCCTTGCTGCTGAAAAACATCCCCACAGCATGATGCTGCCATCACGATGCTTCACCTTAGGGATGTTTCCAGGTTTCCTCTAGATGTGACACTTGGCATTCAAGCCAGAGTTCAATCTTGGTTTCAATAGACCAGAGAATCTTGTTTCTCATTTCTTTTACTTAGGAGTGGCTTCAATCTGGCCACCTGATTGGTGGAGTGCTGCAACCTTATTAAATTGTAAAAATAAAATAAAAATGCTTCTTAGCAAAGTGCAATTTCTCAAGCAATATTTTTGCTAGGACTGTCTGGGAGGAGAGAGGTTTGGAACTACCTTTCTTATTGGTCTATTAACTAATTTATCCCCTGGTGATGTCACAAGACAGGCCCAAACTCCATCCCACCAAAACAGGCAGAAAATGTGGGCAGTCTTTATTAACAGCTCTTATACTAAAAGGACATTATCATAATTTTCAGAGTATTGCTCCAACCTCTTGATGTGGCAATATATATAAAACACAGGAAAATGAAGGTTTTGACTGCACTGGTCCTTTAAATTATTATATTGAGCTCAGATCAGCATATTTCCAGAATGGAATCAACTTTCTCCCATCCAAATTTGGGAAAATTGAACAGGACAGTCATAATGATGTTTCCACAAGATGGCTGACGTTGGTTCTAAAATGTCCTCCCTCACTGTCCCTGACACTCCCCTGTCTGCTTCCCTGAAGGACCGGCGTTCAGGACACTGATTGTCAGAGCACCAAGGACAGTGGCCATGGCGAGAGTGAAGCCGGAGACATGGACTGGGACACGGGCCGAGACTCCCCTGTCAACCTGCTACTGGAGGAGGACCTTAACACCCTGCTCAACAACCCTGGTAAGAACCGTTTTTATTTTTCAATGAAACCTTTATTTTACTAGGTTGTCCCATAGACATCAGAATACCCTTTCACCACTAAAGACAACTTATACTATTTTATAGTCAACAAACAACAATAATATTGAAGAAAACTTCAAACAAATAATGGTCAAATCTAACAAAGAGAAAATACTTTTAGTGGCATTCCTAGCTCTCTGTGAGGCTTCATTCTGTTCTGACAATTCATAGCTGACTTAAATGACTAACAATGGGTGTTTTCACTCAGCCGTAAAGATTCAAATTGGGATATACTGTATGTGAAACAGTAGTGAGCGCAGCGCTCTGTATGGTCGAACAGACTAATATGTTCACATTCTATATTCCAACATACACAGTAAATATATGTGTGGAGTTCCTTCCAGGTATTGTTCAGGTCATTGTCTCGTTCTGACTAGGGGCCCCGTCTTTGTTATTTTCAAATCAAAGACACACCCCTTAGTTTTTCTCACTTAAGACCTCCGGGCAAACACAGGGATTTCTATCTTTCGGTTGATCTTCAGTGAGAGCAATATAAAGTCTATGCTGGTACAGTAATCTCACACAGGGGTGTTACAAAGACCTGCATGTGTGTCTGTGTGTAATCCTTGAGTCACCCGTACCCAAAGGCAAAGGGGTCCTCCATTAGCGTTGTAAGTCACACTATATTTGTGAGACACGCGAATGGCGAGAAGCTCAGGCTCTTTGAGGATTCCTGACTACGTTTAAGCCGCCTGTTTCTCAGATGTTTTGTCTTCTCACCTGGAGAGTCGTTCTTTCTTGTGTTTTGCTATGGTAGTCCCATTTTCTAAGCTGTATAGAGCAACCAGACAGACACACCCCGTCACCACCACCCACTCTTCCCTGAGGCAGTGAACAGATTGTCTCACCTCTGACATCATGTTTCAAATCCAATTTGTTTGCCACATGCTTCGTAAACAACAAGGTGTAGTGAAATGCTTACTTACGGGGCCCTTCCCAACGATGCAGAGAGAAAGAAAATTGAGAAACGAAGAAAAGTAAAACGCATAATAATATAAGTAAAAATAGATACACAATAAGTAAGGATAACTTGGCTGTATACACGGGTTACCAGTACCGAGCCGATGTGCAGGGGTACGAGGGAATTTAGGTCAACTGCTACCTAAATGTACAAATTACCTTGACTAACCTGTACCCCAGCACATTGACTCGGTACTGGTACCCCCTGTATATAGCCTCGTTATTGTTATGTCATTTTCATGTGTTACTTTTAGATTTGATTGATTTGATTTTTTAAAACTTTAGTTTATTTAGTCAATATTTTCTTAACTCTATTTCTTGAACTGCATTGCTGGTTAATGACTTGAAATAAGCATCTCACATTCAGGTCTACACCTGTTGTATTCGGTCTGTGTGACAAATAAAATTGGATAGAGTGACAGATAGTAAACAGTAGCAGAAGAGTATGTGATAAGTCCAAAAAAATGTTGTGCAAAAGTGGTCTATACAGAGAGTCCGGGTAGCTGTTTGGTTAAATATTTAACTAACTATTTAGCAGTCTTATGGCTTGCGGGTAGAAGCTGTTCAGGGTCCTGTTAGTTCCAAACTTGGTTCATCGGTACTGCTTGCCGTGTGGTAACAGAGAGAACAGTCCATGAATTGTATGGCTGAAGTCTTTGGCAATTTTTATGGTCTTCCTCTGACACCACCTGGTATAGAGGTACTGGATGGCAGGGAGCTCGCCCCCAGTGATGTACTGAGCCCTCCGAATTACCTTCTGTAGCACCTTGCGGTCGGCTGCCAAGCAGTTTCCATACCAAGCAGTGATGCAGCTAGTCAAGATGCTCTCAATGGTGCAGCTGTAGAACCTTCTGAGAATCTGAGGGCCTATGCCAAATATTTTCAGCCTCCTGAGGGAGAAGAGTCATTGTCGTGCTTCTTCACAACTATGTTGGTGAGTTTGGACCATGATAGATCCTTAATGATGTCGACACAGAGGAACTTGAAGCTTTCGGCCCGCTCCACTACAGCCACGTCAATGTGAATGGAGGCGTGCTCGGCCCTCCGTTTCCTGTAGTCAACACTTGTTTTTTTCGATCAGTTCCTTTGTCTTGCAGACATTGAGGGAGAGGTTGTTTTCCTGGCACCACAATGCCAGGTCTCTGACCTCCTCCCTGTAGACATCTCATTGTTGTTGGTGATCAGGCCTAGCACCGTTGTGTCTTCAGAAAACTTTAAAATGGTGTTGGAGTCGTGCGCATCCATGCAGTCGTGGGAGGAACAGGGAGTACAGAAGTACAGATTTGCCAAATGGAGGGCGAGTGAGAGCTTTGTATGCATATGTGTGAGTGGAATGAAGGTGATCTAGAGTTTTTTTCACCTCTAGTTGTATAGATGACATTCTGATAGAAATTAGGTAAGACTGATTTCAGTTTCCCTGCATTAAATTCACCGGCCACTAGGAGCGCCTCCTCTGGATGAGCATTTTCCTGTTTTCTTATGGCCGTATACAGCTCATTGAGTGCGGTCTTAGTGCCAGCATCTCCAACTTCTTAATCATAGCCTCAATTTTATCCCGCATATTGAATATAGTTGCGGAGAGTCCCTGTATTCCTAGATTCAGGTCATTCAGGTGAGAAAAAAACATCACCCAGACAGGCCAGTCCTGTGAGAAACTCATCATCATGCAAGACAAGTGAAAATCATGGTCAGTAAAGAAAACTTTAAGCTCGTCTCTCAATTCAATACTTTGCCCCTTGATAACCAGCACACTTCTGTCTGTTGTTAAAGTGTTACATGGTCGCTGCCTTTATCATTGCATAGTGCAGAAAATACACGAGAGTTCAGGGGACTTGCTTTAACAAAGTTAACCATGTTCACTGTAGTGCCCAAAATGTCTTTCAAGCTGTCAGGCATTCCCTTGGCAGAAAGAGCCTCTCAGTGGAGGCTGCGGTGTACCCAAGTGACGTCAGGAGCAACTGCTTGCATGTCATGGCTTTTGCACCATCACTAAAGATACCAACACATCTTGACCACCAAAGTCCATTTGATGTCACAAAGCTGTTCAATACTTTAAAAATGTCCTCTCCTGTTGTCCTGGTTTTCCAGTGGTTTGCAGAAGAGAATGTCTTCCATAATTGACCACCCATAAACATAATGGACATATACCAGGAGCTGTGCCAGGTCCGCCACGTCTGTTGACTCATCCAGCTGTAACGCATAGAATTCACTGGCTTGTATGCGAAGCAGTAATTGTTTCAAAATCTCCTGCCATGTTACTGATGCGTCGTGAAATAGTGTTGTTTGATGAAGGCACTGTCTGTATAGTTTTTGGGCGCTTTTCCCCCCAGCATTGTCCCAGCCATATCCGCGGCAGCAGGAAGAATGAAGTCCTCCACAATAGTATGGGGCTTGCCTGTCCTAGCCACTCGGTAGCTCACCATATAAGACGCTACTAGCCCCTTCTGATTAATGGTATCTGTTGCTTTTATACATCTTACTACTTGAAAGTTGTCTTAATTCTCGCAAAATAATAATAGGCATGTTCAAATAGGCTTGTTGTGTTTCTAAATGTCTGCGCAAGAGTGAAAGATTCATCGAGTTGTGAGATAGTACTTTTGCACGTATAACACACTGTGGCTGAGGAAAGGCACTACTCCCAATATAAGTGAACCCCAAGTCAATCTAGTTCTCATCAGATTCACAACTGTCAGTGTCCATGCTAGCTGGGCTAACAATAAATGTATAATTACTGATGCTAGCGTTGGATGTGCTCATGGAAGCAGAACAACTTGTGTCGTCAACAGGTGCAGGTGTAGTACTGCTGGTAGTAACAGTACTACCAGTAGAGCTGGTGTGTGTCTCTATGGACGCGGGCCTTACTTTCTTTTTGACCATTTAGCCATTTTAGAGCAAACCGGAATGAGCAGCAGCTATGTTTGGCTACATATGGACGATTAATGAAATTCCTGCTAGAGAATAACGGTTAATGTGATTGAATGTTAATTATTCGACTAGGCTTCCTGTATTTGACATTGTGTTGTTATTTCGCTGAACACAATATGGTTTAATTTGATTTTTGTATGTTATCCGTGTCGTTGTTCAGCCACGACTCAGTGAAACATAAGATATTCCGATTTTCAATGTCCTGTTGGTAGGATATTTGTGATCGTAGCTAGTCTATTTTGTTATCCAATGATTGTACGTTGGCTAATAGGACTGATGGTAAAGGCAGATTGCCCACCTGCCGTCGTATCCTTACAAGGCACCCCGAAGAACGTCCCCAATATCTCTGTCTCTTCTTCATGCGAATGACAAGATTTGGGCCTTGTCGGGTGTCTGAAGTAAATCCTTCGTCTGACTCGTTAAAGAACAAATCTGTGTCCAGTACGAGGTGAGTAGTCGCTGTCCTGATATCCAAAAGCTCTGTTTGATCATAAGAGACGGTAGGAGAAACATTATGTACAAAAGAAGTTTACAAATAAGGTGAAAAAACACACAATAGCACAATTGGTTAGGAGTCTGTAAAACGGCAGCCTTCTCCTCCGGCGCCATTCTTCTTAGAAGATTTCTATGGGCACAAGCACTGTTCATGTCACAATCTGTTCACACCCCTCTTGTTGGTGGAGAGAATTTAGCATTCTTTGTAAAAGCTTATTTCCTGCAATTCTACACATTTTGTCATGGGGCGCAAAGAACATTTAGCAGTTTTAAAGCATATTTTCTTGCAATTCTATACATTTTGCTATGTCTAATGTGTATTCATGTGATATTTGAGTGACAAAAAAATTACAACTATATCTATGGGCAACCCTGCCGACCCCTCACGCACCCCACCATTTGGGAACCACTGCTGTAGCGTACTGTTCAGATAGGTTAACTCACGTGTCCAACTCATTCCACGGAGGACCGAGTGTCTGCGGGTTTTCTCTCCTCACATGTACTTAATTGACAAAATATGGTCATTAATTAGTAAGGAATTCCCCTCGCTTGGCTGTCTATGGAATGAGTTTTAAACCCCTGGGTTGAATGGAAACTGAAATCTGGAGACTGAGGTCTGTAACATGTGTCAAACTCATTCCACGGAAGGCAGAGTGTCTGCTGGTTTTTGCTCCACCCTTGTTCTTAACTGATGAATTAAGGTCACTAATTAGTAGAGCACTTCCCTCACCTGGTTATCTAGGTCTTAATTGAAAGGGAAAACCCACAGATGCTAGGCCCTCCATAAAATTTGACATTTAACATTAACTCCTACAGAACTAAGCATTTCTTGCAGTAAAATGAGTCACCAAATGTAGGCAACATTTCGACTCAGGAACAGGAGTGGAGAAATATAATTTCTTTCTTTCAGCATCTTGAATGTGAATGCGCAGTTAGATACCATCTGTAGAGTTGCTGTCTTTATCAGCATCATAAAATCTGATCGTATTTCAGCTACATGACATTATGCTGGTGAGCAAGGGTTTATTTAGTCTTCTAGGGCAACATATAATGACAAAAGAGAAGCTGCATGTTTCTAACTATAGACAAGTTGACTAACACAGGGTTTCCCAAACTCGGTCCTGGGTCCCCCCTTGGGTGCATGTTTTGGTTTTTGCCCAAGCACTACACAGCTGATTCAAATAAACAACTCATCATCAAACCCTGGACTAACAATTAACCTACCAAAACGTCGGAAATTATAAGCAGAAACCTATCTAAATAAGGCAACAACGAAAACACCTTCCACAGTTTCTGACTGCATTTTCTAAATTAGGGGGTTAGGGTTGGGTGCAGGCCTCAGATTTTCACTTTATCCTTTATCACATATAGTCGAGTCAGGCGGTTGTGGAAGGGTTATGACCGGTTGTGGATGGGTTATGACCGGTTGTGGAAGGGTTATGACCGGTTGTGGATGGGTTATGACCGGTTGTGGATGGGTTATGACCGGTTGTGGATGGGTTATGACCGGTTGTGGATGGGTTATGACCGGTTGTGGATGGGTTATGACCGGTTGTGGATGGGTTATGACCGGTTGTGGAAGGGTTATGACCGGTTGTGGATGGGTTATGACCGGTTGTGGATGGGTTATGACCGGTTGTGGATGGGTTATGACCGGTTGTGGATAAGCTATGTCGTGTCTTTGCTATCATTAAATGAAGACTTTTAGTTTTTATCAAAGATTCTCTGTAAGTATTATTACGCGATTAAACTGATTAATCATGTAACTGTAATTAACTAGGAAGTCGGGGCACCAAGGAAAATATTCAGATTACAAAGTTATAATTTTCCTAATATAACATTTCAGATATTTTCATATCTGATCAATAGTCTTCTGATTAATTCATTCTTCTTTACCTCACGTTAGTCTCATTCCAAACGTCGTAAATTGTTGGTTATCTGCACGAACCAAGTCTTCACTATGAGTCATCCATACATCAATTGTCTTAAATCATGTATTTATTAACTAACTAAACAATCACAGAAGTGCACACACAAACAAACAAAGTAAATATGGTAACAAGAAATGATAGGGGAATGTGCCCTCGTGGGCAAACCGGCATGGCGGCTTGTTAGACAAAAGGGGAGTGGGGGTCAGCTGAGAAGTCATCACAGAGTTGATAATTATAACAATTGAAATGCTAATCCTTTGCACATGAACGCTCACTCATTCGGGAATAATTGCAATCAGTATATATATTTACACTCAGTGTGTCGTCGGGGTCTCTGTTGAAAAGTTTGTTTCTGTTGGAGAGTTTCTCCGCCCTCTCTGTCGTGGTTAGAATGGATAGTTCAGAGTGACATTCATTCATGTCGTTATGGATAGATGTTTCAGCGGTTGTCAGTCTTCGCGTTCAATGATACCGAATTCCTAGCTGCAGACTAGTAATTAATATCAATGACCGGTTGTAGATGGGATATGACAGGTTGTGGATGGTTTATGACCGGTTGTGGATGGGTTATGACCGGTTGTGGATGGGTTATGACCGGTTGTGGATGGGTTATGACTGGTTGTGGATGGGTTATGACCGGTTGTGGATGGGTTATGACTGGTTGTGGATGGGTTATGACCGGTTGTGGATGGGTTATGACTGGTTGTGGATGGGTTATGACCGGTTGTGGATGGGTTATGACTGGTTGTGGATGGGTTATGACTGATGGGTTATGACCGGTTGTGGATGGTTTATGACCAGTTGTGGATAGGTTATGGCCGGTTGTGGATGGGTTATGACCGGTTGTGGATGGGTTATGACCGGTTGTGGATGGGTTATGACCTTTGTGGATGGGTTATGACCGTTTGTGGATGGGTTATGACCGGTTGTGGATAGGTTATGACCGGTTGTGGATGGTTATTAGCATATTGTGTGCGGGTGAACAAACAACTGAACCATGCACCACTAGTGTGTAGATCAGTGTGTTTTCAGCACCCCTTGTTCAGAATGTGGCCTCACAATCTCTATCTGTCCTTGAGCTCTGCTATTTTCTTTCAAATCTGCATTATTTTGTTTGGTAGCCATATCACCCATTAAAGGGACAGTTCACTTGAAAATCTAAATTGAAACTATAGTCTTAGAGAGGATAGAAGATGAATCACATATCACCAATTGAGTTGTCAGATTTACTAAACCGATGATTATGATCGTTATTAAAGCTGAGCTCTTACTTGAAATAGATTTGTAGATCTAACGCTTGGCGGTATGCTTTAAACTGCTTCCATATTTGGGGGTGTTTGTTGTGGTTGTAGTCGATCTACCACAGAAGGGATGTTCTCCACATCAAACCTGTTTGTGTGATGTGGTGTGTGGGGGTTCCTCTGGTTCCAATAAGAGGGTAATTGTTTTCTGAGGATTTAGGGGTTCCCTGCTGGTGGGTCCAGTCTAATTAAGTTTGCAAGGGGGCGAGCCATGGATCACGGAAGATAGAGAGAAGAAGGGAGTGGTAGAGGGAAATGAGATGTAGAGTGGGGGGTGTAGAGAGAGAGGGATGAGGTACAGAGTGGAGGGTGTAGATATAGGGGGATGAGGTATAGAGTGGGGGGGTGTAGAGAGAGGGGATATAGAGAGAGTGGGGGTGTAGAGAGAGAGGATATAGAGAGAGTGGGGGGTGTAGTGAGAGGGGAAGAGAGAGGGTGGGGGGTGTAGAGAGAGGGGATATAGAGAGAGTGGGGGGTGTAGAGAGAGAGGATATAGAGAGAGTGGGGGTGTAGAGAGAGGGGGAGAGTGAGATAAGGAGAGGGAGAAGAGTTTGCAGACATAAAAACAAAAGGGGTTAGACCAGGGATGGTCAACTTTGATGGGGGCCACAAAAAATCACAAGGGGCCTTAGTGGCTCGCGGGTCTGCGTACCAACATTCATACCCACACAAGCAGTCAGAGTAGGCATTAGCCTTTTGGGGACCAAAGAAACATTTTTGCTAAATCTTCTCTCCTTCCCATGGCAAAATGTGTATAATTGCAGAATTTAAATTTTCTGAAGACATTTTATTGCTTTATACACATTTTGCCATGGGGCGTAGAGAAAATGTTACAGTTTTAAAGCAAGTTTGCTGCAATTATACACATTTTGTCATAGGGTGGAGAGAAATGTTTGTAGTTTTTAATATGATATTTGAGTGAGAGTGACTAACAAAATCAATCGGGGTCCCACGTCAGTAATTCAACCATGACTACTACAACTTTAGATAGCTGATATGGGCTAATTGAGTGATTGTCAGTGTAACGGATGTGAAACAGCTAGCTTAGTTAACGGTGGTGCGCGCTAAATAGCGTTTCAATCGGTGATGTCACTTGCTCTGAGACCTTGAAGTAGTAGTTCCCCTTGCTCTGCAAGGGCCGCAGCTTTTGTGGAGCGATGGGTAACGATGCTTCGTCGGTGACTGTTGTTGATGTATGCAGAGGGTCCCTGGTTCGCGCCCGGGTATGGGCGAGGGGACGGTCTAAAGTTATACTGTTACATCAGTGACTGACAAGAGAAAAACTGCTGATGTACAACCACATTTCAAAATTGCACCCTGTGTATTCTACTATTCTAACTCTCAGACCCAAATGAGTTCCATTTGTTTTTTGGGAAATTGATCCGCGGGCCTAGTACCCCACCCCTGAATTAGACAGTAAGAGGGACAGAGAAACAGAGAGAGAGGGGATGGAGGGGGGGGACAGAGGTGTTTGCAGAGAAAGCAGCCAGACAAGGAAGCAGCATTTTATTGAACCCAGGCAGTTAGCTTGTGGGTTAATCTCTCTCTCTCTGATGTGGTCTGCTGTGGGGCTAACACTGCCTCCCCAGCCTCCGTGTCAAAGTCAAGCAGTCGCAACAGACCATGTACAAGGGCCAGCCTGCTTAGTTAATGGCAGTTTATATGCATGCCTATCAATGTTAGCAACGCTCTCGTCTGAGGTCTCCGGGAGACGACAGACATGAAAGATGGCCTTAGAAGTAATGGCGGTTGAGTTGTTCAGGGCCACTTCGTTTGATTACCTGTGTGTGTGGTTCAACAACTCAAGAGTTAAACCCTCCCCCCTCCACAAATATGGAGCTTCCTCTCTTTCATTCAAAACCCCCCACATACATGGAGCTCAGTCTTTGAACATTCCAAACAAATACTGCAGAGGATAACTATCTTACAGGGATTTGGGGCAAAACATGATGCGTGTGAACGTCATGTGGGATTTGGATAAGGATTTGTGTAGGTTGCTCTTCACTGATGTGTAGGGTAAACACAGCGGGATAAGGATTTGTGTAGGTTGCTCTTCACTGATGTGTAGGGCAAACACAGCGGGATAAGGATTTGTGTAGGTTGCTCTTCACTGATGTGTAGGGCAAACACAGCGGGATAAGGATTTGTGTAGGTTGCTCTTCACTGATGTGTAGGGTAAACACAGCGGGATAAGGATTTGTGTAGGTTGCTCTTCACTGATGTGTAGGGTAAACACAGCGGGATAAGGATTTGTGTAGGTTGCTCCTCACTGATGTGTAGGGTAAACACAGCGGGATAAGGATTTGTGTAGGTTGCTCTTCACTGATGTGTAGGGTAAACACAGCGGGATAAGGATTTGTGTAGGTTGCTCTTCACTGATGTGTAGGGGCAAACACAGCGGGATAATGGTTTGTGTAGCTTGCTCTTCACTGATGTGTAGGGCAAACACAGCGGGAGAACTTGGGATTTGTGAACACCAGAGGTTGCTCTTCACTGATGTGTAGGGTAAACACAGCGGGAGCCCAGGATTTGAGTAGGTTGCTCTTCACTGATGTGAGGGTAAACACAGCGGGATAAGGATTTGTGTAGGTTGCTCTTCACTGATGTGTAGGGTAAACACAGCGGGATAAGGATTTGTGTAGGTTGCTCTTCACTGATGTGTAGGGCAAACACAGCGGGATAAGGATTTGTGTAGGGCTTGCTCGCCGGAGGATACTCGGAGAGGGGTGGAGAGGAGGATCTGATGGTCACTGATGTGTAGGGTAAACACAGCGGGATAAGGATTTGTGTAGGTTGCTCTTCACTGATGTGTAGGGTAAACACAGCTGGGATAAGGATTTGTGTAGCTTGCTCTTCACTGATGTGTAGGGCAAACACTGGTCGGGATAAGGAGGTTTTTTTGTGTAGCTTGCTCTTCACTGATGTGATGAGCGAGGTGAGGGGCAAACACAGTCTGGGAGAAGGATTTGTGTAGGTTGCTCTTCACTGATGTGTAGGGTAAACACAGCGGGATAAGGATTTGTGTAGGTTACTCTTCACTGATGTGTAGGGCAAACACAGCGGGATAAGGATTTGTGTAGGTTACTCTTCACTGATGTGTAGGGTAAACACAGCGGGATAAGGATTTGTGTAGGTTGCTCTTCACTGATGTGTAGGGTAAACACAGCGGGATAAGGATTTGTGTAGGTTACTCTTCACTGATGTGTAGGGCAAACACAGCGGGATAAGGATTTGTGTAGGTTGCTCTTCACTGATGTGTAGGGTAAACACAGCGGGATAAGGATTTGTGTAGGTTGCTCTTCACTGATGTGTAGGGTAAACACAGCGGGATAAGGATTTGTGTAGGTTGCTCTTCACTGATGTGTAGGGTAAACACAGCGGGATAAGGATTTGTGTAGGTTGCTCTTCACTGATGTGTAGGGCAAACACAGCGGGATAAGGATTTGTGTAGGTTGCTCTTCACTGATGTGTAGGGTAAACACAGCGGGATAAGGATTTGTGTAGGTTACTCTTCACTGATGTGTAGGGCAAACACAGCGGGATAAGGATTTGTGTAGGTTACTCTTCACTGATGTGTAGGGTAAACACAGCGGGATAAGGATTTGTGTAGGTTGCTCTTCACTGATGTGTAGGGTAAACACAGCGGGATAAGGATTTGTGTAGGTTGCTCTTCACTGATGTGTAGGGCAAACACAGCGGGATAAGGATTTGTGTAGGTTACTCTTCACTGATGTGTAGGGTAAACACAGCGGGATAAGGATTTGTGTAGGTTACTCTTCACTGATGTGTAGGGCAAACACAGCGGGATAAGGATTTGTGTAGGTTACTCTTCACTGATGTGTAGGGTAAACACAGCGGGATAAGGATTTGTGTAGGTTGCTCTTCACTGATGTGTAGGTTAAACACAGCGGGATAAGGATTTGTGTAGGTTGCTCTTCACTGATGTGTAGGGTAAACACAGCGGGATAAGGATTTGTGTAGGTTGCTCTTCACTGATGTGTAGGTTAAACACAGCGGGATAAGGATTTGAGTAGGTTGCTCTTCACTGATGTGTAGGTTAAACACAGCGGGATAAGGATTTGAGTAGGTTACTCTTCACTGATGTGTAGGGTAAACACAGCGGGATAAGGATTTGTGTAGGTTGCTCTTCACTGATGTGTAGGGTAAACACAGCGGGATAAGGATTTGTGTAGGTTGCTCTTCACTGATGTGTAGGGCAAACACAGCGGGATAAGGATTTGTGTAGCTTGCTCTTCACTGATGTGTAGGGCAAACACAGCGGGATAAGGATTTGTGTAGGTTGCTCTTCACTGATGTGTAGGGTAAACACAGCGGGATAAGGATTTGTGTAGGTTGCTCTTCACTGATGTGTAGGGTAAACACAGCGGGATAAGGATTTGTGTAGGTTGCTCTTCACTGATGTGTAGGGTAAACACAGCGGGATAAGGATTTGTGTAGGTTACTCTTCACTGATGTGTAGGGTAAACACAGCGGGATAAGGATTTGTGTAGGTTGCTCTTCACTGATGTGTAGGGTAAACACAGCGGGATAAGGATTTGTTTCGTTTATGGATTGAGATTTAAGTCAAGGTCTGTCAGTGTCACAGTGGGGGGAGAGTGTATGAGTGTCTGTGTGTTTGAGAGAGGGAATTAGGGTGTGTGTACTGTATGTATGTGTGGGGGGAGAGATGCTAGCTGCTGGGGTCGTTCAGGAACTTCTCTGCAAGTGTGTGTGTGTTGCTGAGTGTGTGGGCACCAGGTCTGGTTGTGATTTAATGAGGACCACAGGGTGAGTGATCCACAGCAGGCGCTTTTTCTAGGCCACGAGCCTAATCAGATTGAAGTGAGGAGAATCAGGTTAAAGAGTTGGGAAGGCCAAAACAAGAGGAGTCATTCTGGTGTTTTTTATCTTTTTTATTCCTGGGGTTGTAACCTGTAGCATGTTGCTTGTGTTTTGTCATTTAAAAATGTCTCTCGGTAGTCTCTATTCATTTTGTTGAAATGTGTTTTTTTTAAACTTACCATTTAAATGTAAATTATCAGTTATACTACAATTAACCCCCCCCCCACACACACACAATTTTTTTTTTTATTATTAGAAAATGGATAAGTTGGTCAAGATAATCAGGCATGGACATCCCCATAATGCCTGGAATGCTTACCTCTAGAGATTGGCTTAGCTTTAAGTGGATTTTCACCCATTCTGAGTCTGTTCATGCTCATTATGTGTAAGACCACTTGACCACTTTACTTGAGTATAACTCAGGATATAGCCAGGAGATGACAGGAAATGCCAGATAAATATACTCCTCCTGTGATTTCCTCCACCCCCCCAAAGGAAATTGTTTTTGAGCAAGATTGGACTTTTACCTCCATAAGCTTATTTTTTATTAACTTATTTTTCTCTTTGTTGTCTTTAACATACCAGATAATCATTCTCCCATCTTCAGATTTCATTTAATGTTGTTTTCACAGGAGGAAAGGCATTTTCTCAGGCGCAAACAACAATACTGGCCAACAACAACAAATACTATAATAAAGGACACCCATGTGGTGCTTTGTGTCACATCCAGCGGTGTATTTCTGTAGAGCTGTTGCTTTGTCTTATATACATGTTGTTAAACTGTTTTGCCAGTTTTATACTTTATCGACATGTTCTCATCTATTTCCTTGTCTCTTATCAGATGACGTCTTTGCTGACATAGAGGACCCTGCATGGATGGCCCGCCTCTCCCTTCCCCTCACTGCAGACTACCACAAGAACATTTTTGTCCCCAACGGGCCACCGTCCTCAGACACCCATTGCTCCCCAGACACCCTTGACGACTCCTCCTTCTCCACCTTCGGCAAGACGCCGGAGAAGGATGGCCCGCTGGGCGGGGCCTTGCTCTCCGAGGTCAACACCTTGTTTAACATGCTCCTGACCCAGAAGGGCGACTCCCAGTCACGCCCCTCGCCAGATGTTCTCTACAGATTGTCTGCCGCCTACCGGCGCTCGCTGGGGCTGGACGGAGCTGCCAATGCGCCACGGAACTCTGGGAACCCCGAAAAGACGTCCCCTCTGGCTCATTGCTCGGCCCAATTCCCTTAGGCCTTGTCTTAACATGGTTACGTCATGGAATTCAGTCTAAAAGAAGTTGCTGTAAAAAAGACAGTCTCTACAAGCCAGAATGTTGAATATAAAGATATTCAAACGTACGTTGCCGGTTGTCTGTGCTGTTGGTCCTTTTGGCGTTAGGAAGAGTAGATAGGGTATCCACAGGAAAGTGTTGTTTACACAACTTTTTGCCACGCCGGTAGTTTCTGTCACTTGTATTTTCCATCTCCTGATGCATTTCAAGTGATGCACAATATGTCAACATTAGCCGAATGTAACTGAATGTTGTTGACCAAAGCGCATTACTTCAAAAGCAGCTTGAAGTGCTTGTGAAATTTGCCAGCTGATTACGTGGGACAACGTTTGGTCTGTGGCATTTTTGACATATTGTGCATGTCGCTTGCGGATTTCGTCAGCATTGAAAATACAAACCAACATACAGACCAACGTACTGAACGTTGGGTTAATAACACTACTCTGTGGATATGTTGTCTCAGATGACCTCCTACATCAGGACAAAATCAGCAGACAACAGGTAAATTACATTCAAATGAAGTTTATTCAACAGTCTGACTTGTGATGTGACTGTTCACAAAAAGGGAGCCTACATGTTAGAGACGAGTCGTCCACTCTTGGATTCGTAGAGGCTATCTTAGACCCAACACCTGGTTTGAAAACAGTTGCATCAACTTCATTTGATTGGTTCCTGTGTGTTTGGGCTATTTAGAATGTCCAGTATGTTCTTACAATCCCCCCAAACCAATGACTGTGTTTCCCTTTTTGCTGTGGTTGCAAAAATGACTGAACTGCTCAAGCTTACAACAGCAACCTCTTCTCCTAACATATCCCCATTAGGAGACGTCAATTACACTATTAGCCCCAGACAGACTGCTTCCCTGTCTGGAACAAGCCAAGGCCAGAAAAGGGAGAGGAGTTAACCTAAGGTCTTTGTTCAGTGCTGGAACACGGTCAATGCACTATACAGTACTCCCTACATAGCACAGAGTGTACATTTAGCTTGAGATAAATGTTACACAAGTAAACTGTTTCCCACATGTGGCACATTCTCCCCTGTATCATTCTGATTAAATCTCTCTCTCTCTGGTCAGAAGTGTTTATCAGTGGGAGCAACAACATGGTGCTATTCTTTGTTAGCGTTGTCCATGGAATGAATGGCTGAGTTTGGCAACCCAAGCAAAGAGTCCAAGAAGGAAATGGCTCTTTGTCTTTTCTTAAGAGAAAACACTAGCGAAACTAAGTCCTGTTCCTGAGGATGTCTGCCGCCATTTCCTTCACCTCCATTTTGAGAAATGTCTCCATTGTTGATTACTATTTGTATTTACTCAAGTAAATTCCTTAGCTACTGAAAAATGTCATATTTACAGAGGTAAATATGGTGTTTATTGAGGTCTGTGTAAGAAAACAAACAGGATTTGGTTTTAGATATTTGAATGGCTGTAAAAGTGTTATAAATTAACTTTGACAAAAGGTGTAATTTGTAACTTTGCTTGGGAGAATATGGCATTGTTTTGGCCATAAATCAAACCAGCAGCACTTTGTACATAATATTTTCTAAAACATTTAAAAACAGCATCATGCTCATTTCATCCTACAAATTCCACGATGTTGAGGATTTTGACTTTTGTTTTGAATGTTGCGAAATTTGATTTTCTTTGGGTGAGAACATGGAGACTCACTGCAAAAGAACATCTCTAGGAAAAACCTTTGTAAGACAACGACCTCTGGTGCTTTTTCCATGTCATTTTTGTATATTGACTCGTGATGAAATCTTTACATTTGCATTTACGCAATACGGATTGAATAGAGCCCTCAGACTAGACATGACTGGACAGGTGAACGCAAGTGTGCCAGTACCAGATGCTTCTCCTCTCTGTCCAGTCATTAATAATCTGGGATTTGACCAATCAGATTGGCTCTGAAAAAGATCTGATGTGATTGGTCAAAACCAATTAATTGCAAAAATAATATAATTGGGCAGCCTTTGAAAGCTCTGCCCAAATGGTCTAATCAGTCAAACAGGACCCAGCTGTGTTTTGAGGGCAGGACAAAATGTGAATGGTTGATTGAAAGCTAAATGGGAAGAGATTGCAGTGACAGGTGAGAGTAAAACAAACACCATCAGGGAGGGCTGTGACCAATGACATCCCTGGTTCGAATCCAACCAGTCTTTCTTTTGCAACTTAACAGTATAACTAATTAGACCCCCCTCCCCCTGCATCTTCTTTCTCAATGTGTTTTTTTTAGGAGGCAAGTAGAGAGGACGCAAGGAATCAAGGAAATACAAGTACAATTAAGATTAAGCCAAAATGTTACAACCCCAGCACACTGGATCCATGGCAAAGGGAAAGAAAAAAGAGAAATGACAACATTTGATCTTGTTTTATTATTTACATCATTGATGTATTTGCACCTTGCACTTACAGTATTTCACTGAGTAATCGTTACATGTTTTCATAGGCAACGGGATCTACATTATAAGAATAAACAATGTTAAAATTTGACGTCTATGTATGGGACATTGAAGTTATTTTGTTAACAATATTGTTTGTTAATTTGTTGAACAAAAAATACCTTCAATAACTAAGGATACTGATATTCTACTTGTCTTTCCTCTTCAGAACATTGATGAAGGCATCCTTGGGGACTTGCACGGTTCCAATATACCGCATCTTCTTTTTACCCTCCGCTTGTTTCTTCAGGAGCTTCATCTTTCTTGTTATATCACCTCCGTACTGAAAGAGAGAAAAGCCCTGTTTATACCTGGTTGTAACATGCATTCTTTGTCCTGATCCTGTCCACATTCAGATTGTGCCCACATTTCCAGACAGGTATAGATCATCAAAAAGACACATTATGATCAGGTCTTCCTGCCCACCTCCAGAGGTAGTCAGACACACATTGTGTCTGGATATCTTAGAAGTGTAGCTGGATCTGGACAGTGAAACCACTTAACCACGCATCGCGCCGACAGAAACAAACATCTTTCTGGTAAGAAGAGTGGCGGGGGCGTATGCCTCATGACTAACGAGACATGGTGTGATGAAGGAAACATACAGGAACTCAAATCCTTCTGTTCACCTGATTTAGAATTCCTCACAATCAAATGTAGACCGCATTATCTTCCAAGAGAATTCTCTTCGATTATAATCACAGCCGTATATATCCCCCCCAAGCAGACACATCGATGGCTCTGAACGAACTTTATTGAACTCTTTGCAAACTGGAAACCATTTATCCAGAGGCTGCATTCATTGTAGCTGGGGATTGTAACAAAGCTAATCTGAAAACAAGACTCCCTAAATTTTATCAGCATATCGATTGCGCAACCAGGGGTGGTAAAACCTTGGATCATTGTTACTCTAACTTCCGCGACGCATATAAGGCCCTGACCCGCCCCCGTTTCGGAAAAGCTGACTACGACTCCATTTTGCTGATCCCTGCCTACAGGCAGAAACTAAAACAAGAGGCTCCCACGCTGAGGTCTGTCCAACGCTGGTCAGACCAAGCTGACTCCACACTCCAAGACTGCTTCCATCACGTGGACTGGGACATGTTTCGTATTGCGTCAGATAAAAATATTGACGAATACGCTGATTCGGTGTGCAAGTTCATTAGAACGTGCGTCGAAGATGTCGTTCCCATAGCAACGATAAAAACATTCCCTAACCAGAAACCGTGGATCGATGGCAGCATTCACGAGAAACTGAAAGCGCGAACCACTGCTTTTAATCAGGGCAAGGTGTCTGGTAACATGTCCGAATATAAACAATGCAGCTATTCCCTCCGCAAGGCTATTAAACAAGCTAAGCGTCAGTACAGAGACAAAGTGGAATCTCAATTCAATGGCTCAGAGACAAGAGGCATGTGGCAGGGTCTACAGTCAATCACGGACTACAAGAAGAAACCCAGCCCAGTCACGGACCAGGATGTCTTGCTCCCAGGCAGACTAAATAACTTTTTTGCCCGCTTTGAGGACAATACAGTGCCACTGACACGGCCTGCAACGAAAACATGCAGTCTCTCCTTCACTGCAGCCAAGGTGAGTAAGACATTTAAACGTGTTAACCCTCGCAAGGCTGCAGGCCCAGACGGCATCCCCAGCCGCGCCCTCAGAGCATGTGCAGACCAGCTGTCCGGTGTGTTTACGGACATATTCAATCAATCCCTATACCAGTCTGCTGTTCCCACATGCTTCAAGAGGGCCACCATTGTTCCTGTTCCCAAGAAAGCTAAGGTAACTGAGCTAAACGACTACCGCCCCGTAGCACTCACTTCCGTCATCATGAAGTGCTTTGAGAGACTAGTCAAGGACCATATCACCTCCACCCTACCTGACACCCTAGACCCACTCCAATTTGCTTACCGCCCAAATAGGTCCACAGACGATGCAATCTCAACCACACTGCACACTGCCCTAACCCACCTGGACAAGAGGAATACCTATGTGAGAATGCTGTTCATCGACTACAGCTCGGCATTCAACACCATAGTACCCTCCAAGCTCGTCATCAAGCTCGAGACCCTGGGGCTCGACCCCGCCCTGTGCAACTGGGTACTGGACTTCCTGACGGGCCGCCCCCAGGTGGTGAGGGTAGGCAACAACATCTCCTCCCCGCTGATCCTCAACACGGGGGCCCCACAAGGGTGCGTTCTGAGCCCTCTCCTGTACTCCCTGTTCACCCACGACTGCGTGGCCACGCATGCCTCCAACTCAATCATGAAGTTTGCGGACGACACAACAGTGGTAGGCTTGATTACCAACAACGACGAGACGGCCTACAGGGAGGAGGTGAGGGCCCTCGGAGTGTGGTGTCAGGAAAATAACCTCACACTCAACGTCAACAAAACTAAGGAGATGAATGTGGACTTCAGGAAACAGCAGAGGGAACACCCCCCTGTCCACATCGATGGAACAGTAGTGGAGAGGGTAGCAAGTTAAGTTCCTCGGCATACACATCACAGACAAACTGAATTGGTCCACTCACACTGACAGCGTCGTGAAGAAGGCGCAGCAGCGCCTCTTCAACCTCAGGAGGCTGAAGAAATTCGGCTTGTCACCAAAAGCACCCACAAACTTCTACAGATGCACAATCGAGAGCATCCTGTCGGGCTGTATCACCCGCCTGGTACGGCAACTGCTCCGCCCTCAACCGTAAGGCTCTCCAGAGGGTAGTGAGGTCTGCACAACGCATCACCGGGGCAAACTACCTGCCCTCCAGGACACCTACACCACCCGATGTTACAGGAAGGCCATAAAGATCATCAAGGACATCAACCACCCGAACCACTGCCTGTTCACCCCGCTATCATCCAGAAGGCGAGGTCAGTACAGGTGCATCAAAGCTGGGACCGAGAGACTGAAAAACAGCTTCTATCTCAAGGCCATCAGACTGTTAAACAGCCACCACTAACATTGAGTGGCTGCTGCCAACACACTGTCATTGACACTGACCCAACTCCAGCCACTTTAATAATGGGAATTGATGGGAAATGATGTAAATATATCACTAGCCACTTTAAACAATGCTACCATATATAATGTTACTTACCCTACATTATTCATCTCATATGCATACGTATATACTGTACTCTACATCATCGACTGCATCCTTATGTAATACATGTATCATTAGCCACTTTAACTATGCCACTTTGTTTACTTTGTCTACATACTCATCTCATATGTATATACTGTACTCGATACCATCTACTGTATGCTGCTCTGTACCATCACTCATTCATATATCCTTATGTACATATTCTTTATCCCCTTACACTGTGTATAAGACAGTAGTTTTGGAATTGTTAGTTAGATTACTTGTTGGTTATCACTGCATTGTCGGAACTAGAAGCACAAGCATTTCGCTACACTCGCATACACATGATCACATGTGTATGTGACAAATAAAATGTGATTTGATTTGATTTGATATACTATTATCAGCCTTCTAAAATCATTGACAGGTGATCACCATTGACTTATGGCATAAATATGTGTCTTGTAATAAATAAATAGTATTTTGAAAAATTGTCTGTCAAACAATTTGCATAAAGGGAGGGACCAGGAAATCTGGTCACAATGCAAACACAGTGGACGGAAAACAGACATATTTTATTACCATGTGTAGACATCTGTAAATATGAACACAATCAGAATGTAAACAAGATCAGGACTAAGGCCCTATGTTAGCACCAGTTATACAATGGGGCTATAGAGACTCAAGGATCAGCTAACATTCTAAAACACTACAATGTGGAATAATAGTGAAGACATCAAAACTATGAAATAACACATCGTAACCAAAATAAAAGGTTAAATTATAGATTCTTCAAAGTAGCCACCCTTTATGACAGCTTGGCATTCTTTCAACCAGCTTCATGGAGGTAGTCATCTGGAATGCTTTTCCAACAGTCTTGAAGGAGTTCCCACATATGCTGAACACTTGTTGGCTGCTTTTTCTTCACTTTGCGGTCCAACTCATCCCAAACCATCTCAATTGGGTTGAGGTCAGGTGATTGCGGAGGCCGGGTCATCTGATGCAGCACTCCCATCACTCTCCTTCTTGGTCAAATAGCCCTTACACAACCTGGAGGTGTGTTTTGGGCCATTGTCCTGTTGAAAAACAAATTATACTCCCACTAAGCACGAACCTGATGGGATGGCATATTGCTGCAGAATGCTGTGGTAGCCATGCTGGTTAAGTGTGCCTTGAATTCGAAATAAATCACTAACAGTTTCTACCAGCAAAGCACACCATCACACCTTCTCCTCGCTTCACGTTGGGAAACACACATGCAGAGATTATCCGTCCAACTACTCTACGTCTCAGCGGCTGGAACCAAAAATCGCAAATTTGGACCAAAAGGACAGATTTCCACCAGTCTAATGTCCATTGCTCGTGTTTCTTGGCGCAAGCAAGTCTCTTCTTATTATTGGTGTCCTTTAGTAGTGGTGTCATTGCAGCAATTGGACCATGAAGGCCTGATTCACCCAGTCTCCTCTGAACAGCTGATGTTAAGATGTGTCTGTTACTTGAACTCTGTGAGGTGCAAACTAACGTGTAGTTAATTGCAGATTTCTGAGGCTGGTAACTCTAATGAACTTATCCTCTGCAGCAGAGGTAACTCTGTGTCTTCCTTTCCTGTGAAGGTCCTCGTGAGATCCAGTTTCATCATAGAGCTTGATGGTTTTTGCAATAGCACTTGAAGAAACTTTTAAAGTTCTTGAAATGTTCCATATTGACTGACCTTCATGTCTTAAAGTAATGATGGACGGTCATTTCTCTCTGCTTATTTGACCTGTTCTTGCCATAATATGGACTTGGACTTTTTCCAAATAGGGCTGTCTTCTGTATATCACCCTTACTGTGTCACAACACAATTGATTGACTCAAACACATTAAGAAGGAAAGAAAAGTCACAAATGATTAACAGGCACACCTGTTAATTGTAACGCATTCCAGGTGACTACCTCATGAACCTGGTTGAGAGAATGCCAAGAGTTTGCAAAGCTGTCATCAAGGCAAAGGGTCGCTACTTTGAAGAATCTCGAATTGTTTAACACTTTTTTGGTTACTACATGATTCCATATGTGTTATTTCATAGTTTTGATGTCTTCACTATTATTCTATAATGTAGAA
The DNA here is from genome assembly GCF_023373465.1 of Oncorhynchus keta. Lineage (NCBI taxonomy): Eukaryota > Metazoa > Chordata > Actinopteri > Salmoniformes > Salmonidae > Oncorhynchus > Oncorhynchus keta. The sequence goes on along the minus strand of NC_068424.1, from coordinate 57,062,873 downwards.
AATAGTACAAATAAAGAAAAATCCTGGAATGAGCAGGTGTGTCCAAACATTTGACTGGTACTGTATATAAACCCTGACCCTGAATTGTTGATGGTATGTATTGTCCATTGAGAGGCCTTGAAGACACAGGTCGGCCATTTTGGCACTCCCCAGTGGGAGCAGTCCTTCATAGGACTTCATTCTACATTATTTAAATTAAATCTTTCAAGGACAAAATTACATGCATTTAAGTATTTTTGTTGTTGTAGTGGGCACAGTAATATTATTAATCTTAAATTATACTTTAAAGGCAAATGTTTTTTAAAATATATTTGCAATTTTTTATTTGATGTCTAGCTCACATTGAAAATTGAAAAGTATCCATTAAGGTGTCTGTAATATAATAAATGTGGCAAAAACCAAATGTAAACATTAATAAATGCATGCCAAGATTGAGGCACCGTGGCTTCAACACAGCGCCCCCTATCAGTCACCTAGGGTATATCTAAATCATTGGTACAAACCAACATTTGAATTAAAAGAACAAGTTTACTTACACATTTTGCGAGCACATTTTTCTTGTAAGCCTTTATTCTGCAAGAGAGAGAGACCGGTTGTCGTGCAATCTGAAACGCTAACAACTTTCCAAATGACTTGGTCTTGTGTGTATTCTTCCATGTTTGGCCACGACACTTACGTCTCCCTGGCGATGACTTTGCTGCCGATGGCTGCTTGTACTGCGATTTCAAACATCTGTCTGGGTATGGCGTCTTGCAGGCGCTCGCACATGGCTTTGCCTGCACTGTATGCCCGGTCTCTGTACATAGGAGAACAGAAGACACCCAAGGGTCACATCATTACAGTACTGAAATATATCATAGTATTAGTAGCCCTTGAAAGATTGATACATTGATCCAAATAATAATTTGTATAGTAGATTGTTTTTTTTTACTCAAGAGTTGAATCAGTAATGTCAACGGGAGAGATTCACAAAAGTTTGAGTTAGGATTCAGTCAACACTTGTTTTTCAACCGTAGGGGTCTGAGCCCAAAGATTAGCTGATACAGGTCGAAGCACTAAGTATCAAAGACTTACTTGTGAACAATAGTGGTGAGTTCCTCCACAGGTTTCCCGTTCAGCAGAATATCCATCTTGATCACATGAGCAGCCTGGTACCCTGCATCCTCATAGTCAAAGCTGATGAACAATATTACAACATATTACAACAAACATCTCATGTTCTTCTAATCATTCAGGTTACCAAATCAATCTGAAAAGTTGGGCCGGAGCAATACCAGTATCCCGATACTCGTTCGTATCCTGGCAAGGAAACAAAACACGAAGCGGATTTCATTCCTTTAGGAAAACAGGGATAATGTTGGAAACAAACATAATTTATGTTGTCATCCAGGGTCACATGAATTTATTTTCCAAGATCTACAGCACACAATATTTTACACCCAGCAGGTTTTTAAAGGACCAAAGAGTTTGGTCTGCTTTGTGTTTTCTTTTTTTGCCATGAAAAAAAATATTGCGATACTGGTATCGTCCCGGCCCAACTGAGAAGGTTCCCTATGCAACATAGAATTACCTGGCATATCCTGAAGACATGGATTTGAGGAGGTCATAGAAGTCCACGACAATTTCATTCAGAGGGAAGAGATATTTCATCATCACTCGGTGGTCGTCAATGTACACCATGTTCTTCTGGACGGCTCGGCGATTCTACATGAATGGACCAATTAGGGAGAAAAAAAGTAAAAGATTTTTGTTTTGCAAAGTGAAAGTAATCAAAACACATTTTCTTAAATGTCTCTGTTACACAGTGATCCTAAAAACATTACCAAGCAGATACTCATGATTTTCCCAATGTAGTCATCAGGGGTGATGATGGTCCCCATCACCATGGGCTCCAGGTACTCTTTCACTACGGACCTGTCTGGGAACTGGGCTGGGTTCACTATGGTGATCTCCTCCTTCCCATGCTCCTACAACACAACAGTTAGAACAATTACCAAACAACGGTTACAATGTACATACATTTTTTTTTTTCACATGACAGTGTATGAAACAGTTTATAAACAATTTTTTCACTGTTTGAAAATAATAGTTGACGTACAGTAACAATCAAAAGTTTGGACATACCTACTCATTCAAGGATTTTTCTTTATTCTTCCTATTTTCTACATTGTAGAATAATAGTGAAGACATCAAAACTATGAAATAACATATGGAATCATGTAGTAACCAAAAAAAAAAGTTAAATAATTCTACATTTTATATTTGAGATTCTTCAAAGTAGCCACCCTTTGCCTTGACAGCTTTGCACACTTGGCACTCTCAACCAGCTTCATCAGGTAGTCACCTGGAATGCATTTCAATTAACAGGTGTGCCTTGTTAAAAGTTAATTCCTTCTTAAAGCGTTTGAGCCAATCAGTTGTGTTATGACAAGGTAGGGGTGGTATACAGAAGATAACTCTATTTGGTAAAAGACCAAATCCATATTATGGCAAGAACAGCTCAAATAAGCAAAGAGAAACGAAGGTCAGTCAATCCGGAACATTTGAAGAACTTTGAAAGTTTCTTTATGTGCAGTCGCAAAAACCATCAAACGCAGAGCAGAGTTCAAGTAACAGACATCTCAACATCAACTGTTTTTATTTATTTAACCTTTATATAACTAGGCAAGTCAGTTAATAACAAATTCTTATTTACAATGACGGCCTACCAAAAATAACTCCTGCGGGGACGGGGGCTGGGATTAAAAATATAGAACAAAACATCACGACACTACATAAGAGACCTAAGACAACATAGCATGGCAGCAACACATGACAACACAGCATGGTAGCAGCACAAAACAGGGTACAAACGGCAAGAAAGTAGAGAAAACTCTTACGCAAAGCAGCCACAACTGTTAGTGGAAGTGTCCAATGATTGAGATGAAACTGTCCAGTTTGACTGTTTGTTGCAGCTCGTTCCAGTCGCTAGCTAGTTGCAGCAAACTGAAAAGACGAGCGACCCAGGAATGTGTACGCTTTGGGGACCTTTAACAGAATGTGACTGGCAGAACGGGTGTTGTATGTGGAGGATGAGCGCTGCAGTAGATATCTCTGATAGTGGGGGAGTGAGGCCTAAGAGGGTTTTATAAATAAGGATCAACCACTGGGTCTTGCAACGTGTATACAGAGATGACCAGTTTACAGAAGAGTACAGAGACTCGCAAAAGTATTCACCCCCCTTCGCATTTTTCCTATTTTGTTGCATTACAACCTGTAATTTAAATAGATTTTTATTGGATTTCATGTAACGGACATACACAAAATAGTTGAAATTGGTGAAGTGAAAAAAATACGGAAAAGTGGTGCGTGCATTTGATTTCACCCCCTTTGCTATGAAGCTCCTAAATAAGATCTGGTGCAACCAATTACCTTCAGAAGTCACATAATAAGTTAACTAAAGTCCACCTGTGTTCAATCTAAGTGTCAAATGATCTGTCACATAATCTCAGTATAACACACACGTACTGAAAGGCCCCAGAGTCTGCAACACCACCAAGCAAGGGGCACCACCAAGCAAGCGGCACCATGAAGACCAAGCTCTCCAAACAGGTCAAGGACAAATTTATGGAGAAGTACAGATCAGGGTTGGGTTATAAAAAAAACTCAACCCAATTGAGTTGGTTTGGGATGAGTTGGACCGCAGAGGGAAGGAAAAGCAGCCAACAAGCACTCAGCATATGTGGGAACTGCTTCAAGACTATTGAAAAACATTCCAGGTGAAGATGGTTGAGAAAATGTCATCATGGCAAAGGGTGGCTACTTTGAAGAATCTAAAATATATTTTAGTTTGTTTAACACTTTTTTTGATTGTGTTGTATTTACTATTATGCTACTATGTAGAAAATACTTTTAAAAATAAACTGGAATGAGTAGGTGTATCCAAACTTTTCACTGGTACTGTACATTTGCAAATATATGTACTCGTGTGCATTTATTTTGCTGTGATATCATGTCAACTTTCCAATGCAATATATGTACAGTTGAAGTCTGAAGTTTACATACACCTTTGCAAAATACATTTAAACTCAGTTTTTCACAATTCCTGACATTTAATCCTAGTAAAGTTAGGATCACCACTTTATTTTAAGAATGTGAAATGTCAGAATAATTGTAGAGAGAATGATTTATTTATATACATACACTCAATTAGTATTTGGCAGCATTGCCTTTAAATTGTTTAACTTGGGTCAAACATCTCAGGTAGCCTCCATCAAGTTTCCCACAATAAGTTGGGTGAATTTTGGCCCATTCCTCCTGACAGAGCTGATGTAACCGAGTCAGGTTTGTAGGCCTCCTTGCTTGCACATGCTTTTCAGTTCTGCCCAAAAATGTTCTATAGGATTGAGGTCAGGGCTTTGTCCACTCCAATACCTTGACTTTGTTGTCCTTAAGCCATTTTGCCACAACTTTGGAAGTATACTTGGGGTCATTGTCCATTTGGAAGACCCAGTCGTGACCAAGCTTTAACTTCCTGACTGATGTCTTGAGATGTTGCTTCAATATATCCAAATAATTTTCCTTTCTCATGATGCCATCTAGTTTGTGAAGTGCACCAGTCCCTACAGCAGCAGAGCACCCCCACAACATGATGCTGCCACCCCCGTGCGTCACGGTTGGGATGGTGTTCTTCGGCTTGTAAGCCTTCACCTTTTTCCGCCAAACATAATGACTATTATGGCCAAACAGTTCTATTTTTGTTTCATCAGACCAGAGGACATTTCTCCAAAAAGTACGATCTTTGTCGCCATGTGCAGTTGCAAACCATAGTCTGGCTTTTTATTGGCGGTTTTGAAGCAGTGGCTTCTTCCTTGCTGAGCGGCCTTTCAGGTTATGTCGATATAGGACTCGTTTTATTGTGGATATAGATACTTTTGTACCTGTTTCCTCCAGCATCTTCACAAGGTCCTTTGCTGTTGTTCTGTGATTGATTTGCACTTTTCGCACCAAAGTACTTTCATCTCTAGGAGACAGAACGCTCCACTACACTACTTTGATACCCATCAATAGGTATTAAGAAGCGAGTGTAAAAATGCCCACTGAAAAAAATGTGGGTATACAGTTTATGCCTGCTTTTACCCTCCACTACACCACTGGCCCTTTGTGTTTGAGAAAAAGTGCACCCTCCTACAAACTGGTATTACGGTTGCTGTCCTTTCAGAATCACGAACCTGTCACACACTGAATGCATCTTCTTCCTGAGCAGTATGACGGCTGCATGGTCCCATGGTGTTTATACTTGCGTACTATTGTTTGTACAGATGAACATGGTACCTTCAGGTGTTTGGACATTTCTCCCAAGGATGAACCAGACTTGTGGAGGTCTACAATCTTTTTTCTGAGGTCTTGGCTGATTTCTTTTGATTTTCTCTTTCTCAAGCAAAGAGGCACTGAGTTTGAAGGTAGGCCTTGAAATACATCCACAGGTACACCTCCAATTGACTCAAATTATGTTAATGAGCCTATCAGAAGCGTTTAAAGCCATGACATCATTTTCTGGAATTTCCAAGCTGTTCAAAGGCACGGTCAACTTAGTGTATGTAAACTTCGGACACACTGGAATTGTGATAAGTGAAATAATCTGTCTGTAAACTATTGTTGGAAAAATTACTTGTGTCATGCACAAAGTAGATGTCCTAATCGACTTGCCAAAACTCTAGTTTGTTAACAAGAAATTTGTGGAGTGGTTGAAAAACGAGTTTTAATGACCCCAACCTAGGTGTATGTAAACCTCCGACTTCAACTGTATATGTGAGTTGAAGCCCCTAGAGGTGATGCGGTCTATTACCTTAATGAGCTTGGCGGAGGACAGGATAGCCTTGTAGGGCACAGTGGGGGCTGTCACTATGACAGAGGCGTTGTACTCCTGTTCCAAGCGCTGGTTAAACACCTCCATGTGGAGCAGGCCCAGGAAGCCTAGTCTACAAAACGAAGGAAAGAAAAACAAAGGAAAACAATAACAGTGTGAGTGTCAGTGTGAGAGAGCGAACAATTTAGGAGTCAGGGTCACACAGGGGTCTTGATCACAGCTGAAAATGGTATCCCTCAAAGCAAATGAAGAATATAAAGCACAGCAGTGCAGTCACAGACCAGGGTGGTTATGATGCATTGACCCAAAGCTATGTATCCTGTCAAGGTCCTCCCCGTCACCATTTGTACAGCTTTAAGTAGTAGATGATTGTAGTTTAGTTGGTCATGTTATGATCTGACCTCCAGCCTGCTCCCAGTGCCAAACTGCTGTCTCTCTGGACCGTCACACTGGAGTCGTTGAGCGTCAGTTTCTCCACAGCACTGCGGAGGGCGCTGTAGTCTGACTGGTCCATAGGGTACATCCCTGGAGAGGGATGCCAACAAGCACACTCAGGATAGAAATCAGTGACACCTGCTACCACTAATGTTTGCTTATAAACTACTGCCTATTGACACTTTGTAAATGCAACATTATGGGACCAGTTGCATTGTTTTCTCACTCATATGTCTGTCAGCGTACCGGCAAACACCATGGCCTTGGCTGGCTTGAACCCTGGCAAAGCTTCTACCAGATGTTTCTGATGGTAGAGGGTGTCACCGATCTGGGCCTCCTTCACTTCCTTCATACCTGCTATAACATAGCCCACCTGGCCTGCGTACCTGCACCACACACCCACAGTGTCGGGAATGAAAATAAGAGTCATTGTTCATTTACAGCCATGTGACCAATATGATATGCCTATATAGCAATGTACCATACAAGAAGAACCGATACAATTAATAGCATCTTGTATCTTACTACCACGAGGAAGGGAGAACTGACAGAGTGTGCATTTAATACAACAGTCACCACCAATGATATGGAATCAGACAAGATTAATATTATGCAGGATAAGACACTCACAATCTGTCTGTGGGGTGCTCATCTGGCCTGAGGAGGCCTAGCTCGTTGACCTCGTAGCTTTTCCCCAGGTACGCAGATATGATCCTGTCTCCTTTAGACAAATAGCCTCCGAACAGAGCGATGTTCGCCACCACCCCTCTGTAGTGATCGAAGTTGGAGTCAAACACCAGGGCTTTGAACGGGTCCTCTTTTTTAAAGGTTGGTCTGAGAACAAAAAATGACTATGTTCAGTGCATCCGAAACGGCACTCTATTCCCTACATAGTGCACTACATTTGACCAGATCTCTACAGGCCCTGGTCAAAAGTAGAGCACTACAGGGAATAGGGTGCCATTTGGGAGGCAGCCATGGATTCAAAGAGTAAGTGCATTACATTGGAAGACATTTTTTGTTTTTCCAACAGGAAGTAACGAGTCAAATAAAACTTACGGTGGTAACCGTTTCACCACCTCTTGGAGGACTTGTTCTACATTGGTTCCCAGTTTGGCAGAAATCTAAAGAGAGGAGGAATCATCATATTTAGACAGTTGTCCAAACTAAGATATTGGCAATTATCAACATCTCAGTCAATAAACTCACCCTAATACATTCTTCAGTTGGAATATCAAACACCTTCTCAATCTGTTTTTCTACCCTCTCTGGATCAGCATTTTTCAAATCAATCTGAAAAAGAAACAGAACATGATCATATTTGTCAATCACTTATCTAACATAGATTAATTGGGAAATGTACCTTGTTGATGACAGGAATGATGGTCAGCTGAGCTTCGAATGCCAAGTAGAAGTTAGCCACAGTCTGTGCTTGAATCCCCTGATCCACACAAGAACACATCAATGACACTCTACCTTGGATACATTTTCCAGGTAATGTGTCTGTCAAATGCACATTATGCCAAAAATAAAGTTTTACCTTGCCGAAAAACCTACCTGATTGGCATCAACAATCAACAGTACACCTTGACACGCTGAGATGGATCTAGACACTTCATAACTGAAGTCAACATGACCCTGAAAACAGAGAAGACCAGGAGTGCTGTAATTAAGACTAATACAAACAAACCCATTGTGTCACTGACGGTATCTAGTCCCATCTACACTGAACAAAAAATATAAAACGTAACATGTAAAGTGTTGGTCCCATGTTTCATGAGCTGAAATAAAAGATTCCAGAAATGTTTCAATTCGCACAGAAAGCTTATTTAGCTCGAATTGTTTGCACAAATTTGTTTACATCCCTGTTAGTGAGCATTTCTCCTTTGCCAAGATATGCCACACCTGTCAGATGGATGGACTATCAAAAATCTGACTAAACAGCACGATCATTACACAGGTGCACCTTGTGCTGGGGACTATAAAAGGCCACTCTAAAATGTGCAGTTGTGTCACACAACACAATGCCACTGATGTCGCAAGTTTTGAAGGAGTGTGCAATTGACATGCTGACTACAGGAATGTCCACCAGTGCTGTTGCCAGAGAATGTAATGTTAATCACTCTACTATAAGCCGCTTCCAAAGCCATGTTAGAGAATTTGGCAGTGTGTCAAACTGGCCTCACAACCACAGACCACGTGTAACCACGTCAGCCCAGGACCTCCACATCTAGCTTCTTCACCCGTGGGATCGTCAGACCAGCCAGACAGACAGCTGATGAGACTGTGGGTTTGCACAACTGAAGAATCTCTGCACAAACAGAAACATTCTCAGGAAAGCTCATCTTCACCAGGGTCTTGACCTGACTGCAGTTCAGCATCGTAAAAGACTTGTGTCACCTTTGATGGCCACTGGCACGCTGGAGAAGTGTTCTCTGCAAGGATGAATCCCAGTTTCAACTGTATCGGGCAGATTGCAGACAGTGTGTATGGCGTTGGGTGGGCGAGCGGTTTGCTGATGTCAATGTTGTGAACAGAATGCCCCATGGTGGCGGTGGGGTTATGGTATGTGCAGGCATAAACTACGGACAACGAACACAATTACATTTCATCAATGTCAATTTGAATGCACAGAGATACCGAAATGAGATCCTGAGGACATTGTCGTGCCATTCATCCACCGCCATCACCTCATGTTTCAGCATGATAATGCACGGCCCCATGTCGCAAGGTTCTGTACACAATTGCTGGAAGCTGAAAATGTCCAAGTTCTTCCATGGCCTTCATACTCACCAGACATGTCACCCATAGAACACGTATGGGATGCTGTGGATCTACGTGTATGACAGCGAATTCCAGTTCCCGCCAATATCCAGCAACTTCTCGCGGCCATTGAAGAGGAGTGGGACAACATTGTACAGGCCACAATCAACAGCCTGATCAACTCTATGCGAAGGAGATTTGTTGCGCTGCATGAGGCAAATGGTGGTCACACCAGATACTGACTGGTTTTCTGATCCACGCTATTCTTTTTTAAATGTATCTGTGACCAACGGATGCATATCTGTATTACCAGTCATGTGAAATCCATAGATTAGGGCCTACAGCATTTATTTCAATGGACTGATTTCCTTAAATGAACTGTAACTCAGTAAAATCTTAGAAATTGTTGCAATGTTAAAAAAAATGGTTCAATGTACTTACTGGTGTATCAATGAGGTTGAGCAGGTAAGTCTGTCCCTGGTACTTGTAGAACAAGGAGGCTGTCTGGGCCTTCACAGTTATCCCTCGCTCTCGCTCCACCTGCAGCTTGTCCAACACCTGTTTGTTCTTATCTGTCGTGGCTATGGCACCTGTAAAAACCAAGCAATGAGCTGAGCCATATCATACAAGAAACAAAATGCATGAATATTTGTGTGATCCATGTGTATGAATATGGTAATGGATCAGCATGGAACCCGAGACAAAGATGCGGAGTAGCCCACATTTTGCGAGAATGGAGAGGCCAGAGACGGCCGGAATAGTAAATTGGGCAATGGAACCGAAGTTGGGTATTGGAGAAAGGCCATTAGTGAGTGTTCTGCAAACAATATGGCAGATGAAGGCGCGGCATGAGTGTGGTGGATGGATAGACATGATTATGGACAGACAGGAAGAAGAGCCATGTGCAGAGGGAAGATGTGTGTTGAGGAAGAATGGCGCCAAGTACAAACCGTAGTCTGCTGTCTCTGATGGCTCGGAAATTGAACCTGGCGAGAGTGAGGATGAATTACCTGCGGTGGCAGGTGTGGTGAAGAATTGAGTCTGAGCCTCGCCCATATGGTCATGAACAGGATAATTCTGGCCCAGCAGGAGTTACATTTTTGGAGAAAGTGGATCCCTGCCTTTTGGCTGACACATATGTAGTCTCAGGCGAGGTAGATAATAATTTGGGTACTGTTAAATGGATTTCAAAGTGGACCTTTACTCTTTTCTGTGATGCTTGCCGTTTGGCGCGATGCGGTGGCGAGCATGGTGAAACTGAGAAGACACGGTCTGTCCTTAGGAGTTTTGAAGAGTCTTTACTTGACAAAGTCATGTTAGGATATGTCAGTTATCCTGTGAGAGCTTTTGTGCCAAACCCACTAAGGTGTTTTAGATGCCAAGTTTATGGACATGTTGCAGCAGTGTGTAGGAGGGAGATTCTGAGATGTGATAAGTGTGCAGGAGGGCATGGGACAAAGTAATGCATAGTATCGCTGGAAAGAACTGTGTCAATTGTGGGGGTGTCCATGTTGTTGGGAATCAGAAGTGTCCGGTGCGAGAGAGACAGGTTGAGGTTGCCAGGGTCAGAGTAGAAAATAAGATGTCATATGCTGAGGCAGTGAAGAGAGCAGAACAGGGGTATTCAACTCTTAACCTACGAGATCCGAAGCATGCTGGTTTTCTGTTCTACCTGATAATTGCACCCACCTGGTGTGCCAGGACTAAATCAGCCCTGATTAGAGGGGAACAATGAAAACGAGTAGTGGAACTGGCTTCCAGGTCCAGAGCTTAAGGGGAGTATAGGACGATGGGTCAAGGGAACAAATACAAATTTGTTGCTTTAGTAAGGTTGGCTCCTTAGAATTAATTCATTGCAATGTTTATCAACTGTACCACAAAAGTGGATATTAAATCACCGAAAATGGATGCTGTTGTGGAAACTGCAGGGAACTACAAGGATATGTTGAATGAAAGAGTCCTGTCTTCCGGGCTGTTGGCCTGGTGTAGGATCAGTTAGGGTCAAAGTAGTGGACTTAAAAATCAAATAAAAACACTTGACCTTCTTTTATAAAATAGTGGTATATACAGTTGAAGTCAGAAGTTTACATACACCTTAGCCAAATACATTTCAACTCAGTTTTTCACAATTTCTGAAATGTAATCCTAGTAAAGATTCCCTGTTTTAGGCCAGTTAGGATCACCACTTTATTTTAAGAATGTGAAATGTCAGAATAATAGTAGAGAGAATGATTTATTTCAGCTTTTATTTCTTTCATCTCATTCAGAATGGGTCAGAAGTTTACATACACTCAATTAGTATTTGGCAGCATTGCCTTTAAATTGTTTAACTTGGGTCAAACATTTTGGGTAGCCTTCATCAAGTTTCCCACAATAAGTTGGGTGAATTTTGGCCCATTCCTCCTGACAGAGCTGGTGTAACTGAGTCAGGTTTGTAGGCCTCCTTGCTTGCACACGCTTTTTAGCTCTGCCCCAAAATGTTCTATAGGATTGAGGTCAGGACTTTGTCTACTCCAATACCTTGACTTTGTCATCCTTAAGCCATTTTGCCACAACTTTGAAAGTATGCTTGGGGTCATTGTCCATTTGGAAGACCCATTTGCAAACAAGCTTTAACTTCCTGACTGATGTCTTGAGATGTTGCTTCAATATATCCACATAATTTTACTTCCTCATGATGCCATCTATTTTGTGAAGGGCACCAGTCCCTCCTGTAGGAAAGCACCCCCACAACATGATGCTGCCACCCCCGTGCTTCACGGTTGGGATGGTGTTCTTCGGCTTGCAAGCCTCCCCCTTTTTCCTCCGAACATAACGATGGTCATTATGGCCAAACAGTTCTATTTTTGTTTCATCAGACCAGAGACATATCTCCAAAAAGTACTCTTTGTCCCCATGTGCAGTTGAAAACCATAGTCTGGCTTTTTATTGGCGGTTTTGGAGCAGTGGCTTCTTCCTTGCTGAGTGGACTTTCAGGTTATGTCGACATAGGACTCATTTTACTGTGGATATAGATACTTTTGTACCTGTTTCCTCCAGCATCTTCACAAGGTCCTTTGCTGTTGTTCTGAGATTGATTTGCACTTTTCGCACCAAAGTACGTTCACCTCTAGGAGAACGTGTCTCCTTCCTGAGTGGTATGATGGCTGTGTCGTCCCACAGTGTTTATACTTGCGTACTATTGTTTGTACAGATGAACGTGGTACCTTCAGGAATTTGGAAAGGTAGACCTTGAAATACATCCACAGGTACACCTCCAATTGACTCAAATTGTGTCAATTCCAAGCTGTTTAAAAGCACAGTCAACTGAGTGTATGTAAACTTCTGACCCACTGGAATTGTGATACAGTAAATTAAGTGAAATAATCTGTCTGTAAACAATTGCTGGAAAAAAAATAATTGTGTCATGCACAAAGTAGATGTCCTAACAGACTTGCCAAAACTATAGTTTGTTATCAAGACATTTGTGGAGTGGTTGAAAACAAGTTAATGACTTCAATTGTAGGTGAAAGGTTAGTTGGTGGTGCCATTTCTTCCCTTCCCTTTTATATCACAAAATATAATGTGATCCATCACACACTCCTGCAGTTGGCACCAGCTTGCACAAAAAGTTAAACACCATGATACCAATGAAGAAGAATATGACCATTTAGGTGATAGCTACCTGTTAGTTCCAGAAGCCTGTCAGCCAAGGTGCTTTTCCCATGGTCAATGTGAGCAATGATGCTGAAGTTTCTGATCCTCTCCACTGGGAACTTTGACATATCTATGTTCTCCTTCATGAAATAACCAAATCAAATCAAATTGTGTCACATGCGCCGAATACAACGTGTAGACCTTACTGTGAAATGCTTACTTTACAAGCCCTTAACCAACCATACAGTTTCAAGAAAATATTTACTAAATAAACTAAAGTCAAATGTAAGTCACACAATAAAATAACGAGGCTATATACAGGGGGTAAAGATTAGTCGAGGTAATTTGTACATGTAGGTAACGTTAGAGGTAAAGTGACTATGCAACAAAGTTAGTGCAGTTAGCTACAATAAAGGCCATGACCATACTGCACGGCACGCTGTCTGCAATGTAAAGTTCATTACTTTGTCAGCCTGTGTACTGATCATCTTGTTGGTGGTGTTGTGTGTGCAGAAAACAGGTGCCCTCTTCATCCATCGGTGTCTAATGACCGTGCAAGCTATTTTACAGCACTGGCTCCTTTGTCTTGTTTGATAAACCCTGAAGTCCAAAAGATGCCTTAAAAAAGGTGTTGCACACCCTTGATGTTTTATTAAAGACAGCTGCATGTTAATGTTCGTTAGGTAATCAATTCGTTAGCTAGCTAAAGCTTCTGTACGGGGCATTGACATTAGCCCTAATAGCTAGCCAATTTAACGCCGCAGACCCTGTTAAATCGTGTCAACATACGCTACATTTCAATCGCAATGTATGAATTCTCAGAGGTGTGATGAAAAATCAAAATCAGATAAATATAACTGTGTCTAAAGGAGAACTAAAGTTAATCAAATAAAAAACATGCTTGGTAGGGCGCAGCCATGTTGGGTTGTTGGGTTACTAACAATGCATCCTGGGAAATGTAGTTTGGCGCCTTGTCCTCTGTTGGTTCCACGTGTTTATTTTCAAAATAACAAAACCCCGATTTTTTCTTTTATTAGGGGGAAATTACAAAGAATGGATTCAGATTGAGTGAGTAGAGTGTGATATTACAGGAATATCATACAAACGAATCATTTAGGAATAATTTAAATCCGTTGACTATAACAGATGAGCCATCTACAAATGAACTACAAATACTGTTCCACTCATTAACCAACTGGGCTAGAACCAGAATAAGAGGTGCCACCATTCCAGGAAGATAGCTTCATCCTGGCTGAAGAGGAAGAATACCTTGTAGCAGTTCCCAACCTTGTTGTCTCCACTGACCTGGATAAAGCTCTCTGACTAAATTGCAGCAGGAATATTTCAAGCATGGTCATAAAGCCAGATAGGCGACTGACACATCTTGTGAATACTGACAGTGTACCTTTCTTGTGTAGGGCCCACACATCTGACAGTTCCAATTCTCCTTTGGGATGAGTTTGACACCTAATCAGAGCCTTAGAAGAACATTAGTAATCAAAATGCAACCCAGAAAAAGTGAGGAAGCTGAAAATGTGTTTTGGGGTATTTGTTGTTGTTTCTTATGGTAACCATTACAGTGAACCTTGAGAGGAAACATTTATTATTGAGTTGCAGGGTAATGACAGATGTTCCAATAACGTAATATATTGTGTAGCAGCCTATACTATGAATGGTGCTGTTTCTAGGCTATTCCATTATTTTCCACATGCACAGATGACAAGAATAGGGGTAGAGGGTGGAAAAGTCGTTGCCATGGCAACATAAGACAGCAGCCCGCTCATACTGAGTAGGTCCCCAGAATGATGTTCAGATAAGAAACCAAATGAAATATCTTGCCACCGCTTTTCATCTCTGACATCTTTCGCACGTTGACGTCGCTGTTACAATTCTCCTTCCTTGCCAAGTGTGATACATCAAGGGCAATTGTACTGTTTTTCTAGGTATTCTACTAATATGAAAACGCTAAGCTTTTTCATAATCAGTTTGTTTCCAACTCGTTAATTGTAATAATCAATTAGTTCAATAGGTTGCTGATGGATCCAGGTTTTTCAGTGCCAGCACACTCATTAAGATTCTGATTAATTCGGCAAGCAGATAAAACGAGGATTCAGACTTACGTGTCACGTGAATGAATCGACATTTATTGATTCCCTATGCTATGAGGTTACTCATTTTAATTTGTTGACCAACTACCCAATGACTCAGGCAAGACACTCAGGCACTTTATCTGATTTCATACATTTGGGATTCAAACAGGTTCTGAGGATCTTTAATGTAACACCACCGACCAAATAGGACTGGGAGAAAATGTGGGCTGATTTATTTAATTTAAATAATTAATAACAGTTTAAAGCTATATACTTTCACTCTTGAGTCCTCATTGTAGACAGTCTCAACTCATTATTGATGTACCACAGTATTCTATGACTGTACATTTCTAAATCTATTCTCATGCTTTTTTACAGCTACAATTGATATATTGAGTGATTTAGTTAAAGGTCCAACGCAGAAGTTTTTTTATCTCGATATCAAATTATTTCTGGATAACAATTGAGTACCTCACTGTGATTGTTTTCAATTAAAATGGTAAAAATAAACAAATAGTTTCTTAGCAAATAGCAATTCCTCAAGCAAGAATTTAGCTAGGACAGTCTGGGAGTAAGGAGGGGGAAACTGAAAATGAGCTGTTATTGGTAGAGAGGTTTGGAACTCTATTATTGGTCTATTAACTGCCCAGCGCATCACCGTGGGAAAACTACCTGCCCATCAGGACACATACAGAACCCAATGTCACAGGAAGGCCAAAAAGATCATCAAGGACAACAACCACCGAGCCACTGCCTGTTCACCCTGCTATCATCCAGAAGGCAAGGTCAGTAGAGGTGCATCAAAGCTGGGACTGAAAATCAGCTTCTATCTCAAGACCAGACAGTTAAACAGCCATCACTAACAGAGAGGCTGCTGCCAACATACAGACTCAATTCTCTGGCCAGTTAAATAAACAGACTTAATAAAGGTATCACTAGTCACTTTAAATAACGGCACTTTAATAATGTTTAAATATCCTACATTACTCATCTCATGTGTATATACTGTATTCTACACCATCTACTGCATCTTGCCTATGCTGCAAGCCATTACTCATCCATATATTTATATGTACATATTCTTATTCATCCCTTTACATGTATCTGTATTTGTGTGTATAAGGTATTTGTTGTTATTACTTGTTAGATTTTACTGCATAGTAAACTGCATAGTAGAACTAGAAGCACAAGCATTTTGCTACACTCACGTTAACATCTGCTAACCATGTGTATGTGACCAATAAAATTTGATTAGAAGTTTTTTTTTTATGGAGCCTAAGCATTAGATCCCACTGTAGCACCAAGTTTCACACCAGGTGCTGATTCAGTCATCATCTCATATCATATCAGTTGTACCACAAGCAGATGTTGATATTCAGTTGTAGGTTTTTCTAATTATAGCCAGTAAGAATAGAGCAAGAAAGGAGGGAGATAATATTCTAATTTTCACTGCATCTTCAGCATTGCATGAAGAATTTATGATGCATACTTCAGTTTCACAATGATGATTCTATTTTTAGTACACAAAATAGTTGCCCCATTTGGAAGGATAATCAAAGCCATAATGATATTGGATAGAAAACATGAAATGTTCTTGGATATAAAGTCTTTGCCTTTGAATGGGAGAACCGAGGCGTTAAGTTGAATTTGTGCCGAATTGATTGGCATGTTAAAAAGATGGGAAAGCAATGAAAGGGCCTGAAATGGTACACAATTATGTCATAGTTTGCTTGCTCCAAAATTGCAGCTTTTTTTTTTTTACATCTAACATAATTTGATGTATGTGTAGTGTGGAGGCAAATGGAAAGCTGTCCACAGTAATTATACAGTAATTATCCATTGGCATGCCTGTTGGGAGCTGTGACAGTGCTCTGTAATTACATTTGAATTAAACCTGCAATGAATACTGATGGTCAGGTCTGACAGTGGATAAAGGATACTACTATCCAGAGACAGATCTTTGTCAAGATTACAGCACCCTCTTCTGTTCTAATTTTGAGCTATCTATCAGCCATGTCCAATCCAGAAGCTGTTTTATAAACTGTAGAGAAACTTCAGAAGAAAGAATGTGATAGAAGGGGGGAGAGTAGAAGAATGATACTCTCTTAAAATAAGGTGCTATCTAGAACCTAAAGGGTTCTTCGGCTGACCCTTTTGAGGAACCCTTTTTGGTTTCACGTAGAACCCTTTTGGTTCCAGGGTTCTTCGATGGGGACAGCTGCAGAACCCTTTTGGAGCTCTTTATTATTCTTTTTTTTTAAGAGTGTAGAAGACAACTGGAATGCGATGTATTTCATCAGATGAAAGTGTGTTTTATCTACGGGTCGACTGTGGTATTCTGTTCACACATGGGATTTAGCCTGTGGTTGGTAGAAACTTCAAACTCAGGCTAGAAGGACATCTAGATGTTAATTTCCTCTTCAGCTTACTGAAAGTGCCTCACACCCATCTTCTATTTGACTTCTGCCAAGCAGACCATGAAGTAATCTCTCTCCTCCAATTTCTGGAATGTTTTGACAGCAAGGTGAAATAAGGAAAGCACCAATCTCGACCGTGCGCTGGTTAGAAAAATGTGTCTTGTCCTTCTCTACTTCTCTAGCTTGCTGCTCCCCAACCATAAAAAAAGTACAGTGGTATCCATGACCCTCATGACCAACTCTCTGTGATCTGTACACTGTGTTAATACAAGATGTCTCTGCATAGTCACATTCATTGAAAGAATAATAATGCTTACAGATTCTTCTCACAGACGTAGACACAGCTGTGGATTGGGTCTGGCTCTGAGTGTTCACATTGTCTGCTGTTTGTCTCTCAATAAGAGGAGCCACAGACTGTGATGTAACTGACAAGTTGAGGATAGTTTGCCCGGTGCCTCATGACCCATGGTTCTAAACATCTGCTGCCATTGTACCATTGAAAAATGCATCGAAGAGGCTTTTGTAAATTGCTCTTGTTGTTTTACACAAGACTGACCCATAGGGAATTTCAGCTCTTAATAATGGACGGTTAATTGTAATTCTAATCTCAATTCAAGAGATATTCTATATCTACGCGTACACGTTCTCACTTATCATCCACTGGCAATATGAATGGTGACCATGTATCACTGATTGGTGACCGTGAAGCTACACTCTTAGAAAAAAGGGTTCCAAACGGGTTCTCTAGCTGTCTCCATAGGGGAACCTTTTTTGGTTCCAGGTAGAACTCTGTAGTATTCCATGCAGAACCCCCTGTGGAAAGGGCTCTACATGGAACCCCAAAAAGTTCTACCTGGAACCAAAATGGGTTCTTCAAAGGGTTCTCCTATGGAGACAGCCGAAGTACCCTTTTTGTTCTAGACGGCACCTTTGTTTTATAAGAGTATATGATTGGTGACCATGTAGCTCTGATTGGTGGGTTTGACCTCAGCCTCCTTAATTCCTTCCTTCCAGAGAGTGACTGTAGGTTCCTCTGAGTGACTGGAGCTCTTCCAACTTGAAGTTGCAGACTGTACTGTTGGCATGGCAACTGCCAGGATTGTCAGTGACATGACTAGAATTTACATGAGCTTTGGTTTCCTGTTCTAAGGATTATTAAAACCCCAAAAGAAAAGGATATCTTTGGATATAAGGGGTATTTTGTCTGAGGAACTTCAATGAATCAATGAACAATCGACAAATACATATGCATCTATCTATGTAGGCCTACTGATTATGGTTTAGATCAAAGAACTTGAGATAAATCCAGAGGATCATACTCACTAGAATATTCATTTTACATGGTGCATTATGGATGCCTAGCATTGTCAGGGAAATGGCCACTCTGCTAAGATCCTGTTTGGCTCTTCTCAGACAGCTGAGCATGGGCCATCTGGACTGTCTAGGCTCCAGAGATAGGCCCATCTGAACAGATAATGCCATCCATGCAAGATGCCAAGTCCAAAGGCATGTCAGCGATCATAGGCTCTTATGACCTTGGTCTTTAAAATCTGATGAAGATCGGGCCATATTTACTCCTCCCTTTTTAAAGGGAAGGTTCAATTTAAAATGGTCCATCGTCATCATCCATTAGCAGTCGCTCATCCCTGTAAAACTGCATTATTGTGTTGTTTAAAATAAAATGTTTACCACAGTTATCAAAAAACAGAAATACATCTAACTTTTAACAATAAGTGACAAAATATGGTCCTTCTGTGGCTCAGCTGGTAGAGCATGGCGCTTGTAACGCCAGGATAGTGGGTTCGATTCCCGGGACCACCCATACGTAGAATGTATGCACACATGACTGTAAGTCGCTTTGGATAAAAGCGTCAGCTAAATGGCATATATTATTATTATTATATTATGTGAATTATAATTACACCATTTTACACATGAAATGTGACTGTCCCATTTAAGTCTTGTCTTACAACTATTTCAGACATGGAGGGGTGTATAGACTATACAGCATTCCATACAGAGCTCAGGAAATTTATTAACCTTTACAGTGACAACTATATCTATCTTTTAGGATTTGTTATGACATGATGACAACCAACTGCTTTGGTGTAGCACACCTCAGTCACTCACTGGTCAGTGACACAGAACTACACTTGACACGCTTTGTTTTGTAATTCTGCATCATCTAGCATCCGCAGTGTAACATCCAAGTATGATTCAGGACAGGAATGGGCAAGTCCTCGTGTGCCTGATTGGCAGTGGTGGAAAAAGTACTCATTTGTCATACTTGAGTAAAAGTTAAGATACCTTAATAGAAAATGACTCAAGTAAAGGTGAAAGTCACCCAGTAAAATATTACTTGAGTAAAAGTCAAAGTATTTGGTTTAAGTATCAAAAGTATAAACCATTTCAAATTCCTTATATTAAGCAAACCAGAAGGCACATGTTTTTTTGGGTTGACGGATAGCCAGGGGCACACTCCAACACTCAGACATAATTTACATTTACATTACATTTAAGTCATTTAGCAGACGCTCTTATCCAGAGCGACTTTACAAACGAAGCATTTGTGTTTAGTGATTCCGCCAGATCAGAGGCAGTAGATATGACCAGGGATGTTCTCTTGATAACTGTGTGAATTGCACAATTTCCTGTCAAAATGTAACGAGTACTTTTGGGTGTCAGGGAAAATGTATGGAGTAAAAAGTACATTATTTTCTCCTGAATGTAGTGAAGTAAAATAAAAAGTTGGCAAAAATATAAAAAGTAAAGCACAGAAACGACTTAAGTAGTACTATAAAGTATTTGTACTTAAGTACTTTACACCACTGCTGATTGGTGTCAAACCTTTTCCGAGGGCAGTGGATGAATATGAGTTTTGGTTTTTGGTGTCGACATGGTGATTTAGTGGCAGGGATGCTCTTTGTACAGACAAGCTCTTCTTCATTTGTCATATTATTAGCCCATGTACTGTCAAGGGAAGCTTGGCTGTTAAAAGAAAATCACTTCTCTCTGTGGTTGTCAAGGAAACTGTTTAGAGGCTATTTTCTCCCCACATTTTTTTACAGAGAAAAAGACAGATTCTGAGGGCAGTTGACCTTCAGCAAACAAAAACACAGTGAAGGATTCATAATCTTACAAATCCATTTAATCCTGTGACATTATGTCATAATAACAGTAAATTGAAATGTTGTATGATATTATTTCCCCTCAACCCTACAGTTTAATTATAAGCCATGAGCTTTATTTTTTAAGCCTTGTATCGTGTTTATAACAGTTAAATCTGTGATAGCAGGAAATACCTATCCATTTTTACCTTCGAAGACAAGACATGACATAATTTTACACAGTTGTTTTGTTCTAGCTAGCTTGTCAATGAAAAGATGTAGGTGTAACTATGTGATATTATCGTGAGTTACATATGTAAAGTAAAAATATCATCAATTCCTATGGAAGGACACCTGCCAAGGAAGGTCACCCTGAACGTAAAAGGTCATATTTAAATGAGAAAATGCCACAGCATGACCGAGGGGAAGTGTTTACATCGTCTTTGATAAGAATCCATTTGTGCTATTTTGAGGTCTCTTTCAGTTGAGACCTTTGATATCACCAGTTATGACATCTGTTCAGCCCCTGCTCTGGCCCAAGCATGCTGAACTAAATAAGCAAGCAAATATTAGTCTGACCAAGCTTACAGAGTGGTGAAATGCCTGCAGCACTTAAGACATCTTCAGTCTACAACAGAATCCTTCTCAATCGTGATGTGTACGCTGATTCCTGTAGAGGCACTGATGTATGAACAAAACAAGCAATTGTTTAATCTGCTCATTTAATTAATCAAGCCCAGTTGTCCAGTGAAATTTCAGGCACTTATGGTAAACCTCTTTCACTCCAATAGTTCTGGGAGATGGGATTCCCCTGTGAGACTATAGGTGTCATCAGTTACCACAGAGTGTGACATGTAAATGCTCTACTTCACAAATGAAATCACACCGCTCAATAAGGCTTCACACATTTGGGGGAAAAAAGCAGTGCTTCCAGGAATGTGATAGATGGATAGACAATGTGTGCATACTGCGAAATGCGGTGCCGGTGAAGCCAACCATGAGTGTGGAGAGTCTTCCGCCTCAGTAAGGCAGCCACTAAACCAGACATTACATGGCTTCGAGGATATTGTTATAAAGTCAGGATGTTCTTTGTGATTTCATAGTCAAAGATACTACAGAATGAGTTAGTAATGCGTGATAAAAATATCACTTCCCCCTCCGTTTGCTGCTACATCAAGAAATAGGTGAAAATGTCCCCATAAAGTTACATTGTCTTAGGCCATTTTATCATTATCCAAACTTTGGTAAATCATTCATGGATATTTTTGTTCCATTTACACCCATATGGAGGACATCAAATGAGCAAACAACCAAGGAAAAGAGTGGTGATTTGCTTGATGGGAGGGACATGTATTACTAAAGAATCGCATCTAGCCATCAGGAGTCACTGAGGGTGGCAGCATGGGAGAATGACGATGAGAACCTGTCCCGATGAAGCTTGGGGACGGTCACATATGCTAGGGCTCAACTTCCACTTATCGTCTCTTACCAAAGGGGAGAGCCAGATGGGGAGGCAGCCACTGAGTGACAGTGTGCATCGGTAATCATATCCATGTAAACACAAGCCTTTTCTTAAAGCAAGCTAATTTAAAAAAATATTTTCATAGTACTTAATAAGGCCCGTATTACATATATTGAAATAAATAAAAAAAGATATGTTTCTGTGTACATCAATACATTTTAAGTTTCTCATACATACTGAACAAAAATATACAGTGGGGAGAACAAGTATTTGATACACTGCCGGTTTTGCAGGTTTTCCTACTTACAAAGCATGTAGAGGTCTGTAATTGTTATCATAGGTACACTTCAACTGTGAGAGACGGAATCTAAAACAAAAATCCAGAAAATCACATTGTATGATTTTTAAGTAATTAATTAGCATTTTATTGCATGACATAAGTATTTGATCACATACCAGCCAGTAAGAATTCCAGCTCTCACAGACCTGTTAGTTTTTTTTAACGAATACCTCCTGTTCTCCACTTATTACCTGTATTAACTGCACCTGTTTGAACTCGTTAGCTGTATAAAATACACCTGTTCACACACTCAATCAAACAGACTACAACCTCTCCACAATGGCCAAGACCAGAAAGCTGTGTAAGGATATCAGGGATAAAATTGTAGACCTGCATAAGGCTGGGATGGGCTATGGGACAATAGGCAAGCAGCTTGGTGAGAAGGCAACAACTGTTGGCGCAATTATTAGAAAATGGAAGAAGTTCAAGATGACGGTCAATCACCCTCGGTCTGGGGCTCCATCATGCAAGATCCCACCTTGTGGGGCATCAATGATCATGAGGAAGGTAAGGGATCAGCCCAGAACTACACGGCAGGACCTGGTCAATGACCTGACGAGAGCTGGGACCACAGTCTAAAAGAAAACCATTAGTAACACACTACGCCGTCTTGGATTCAAATCCTGCAGCGCATGCAAGGTCCCCCAGCTTAAGCCAGTGCATGTCCAGGCCCATCTGAAGTTTGCCAATGACCATCTGGATGATCCAGAGGAGGAATGGGAGAAGGTCATGTGGTCTGATGAGACAAAAAATAGAGCTTTTTGGTCTAAACTCCACTCGCCGTGTTAGGAGGAAGAAGAAGGATGAGTACAACCCCAAGAACACCATCCCAACCATGAAGCATGGAGGTGGAAACATAATTCTTTGGGGATGCTTTTCTGCAAAGGGGACAGGACAACTGCACCGTATTGAGGGGAGGATGGATGGGGCCATGTATCGCAAGATCTTGGCCAACAACCTCCTTCCCTCAGTAAGAGCATTGTAAATGGGTCATGGCTGGGTCTTCCAGCATGACAATGACCCGAAACACACAGCCAGAGCAACTAAGGAGTGGCTCCGTAAGAAGCATCTCAAGGTCCTAGAGTGGCCTAGCCAGTCTCCAGACCTGAACCCAATAGAAAATCTTTGGAGGGAGCTGAAAGTCCGTATTGCCCAGCGACAGCCCCGAAACCTGAAGGATCTGGAGAAGGTCTGTATGGAGGAGTGGGCCAAAATCCCTGCTGCGGTGTGTGCAAACCTGGTCAAGAACTACAGGAAATGTATGATCTCTGGAATTGCAAACAAATGTTTCTGTACCAAATATTAAGTTCTGCTTTTCTGATGTATCAAATACTTATGTCATAAAATAAAATGCAAATGAATTACTTAAAAATCATACAATGTGATTTTCTGGATTCCGTCTCTCACAGTTGAAGTGTACCTATGATAAAAATGACAGACCTCTACATGCTTTGTAAGTAGGAAAACCTGCAAAATCGTCAGTGTATCAAATACTTGTTCTCCCCACTGTAAATGCAATAATTTCAACGATTTTACTGAGTTACAATTCATATAAAGAAATCAGTCAAATGAAATAAATTCAATAGGCCCTAATCTATGGATTTTACTTGACTGGGCAGGAGCGCAACCATGGGAGGGCATAGGCCCACCCACTTGGGAGTCAGGCCCGCCCATTGGGGAGCCAGGCCCAGCCAATCAGAATGAGGTTTTTCTCCACAAAAGGGGTATATTACAGAAATAAATACTCATCAGCTGGTCTCAGACAATCCTGCAGCTGAAGAAGCCGGATGTGGACACCTCGCAAAGGAGAAATTCTCACTAACAGGGATGTAAACAAATGTGTGCACACAATTTGAGAGAAATACGCTTTTTGTGCATATGGAACATTTCTGGGATCTTTTATTTCAGTTCATGAAACATAGGACCAACACTTATTTATATAAATTGTTTTGTTTAGTATACAAACGTATGCAAACTTTTCCAAAACATGTTAATTGTTTAAATGCCTTTACAGAATTACCAAAAACAAGGAATGCTTCCATCTGCTTGTGTTTAGAGTAGGACTGTCAGAGTTAATCAGTTAACTCAAGTTCACCTTTTGACATTTTTGTGCACTTTTATTTTATTGTGATTAATCAAATTGTCTGCAAGCACTCAAAATACATAATCTAATCATAATCATAAGCTAAAAACAAAAATGTGATGTTAAAACAAGTTGACATTGAGGTTAAAGAAAGTGTGCTCTATCAATTTACCAGATTTTGCTAACCGTTACATTTGGACAAAATCAAGATGTCAATATTCTTGTAAATCTTTTTGTATACATTAAAAAAATTATTCCTCTTAAATGTTAATTTCCTATTTAGGGACCTTTCATTATAATTTAATTGGTTTATCAAAGCATATCAAGGTAATTCGCTTATAAATCAACTTTTGTTAGGCAAAATCGTTTCACAACACTTCTGGCTAAGCCCTATTCCCCCCTATTTCATGAATAGGTTGTTCATAGCATGTGAAATTGTTAAATGAATTCTACAATGTACTATTTTTCATATTATTTACTATAGCAGTGCATACTAGTGCATTATGATAGATAATAATAATAAGTACAAAACAATGCTGAACATCTGATCTTTCTGGCAGTATAAGGCATTACTAGGTACCGTTCATGACCCTCTCATATGCTTTATACAGCCTTCCATTTAACATTACATTACAGCTCTATTTGAGCAAAATCTGAATGTGCGATTAATCATGATTAATCAATGCAAATCCTGCGATTTAACTTGATTTAAAAACTAAAAATGTTTACAGCCCAAGTTTATAGGTATTGATTTGTTGCCCAAGATCAAGGAAGTGACATAAAACAGCAGACAATTCTCAAAAGACTGACTTAGTCACTTCTTAGACGAACATAGCACCACCCACTTCTATGAATAGTTCTGGCCTCACATTACTCGTCATGCTTTATGAAAAGACAACTCATAAGTTGCTTGACGTATGCATATTGTCATTGACATATCTTCCCAAACTTCTCATATGAGAAATGGTGCAATTATCATCAGCAAATTCAGTTTAGGAATATCAGTGGAAACACATTGTATTGGGCTTGTGAAATTGTTAATCACATTTTCATTTGATAACCTTGGCATTGAAAAGCAAGTATAATGTAATCAATTAATTTGGTTGCTTGTTTTTATTTTTTTATTATCATTTATTATCATACAAGAACCAGCGCCAAAGACTGTCAATTGGTTTCCGGTAGATTCGCTTTCACTTCCTGATAAATTCAGCTATGACTTTTAATATTTTATTA
Organism: Oncorhynchus keta; assembly: GCF_023373465.1. Lineage (NCBI taxonomy): Eukaryota > Metazoa > Chordata > Actinopteri > Salmoniformes > Salmonidae > Oncorhynchus > Oncorhynchus keta. The sequence continues at coordinate 57,037,459 of NC_068424.1, read as the reverse complement.
TTTGTTATCTTGGCTGAAGCTCACATTCCAGCGAAACATATATTATATAATTTAATCAAATACATGTAGCAATTTAAACATATCACATGACATTGAATACATTGAACTATGAGATTGAGCTGTTGGCTCTTAAATTGGTTCCCTATTCATTAAACTGTTTAATATTAATTTCTCATTCTTCCGAATTTAAAAACACATGGCAATTCCTACAGATACTTTTGGGACACATTTACTGTCAGCCGATCAGCCCAGTACAGAACTACAATATAATCATAAATAAGAAATACATCTCTGGATAGTCATTCATGATCTCCCAATTGTAACACACTTAGGCGTAGTGGGTGCGGAGTCAGGCGCAGGAAGCAGAAGGTACAGAACAATGTTTTAATCCGGCACAGCGAAAAATGGTCACGCCAATACCGGGCGCACATACAAGACCGGCCCAAAACCAGGACCCAACCAGTCCGGAGGAAAAACAAAGGGAAACGCACAACCACAAACATACACAGAGGACAAATAAGCCCACACAGAGGACAAATAAGCCCACACAGAGGACAAATAAGCCCACACAGAGGACAAATAAGCCCACACAGAGGACAAATAAGCCCACACAGAGGACAAATAAGCCCACACAGAGGACAAATAAGCCCACACAGAGGACAAATAAGCCCACACAGAGGACAAATAAGCCCGCACAAAGAGCAGGCAGGCCTTACTGGCTTAAATAACCCAACTAAAACCCTAAACAAGAAACAGGTGTAACCAATAAGACAAAACCAACAGAAAAGGGAAAAGGTATATGTGGCAGCTCGTACACCGAAAGTGGAGACACCATCAGGGTCGTGACACCGATTAAAGAGCAACTGAAGGTAATAAACAACTTCTCTGATAGAAAGCAGATGTGGCATCAATATTAGTCAGAAACATTTATTCTAGTGTCAAAATTGACTACAAAGTGTAAATACTGTAGAATTATTTTGGTCATAAAGTCAGTCTCCTCCAAAACTGAGATTTGTGAGATAATTAGAATAAAAATGTATGACACGGAATGAATGGTACCGTAACAGTCTTCCTTGGGTTGGGTTTATTTTAATCCTGTCCACAGCTGGGAGCACCCAAGTAATCATAAATTCGGTGCACATGACCTAATCGTAATGCCCATGGTCAATTTGGTTTGACATTCGATATTCCTATGGGGTTAGTTAGGGACCATCAGTAAATTACACAATGTAGATGGGACAATATTTTCAAAGGTCAATAGCTCCACATTAGCTCCACATTTCAATGACAGACGTGACAGAGTCTGGAGACGCCGTGGAGAACGTTCTGCTGCCTGCAACATCCTCCAGCATGACCGGTTTGGCGGTGGGTCAGTCATGGTGTGGGGTGGCATTTCTTTGGGGGGCCGCACAGCCCTCCATGTGCTCGCCAGAGGTAGCCTGACTGCCATTAGGTACCGAGATGGGATCCTCAGACCCCTTGTGAGAACATATGCTGGTGCAGTTGTCCCTGGGTTCCTCCTAATGCAATACAATGCTAAACCTCATGTGGCTGGAGTGTGTCAGCAGTTCCTGCAAGAGGAAGGCATTGATGCTATGGACTGGCCCGCCCGTTCCCCAGACCTGAATCTAATTGAGCACATCTGGGACATCTTGTCTCGCTCCATCCACCAACGCCACGTTGCACCACAGACTGTCCAGGAGTTGGCAGATGCTTTAGTCCAGGTCTGGGAGGAGATCCCTCAGACCATCCGCCACCTCATCAGGAGCATGCCCAGGCGTTGTAGGCAGGCCATACAGGCACGTGGAGGCCACACACATTACTGAGCCTCATTTTGACTTGTTTTAAGGACATTACATTAAAGTTGGATCAGCCTGTAGTGTGGTTTTCCACTTTAATTTTGAGTGTGACTCCAAATCCAGACCTCCATGGGTTGATAAATTTGATTTCCATTGATCATTTTTGTGTGATTTTGTTGTCAGCACATTCAACTATGTAAAGAAAAAAGTATTTAATAAAAATATTTAATTCATTCAGATCTAGGATGTGTTATTTTGGTGTTCCCTTTATTTTTTGAGCGGTGTAGAACATCATGAAACATCTAAGAAGCTAGGCCTGGTATTTATAGCGGGATTTTATTTGTAAATGCCTGGATTTTTTCACTTTCGGTGATTCTCTTATAAAATGTGTAAAAATAATGTATAGCAACCCCAGGTGTAAAATAGTAAATGACGGCTACTTTTCAGAGAGTTTTCAGAGAGGCCTTCAAACAAAGGTGTCCATGTATGCCGATGACTCAAGTTTTATATTAAGTTCGCAAGCTAGATCCCTGCAATGTCTCATTGAAGATCTAGATCACTTTTCTGTACTCTCTGGACTAAAACCTAATTATGATAAGTGTACAATATTACATATTGGATGTTTAAAAAAATACAACTTTTACATTACCTTGCAGTTTACCTATAAAATGGGCTGATGGTGAAGTAGACATACTTGGTATTTATATTCCAAAATATAAAAATAAGCTCTCCACCAAAAATTTCAATAGAAAACTTGTAAAAATAGTCAAGATCCTGCAACCATGGAGAGGTAAATCCCTGTCTATTTATGGAAAAATGCCCTGATTAACTCCTTAGTCATATCTCAGTTTACTAACTTACGTATGGCGCTGTCTACTCCTGATGATTCCTTTTTCAAATCATGTGAGCAAAAAATCTCTCGCTTTTATCTGGGATGCTAAACCAGACAAAATAAAGCGTGTCTATCTATATAATGAATATGAATTGGATGGGTTGAGATGATTAAATATAAAAGCACTAAACCTCTCTCTAAAAGCTTCACACTGAATGGTTCTCAAGAAGATTACTAAGAAAAGCTCATTAATTGTTTAAAAATGGCCTTTTAGCCTTTGTGCAGATTGCCATGACTCATTTTCGATTAATTGAAAATTATACTTTTTTTAAAAGTATATCTCTTTTTCAAACAAGCATTGCAGAGCTAGCTACAATTTCAATTTCATCCCCTTGAAAATATAAAACAAATATTATGGCTGAGCTCAAATGTGCTGGTTGATAAAATACCTGTATTTTTGGGAAAGATGTTTGAAAAGGGTATTTTGTTCTTAAATTATATTGTAAATTGGAATGGTAGAGTTATGTTCTTCATGGAGTTATCAGAATTGTATGGGAAGGTCTGCTCAATCCAAGAGTCAAACCAATTGATTACAGCATCACCCCAAAAATGGAGGATGCAGGTTGCAGAGGTAGTAGGGAACTGGTCTGTCTGCCCAATATAAAGGATCAAAACTGGCGGAGGAATAAAAATAGAATAAATTGGGAAAGTATACCAGTTTCATTTGAGGACCAGGATGTTGACAACTGTGCCATACAGATTGCAAAATAGTTGGGTGGAGATTGTTGATGTACCGATTCCATGGTATAGGGTGTATGAGTTGATATATAAAACAATGCAAGATTCAAGACTTTGTGCTTTTCAGCTAAAATAATTATATAGAATTCTTGCCACCAACAAAATGCTGAATATTTAGGGCATAAAATCATTGAAGCTCTGCAGATTTTGTTGTGAGGATACAGAATCAATAGACCATTTATTTTGGTATTGCCCTCAGGTAGCCTGTTTCTGGTCTCAGGTTCAGGAATGGCTGAAAATGCATAGCCTTTGATCTAAAATTGACCCTGGAATTAGTACTGTTAGGAGATCTGGAGAGACCGGGTCAGTCAATTACTGATATACTAATATTCTTAGTGAAAGTATTTATCTTCAACTCACAATCTGTGCATTCTGTTCGATTCGATAGATTGAAATTGTACGTTAAACATCACAGCATAGTTGAAAGATATGTTGCGTAGAAATCCGAAGAGGGTGGCCAGCAGAGATAGGTGGGCTGAGGGTTGAGGGTTGGGCTGAGGGTTGGGATGTGGAATTGGAGACAAGTGGGAGTTGAGTTGCTGTGCTGTGCGGGAGATAGAATGATGGTCAAAGATAAAAGTAAAAAATAAAGTCAAAATAAAACTTAATAAAAAGTACATTTGAGTGTCAATGAGGGGCAATGTTTTTACAGCTAATGCCGGTTTGCCTGAGGCTGATGCCGTGCAGGTGTTTGTACACATGCATATACACACACTCTCATTCAAATAAACGCATACAAGAACACACACATACATGTAATAGTGCCAGACATGCACACAAACATATACAGTTGGCATTGCTGTAATGATTTTAGTTGTACTTGATATCCTTTGTTTTTATTATATATTTGTTGTGCTTTTTTTGCTGTTTTTTTCTGTCTTTTTCTTTTTTCTCTTTAGTTCATTCTCTTTCTTGGTTGTTGGTGTATTAGAGGGTTCTTGGGGGTGGGGAATGGAATTTATTGTATTTTTAAATTTTATTTTTCTTCTGGGGGGACAGTGGGAGGGGTCTCAGATGGTTGAGGGACAGCTATTGTGGAACTGCCAGGGGGGGGATCTTGGAGGGTTCGGGTTCACGGTTTTTGGTTTTGGCCTGGTGGAAGATCTGTCAATGTGCCCTTGAGCAGAGCATTGACCCTGGATGCTTCTGTATGTTGCTCTGAATGGGAGTCTGTTGGAAGACTGGTATGATGTAGTTGTTGAATGGGAGTCTGTTGGAAGACTGGTATGATGTAGTTGTTGAATGGGAGTCTGTTGGAAGACTGGTATGATGTAGTTGTTGAATGGGAGTCTGTTGGAAGACTGGTATGATGTAGTTGTTGAATGGGAGTCTGTTGGAAGACTGGTATGGTGTAGTTGTTGAATGGGAGTCTGTTGGAAGACTGGTATGATGTAGTTGTTGAATGGGAGTCTGTTGGAAGACTGGTATGATGTAGTTGTTGAATGGGAGTCTGTTGGAAGACTGGTATGATGTAGTTGTTGAATGGGAGTCTGTTGGAAGACTGGTATGATGTAGTTGTTGAATGGGAGTCTGTTGGAAGACTGGTATGATGTAGTTGTTGAATGGGAGTCTGTTGGAAGACTGGTATGGTGTAGTTGTTGAATGGGAGTCTGTTGGAAGACTGGTATGATGTAGTTGTTGAATGGGAGTCTGTTGGAAGACTGGTATGGTGTAGTTGTTGTTCGGCTTCACTACAATATACTTGCATGTTTCGGATATTCAATTAAAAAATATATATATATTTTTGCAACATTAAAATATTGTCCCATTTACATTGTAACATTTATTGACAGTCCCTAACTAGCCCCAGAGATAGGCTATCCAATGTCAAACCAACTTTGCCACAGTCACACACCAGCTGGCTGAAGCTAATTGGCAAAATAAGTTGGCAAGCACTAGCTACCCTAGGCGACTTCAAGACACAAGACCTGGTTAGACTGTTTCAAGTTATCTGGAAGGGTGAATGACTGCAACTGTGTACTGTTCTGGCAGAGTGAAAGTAAAAACGCTTTCCACGTTCAAACACACACGAGACATTCAGATCAAAGCACACCTCCAAGATCCAGGCGCATTTCCTAACAAGGAGAATTGAAACCGAGGCTACATCAGGATGTTCAGCCCCCCTTTCATAGAGAAGCTGTGGAGTGAAACCAAAAGACCAAATGTGTAATGAATTAATTGAAAACTTTACTCAGATATTCTATGTCTTTAGCTTGCAGCTATGTAAAAAATGACAATTAGAGCTTTGTAGAAATTAGAAGATGTTTGTGTAGGAATGTCGGGTCGATTTCTATTTACTCCTGTAAACTGTATGTCCCTAAACAATACATACTGTTCAGTATATGCTATCTTCATTCGATGAGCAGGAAAATAATCCTGCAGCAACAGGATAAATCAAGTCTGGCATTTTAAAGTAGAAATTACGTTCCATAAGTACACAATGTTGAGAGAATTTCATCCATCGTCTTTAATGCGTTGACATTTCCAGATGAACCATGATGCGGAGTCTTTAAAACACCTAAAATAATCTGCACAGCACATTAGTCATTCTACCCCCATATCCAATCTGATGAGTAAAACCGTTTGGTAAACAGAGCAATCCTGCTTTTGGCCCTGAAGTCATGTAACTGTAGCAAACACTGAGCATCGCATCCACACACTAATTTCTATAGGAACTTCAACCGTTACAGAGGCTCCACTGAAGTCTTCTTTTCACCTGTCTGCATGAATTACATACAGTTTGACAGATCACAACATGGAAAACAAATCAAAAGAATTACAGTAAACTTAGATTCCCATGAGATATCACAGTGGAACATCTAATTAAATCGATATGACTCATCGGACCAAGTTCTCAAATGATTTGATATAAACCTTTTTAGAATGATATTGGATTAGACTAGCGAGAGGTGATGACGGAGAGGAGAGCCACATTATATCACATTTTAGATAACACACTCTGGCTGATTGTGTTCCATACCATTATATGGGGATGCGTCGTTATAAGAAGACATCTTTTATGCTTTTTGCTCATATAAACACAATTTAATGGTGATTTGTTAGACAAACGTAATAGCAAAACAATTTAAATGGTTCTCTATGTCACCAATTTTGGTAATGTATAAGTCGTCATACAGTACACATGAAAATGTACACTTCAATAGTTCATAATATATTAAAAACTCTTGAGACAAAATCTAACCTTTGAAGAATGAGTAAAGTGAATAACAAACATGACATGAAGATGAAGATGGTTGTTAAGGGATTAAGTACTAATTATGTATACATTTCAAATAGGACTGACTAATCAGAATACTATTATGTTACTGTATAGATGTATGAATTTTCTTTTAATCCTAGTACTGAATATAATGTGTGTAAATATAATAAAGAATTAGAACATTGACTGTCTGTTCCTTGGTAGAAATTAATAAACTTATCGTCAGACTGGCTAGAATGCTTATCTACACAGGAAGACCTTGGCTCGGTCATAAATTATATTAAATTGGTGTGGGAGGATGTGGGAAGGATGGTGATATTGCCTTTGTACCAGGGCGAAGAAGAGACGGGACAGTTCGAAAACTAATGACGTCATTTTCAGTTTATAACCTGTGGTAAACTGTATCATGTTCAGTACTCTCGAGAATAAACGCTGCTGATTGATTTTGAGAATGGTCTCTGTCCATTTTATGCAAATAAGAGTCTTACAAATTCTTAGAAGTGGACAGAGTGTTTAATTTAATTGGGTATTAAAACATGTAGGAATTTAATTCCTGTAACAATGGTGCATGTTAATAATCAGTAAAGATAGGGCCTCCAGAGTGGCGCAGTGGTCTATGGCACTGCATCGCAGTGTGCCACTAGAGACTCTGGGTTTGAGTCCAGGCTCTGCTGTGACTGGGAGGCACATGGGGAGACGCACAAGTGGCCCAGCATCGTCCGGTTTAGGGAGGATTTAGCCGGCAGGGATGTCCTTGTCTCATCGCGCACTAGCGGAAGCCAGCTGCACCCATGTGTCGGAGGAAACACCTGGCGTCAGTGTGCACTGCGCCCAGCTTCCGGGTTGGATGGGCATTGTGTCAAGAAGCAGTGCGGCTAGGTTGGGTTGTGTTTCGGAGGACGCATGGCTCTCGACCTTCACCTCTGCCGAGTCCGTATGGGAGTTGCAGCGACGAGACAAGACTGTAACTACTACCAATTGAGGTGAAGAAAAAAAAAATACAAATATATATATTTTTAAATCTGTAAAGATTTGATAAACACATTCATAGTTAGTACCCTTAGTATGAGCTGACAGGAAAAGCTCAGGGCCCTACAGTACATAACCATTAAAACACTAAGTTAATGATGAACAGATTGGTAGAAAATGAACATATTTAACACAAACATACATAGACACATGATAACTTTATATAAAGGTAAACACATGTATTAATAGAGTGTACATACTGATCCAATTTTACTTTGAAGCACATGTGGGTGTTTGGTCCATGATCAACCTGTGAAATATGGCTAAATTGATCTGAGGACTTAGAAGAAGGCAGCACCATTGTAGTCATCAAACAATGCATTGCATTGATTCCACTTCATACAAAGCAGGGGTTGGAACTGGTTCAGGGAACAACAAAACATTTAGAGGAAAAGAAACAGAACCGGGAACGATAGTAATCTATAATGTTCCATTATTTAAAATAACCATTACTTTAATAATAAAATATGCCATTTAGCAGACGCATTTTTTTACAGTCCTACCAAACAGACTTAAAAGTCATGTGTGCATACATTCTAAAAAACGAAACATGCTGGGTGGCAACAGGAATCAGACAACCCAAAAACTACCCTGGTGTTTGCCACCCAAGTTTATTTCTACCAACTAAGCTACAGAAGGACCACATAAAAGCATGGGAACGGTAAAAAATGTTAATTTTACGTTCCAAAACAAAGCATTTTTTTACAGTCCTACAAAAAACTTTAGCAACAGACTGTAAATGACTGTTAAAAACGCCAGCAACAGGCCGTAAAAAACGCCAGAAACATGCTGCACTTTTTCCAGCAACAGCAGGGGAGAGTAAAAAGCCAGCTACAGTTTTTCCCTCATAGTCCCCCTCCAAAACAAACAATTTTATTTGTTTAGTAGAGACCATTTACTGAGAATTTTCCACTCCACTTTTTAGCTGAGACAGGTAGTCAAGTCCTTTTTTCTCTACAGTCCAATATGTGTATTGCACTGCTGTTAATGGAATTGGAGGTAGGGTCCAGCAGCACTAAGTACAGTGCATTCAGAAAGTATTCAGACCCCTTCACTTTTTCCACAATTTGTAACGGTACAGCCTTATTCTAAAATTGATTCTATCATTTTTTCCCTCATCAATCTACACTCAATACACCATAATGACAAAGCAAAAACATGTTTAGATTTTATTTTGCAAATATATAAAAATAAAAGACTGATCACATTTACATAAGAATTCATACCCTTTACTCAGTACTTTGTTGAAGCACCTTTGGCAGGTTTATCTCCACAAGTCCTTTGGGTCTGTCGAGTGACCAATCTTGGCACACCTGTATTTGGGGAGTTTCTCCCATTCTTTGCAGAAGTCTGGTTCAAGCTCTTTCATTTGGATGGGGAGGCCACTGCACAGCTATTTTGGTCTCTCCAGAGATTTTTGGGTTCAAGTACCTCGGGCTCTGGCTGGAGCTCTACAGACAATTCCTTTGACCCATTTGCTCTGACATGAACTGTAAACTGTGGGACCTTACATAGAGTGGTGTGTGACTATCCAAATTATGTCGAATCAATTGATTTGACAACAGGTGGACTCCAATGAAGTTTTAGAAACATCTCAAGGATGATCAATGGAAAGGGGGCGGCAGGTGGCCTAGTGGTTAGAGTGTTGGACTAGTAACCGAAAGGTGGCAAGATACAAATCTGTCGTTCTGCCCCTGAACAGGCAGTTAACCCACTGTTCCTTGGCCGTCATTGAAAATAAGAATTTGTTCTTAACTGACTTGCCTAGTAAAATAAAGGTAAAAGTAAGAAACAGGACGCAACTGATCTCAATTTCGAGGCTCATTGCAAAGGGTCTGAATAATTATGTAAATAAGGTTTCTGTTTTTTATTTGCAATAAATTCACCTGTTTTCACTTTGTCATTATGGGTATTGTGTGTAGATTGAAGAGGAATAAATGTATTTAATCCATTTTAGATTAGGGCTGTAACATAACAAAATGTGTAAAAAGTGAAGGGGTCTTAATGCCTTCCGAATGCACTGTATTAAAGCATTTGCCAACACAAGACCACATTTATTTTTTACAGGCTATTGGGTAATGACATTAACATATTTATATACATGTTATTATATTTTAAATATACAGTACCAGTCAAAAGTTTGGACACCTACTCATTCAAGGTTGTATTTATTTTAAACATCAAAACTATGAATTAACTCACATGGAATCATGCAGTAACCTGAAAAAGTGTTAAACAAATACAAATATATTTTAGACTTTAGATTCCTCGAAGTAGCCACCCTTTGCCTTGATGACAGCTTTGCACAGTTTTGACATTCTCTCAACAAGCTTCACCTGCAATCCTTTTCCAATAGTGTTGAAGGAGTTTCCACATATGCTGAGCACTGGTTGGCTGCTTTTCCTTTACTCTGGGGTCCAACTCATCCCAAACCATCTTAATTGTGTTGAGGTCGGGTGATTATGGAGGCCAGGTCAGCTGATGCAGCACTCCATTACTCTCCTTGGTTAAATAGCCCTTACACAGCCTGGAGGTGTGTTGGGTCATTGTCCTGTTGATAAACAAATGTTAGTCCCACTAAGCGCAAACCAGATGGGATTGTGTATTGCTACAGAATGCTGTGGTAGCCATGCTGGTTAAGTGTGCCTTGAATTCTAAATAAATCACAGACAGTGTCACCAGCAAAGCAAACCCACACCATCACACCTCCTCCTCCATGCTTCACGGTGGGTAGCACAGATGCAGAGATCCTCCGTTCACATATTTTGCGTCTCACAAAGACTCGGCGGTTGGAACCAAAAATCTCACATTTGGAGTCATCAGACCGAAGGACAGATTTCCACCGGTCTAATGTCCATTGCTCGTGTTTCTTGGCCCAAGCAAGTCTCTTCTTATTATTGGTGTCCTTTATAATGGTTTCTTTGCAGCAAATCGACCATGAAGACCTGATTCACGCAGTCTCCTCTAAACAGTTGATGTTGAGATGTGTCTGTTACTTGAACTCTGTTAAGCATTTATTTGGGCTGCAATTTCTGAGGCTGGTAACTCTAATGAATGTATCCTCTGCCGCAGTGGTAACTCTGGGTCTTCCTTTCCTGTGGTGTACCTCATGATAACCAGTTTCATCATTGCGCTTGATGGTTTTTGCAACTGCACTTGAAGAAACGTTCAAAGTTCTTGAAATGTTCCGGATTAACTGACCTTTATGTCCTATATTAATTATGGACTGTCGTTTCTCTTTGCTTATTTGAGCTGTTCTTGACATAATAATTTGGACTTGGTCTTTTACCAAATAGGGCTATTTTCTGTATACCCACCCTACCTTGTCACAACACAACTGATTGGCTCAAACGCATTAAGAAGGAAAGAAATTCCACAAATTCAGTTTTTACAAGGCATACCTGTTAATTGAAATGCATTCCAGGTGACTACCTCAAGAAGATGGTTGAGAGAATGTCAAGAGTGTGCAAAGCTGTCATCAGTGAAAAGGTTGGCTACTTTGAAGAATATAAAATATATTTTGATTTGACACTTTTTTATAAGTTACTATATGATTCCATATGTTATTTCATAGTTTTGATGTCTTCACTATTATTCTACAATGCAGAAAATAGTCAAAATAATGAAAAACTCGGGAATGAGTAGGTTTGTCCAAACTTTTGACTGTTACTGTACATTATTTTCAACATAGCAGTATTTGTGCAATCTTTCATAATAAATCCTGTTATAAATAACAAAAACATTTACAGAAAATGCATCAAATGATCCAATGTATTTTTTCCTATGGTTGCAATGCTGTAAAACGCTGCACTATTCCCAAAGTTTAGCATGTCTTTGCAGGGCGACTTTTTATATAATTTGTTTTTAATTTTGGTTCCAACCCCTGATTCAAAAGCAGTTCACCTATATATTTTTCATGACAAAATAAGTTACAGAAGCTTATCAAGTTAGCATTCAGTTCTAGGTGCTCAATATGGGGCGGCAGGTAGCCTAGTAGTTAGAGCATTGGGCCAGTAACTGAAAGGTTGCTAGATCGAATCCCTGAGCTGACAAAGTAAAAATCTGTCGTTCTGAGTTTTGATAACTCTTGCTAGTGTTTGAGTAGCGTGTAAATGTGTGTGTGTAACGCATTGTCATGCTCTGGCACATAATATCGCCTTATCCATTACATGTATATCATAGAAGAAAGGTTACCAAATAAACCACGCAGCAGATTATCATGCTGCAGTATTTCCCGTGGTCTTTCTGCACAGTTCAGTGCTGTTTTGTGTGAGGAAGATGGCACCTGCCTTCGACGGAGTATGTATAAAATATAAAAAATGATAATAATCAACTTGAAACATTATTACACAGTATGGTTTGTTTTGCTTATGTTGATATTTTGTTTAACAATAATAAGTTACATTGCAATACAACAAAAGCATTAAAAAAAGATTACTCTTTTTTTGCATTGGCTTGTATAGAAAAAGAACTTCATACCTTAAATGAGAAATCCCTGGTTAATGAGAAACATTAAATTGTTAGCCCACAAAAAAAGGTTAACATAAGAAATATATTTTTTAAACTATTAAAAAAAAGTATGTTTTGACTTAAATCTCTCGATTCTGCAAATAAACATCTCAAGGTTCCTTTCGTAGATTTTTCAAACATGTAAACATCACTGGTCAATAAAACCATAAGATAAAATAAATGTATTGTTCAATGATTTACATAACCAAACACACAAGTCATGACTATAAATACATCTATATTTACAAAAGCAGTTGTTTCCAAAAGCACTGCAGAATGTGGTGTAGAAAAAAACAGGACAGAGGGGGAGAGAAAGCAATCCAGGGCTTGTCTGTCTTGTACCAACAAACCAAGAGTTAGCAGATACTGGTCATATTTGGTAAGTATTTTAGTTCCGTAATTCAGATGTATTACAATGCAGGAGGGAGAGACCTCTAGGTTGAGGGCACCATATCCTTTATATACGGTTCTCTGTTTAGGTACGTGGCCCAGTAGACTAAATTGAAGCTGCTAAACAGGACTGGGAACATAATCCTTGAAATCCTATCGATTTTGCTCACACTGTTGAAAGTCTTCTTTGGGTCCGTTTTGCCACCCACCTTGCCAACCGCCATGTTGGGGTCAACGGCGCCACCTTTGGCGATGGTGGACAACCCAGAGTCCTTGGTGATGTTGGGCGCATAGTTGGCCACCGCCACGGCGTACGCGTTGTTCTTCTTCATGGTGGAGGCCTTCTCTTTTTTCTGTGGAAGGAGCCAAAGTTAGTAGCCAGCAGTCGTCAGACAAACCTGTCACTTCCGGCCAGCATGTGTTCCAGACAGTCCTGGATGATGAATGCACCCAGGGGGGAGGGGGGGGGGGTCTTAATAATAATGAATGGGATCTGGGAAAGGATAGTGCATCAATCTAAATGCAGAGAAGTGGTAACATGAAGGTTAGCTGGGCCTCCGATATGCTGTCAGGCACCACGCTGTCAACACAAATTACTGTCACAGCTCACTCTGATGTCATTCATTCACTTGGCTATTTACAAGTTAAACATGTTTGCGAGGTCAGAATGAGTATTTTATACACTGCTCCAAAAAATAAAGGGAACACTAAAATAACACATCCTAGATCTGAATGAATGAAATATTCTTATTAAATACTTTTTTCTTTACATAGTTGAATGTGCTGACAACAAAATCACACAAAAATTATCAATCGAAATCAAATGTATCAACCCATGGAGGTCTGGATTTGGAGTCACACTCAAAATTAAAGTGGAAAACCACACTACAGGCTGATCCAACTTTGATGTAATGTCCTTAAAACAAGTCAAAATGAGGCTCAGTAGTGTGTGTGGCCGCCACGTGCCTTTATGACCTCCCTACAACGCCTGGGCATGCTCCTGATGAGGTGACGGATGGTCTCCTGAGGCATCTCCTCCCAGACCTGGGCTAAAGCATCCGCCAACTCATGGACAGTCTGTGGTGCAACGTGGCGTTGGTGGATGGAGCGAGACATGATGTCCCAGATGTGCTCAATTGGATTCGGGTCTGGAGAACGGGCGGGCCAGTCCATAGCATCAATGCCTTCCTCTTGCAGGAACTGCTGATGTAACAGTATTACTTTAGACCGTCCCCTCGCCCATACCCGGGCGCGAACCAGGGACCCCCTGCACACATCAACAACAGTCACCTACGAAGCATCGTTACCCATCGCTCCACAAAAGCCACGGCCCTTGCTGAGCAAGGGGAACAACTACTTCAAGGTCTCAGAGCAAGTGACGTCACCGATTGAAACGCCACTAGCGCGCACCGCTAACTGGCTAGCCATTTCACATCCGTTACACTGACACACTCCAGCCACATGAGGGCTAGCATTGTCTTGCATTAGGAGGAACCCAGGGCCAACCACACCAGCATATGTTCTCACAATGGGTCTGAGGATCTCATCTGGGTACCTAATGGCAGTCAGGCTACCTCTGGCGAGCACATGGAGGGCTGTGCGGCCCCCCCAAAGAAATGCCACCCAACACTATGATTGACCCACTGCCAAACCGGTCATGCTGGGGGATGTTGCAGGCAGCAGAACGTTCTCCACGGCGTCTCCAGACTGTCACGTCTGTCACGTGCTCAGTGTGAACCTGCTTTCATCCGCGAAGAGCACAGTGGCGAATTTGCCAATCTTGGTGTTCTCTAGCAAATGCCAAACGTCCTGCACGGTGTTGGCCTGTAAGCACAACCCCCACCTGTGGACGTCGGGCCCTCATACCACCCTCATGGAGTCTGTTTCTGACCGTTTGACCAGACACATGCACATTTGTGGCCTACTGGAGGTCATTTTGCAGGGCTCTGGCAGTGCTCCTCCTGCTCCTCCTTGCACAAAGGTGGAGGTAGCGGTCTTGCTGCTGGGTTGTTGCCCTCCTACGGCCTCCTCCACGTCTCCTGATGTACTGGCCTGTCTCCTGGTAGCGCCTCCATGCTCCGGACACTACGCTGACAGACACAGCAAACCTTCTTGCCACAGCTTGCATTGATGTGCCATCCTGGATTAGCTGCATTACCTGAGCCACTTGTGTGGGTTGTAGACTCCGTCTCGTGCTACCACTAGAGTGAAAGCACCGCCAGCATTCAAAAGTGACCAAAACATCAGCCAGGAAGCATAGGAACTGAGAAGTGGTCTGTGGTCACCACCTGCAGAACCACTCCTTTATTGGGGGTGTCTTGCTAATTGCCTATCATTTCCACCTGTTGTCTATTCCATTTGCACAACAGCATGTGACATTTATTGTCAATCACTGTTTAGACAGTTTGATTTCACAGAAGTGCGATTGACTTGGAGTTACATTGTGTTGTTTAAGTGTTCCCTTTATTTTTATGAACTATGTAAAGAAAGAAAAAAGTATGTAAAGAAAAAAGTATTTAATAAGAATATTTCATTCATTCAGATCTAGGATGTGTTATTTTGTGGAAAGGTGTGTTATTTTAGTGTTCCCTTTATTTTTTTGAGCAGTGTATATTATCACTTGTGAATAATGCCCAGCATTGGAAAAATATATTTTTTGACGACTTTTTCTAATCATAGCCGTACACTTCATGTAGCCTAGCCCATAGGCTTATGTTTTAATAAGGTTTGTATCACAACTAAAGTGGCCAAATAACTTAAAATTAAGCACATTAAACCACTTTACAAGGGACGTAGAGCCTAACTTGCATACACAACCAGCCTGTGAATTTCAAGTTTGGGGAAGAACATTTTCCCCATACAAATGCATCGTTATAATAAAAGCATTACTGGCATAACTGCATTTGCAGTCACTTTTGATAATAGTGTTTTCTGCATTTATGCACTTATAATGTGAAGAAATAGCCTAATAGTTTATCAACATTTTAAGCTAAACGTTCTGATCTGTTAAGTTAGCCACATTGCGTAAAAACTTATTTTTAATGGGAGTGGTTGAATTAATTTGGGATCTATCGCATCCCACAGCTGTCCCAGACTATGCTTGGAATAGTTATTTCTCGCACAGAATAGAATAGTAGGTCCACCTTTGTACTATGGGGGATAGTAGATTGACATAGGCTAGTGCTTTTGCTGTTTGTTAGGCCTACTCATCTTATTGGCTGATGAAAAGTAAATGTGGAGAGTTCTTCCAACATCTTCAATATGCACCTCGGTCAGAATTGGATAAGGACGCGCGTCGTTGCGTTCTGGATGTGTCCGTCTTCATTTGAAGCCTGTGAGAAAGACCCTATCACGTGATGGAGCGCCCAGCACTCAGGGAGAAGGTAACATCAGCCACTGGCTGCAAAAGGCATGCATTTCTTTAGGGTGCATTGCGGCCACACAAAAGGGATGCCTCCGTGAAGTTCTAGGTATTATCAAGTGCTTGTCAAATTGTGAATGAGTTACTGATGTAGTGTGTACAGCCTGCGCAAAAAAACGAAGCAGAGCTCATGCCTTCAAACTTTTTCAAATCATCATTAGAGTCACATCATGCAGCCTTACAATGTATTAAACAATCTAAACATATAGCCCAGCGTTTGGGGAACAACAAGTTACAACTCCAAATTAAGTATATAGGAATACCTATTTATTTGTTAACCGCTCAACGCAGAATATGTGCGCACTACCTTAAATCGTTTGGAGAAAATATCCTTTCTATTTTATTCAGCTTTGTTCAATTGTGTTCTTCATACTATAAAATAATGCCATGGAATTCTAAGCAAATGTTGTCTGCTTAATGAACTAGTGTAGCCCACTGCCATTTGGCATAGCCAGATCAGGACCTAACATAAGGACAACTCAGAGTATGCTATTCTGTTCTTCTGAAATAGACTACATTTTCTTCATATCATGCTTCTTAGACATGTCTAAAATAAATAATGGATTTATTGTGAAGGTGTAGGCTATATTACATGGATGTATTAGACTTTTTAAAATGTAGATGTTCCAAATGTCAGCATCAGTGGCTTGTTGGCACGGTGGAAGCCAGGAAATGCTAAATGTGTTTATGTTAATTAATGGTCAATTACCGTGAAGCCAACAGTTCTTTGCTTGTCAAACACAGGCAGACTAAATTTCGTGACCGCCAGTGCCCTACTCACAACCGCAAACCATATGTAACCACGCCAGCCTGGGACCTCCACATCCATCTTCTTCCCCCCTGGGAACGTCTTAGACTAGCCTCCCTTGACAGCTGATGAAACTGTGGGTTTGCACAACCAAAGAATTTCTGCACAAACTGTCAGTAACCTTCTCAGGGAAACTCATCTGTGTGCTCGTCGACCTCACCAGGGTCTTGACCTGACTGCAGTTTGACATCGTAACCGACTTCAGTGGGCAAATGCTCACCTTTGATGTCCACTGGCACGCTGGAGAAGTGTGCTCTTCATGGATGAATCTCGGTTTCAACTGTACCGTGCAGATGGCAGGAAGTGTAAGACAGTGTGTTCCAGTTCCCGCCAATATCCAGCTTCTTCACGACAGCATGTTCCAGTTCCCGCCAATATCCAGCTACTTTGCACAGCCATTGAAGAAAAGTGGGACAACATTCCACAGGCACCAATCAACAGCCTGATAAACTCTATGTGAAGGAGATGTGTTGTGCTGCATGAGGCAAATGGTGGTCACACCAGATACTGACTGGTTTTCTGAACCACGCCCCTAACTTGTCTTTGTTTTATGCATCTGTTGGTCACAGATACCTATCTGTATTCCCAGTTGTGTGAAATCCATAACATTTATTACAATTGACTGATTTCCTTATATGAACGGTAACTCAGTTTTGTAACTAATTGTTGCATGTTTATATTTTTGTTCAGTGAAATTCAAAAACCACACCTGGTTGGAAGCACCTGCTTTCAATATTGTTTGTATCCCTGGCAGTTACATGTACAGTGAGCCAAAAACTATCACAACTATGACAGACAAAATGAAAAAAATAAATCCAGAAAATCACATTGTAGGATTTTAAATTAATTTATTTCCAAATTATAGTGGAAAATAAGTATTTGGTCACCTACAAACAAGTAAGATTTCTGGCTCTCACAGACCTGTGACTTCTTCTGTAAGAGGCTCCTCTGTCCTCCACTCGTTACCTGTATTAATGGCACCTGTTTGAACTTGTTATCAGTATAAAAGACACCTGTTCACAACCTCAAACAGTCACACTCCAAACTCCACTATGGCCAAGACCAAATAGCTGTCAAAGGAAACCAGAAACAAAATAGACCTGCACCAGGCTGGGAAGACTGAATCTGCAATAGGTAAGCAGCTTGGTTTGAAGAAATCAACTGTGGGAGCAATTATTAGGAAATGGAAGACATACAAGACCACTGATAATCTCCCTCGATCTGGGGCTCCACGCAAGATCTCACCCTGTGGGGTCAAAATGATCACAAGAACGGTGAGCAAAAATCCCAGAACCACATGGGGGGACCTAGTGAATGACCTGCAGAGAGCTGGGACCAAAGTAACAAAGCCTACCATCAGTAACACACTACGCCGCCAGGGACTCAAATCCTGCAGTGCCAGACGTGTCCCCCTGCTGAAGCCAGTACATGTCCAGGCCCGTCTGAAGTTTGCTAGAGAGCATTTGGATGATCCAGAAGAAGATTGGAAGAATGTCATATGGTCAGATGAAACCAAAATAGAACTTTTTGGTAAAAACTCAACTCGTCGTGTTTGGAGGACAAAGAATGCTGAGTTGCATCCAAAGAACACCATACCTACTGTGAAGCATGGGGGTGGAAACATCATGCTTTGGGGTGGTTTTTCTGCAAAGGGACCAGAACGACTGATCCGTGTAAAGGAAAGAATGAATGGGGCCATGTATCGTGAGATTTTGAGTGAAAACCTCCTTCCATCAGCAAGGTCAGTGAAGATGAAACGTGGCTGGGTCTTTCAGCATGACAATGATCCCAAACACACCGCCCTGGCAACGAAGGAGTGGCTTCGTAAGAAGCATTTCAATGTCCTGGAGTGGCCTAGCCAGTCTCCAGATCTCAACCCCATAGAAAATCTTTGGAGGGAGTTGAAAGTCTGTGTTGCCCAGCAACAGCCCCCAAACATCACTGCTCTAGAGGAGACCATCATGGAGGAATGGGCCAAAATACCAGCAACAGTGTGTGAAAACCTTGTGAAGACTTACAGAAAACGTTTGACCTCTGTCATTGTCAACAAAGGGTATTTAACAAAGTTTTGAGATAAACTTTTGTTATTGACCAAATACATATTTTCCACCAAAATTTGCAAATAAATAAATTAAAAATCCTACAATGTGATTTTCTGGACATTTTTTTCTCATTTTGTCTGTCATGGTTGAAGTGTACCTATGATGAAAATTACAGGCCTCTCTCATCTTTTCAAGTGGGAGAACTTGCACAATTGGTGGCTGACTAAATACTTTTTTGCCCCACTGTATATGCTTTTTTGAAAATGAACAAATACATTCTGAAGGATGGGTTGAAACTAAGCACCAACCTTTCCACATCAGCTTTTATGTTTTTTGTTGTTGTTGTCACGAACTGATTAACAAGGTGCAAAGTGTCTTTTCCCCATCAAAGTCTGATTCACTTCAAACGTATCTTCCCACACAGAAAGAGCTCTTATCACTCTATGGCTCTTTCACAGTTTCCCTCTCCTTTTGTTATTTTTTTCCATCTCAACTCATTTATCCTGGCTATGCTTCATGGGGTCTTCCTCCCTGAACATTTACCCATTTATCCTGGCTATGCTTCATGGGGTCTTTCTCCCTGAACATTTACTCATTTATCCTGGCTATGCTTCATGGGGTCTTCTTCCCTGAACATTTACTCATTTATCCTGGCTATGCTTCATGGGGGGGTCTTCCTCCTGAACATTTACCCATTTATCCTGGCTATGCTTCATGGGGTCTTCCTCCTGAACATTTACCCATTTATCCTGGCTATGCTTCATGGGGTCTTCCTCCCTGAACATTTACCCATTTATCCTGGCTATGCTTCATGGGGTCTTCCTCCCTGAACATTTACCCATTTATCCTGGCTATGCTTCATGGGGTCTTCCTCCCTGAACATTTACCCATTTATCCTGGCTATGCTTCATGGGGTCTTCCTCCCTGAACATTTACCCATTTATCCTGGCTATGCTTCATGGGGTCTTCCTCCCTGAACATTTACCCATTTATCCTGGCTATGCTTCATGGGGTCTTCCTCCCTGAACATTTACCCATTTATCCTGGCTATGCTTCATGGGGTCTTCCTCCCTGACACATTTATTTCATGGGGTCTTCCTCCCTGAACATTTATCCTGGCTATGCTTCATGGGGTCTTCCTCCCTGAACATTTACCCATTTATCCTGGTCTTCATGGGGTCTTCCTCCCTGAACATTTACCAATTTATCCTGGCTATGCTTCATGGGGTCTTCCCTGAACATTTACCCATTTATCCTGGCTATGCTTCATGGGGTCTTCCTCCCTGAACATTTACCCATTTATCCTGGCTATGCTTCATGGGGTCTTCCTCCCTGAACATTTACCCATTTATCCTGGCTATGATTCATGGGGTCTTCCTCCCTGAACATTTACCCATTTATCCTGGCTATGCTTCATGGGGTCTTCCTCCCTGAACATTTACCCATTTATCCTGGCTATGCTTCATGGGGTCTTCCTCCCTGAACATTTACCCATTTATCCTGGCTATGCTTCATGGGGTCTTCCTCCCTGAACATTTACCCATTTATCCTGGCTATGCTTCATGGGGTCTTCCTCCCTGAACATTTACCCATTTATCCTGGCTATGATTCATGGGGTCTTCCTCCCTGAACATTTACCCATTTATCCTTATGCTTCTGGGGTCTTCCTCCTGAACATTACCCAATTTATCCTGGCTTCATGGGGTCTTCCTCCCTGAACATTTCGTGGGGTCTCCTTCCTGAACATTTACCCATTTATCCTGGCTATGCTTCATGGGGTCTTCCTCCCTGAACATTTACCCATTTATCCTGGCTATGCTTCATGGGGTCTCCTTCCTGAACATTTACCCATTTATCCTGGCTATGCTTCATGGGGTCTTCCTCCCTGAACATTTACCCATTTATCCTGGCTATGATTCATGGGGTCTTCCTCCCTGAACATTTACCCATTTATCCTGGCTATGCTTCATGGGGTCTTCCTCCCTGAACATTTACCCATTTATCCTGGCTTATGAAAATTTACCCATTTATTCATGGGGTCTCCTCCTGAACATTAACCCATTTATCCTGGTCTTCATGGGGTCTTCCTCCTGAACATTTACCCATTTATCCTGGCTCCCTGAACATTTACCCATTTATACGCTTCACGTGGTCTTCCTCCCTGAAAATTTACCCATTTATCCTGGCTACGCTTCATGGGGTCTTCCTCCCTGAACATTTACCCATTTATCCTGGCTATGATTCATGGGGTCTTCCTCCCTGAACATTTACCCATTTATCCTGGCTATGCTTCATGGGGTCTTCCTCCCTGAACATTTACCCATTTATCCTGGCTATGATTCATGGGGTCTTCCTCCCTGAACATTAATCAATTTATCCTGGCTATGCTTCATGAGGTACCAATTTACTCTCCCTCTCTGAACATTTAAGTAAAATATGCTGTGATCTTTTGTGTTTGTATCGCCACATTCATTTGTCTGATCTGGCACCTGCTTGGTTTCAGAAAGTATTCATAGACCTTGACTTATTACACATTTTGTTGTGTTACCACCTGATTTTTTTTTTATCACACAATGTCCCTTAATGACAAAGTGAAAAGATATATTCAGTACCAGTCAAACATTTGGACACCTACTCAGTCAAGGGTTTTCTTTATTTTTACTATTTTCTACATTGTAGAATAAAATTGAAGACATCACAACTATGAAATAACACATAGGGAATCATGTAGTAACCAAAAAAAGTGTTAAACAAATCAAAATATATTTTAGATTTTAGATTACTCAAAGTAGCCACCCTTTGCCTTGATGACAACTTTGCACACTCTTGGCATTCTCTCAACCAGCTTCAGATGGAATGCTTTTCCAACAGTCTTGAAAGAGTTCCCACACATGCTGGGCACTTGTTGGCTGCTTTACCTTAACTCTGCGGTCCTTAACTCAACCAAAGAGAGTGATGGAGTGCTGCATCAGATGACCTGGCCTACACATTCACCCAACCACAACCCAATTGAGATGGTTTGGGTTGAGGTCGGGTGATTGTGGAGGCCAGGTCATCTGATGCAGCACTCCATTACCTTCCTTCTTGGTCAAATAGCCCTTACACAGCCGAGGTGTGTTGGGTCATTGTCCTGTTGAAAAACAAATGATAGCCCCACTAAATGCAATCCAGATAGGATGGTGTATCTCTGCAGAATGCTGTGGTAGCCATGCTGGTTAAGTGTGCCTTGAATTCTAAATAAATCACACAGTGTCATCTCCAAGGCAACCCCCACACACATCACACCTCCTTCTCCATGGTGGGAACCACACATGCGGAGATCATCCGTTCACCTACTCCGCGTCTCACAAAGACACGGAGGTTGGAATAAAACATCTAAAATTTGGACTCATCAGATCCAAAGGACAGATTTCCACCAGTCTAATGTCCATTGCTTGTGTTTATTGGCCCAAGCAAGTCTCTTCTTATTGGTGTCCTTTATCAAATCAAAGTTTATTTGTCACGTGCGCCGAATCACACCGAATACAACAGGTGTAGACCTTACAGTGAAATGCTTACTTACAGGCTCTAACCAATAGTGCGAAAAAAAAGTGTGTGTGTGTAGGTAAGTAAAGAAATAAAACAACAGTAAAAAGACATTTGAAAATAAGAATAGCAAGGCTATATACAGACACCTGTTATTCAGGCTTATTGAGGTAGTATGTACATGTAGGTATGGTTAAAGTGACTATGCATATATGATGAACAGAGAGTAGCAGTAGTGTAAAAAGAGGGGTTGGCAGGTGGTGGGACACAATGCAGATAGCCCGGTTAGCCAATGTGCGGGAGCACTGGTTGGTCGGGCCAATTGAGGTAGTATGTACATGAATGTACAGTTAAAGTAGTGGTTTCTTTGCAGCAATTCGACCATGAAGGCCTGATTCACACAGTCTCCTCTGAGGAGCTGATGTTGAGATGTGTCTGTTACTTGAACTCTGTGAAGCATTTATTTGGGCTGCAGTTTCTGAGCCTGGTAACTCTAATGAACTTATCCTCTGCAGGAGAGGTAACTCTGGGTCTTCCTTTCCTGTGGCGGTCCTCATGAGAGCCAGTTTCATCATTGCGCTTGCTGGTTTTTGCGACTGCACTTCAAGAAACGTTCAAAGTTCTTGAAATGTTCCAGATTGACTGACCTTAATGTCTTAAATTAATGATGGACTGTCATTTCTCTTTGCTTATTTGAGCTGTTCTTGCCATAATATGGACTTGGTCTTTTACCAAATAGGGCTATCTTCTGTATACCACCCCTACCTTGTCACAACACAACTGATTGGCTCGAATGCATTAAGAAGGGAAGAAATTCCACAAATGTATTTTTAACAAGGCACACCTGTTAATTTAAATGCATTCCAGGTGACTACCTCAAGAAGCTGATTGAGAGAATGCCAAGAGTGTACAAAGCTGTCATCAAGGCAAATGGTGGCTACTTTGAAGAATCTCAAATGTAAAATATATTTGATTTGTTTAACACTTTTCTGGTTTCTACATGATTCCATATGTGTTATTTCATAGTTTCGATGTCTTCACTATTATTTTACAATGTAGAAAATAGTACAAATAAAGAAAAACCCTTGAATGAGGTGTGTCCAAACATTTGACTGTTACTGCAAGTATTCACACGACTGTTACTGCAAGTATTCACACGACTGTTACTGCAAGTATTCACACGACTGTTACTGCAAGTATTCACACGACTGTTACTGCAAGTATTCCCACGACTGTTACTGCAAGTATTCACACGACTGTTACTGCAAGTATTCCCACGACTGTTACTGCAAGTATTCACACGACTGTTACTGCAAGTATTCACACGACTGTTACTGCAAGTATTCACACGACTGATTCGATACTTTGTAGAAGAACCTTTGGCAGCAATTACAGCTGTCAGTCTTTCTGGTTAAGTCTGTAAGGGCTCTCCACACCTGGATTTGGCAACATATTTTCAAAATGTTTCAAGCTGTGTCAAATTGGTTGTTGATCATCGCTAGACAACCATTTACAGGTCTTCCCATAGATTTTCAATTAGATTTAAGTCAAAACTGTAACTCGACCACTCAGGAACATTCACTGTCTTCTTGGTATGCAACTCCAGTGTAGATTTGGCCTTATTTTAGGTTATTGTCCTGCAGAAAGGTGAATTAATCACCCAGTGTCTGGTGGAAAGCAGACTGAACAAGGTTTTCCCCTCGGACGTTGACTGTGCTTAGCTCAATTCCGTTTATTTTTTGTATCCTGAAAAACCTCCTCAGTGCTTAACGATTAGAAGCATACTCATAACTAATGATGCAGCCACCACTGTGCTTGAAAATATGGAGAGTGGTACTTAGTCAGTCGTGTGTTGTATTGGATTTTCCCCTTTTATAACACTTTGTATTAAGGACAAAAAGTTAATTGCTTTGCCAATTTCTTTTTTCCAGTATTACCTCAGTACCTTGTTGAAAACAGGATGCATGTTTTGGAATATTTTTTAATTCTGTACATGCTTCCTTTTCACTCTGTCAATTAACTAAGTTTTGTAGAGTAACTACAGTGTTATTGATCCATACTCAGTTTTCTCCTATCACAGCCATTAAACTCTGTAACTGTCTTAAAGTCACCACTGACCTCATGGTGAAATCCCTGAGAGGTTTCCATCCACTCTGGCAACTGAGTTAGGAAGGACACCTGTATCTTTGTAGTGACTGGGTGTATTGAAACACCACCCAAAGTATAATTAACAACTTCACCATGCTCAAAGGGATATTATTACTTTTTACCAATCCACCAATAGGTTCACTATTTGACTGAGGGACCTGTCAGATGATCGTGTAGGGTACAGAGAGGAGGTAGCCATTCAAAAATCATGTTAAACACTATTATTGTACACAGAGTCCATGCAACTTATGTGACTTGTTATGCAAATGTTTTACTTTCACTCTTGAACTTATTTAGGCTTGCCATAACAAAGGGGTTGAATACTTATTGACTATTTTTTAAATGTATTATACAAATATAATTCCACTTTTGACATTATGGGATACTGTGTGTAGGCCAGTGTAACAACAACTTGGAAAAAGTCACGGGATGTGAATACATTCTGAAGTCACTGTATGTATACATTCATACGTATGCAGATGGTCTTCCAGGTACAGCACTGCCTGTGGCGGTCGAACAGAAAATTACCTGAATGCTGATGCAAACACAACACATGCAAAGGACCCCGGGTTGAAAATCATATGGATATGGGTTGGCCACCTTCAAAACAAACAGATCACCATATACTATCTCTGAAAATGCTGCCTTTTAGGCCATCGTGGGAGGGGGGGGGGGGGTTATGCTTCCATTACCTTGTCATTCACAATGCTCTTCCCATCCCAGGCCCAGCCGCGCTTTGTGAAGTAGTTGACGGTGGCAAACTCGATGAGGGCAGAGAAGACAAAGGCGTAGCAGACAGCGATGAACCAGTCCATGGCCGTGGCGTAGGCCACCTTGGGGAGGGAGTTACGAGCACTTATACTCAGGGTGGTCATTGTCAGGACAGTGGTTACACCTAGGGGAACAGCAAAACAGTTTCAGCTTGGTCAGTTCCCTTTGATTATCATTCAATTATTTAAGTACCTTATCAACAGATACCATGTACAGCCAAATCATTACATTTGGGTTAGCAAAGTAGTTTAGGTGTATAGTAATGACACGGTATAGTGCAGACTTAAAGTGAAATGTTACTGTTTTATGTAATTTAGGAGAATGCATAACTTAACATGTACCAACAAATGCTTTACTGTAACATCAAAGCAAGATGACATTTAGGATGCTCCAGTGTTACAGGAAAAGCCTGGGGCACAACTTGAATTCATAAGGAGATATATAGGCACATATTTTGTTTATTTCCCATCTAATCAATGGAAGATGGGATTAAAAGGACAGGCTACAACACCAAGAGCCAACAGGTAGGCTGCAATTTAATAATCTGAATGGTGTTGTTGTTATTTACTGTAGGATTTGGAAGGGGAGAAAGTGGACAGTTAAAGTTATGTAGACTAAGTTAGCCTAGCTAACGTTAAATAGCTCATCTTGGTTTGATCAGTGGGGAACCATCGGGGCCTTGAAGGCCTAAGGATTTATAGAAATAGATAAATAAAATATACATAAAAAAAACATTACAATTTATATTTTACAATATTGTAATCATTTTCTGATTGAATACCTTCAGTTTGTGTTAATACTGAATAGAAAAAATATCCAATCATAATATTCTTTAGTGGTATCTGGATAGAAACATTGAACCTGCTCAGCCAGCCATTGGCTCGGCCTTTAGAAGCTGGACAGCTTTACCATTGTATTACAATTTTGGAGTAATAGTGGAATGAACATAGAGCTGTGGCGGTCACAAATTTTAATCAGATGGCGATTGTCAAGCAAATAACTGGCGGTCTCACGTCATTGACCATTCGTTAATGAACACATTTAGCATCTCCTGGCTTCCACACGTTAAAAGTCTAATAAATCCATGTCATTTCAAATCAAATCAAATTTTATAGGTCACATACACTACCTACTCATTCAAGGGTTTTGCTTTATATTTACTATTTTCGTCATTGTAGAATAATAGAAGACATCAAAACTATGAAATAACACATGTGGAATCAAGTAGTAACCAAAAAAGTGTTAAACAAATCAAAATATATTTTATTTTTGAGATTATTCAAATAGCCACCCTTTGCCTTGATGACAGTTTTGCACACCCTTGATATTCTCTCAACCAGCTTCACATGGAATGCTTTTCCAATAGTCTTGAAGGAGTTCCCATACATGCTGAGCACTTGATTGCTTTTCCTTCATTCTGCAGTTCAACTCATCTCAAACCATCTCAATGTGGTTGAGGTCAGGGGATTGTGGAGGCCAGGTCATCTGATGCAGCACTCCATCACTCTCCTTCTTGGTAAAATAGCCCTTACACAGCATGGAGGTGTGTTGGGCCATTGTCCTGTTGAAAAACAAGTGATAGTCCCACTAAGCACAATCTGATCGCGGCAGAATGTTGTGGTATACATGCTGGTTAAGTGTGCCTTGATTTCTAAATGTCACCAGCAAAGCACCCCCACTCCATAACACCTCCTCCTCCTTGCTTTATGGTGGGAAATACACACGCAGAGATCATCCGTTCACCCACATTGCGTCTCACAACGACATGGCGGCTGGAACCAAAAATCGCACATTTGGACATCAAGACCAAAGGACAAATTTCCACCGGTCTAATGTCCATTGCTTGTGTTTCTTGGCTCAAGCAAGTCTCTTTTTTCCTGTTGGTGTCCTTTAGTAGTGGTTTATTTGCAGCAATTAGACTATGAAGGCCTGATTTACGCTGTTTCCTCTGAACAATTGATGTTGAGATGTCTGTTACTTGAACTCTGGGAAGCATTTATTTGGGCTGCAATGTTTGGAGGATGGTAACTCTAAACTTAACCTCTGCATCAGAGGTAACTCTGGGTCTTCCATTCCTGTGGCGGTCCTCATGAGAGTCAATTTCATCATAGCGCTTGATGGTTTTTGCAACTGCACTTGGAGAAACTTTAAAAGTTCTTGAAATTTTTCAGTTTTAAAGTAATGATGCATGGTCATTTGTTTATTTGAGCTGTTCTTGCCATAATATGGACTTGGGTCTTTTAACAAATAGGGCTATCTTCTGTATACCCCACCTACCTTGTCACAACACAACTGATTGGCTCAAATGCATTAAGAAGGAAAGAAATTCCACAACTTGACTTTTAAGAAGGCACACCTGTTGATTGACATGCATTCCAGGTGACTACCTCATGAAGCTGGTTGAGAGAATGCCAAGAGTGTGCGAAGCTGTCATCAAGGCAAAGGGTGGCTATTTGAAGAATCTCAAATGTATTTTGATTTTTACTGTACATGATTCCACATGTGTTAGTTCATAGTTTATGTCTTCACTATTATTCTACAATGTAGAAAATAGTAAAAATAAAGAAAAACCCTTGAATGAGTAGGTGTTCTAAAACCTTTGTCCGGTAGTGTATGTCAGTTAAGCTTCACACCCCTTGTAAATCAGATTCATGTGATTAATTTTAAGATGTTATTTTGCCACTTAAGTTGTGATACAAACCTTATCAAAACCTAAAGGCCTATGGGCTAGGCTACATGAGGTGTGCGACTATGATTAGAAAAAGTCGCAAAGTGATAGGCTAATATTGTCACCCATCAGACTATTCTTGATTTAATCTCGTCTTTACATACACTAAATAATATGTGTAACATTTGTTTTGATTGAGATTGGAACATTATCATGCTCCTGTCGCAAAACAGGGGCAGCGGGGAAAAATACATCTAATCTATGCACTTAAATAGCTAATTGAGGACACTTTTCCCGTGGTTCATTTTCATGCCAGCCAGGTAGGCTATTACTCCTGTTGTAAAGATAAACAATGCGCTTAATATTAGTAAAGTTCAGAAATAAATATAGTAGTCCTAGCCTATTGAAAACTGATGGATCCTCCTCTTTTTAGTAGAGGCCATCACTCTGTTTTCTCGAGCAATTGCACAGCATATAGAAATGTTGCACAACATGAGCACATGGGCTCTCATGAAGTGTTTGATTACATTTTCAAACACATTCTCACTGATGTCATAGTGATTAGAGGGAAAATAGAGTGCTGAGTACCAGGCAGTTAGCAAGTTTGGTAGGCTACTGATGACCATCAGTGTGGCGTGGCGGTTACCAGTGTGGCGGTAATACAGTCACTGCAACAGCCCTAAATTAACCAGTTACATTTTGACTTGCAATGGGTGGGACCATTTATTTTTTAAAGTGACGTGTCTAGGCCTCACTACTGAGAGTGCAAGAGGTAATGAATTCATAATACAGAATAACAGTGGGTGGCGGCAATACACTAATATTCTGCCATAAAACATTGAAGAAGAAAGGGGAGCATTATAAAAGAATCAGTGTCGCTAGTAGCGTTAGCTAGCTTGTGTTGTAGTAGTGTTACAAAGGTGACAACATCTGTAGCAGCTCTTCAAGGTGGACTTCAAGGTGGATGTTGCTAATTTGTTATAGATTAACTTTCAAACTTAATTTACAAATGTCAATCATCTGGTAAGTGACACTGTTTTTTGTTGCAGCTCACTTGCTGTGAGATACCGCTTTGAAAATAAAAATATTGCATTTAAACTTTAAATCACCGGTTAGTGTGATGAACGTGATAAAATATATTTGCAATGGGAATTAATAGCTGGTTTGTTAATTTCATTTTGGAAATTAAATGGTTGTGCTTTTGTAATTGTAGGCACCATGGAACGCACAGGTATTAGGGTCGCTGTCCTTTCAGCACCATGGAACGCACAGGTATTAGGGTCGCTGTCCTTTCAGCACCATGGAACGCACAGGTATTAGGGTCGCTGTCCTTTCAGCACCATGGAACGCACAGGTATTAGGATCGCTGTCCTTTCAGCGCCATGAGCCTGTCACCTTTGATGTGCCACTGTTGTTGTCATCATTGGCGATAGTGGTGTTGGCTACAATAGGTTGTGTAAACAGTGCATTATTTTATGATGTGTGTCACATGCCGGTTCTGTCTGTGTGTACGGGAGCCCAAAGAGCGGCCAGGCTCTTTAGGCTCTTCCTTCTGTTTTTCAGCTAGAGATTTTTTCTTAACGTTAAGGATCCCAATTTTGTTTATAAGTTTTAATATTTAAACGTTAACACTCCTAATTGCAACATATGGTGCATTTGGTTTCTTGTAGGCGTAAGTAAAATACCATGTAAACTACTCGGTACCGGTGCCCCCTGTATATAGCCTCGTTATTGTTATTCTTATTGTGTTACTTTTTATTATTTTAGCCTACTTGGTAAATATTTTTTCCTTATTGAACTGCACTGTTGGTTTAGGGCTGGTAAGTAAGCATTTGTTGTATTTGGTGCATGTGGCAAATAAAGTTTGATTTGATGTCTTCTACCTGAACAGTGCACCTTGTATGTCAATGGTGACATTTCTTTTAAATGTACCTTTATTTAACCAGGCAAGTCAGTTAAGAACAAATTCTTCTTTTCAATGACGGCCTAGGAACAGTGGGTTAACTGCCTGTTCAGGGGCAGAACAACAGATTTGTACCTTGTCAGCTTGGGGATTTGAACTTGCAACCTTCTGGTTACTAGTCCAACGCTCTAACCATAAGGATACCCTAACCACTATGCTACATTAATCGATGACACAAAATATATCAAAATAAATAACCATTCTTATCTAAAATTTTCTCTTGACACATTTGTGCCTGATGTTTTGATTTGAGGGCTGTATGAAAACATTGCGAGTCCCCACTGAAGTTCAGCTTAGCTCAGATTTCCTTTTATTTTAATGAGTGGGAGGGGGAAAAAAGTATCTGCAGATAAGAGATGAGACTGTATTTACTCAGAGTATTTTTAGAACTAAGGTCCAGAATAAGTTCTTTGAATTTCTTTAACCAAGTTTTTTCTTAAATGTTCGTTTGCTGCCCACTTCTCTGTGGCACTGAAATAATGAGGAGAATTAAAGGGACACAAAGAATAATAAACCAACTAACTCCTCCTTCTCAGAGCATATCCAATCATATCTAGAAATGGCCTGATTAAAGCTTACACAGCTATGGGCCATTTCTACCATGAACACATCAGCATTCTGTTTTTCGGTGCATACTATTTTGTGATGTACTTCTCCTTTATGTGATATACTGTGTTTATCATGTGAATGGTACTCACCTCTGCAGTGATATGACATCAACACCATTGTCCCGGAAACCAAAGACCCAATCCAATTTGCATACCGCTCCAACAGATAGTGCCCACAAAGCTCCTCACTAAGCTAAAGACCCCGGGACTAACACCTCCCTCTGCAACTGGATTCTGGACGTCCTGATGGGCAGTCCCCAGGTGGTAAGGGCATGCAACAACACATCTGCCACACTGGCCCCTCAGTGGTGACATGCTTAGTCCCCTCCTGTACTCCCTGTTCACCCACGACTGCGTGGCCAAGCACTACTCCAACACCATCATTAAGTTTGTTGATGACACAACGGTGGTAGGCCTGCTCACCGACAACGATGAGACAGCCTATAGGAGGTTAGAGACCTGGCAGTTTGGTGTCAGGACAACAACCTCTCTGTCAACGTGAGCAAAACAAAGGAGCTGATCGTGGATTACAGGAAAAGGAGGACCGAACACGCCTCCATTCACATCGACTGGGCTTTAGTGGAGCAGGTTGAGAGCTTAAAGTCCCTCGGTGTCCACATCCTCAACAAACTATCATGGTCCAAACACCAAGACAGTCGTGAAGAGGGCACGACAATGCCTATTCCCCCTCAGTAGAATGAAAAGAGTTGGCATGGGTCCCCAGATCCTCAACAGCTGCACCATCGAGAGCATCTTGACTGGTTGTATAGTCGCCTGGTATGGCAATTGCTCGGCAACTGACCGTAAGGGTAAGGCGCTACAAAGGTTAGTGCGTACGGCCCAGTACATCACTGTGGCCAAGTTTTCTGCCATCCAGGACCTCTATACTAGGCTGTGACTGAGGAAGGCCCAAAAAATTGTCAAAGACTCCAGTCACCCAAGTCGTAGACTGGTCTCTCTGTTACCGCACGGTAAGCGGTAACGGAGCGCCACGTCTAGGTCCATAAGGCTCCTTAACAGCTTCTACGCCCAATCCAAAAGACTGCTGAACAATTAATCAAATGGCCACCCGGACTATTTGCATTGACACCGCCTCCCTTGTTTTTACACTGCTGTTACTTACTGTTTATCATCTCTGCATAGTCACTTTACCCCTGACTACATGTACATATTACCTAGACTAACCTGTACCCCCACACATTTACTCAGTACCGGTATTCCCTGTATATAGCCTCGTTATTGTTATTTTCTGTACTTTAGTTTATTTAGTATATCAAATAAAATAAATGTATCAATGTCTCCCCATGTGTATAAAGCATATTTTGTAGTCTATATTCCGCCATGGACTACAATCAACCCCCTGCCTTTTGTAAACAGTCCAAGTCCTGTTGACACTGGTCACACCATTAAACTAGCCTTCCTCTTGGCCACTAGCACTCGATTAAAATACCTTGCTATGGCAGGATGAAAATTCACTTGCCTTTTCAGGATGTCGCACAGGATCACATTTAAAGTGTTGCTCATTCATTGCACAGAAATACAAACAGCTATTGGAGCTGCAGAGTGGATTGGAAGACAGGCTAACGGACACACAGGGCACATCCCCAAGGCTCCTGGCACCACAGAGAAACACTGAACCGCAAGTAGACACGCAGAGGGGTTAGTCTAAGACAGTGGTTCCCAAAGTTTTTATAGTCCCGTACCCCTTCAAACATTCACCCTCCAGCTGCGTACCTCCTCTAGCACCAGTGTCAGCGCACTCTCAAATGTTGTTGTTTTCCATCATTGTAAGCCTGCCACACACTCTATATGATACATTTATTAAAACATAAGAATGAGTGTGAGTTGTTGTCACAACCCGGCTCGTGGGAAGTGACAAAGAGCTCTTACAGGACAAATAATAATAATCTATAATTTTGCTCTTTATTTAACAATTTTACTTTTAAAACCTTATTCGTTCATCAAATTATGAATAATGAAAAGGGTGTGCTTGAAAGGATGCACATAACTCTGCAATGTTGGGTTTTATTGGAGAGAGTCTCAGTCTTAAATCATTTTTCAACACAAAGTCTGTGCCTGTATTTAGTTTTCATGCTAGTGAGGGCCCAGAATCCACTCTCACATAGGTACGTGGTTGCAAAGGGCATCAGTGTCTTAACAGCGCAATTTGCCAAGGCAGGATACTCAGAGTGCAGCCCAATCCAGAAATCTGGCAGTGGCTTCTGATTAAATTCAATTTTCACAGAACCACTTGTTGCAATTTCGATGAGGCTCTCTTGTTCAGATATCGGTAAGTGGACTGGAGGCAGGGCATGAAAGGGATAAGGAATCCAATGTGTCACCCGTTTCAGGAAAGTACCTGTGTAATTGCACATCCAACACACTCAGGTGCTTTGCTATATCACATTTGACATTGTCTTGTCCGTAAGCTTGAGTTCATTTGCACACAAAAAATCATACAATGATGGAAAGACCTGTGTGTTGTCCTTATTAAATTCAGACAGAGAAGAGCGCCAACTTCTTAATCATGTCTTCAATTTTGTCCCGCACATTGAATATAGTTGCGGAGAATGCCTGTAATTCTAGATTCAGATCATTCAGGGGAGAAAAAACATCACCCAGATAGGCCAGTCATGTGAGAAACTCATCATCATGCAAGCGGTCAGACAAGTTAAAATTATGGTCAGTAAAGAAATCTTTAAGCTTGTCTCTCAATTTAAAAAACATTGTCAATACTTTGCCCCTTGATAACCAGTGCACTTCTGTATGTTGTAAAAGTGATACATGGTCGCTGCCCATATCATTGCATAGTGCAGAAAATAAACGAGAGTTCAGGGACCTTGCATTTTTACTGTAGTGTCCAATACGTCTTTCAAGCTGTCTGGCATTCCCTTGGCAGCAAGAGCCTCTTGGTGGATGCTGCAGTGTACCCAAGTGGTGTCGGAAGCAACTGCTTGCATGCACGTTACCACTCCACTATGTCAATGTGATTAGATCTTAATTATTTGACGAGGCTGCCGGTATTTGACATTGTGTTGTTATTTCACTGAACACTAGATGGTTTCATTTGATTTTTCTGTTGTTCTGGGACTGATTTGCATTTTTCGCAACAAAGTACATTAATCTCTAGGAGACAACTTGTCTCCTTCCTGAGCGGTGTGACGGCTGCGTGGTCCCATGGAGTTCATACTTGTGTACTATTGTTTGTACAGATCAACGTGGTACCTTCAGGCGTTTGGAAATTGCTCCCAAGGATGAACCAGACTTGTGGAGGTCTACAATTTATTTTCTGAGGTCTTGGCTGATTTCTTTGGATTTTCCCATGATGTCAAGCCAAGAGGCACTGAGTTTGAAGGTAGGCCTTGAAACCCATCCACAGGTACACCTCTAATTGACTCAAATTATGTCAATTAGCCTATCAGAAGCTTCTAAAGCCATGACATAATTTTCATGAATTTTCCAAGCTGCTTAAAGGCACAGTCAACTTAGTGTATGTAAACTTCTCACCCACTGGAATTGTGATACAGTGAATTATAAGTGAAATAATCTGTCTGTAAACAATTGTTGGAAAAATTACTTGTCATGCAAAAAGTAGATATCCTAACTGACTTGCCAAAACTATAGTTTGTTAACAAGAAATTTGTGGAGTGGTTGAAAAACGAGTTTTAATGACTCCAACCTAGTGTATGTAAACTTTCGACATCAATTGTACAGTGCCTTGCGAAAGTATTCGGCCCCCTTGAACTTTGCGACCTTTTGCCACATTTCAGGCTTCAAACAAAGATATAAAACTGTATTTTTTTGTGAAGAATCAACAACAAGTGGGACACAATCATGAAGTGGAACGACATTTATTGGACATTTGAAACTTTTTTAACAAATCAAAAACTGAAAAATTGGGCGTGCAAAATTATTCAGCCCCTTTACTTTCAGTGCAGCAAACTCTCTCCAGAAGTTCAGTGAGGATCTCTGAATGATCCAATGTTGACCTAAATCACTAATGATGATAAATACAATCCACCTGTGTGTAATCAAGTCTCCGTATCAATGCACCTGCACTGTGATAGTCTCAGAGGTCCATTAAAAGCGCAGAGAGCATCATGAAGAACAAGGAACACACCAGGCAGGTCCGAAATACTGTTGTGAAGAAGTTTAAAGCCGGATTTGGATACAAAAAGATTTCCCAAGCTTTAAACATCCCAAGGAGCACTGTGCAAGCGATAATATTGAAATGGAAGGAGTATCAGACCACTGCAAATCTACCAAGACCTGGCCGTCCCTCTAAACTTTCAGCTCATACAAGGAGAAGACTGATCAGAGATGCAGCCAAGAGGCCCATGATCACTCTGGATGAACTGCAGAGATCTACAGCTGAGGTGGGAGACTCGTATATTGCACAAATCTGGCCTTTATGGAAGAGTGGCAAGAAGAAAGCCATTTCTTAAAGATATCCATAAAAAGTGTAGTTTAAAGTTTGCCACAAGCCACCTGGGAGACACACCAAACATGTGGAAAAAGGTGCTCTGGTCAGATGAAACCAAAATTGAACTTTTTGGCAACAATGCAAAACGTTATGTTTGGCGTAAAAGCAACACAGCTCATCACCCTCAACACACCATCCCCACTGTCAAACATGGTGGTGGCAGCATCATGGTTTGGGCCTGCTTTTCTTCAGCAGGGACAGGGAAGATGGTTAAAATTGATGGGAAGATGGATGGAGCCAAATATAGGACCATTCTGGAAGAAAACCTGATGGAGTCTGCAAAAGACCTGAGACTGGGACGGAGATTTGTCTTCCAACAAGACAATGATCCAAAACATAAAGCAAAATCTACAATGGAATGGTTCAAAAATAAACATATCCAGGTGTTAGAATGGCCAAGTCAAAGTCCAGACCTGAATCCAATCGAGAATCTGTGGAAAGAACTGAAAACGCTCTCCATCCAACCTCACTGAGCTCGAGCTGTTTTGCAAGGAGGAATGGGAAAGAATTTCAGTCTCTCGATGTGCAAAACGGATAGAGACATACCCCAAGCGACTTACAGCTGTAATCGCAGCAAAAGGTGGCGCTACAAAGTATTAACTTAAGGGGGCTGAATAATTTTGCACGCCCAATTTTTCAGTTTTTGATTTGTTAAAAAAGTTTCAAATATCCAATAAATGTCGTTCCACTTCATGATTGTGTCCCACTTGTTGTTGATTCTTCACAAAAAAATACAGTTTTATATCATTATGTTTGAAGCCAGAAATGTGGCAAAAGGTCGCAAAGTTCAAGGGGGCCGAATACTTTCGCAAGGCACTGTATGTATGTATGTATGTATGTATAATAAAATATTCAAAACTTTTTTATTTGCTGTACCATTGACGGCATTGCACGTACCCCAGTTTGGAATACCTGGTCTAGGATAACATCACTGTCGGATAAGGAGTTCCATACTCACCAAACACAGTCCTAGCTGGCACGGACTCTCTGTTCAGCCAGAAGGACACTTGGGAGAGGATGACGGTCATAATGCATGGTAGATAGGTCTGGATCACAAAGTATCCAATCTTCCGCTTCAAATGGAAATGTGCCGTCATGACAGTGTATTCGCCTGTAAAGAGAGAGAGTGCTTTATTCATTTATACGGCCTCGACTACAGTGCCACTCTTGAAGGATAGCGTTATTTATTTACGTCCGATTCTATTCGTTTTTCACCAGTTCATATGCGAATTCATTATAATATGGATGTGGATGCTTTGGGTTGGATATGCAATGTTCAAAAAACTATGGACTTTTCAGTTCAAACAATAAGCCTATTGAATAAAGCTTTGTACATTGTAATTGTATGACCGCAATGCAAAACTAAACCTCTAACGAGGACATTCAATTATGCCAATGCCGCATGCATGACTTATAATGGGAAAATATCTCAAAGAGAACCCAAGATGAGAAGAGAAAGTTGTTTACCCACCTAATCCCAAAATATGTATTATTCCCTGTTATTTGAGAGCACTTGCAGTACTGCCTGCTTTCACCCCATTTACAGGGAGTCTTGATGCTCTCTCGCTCTCCTGTCTTCACACACACGTTATGTTCTTCTATACTCGTGGGGACCTAAAATACATTTCCATTCAAAATCACATTTTCCCTAAACCTTAACATAAACTTATCCTGTAACCCTAACCACCAACTCCTTACCCTAACTCTAACCCTAAATCTAACCCCTAAGCTTAAAATAGCCATTGTCCTCATGGGGACTTGGGAAATGGGGAGGATAATTTGCATGCCTGCCCTGATGTCTCTCTGTCGTGGATGGGGGGTAATTTGCTTGCCTGCACAAATTGTCTCTCTGTTGTAGATGGGGAGGTTAATTTGCATGCCTGCCCTGATGTCTCTCTGTCGTCGATGGAGGGAGAGAATCTGTGAGACGTGGTGGGATTTACTCCAGAGAAGTTTATGCGTGCTTCCCTGCGAGCGGGAAGACTGTAATTACAGGATGAAGATGATAATCACTCCACAGACGTAACAGACTTAAGGTCCTCTACCGCCATTGCAATCAAGTGGCTCAAACACCAAAAGATTGTGGAGCATTTTGTGTAGATTGGTAAAACAAATCCCAATTAACTGGTTCTCAATATCCAGGCTCCATGTCAACAATTTGTGGAAATTGTGCAATGGGGTAAATACTTAATTAAATTAACTAGAAAATGCCATATCTCAGACTGGCCAATAAAAAGGAAAGATGGCCAAAAGAACAGACACTGGACAAAGATATGGCTTTTTCTTAGTAACTTTGCCTAGAAAGCCAGCATCCCGAAGTTGCCTCTTCACTGTTGACGTTGAGACTGGTGTTTGGCAGGTACTATTTAATGAAGATGCCAGTTGAGGACTTGTGAGGCGTCCGTTTCTCAAGCTAGACACTCTAATGTACTTGTCCTCTTGCTCAGTTGTGCACCGGGACCTCCCACTCCTCTTTATATTCTGGATAGAGGCAGTTTGCGCTGTTCTGTGAAGGGAGTAGTTAGTACACAGCGCTGTACGAGATCTTCCGTTTCTTGGCAATTTCTCACATGGAATAGCCTTCATTTCTCAAAACAAGAAAAGACTGAGGAGTTTCAGAAGAAAGGGCTTTGTTTCTGGCCATTTTGAGCCTGTAATCGAACCCACAAATGCTGATGCTCCAGATACTCAACTAGTCTAAAGAAGGCCAGGTTTATTGCTTATTTATTCATAAAAAAAGTTTTCAGTTGTGCTAACATAATTGCAAAAGGGTTTTCTAATGATAAACTTGGATTTAAAATGTTAAACTTGGATTGGCTAAACGCAACATGCCATTGGAACACAGGAGTGATGCTTGCTGATTATGGGCCTCTGTACAGTTATGCAGATATTCCATAAAAAATCTGCCATTTCCAGCTACAATAGTAATTTACAATATTAACAATGTCTACACTGTATTTCTGATCAATTTGATGTTATTTTAATGGACTTTTTTTCTTCTTCAAAAACAAGGACATTTCTAAGTGACCCCAAACTTTTGAACGGTAGTGTACATATTATCTAAAGTACCTCGACTAACCTGTACCCCTGCACATTGACTCGGTACCGGTACCCACTGTATATAGCCTTGCTACTGTTATTTAATTGCTGCTCTTATTTTTTTACTTTAGTTAATTTAGTAAATATTTTTCTTAACTGCATTGTTGGTTAAGGGCTTTTCACAGTATTGTATTTGGCGAATGTGACATTTGATTTGAACCCTTCTGCCTCAGCCAGGGTCGGGAGGGCCAGAAACATGGATTACCCTTCACCCCTGGCTGAAGAAAACCAACAGTGCACCTCAGCCACGCTAAAGGTCCTAAACGATATCATAAGCGTCATTGATAAAAGACAGTACTGTGCAGCCATCTTCATCGACCTGGCCAAGGCTTTCGACTCTGTCAAACACCGTATTCTTATCGGCAGACTCAACAGCCTTGGTTTCTCTAATGACTGTCTCGCCTGGTTCACTAACTACTTCTCAGATAGAGTTCAGTGTGTCAAATCGGAGGGCCTGTTGTCTGGACCTCTGGCAGTCTGTATGGCGGTGCCACAGGATTCAATTTTCAGGCCAACATTTTTCTCTGCATATATCACTGATGTTGCTCTTGCTGCGTGTGATTCTTCGATCACCTACACAGACGACACCATTCTGTATACATCTGGCCCTTCTTTGGACACTGTGTTAACAAACCTCCAAACCAGCTTCAACGCCATACAACACTCCTTACGAGGCCTTCAACTGCTCGTAAATGCTAATAAAACGAAATACATACTCTTCAACCAATCGCTGCCCGCACCCGCCTGCCCCGACTAGCATCACTACTCTGGACGGTTCTGACTTATGTGGATATGTGGACAGAATATGTGGACAACTACAAATACCTAGGTATCTGGTTAGACTGTAAAGTCTCCTTCCAGACTCAGATTAAGCCTTTCCAATCCAAAGTTACATCTAGAATCGGCTTCCTATTTCACAACAAAGCCTCCTCCACTCATGCTGCCAAACTTACCCTCGTAAAACTGACTATCCTAAATATCCTTGGCTTCGGCAATGTCAATTACAAATTAGCCTCCAACCCTCTACCCAGCAAATTGGATGCAGTCTATCACAGTGCCATCCATTTCATCACCAAAGCCCCATATACTACTAAAGCCAACAGCTACTTTGGCCGCCTTTCCTTCCAGTTCTCTGCTGCCAATTACTGGAAGGAATTGCAAAAATCACTGAAGTTGGAGACTTATATCTCTCTCACGAACTTTAAGCGTCAGCTGTCAGAGCTGTACACAGCCCATCTGTAAATAGACACGTTGGTGGTGAGGGACTCTTCACTGTTCTAAAGTGGAAGAAGGGAGGTGCCCTCCCCTATAGCTTGTTAAATCCGCCACATTTGATTGGGAATGGAGTAGACCAGGGGAAGGATGCCTTTCCAGCAGATGAGCAATGCACTCTCATTCCAGAAGAAGGCAAGAGACATGGCAGCTTGACATACTCCTCTGTGGGTGCAAATGAAGATGGAGAGCCTGGTTCTAGATAGCTTCAGCCTCCTGTCGGCACTGACGCCAGCACACCCTCACTTGAGATGCTAATGTCCAATGCATCTGATGGAATCTAGGCCAATCATTTGATTTCACATTAACTTTAGTCCTCTGAGCAAGTTGACCTTTATTGAGACAAATCTGGTCCTGGAGGCAGAGCTGTGCGATTTCCACTAAATGGGCCATCTGCAAAGTCAAAATTGGCTGTATATATATATATCATTAAAAAAATAATGAAAACAAAAATATGGTCTTTTTGGTGTTTAATTTAAAGTTTTGGTTAGGATTAATGTTAGAAGTGTAGTTAGGTTTAAAATGTAATTGTATGACTTTGTGGCTGTGCCAGCTAGTGAATAATATGCCAAGCTGCCTCCAGTACATGAGTCACCCCAATAAATGCCAACCTGTGTCCTCTGATAAAGGACAGAGGGAAGGAAGCATGGGCTACAGTGCCTATGTAGGACTGATGCCATTGACCCAGGTGAGGGGGATAAAGACAAATAGATAAAGATTAATACACTTGATTGGCTAGAAAACAAACCCACAATATTTTCATTGAAGGTCCAATGCAGCCTTTTTTAATTAGATTTTTTATATCAAATCATTTCTAGGTAACAATTAAGTACCTTAATTAAGTACCTTTACTGGGTTGATTTATTATGCACACATGACTGTAATATGGCTAAATGGCCAAAATAAACAAAAACAGCTTCTTAGCAAAGCATTTTGCTAGGACCGTCTGAGAGTGTTATGAATGGGGAGAGAAAATCTGAAAACTTGCTGTAATTGGCAGAGAGGTTTGGAACTCTTATTGGTCTATTAACCTAAAGAGGCTGACATTTCAGACTGTGGTTTCAAACAGCTCTTACACTAAAGGGGCATTATCATAATTTTCACAATATTATTCCAACCTCATAGCATAATATGACCTCATATATAATAAACACAGATTAAATTCATGGAAATGTACAAATATTTACTTCTAATGTTATTTTGTCATTTTCTGTCCACACATTTGCTTTGGCGAACACCCCTCTGTTCTCTCTATGTGAGTCAATGTAAAAATATAACAAAATGAAGTGATTTGCTAGAAGTATTTTGCTGTTATGCTCGTGGCCCTATTGCAAGATGTCCCTTGCACTCAAGTACAGTCACCCAAGATGTCCCTCGCACTCAAGCCTCAGTCACCCAAGATGTCCCTCGCACTCAAGCCTCAGTCACCCAAGATGTCCCTCGCACTCAAGTACAGTCACCCAAGATGTCCCTCGCACTCAAGTACAGTCACCCAAGATGTCCCTCGCACTCAAGTACAGTCACCCAAGATGTCCCTCGCACTCAAGCCTCAGTCACCCAAGATGTCCCTCGCACTCAAGTACAGTCACCCAAGATGTCCCTCGCACTCAAGTACAGTCACCCATGCCAAATGACCTAGTTTACCCCCACGGTTGATGACACACTGACACAGTGCTGATGAACGATTCCTTTAAAGTCAGACAATCAGCAAATCTGTAGCGGGAAAATACAACAAATGGATTTTCAGCAAAGGGGGCTCCTCCGTATTTCACTTGGGAAATGTTCCGGGTGGGACTTGGGCCCAGGAATTAAATATTTTACTCACTTTCAGACTCGTAGCATCTCAGCTACAACATTTGGTTCCTTGGAAGTTGTCGGAAGGTACGTTTTTGGTTTGACATTGGTTCTGGGAATGAAGCCATACATTTTCTGACCAGATAAACAACATTTGTTTGAAATGTTCTGAGAACATTTTGCCTGTTCTATGAATGTTTATTTTTTAGGTTATAGAGAGTTTGAGAACATTTTACTCTGGTTCCTTGAAAGTTTTGCTGGGAGATTTTACTAACACTCTTTTTTATTTATTTAACCAGGCAAGTAAGTTTAGAACGATTTCTTATTTACAATGACGGCCTAGGAACAGTGGGTTAACTGCCCTGTTCAGGGCCAGAACGATTTTTACCTTGTCAGCTAGGGGATTCAATCTAGCAACCTTTCGGTTACTGGCCCAACGCTCTAACCACTAGGCTACCTGCCACTCTGAAAATACTCTGAGAATTTTGAATAACTTCCTTAATGAACTTTCACTTAATGTTTAAATAAGACTTCATAACACTGCTATAGTGGCTTATTTTGGGTTAACTTAAAAAAAACTCAAAGCACAGATAGGACACATGGAAATTCATTTCCATAGGCATGAATGATTTTTTATTGTGACACGGCATCAGCGAGATTTAAAACAATAATCTTATGTTCTCTCTCCATGGAATTAGTCCACTGCCCCACCAAGGTGGCGCTAGCATGCAATGTTTTTTGGATGATAGCAAAGCTGTTCATTTTAGTAATTTCAAAGGAAACAAGCACTCATTAAGATCAGGTGTGGCCAATTAGTGGGCGCGGCCAACACACCTGAACACATTTAACAAGATAGAGGATAGAGTTTTGTTGATGCTGAGAATGGAATGTATATGTTTTTAAATACCACTTAAAACGCTCTGAATGTTAGTGTTGTGGTTTTTATAGAACATTTTCTTGACATTCTAAAAACGGAAATTATGTATTCAAAAACTCTTACAAC
Source organism: Oncorhynchus keta (assembly GCF_023373465.1). Classification (NCBI taxonomy): domain Eukaryota; kingdom Metazoa; phylum Chordata; class Actinopteri; order Salmoniformes; family Salmonidae; genus Oncorhynchus; species Oncorhynchus keta. Next base: position 56,995,277 of record NC_068424.1, on the reverse strand, counting down.
GTTATCTGAATATTAAAGTTTTCTTAATGTTCTCGGAACAATTTGAGAACATGATATTAAATAGAACCACAAGGAAACCTTTAGGAAACATTATACTTTAATACTAAAATTCCCGTAGACAAACGTTGCTAAAGTTCTTAAATAATTTGTTAACATGACTTTAAATAGAACCATGTGGAAACCTGTACGAAGCGTTATGCTTAAGTACTGAAATTCCCACAGAACAATTTGAGAACATGACTTTAAATAGAACCATGAAGAAACTGATGTACTGAAATAACCACAGAACTTTCTCTTAACTTTCTCTTGAACAATTTGAGAACATTCACAATGTCAAACGTTCCTAGAACATTGGCAGAATTGAAATGAAATGTAATCATGTTTGAAGTTTTAGGAAACGTTCTGTTTAAAGTCATGAAACTGGAGATGAAAGAAAGGAACACCTAATTAGGTGAGGTACTGGCTAGCGGACTAGAACACTTGAAGAATTAAAGGAGAGCCGCACAGTCTAGGAGCTCAGATGCAATAATTGAATAACCTAATAACCAATGTTTCCGCATCTGAGCTCCTTGAGTGTGCGGCTCTCTTGATCTTTTTAAAGTAATGAAACGCCAAGAAAATACTTTTTTTTGGTCAAGTTTCTTAAATGTGCTGAGAATGTTCCAAAGCAATTATCCTGCATCATTCCCAGAAAGTTGTGGGAAGATTGTATGCAAAATAACCATAGGACAACATGCTCTCACCAAGCTCTAAGAAACATATGGTTCTCAGAATGTTATGTGCTAGCTGGGATTATGACTGGAGCATTTAGTTGAGATTGGAGGGCTTTTCCTGAATGAAAACAGAGTTGGGATTGCAATTGGATGTTAAAACAGCCAACAGTAGTATTCTCTACATCGTTGGAATGTAGACTTCTGGGTAATAATGGAGAGTGGGAGTCTGTTTGTCTAAGTGAAGAAGATGGGGAAGGAAAGAAGTGGGGAAAGGAGGAGGAGAAGAGATGATCAAGAGCGTTTCAAACATGTAGTGACTTGTCTGATGAGAGTGCTCCCCAGAGACGCATGTGGAGACATGCAGAGGGGGCAGATACTAATCATTGAAGACATGAGCCACCGTATTGATCCACCTGGCTGATCCATGCCATGCAACGTAGCTGTGGCTTTTCTGACCTATAATGAACTACTGTTCTGTATCTTCACAGGAGCTAGTACAGTTTGCTTTTGTTCCGATGGTGAATCATGTAATGTAGTTTAAAAAAAAGGAATATACTGTAATTCCACGAACCTTCTGCTTTCCCCTCAGTACTATACATATGTTGTAACTCCTCTTAAATTAGATGAGTAATTGCATTTTAAAATGTCATAATGTTCAATTATGAAAAACAACGTGTTAGCCAGACTCCAGCATAAACAAGCCTGTCTGTCATCTCGATGGAGTGTATGTGTCACTGTCGGTTCACTTTCTGTTCGCTAATGACTCCCTTCCATCTCCTTTGTTGAATGCTTTCCCCATCTGTTCCTATACGCAGGCTTCTTCCTTCCTGTGTTTCTGAGGCCCAGAACACCACAAATCCTAATTTAACACTCTGGTGCACTTTGGTGAGACAAGGCTCCGTTTGTGTCTTACGACAGCTCCAAAATAAGACCAGCGGCACAGCTCAGGAATAAAGAGGCGGCTCTCCTTTCAGAACGGAGCTCTCCTGTGTGTCTGAGTGAATGGCAGCTCCTACAGCTGTCCTTTTGTTTCCCATTAATGTTGCAATTAGGCACAAGTGCTCACTCGCTCCCTCCCCTCCACTCTCCTCTCCAACCGACTGAGGAGAGCAGGAGTTCTTGACTCCCGTAGGAGGCGGTGCGCCTGTGTCTCCGAAGCTTTTGTAGTCCAATGGGTCCAAAGTGGAAAGTCTCGTTTTCCGACAGTCAAAACAGAATCATCGGTTGTTGTTTTGTGCTGTTGGTTCCCCAGTTAGACTAAAATGTATTTTGGAGAAATTCTAGTCGCAGCTCCTATGAATAAACTCAGACATGCAGCATCTCCCACTGAGAAGACATGGAATAAATATTATGTCATCCTCTGTTATCCACTGTTATCCACTGGCTGAGTCAACTAACAGTACATTGCAACCTGAGTTGTTCGTACTCTTGAGGAGACTTGGCCTATCCACAGTGGGACCGTGGGAAGATTTCATAAGAACACAGACTTAGTCCTTGGTTGCACAAGCAGAATGGAAGATAAGAGTGAAATGTGATTGGTGGATTCAGTAGCCAAAACGTGTTGAGAACCACTGAACAAACCGATGCAGTCAGTAGTAGCAAGCAGTGCCTCTCACTGAAGTGGGCATCAGGAATCTTAAATGATCTGTGGTAAAAACATCCACATCTGCTCCACTAACCTTGGGCCATCTACAAAGTGATCTTGGATAAATTATGTATTTTTGTTTCTCACTTTCTTCATTTGCTGGCGGTGGTGGGATCCAGGCCTGCAGGGAGAGCTTGTGCTCATGATCTAGTTGTCTAATTGGATGAATAACCAAGTGAAGTAATATCCTGAGCGTACCTGTGCTGGACTTGATGGTTTCTTGGCCCACTGTTTGGCCGAGCAGGTCGTACTGGTTCAAACGGGAGCTCTCTCCTTCCACCACCACAGAGTCGGCAGCCTTACTAGTCCAGACGTAAGTCACCTCTGACATTGTATAGGCATCTAAGATCACAAAGGGAGTGAGGTTAACACCATCAGTGTGGTATGTGAAAAATAGGCATATGAAAATAGGGCAGTGATTCATTCTCTCTTGGGCAGTGATTCATTCTCTCTTGGGCAGTGATTCATTCTCATTTCTGATGATTAAAGAGAATAGTGTCTAATGTCATGTAACTGATTAAGGGTTGTATAATCCCCCCCCCAAATCAACTCCATGACTATGTTGCCCATTGCAAGCAAGGTCATTACATTTTGTTAGGCAAATGAAAGAAAATGACTACTGCCTTGAGAAATCAACACCGTATAAATGATATAAGATCCATATCACACCATATTAGTGTATATATATATATATATATATATATATATATATATATATATATATACACTGCTCAAAAAAATAAAGGGAACACTTTGCTGTGTCTGTCAACAACACAATGTAAGTCAATCACACTTCTGTGAAATCAAACTGTCCACTTAGGAAGCAACACTGATTGACAATAAATTTCACATGCTTTTGTGCAAATGGAATAGACAACAAGTGGAAATTATAGCCATTTAGCAAGACACCCCCAATAAAGGAGTGGTTCTGCAGGTGGTGACCAGACCACTTCTCAGTTCCTGTGCTTCCTGGCTGATGTTTTGGTCACTTTTGAATGCTGGCGGTGCTTTCACTATAGTGGTAGCATGAGACAGAGTCTACAACCCACACAAGTGGCTCAGGTAGTGCAGCTCATCCAGGATGGCACATCAATGCGAGCTGTGGCAAGAAGGTTTGCTGTGTCTGTCAGCGTAGTGTCCAGTGCATGGAGGCGCTACCAGGAGACAGACCAGTACATCTGGAGATGTGGAGGAGGCCGTAGGAGGGCAACACCCCAGCAGCAGGACCGCTACTTCCGCCTTTGTGCAAGGAGGAACACTGCCAGAGCCCTGCAAAATGACCTCCAGCAGGCCCCAAATGTGCATGTGTCTGCTCAAATGGTCAGAAACAGACTCCATGAGGGTGGTATGAGGGCCCGACGTCTACAGGTGGGGGTTGTGCTTACAGCCCAACACCGTGCAGGACGTTTGACATTTGCCAGAGAACACCAAGATTGGCAAATTCGCCACTGGCGCCCTATGCTCTTCACAGATGAAAGCAGGTTCACACTGAGCACATGTGACAGACGTGACAGAGTCTGGAGACGCCGTGGAGAACGTTCTGCTGCCTGCAACATCCTCCAGCATGACCGGTTTGGCGGTGGGTCAGTCATGGTGTGGGGTGGCATTTCTTTGGGGGGCTGAACAGCCCTTCATGTGCTCGCCAGAGGTAGCCTGACTGCCATTAGGTACCGAGATGAGATCCTCAGACCCTTTTGAGACCATATGCTGGTGCGGTTGGCCCTGGGTTCCTCCTAATGCAAGACGATGCTTGACCTCATGTGGCTGGAGTGTGTCAGCAGTTCCTGCAAGAGGAAGGCATTGATGCTATGGACTGGCCCACCCGTTCCCCAGACCTGAATCTAATTGAGCACATCTGGGACATCATGTCTCGCTCCATCCACCAATGCCACGTTGCACCACAGACTGTCCAGGAGTTGGCGGATGCTTTATTCCAAGTCTGGGAGGAGATCCCTCAGGAGACCATCCGCCACCTCATCAGGAGCATGCCCAGGCATTGTAGGGAGGTCATACAGGCACGTGGAGGCCACACACACTACTGAGCCTCATTTTGACTTGTTTTAAGGACATTACATCAAAGCTGGATCAGCCTGTAGTGTGGTTTTCCACTTTAATTTTGAGTGTGACTCCAAATCCAGACCTCCATGGGTTGATAAATTTGATTTCCATTGATAATTTTTGTGTGATTTTGTTGTCAGCACATTCAACTATGTAAAGAAAAAAGTATTTAATAAGAATATTTCATTCAGATCTAGGATGTGTTATTTTAGTGTTCCCTTTATTTATTTTTGAGTGTTTCCTTTATTTTTAATTTTTTGAGCAGTGTATATAAAGTCATCACATCTTCGTACCATGGGTGTTTTATACAGAGAGTCAGATCTCTTCCCAACCGTGGGGGTTTTATGCAGAGAGACAAATATGAAGAGGCTAAGACATTTCAAAGAGTAAACATTGACACAGTGAGTCATCAACGCCATCAGAGAATGATTTTCTCCCGCTGCCTGTCTTGCTGTGCCATGAAAACACTTAACATACAGTATTAACTCCTCCAAACATTTAAATAAGGCTTTTATTATTAATTGGCATTGGCAATGGTTGAGTTTCTTTCAATAGGCTGAAGGTTTTATAGCCAGGGGACGGCTTGCAGTGCACTTCACAACATGCAATGACATACTGACTCAGGTAGCGTTTTATTTGATTTTGGTGGATGAAGCACTAGTTTGTTTTGTTTATCATCTAAACAATAATGCATCATGCAACTGAACGAACATATCCACATTGTGTATAACAATAATATTTTCAGAATCTACTTTTCAATTAGCATAATTTCTAGAGCTCCTTCAAGAAAGTCTTTAGAATTGGGTTTTGTGGTATGGAGCAATTTAAGTGCCACCAGAAATTGAATACAAATATTTTGTTGTGCCACAATGTGCCACTCTAACTAACATCCAAGGGTAGTAGCAGCCAAAGGAGAGGAGAGCGCTGCATCGATACTAGGATGAAAACAGAGAGCTCAACTCAGCCACCAAACCCAATAACACTACCTTCTTATCTTTTTCCCAGAAGCTCAGACCAAAGCCTTTCTAAATATGTGCTGCTACTGACAGCGTGTGTTTTAAGTGAAAACATGTGTGGGCGGTGGGAGGTAATTCTACACCCTTAGTGGTTATGGAATGGTTATTGCTGTAACAAAGTTGAAATTTAAAACTCAGTGTTTGTAGCAGCAGAAACATAGTCTATTCTTATCCTGTGTCTTGTTTGGTTTTGTATCCCCTGTGTGGTTTGTTTAGTTATGGTGTGGGACTTGAGAGTGGGACTGTATGCGGGTTTAGGCTCAAATCAAATGAAGCAAGAAGATCGAATTCTGCCTCTAGGAAAAGCCACTGTGACAGTGTTGTTGACATGGAGCAGAGTGAGGAGCCGCGCTGAACGACACTGAACACAAAGGTCACAGTGGTGATTCATTCAAAACTGGTGGCCCCCCAACTAAATCAATGTGACCTACACACATACGACACATGACCTATTGTACGACTTAAACTAGACACATTTTGATTCCTGCACGAGTTTCAAATCGCATGTTCTTTTCATGAGAGTAATGCCCTGGCAACCCAGTGACGCCGTGCGTCTATGTATTTGGTATGCATTACTCACAGCTGCCAAACTTCAGGGGACATGAGTGGAAGTCCATGGGGAAGTCCTCAAGATGCATCGGACACTCTGCGTGAACCGTCAACCTAGATACAACACATAAAGCCCAATGCGTCACTGTAGCGTCCCAAAACACAGATCCAGTTGAAGTCGGAGGTTTACATGCACCTTAGCCAAATACATTTAAACTCAGTTTTTCACCATTCCTGACATTAAATCCAAGTAAAAAATCCCTGTCTTAGGTCAGAGGATCCCAACTTCATTTTAAGAATGTGAAATGTCAGAATAATAGTAGAGAGAATGACAAATTTCAGTTTTTATTTCTTTCATCACATTCCCAATGGGTCAGAAGTTTACACACACTCAATTAGTATTTGGTAGCATTGCCTTTAAATTGTGTAACGTGGGTCAAGCGTTTCGGGTAGTCTTCCACAAGCCTCCCACAATAAATTGGGTGAATTTTGACCCATTCCTCCTGGCAGAACTGGTGTAAGTGAGTCAGGTTTGTAGGCCTCCTCGCTCGCACACCGTTTTCCAATTCTGCCCACACATGTTCTATAGGATTCAGGTCAGGGCTTTGTGATGGCCACTCCAATACCTTGACTTTGTTGTACTTAAGCCATTTTGCCACAACTTTGGAAGTATGCTTGGGGTCATTGTCCATTCGGAAGACCCATTTGCGACCAAGCTTTAACTTCCTGACTGATGTCTTGAGATGTTGCTTCAATATATCCACATAATTTTCCTCCCTCATGATGCCATCTATTTTGTGAAGTGTTCCAGTCCCTCCTGCAGTAAAGCACCCCCACAATATGATGCTGCCACCCCCGTGCTTCACCGTTGGTATGGTGTTCTTCAGCTTGCAAGCTTCCCCCTTTTTCCTTCAAATATAACGATGGTCATTATGGCCAAACAGTTCTATTTTTGTTTTATCAGACCAGAAGACATATCTCCAAAAAGTACACTCTTTATCCCCATGTGCAGTTGCAAACCGTAGTCTGGCTTTTTTTATGGCGGTTTTGGCGCAGTGGCTTCTTCCTTGCTTAGTGGCATTTCAGGTTATGTCGACATAGGACTCGTTTTACAGTGGATATAGATACTTGTGTACCTGTTTCCTCCAACATCTTCACATGGTCCTTTGCTGTTGTTCTGGGATTGATTTGCACTTTTCGCACCAAAGTACATTCATCTCTAGGAGACAGAAAGCGTCTCCATCCTGAGCTGTATGACAGCTGCGTGGTCCCATGGTGTTTATACTTGTGTACTATTGTTTGTACAGATCAACGTGGTACCTTCAGGCGTTTGGAAATTGCTCCCAAGGATGAATCAGACTTGTAGAGGTCTACAATTTTTTTTCTGTTGTCTTGGCTGATTTCTTTTGATATTCCCATGATGTCAAGCAAAGAGGCACTGAGTTTGAAGATAGGCCTTGAAATACAACCACAGGTACACCTCCAATTGACTAAAATTATGTCAATTAGCCTATCAGAAGCTTCTAAAGCCATGACATCAATTTCTTGAATTTTCCAAGCTGTTTAAAGGCACAGTTAACTTAGTGTATGTAAACTTCTGACCCACTGATACAGTGAATTATAAGTGAAATAATCTGTCTGTAAACAATTGTTGGAAAAATGACTCGTGTCATGCACAAAGTAGATGTCCTAACCGACTTGCCAAAACAATAGTTTGTTAACAAGAAATTTGTGGAGTGGTTGTAAAGTTTTAATGACTCCAACCAAAGTGTATGTAAACTTCCCACTTCAGATGCATATGTTTAGTGTGTTTAGTAGTGTTAGAATGAACAAGCAATGCATTTGTACCAAAAAACATGAGTGCCTCTTTCAATCTAAATGTAGCTAAGGTTAAATCAATAATTAAGCAGGACCAGAGTTGATGGAAACCAAAGGGATACAAATGCTTATCGGGCACACTGAGCATCCCCAGATTATCGTGGGCAATTTCTGAAATATATAGCACTTTGTGCAGTGAAGATGCTCTGTGTCTATTTCCATTCCTGCCAAATGTATTATTATTATTATTATTATGTTTAACTTTATTTAACTAGGCAAGTGAGTTAAGAACAAATTCTTATTTTCAATGATGGCCTAGGAACAGTGGGTTAACTGCCTTGTTCAGGGGCAGAACGACAGTTTTTCTTTTTACCTTGTCAGCTCGGGGGTTCGATCTTGCAACCTTTCAGTTACTAGTCCAACGCTCTAACCACCTAAAGAACCTGACAATGCCGTTTCCTAAGTGATTCAATTCAAAATGGCCTCTGATTGGGCAATATTTTTCTTCTGTATTCTGAAAGCACTTGCTTGTTAAAATAATGGCCCTTTTAATAATAATAATAATAATAATATATGCCATTTAGCAGACGCTTTTATCCAAAGCGACTTACAGTCATGTGTGCATACATTCTACGTATGGGTGGTCCGGGAATCAAACCCACTACCCTGGCGTTACAAGCGCCATGCTCTACCAACTGAGCTACGGAAGGACTTTTGGCACTGAGTGAGTAAAATCTTGCAATAAAGCCACTAGCGCATTTTCAACCCTCTCTCAGCCTCATCGCAAAATGTGTATCTATAGATGAGCTATAAAACTGCACATTTTTCTCCCTGCCCCATGGCAATATGTGGAGTATTTCAGGAAATTAGCTTTAAATCAGCAACATTTTCTCTCAGCCTCATGGCAAAATGTGTAGAATGTGGGGTGGCAGGTAGCCTAGTGGTTAGAGCGTTTGACTACTAACCGAAAGGCTGCAAGATCAAATCCCTGATGTCATGACGTTGGCCTGTGGGTAAGGTTTATAACCCCCCCCCCCCATAAATACCTTTCTCCCTTCCCTCTGACTCTGAGTGACTCTTGAATAGCCTTTGTTAAGCATAGAGAGTCTGGGAACATCAAACAAGTGGGGGGAAAGGAACCATATTTTGGTAATAGAACCAGTTGAAAATGTGTTGGTACTTAATGAATATGATGTCAGTTCGGTTGTCATCTGAGACATTATGACTGATGACAGGACGACAAACTGTATCTGGGAAAGTCTACACATTCTAGTTATCAGATTCACATGGAATTGTTGTGCAATTTAAATGTTTAAATATGACACTATTTGTGAAAAGATTAAATGTAATTTTAGCTTCCAAATGAGAGATTTGGGTTTTCATAAAGTTAGAGCTCTGCTCAATCAGTGGCCTGCCCCTGTGAAGAGACATGGGTTATAAACTATGAAACACACAGTTCTCTCCCTCCACTATATAAGCCCTTGACGAAAATGTAACCTCCTGTTCCGGGTACATTAGGAAGACGGTCCGATGTCAGAAGGATTCAGATAACTACAGAATGAAGCCAACCTCCGCTTGAGCTTTGGTTGCGAATGGTATGAACTTTGAACTCTTATTCGCTACAGAAGTGATAACTCCTAGCCGTTGAGTTAGCAGCGGCCGCTGTAAACATGGGCTAGGAGAGCACAGACAGAGCATACCGTCTACCACACAACGACGACACTACAGCATATCCCGTTCACCACCAGAGACACTCTTCAAAGGACAAAGGACTCTGTTGGGCAACACAGCCTTCCATCTACCACCAACCTATTGAAGCGCAGCTCAGAGTAAATATTTATTGCATTTTCCTTTTCCAAATGGGCGGTAATTTAGAATGCATAAGATTCTGTATTTATGATAGAGTAGCTGCCTACGGCCCGATAGAGACATAGCTTCTCCCTTTGTTCCTCAAGTCTTCCCGCTCTTTCACTCAAACCCAACCCCCGTTATTTGTGTAACCAGCTGTCAAATCTGTTCTGCCCGCTAAGGACGTTTTACTTTATGACATAATTTGTAATCAAAGTATGATTCATTCTGTGTATATGTAATTCTGTGTGATTAGTTAGGTATTTAGTAAATAAATACTGTAATTAAACCCAATTTTGTATTGCTGATTCAACTTGTTAGCCAGGGTTCGTGCAGATAACCAAGAATTTACAACTTTCAGATGAGACTGAAATATATTGACTGATTAATATTGACTGCTATTGATGTAAAATATTACTAGGTCTTTCAGAGTTTATTCGGAAGATAACAGCTCTATAAACACTCTTTCGTGGTGCCCCGACTTTCTAGTTAATTACATTTACATGATTAGCTTAATCAGGTCATATTAATTACAGAAAAAGGATTTTATAGAATAGCATGTCATATCACTTAATCCGGCATAGCCAAAGACACGACACTGAGCAGACAAGGTAAAAATCTGTCGTTCTGCCCCTGAACAAGGCAGTTAACATTGGAAATAAGAATTTGTTCTTAACTGACTTGCCTAGTTAAATAAAGGTAAAAATTAAATAAATTATCTATAACTGAGATGTAATGAGATGTGTTTGGGTTGAGGTGACATTGGGGAGACTGGTACTCCTGTATTTTCCTGTTCCATGTTAATTGTAAGGCCCTGAGACAGACTAGCGTCCTGTCCAGGGGGTGTACTTGTACATCAAGCTGCCTCACGCTACAGAAACAGGAGATAGGCTCCTATGAGCCGTTCTGACTCCCACAAGACAAGGCTTTTACTTGAAAGAACACAAGCTAAACCTGCTACGTTAATAACATTTCATTAAACTGTATTTTCCCTGGCAACCCAGTGACCCTGTGTAGTTGCCTCATGGTGTAAAGCAGGGTGCCATCGTCTTGAATCCTCAGTAGTTTATTGGGCATGGTCATGTTGTGAGCCACTGACTTCTTCCCATTGTGGAAGAACGTGTCTGGCGTCCATATTTTACTGGCCATCAAGTTGTTCAGCCGCAGTATGTTCATGGGCCCGTCGAATTTTAACCTCTCGTCTTTCCAGCTTTGCCGGAAGAACACGTCTATGGTGTATTCCTGTGGGAAGAAATAACATTGTGGCTACAATCGACAACAATCACACAGATGAATTTCACAAATTAATATCACAGGTACAGACAATGCCACCATAAATGAATCTCCACATAAACATAGCAAACGTAATATTTCTGCACTGTGAATATGGAATACCTGCTCCTTAATTTTTAAATAAAGTGACACTTCTAACGATGCCGTACTATCCCTACTATATATATATTTTTTATATGAAGCAGATAAACAACACAAGCAGCGCCTAGCGAGAGGCTTTGAAGATATCCTGTGGTAAACCAAGGTGGATGGCACCCTCTCTCTCCCTTCCACTCCAGGCTGTGCATCCCATATAACATACATTACTGACTCACTGCGCCTCCTGCATGCACTTGGGCCTGCCATTTATCCACACTGGATGTTTTTTCTCCCGGTGATTTATTTCAGAGTGGAGCAGCCTCTACAAGGTGAGGTCCCTGGTCTTAGTGTACTGTCTACCTACCACGCCTGTCCGACTCCACTGACCATGTTTACATGTGCACATTGTTCCGGATAGTAGCTAATCTCCCGCTTAAGGTCTTATCTGGGATAAGAGGTTTACATGCACGTTTGATATCCCACTCATGAGTGTCCCTGTATCCATGAATAAACAGAATATTCCTAATTTAAGTGTGTGGGTTAAATTGAATAGTAATTGAAATATGGACACCTGCTGTAGGCCTATAATCTCTCACATGTAGCGTTATCTAATATTAACTCCTGCAGAATTATGCATTTCTTGCAGTGAAATTATACAACAAATGTTAATTTTGTCTTGGGAACATATTATTTCTTTCTTTCAGCATCTCTTGAGAAAATGTGAATGTTTGTGTAATGTGTTCTCTTTGACACTGTTATGCAAAAAGGCAGTTTTTCAACCACAGAAAATATGCACGAAGATGACTTGAGGTCTTATCAAGAAATGTGTTATCGTTTTCTCAGCTTTTCATTTCCTTAAAACTGGTCAAACTGATGATATTTTGGACATTTTGCACAGGACCAATCTTTCCACTGTTGCGTTTTTCCCCCACGGCCCCTAAACAAAACAGATAACTTCACCAGTGTTAACTAGATTACTAATGCATTCAGTCTATCGATGTAAGATATTATTCTGCTGAGCACTACATTATTTAGTCTTCTGGGGCAACAAGTTATGAAGAGAAGAAGAGAAGCTGAGAAGAAGAGAAGCTGCATGAATCAAACTATAGTTGACAAGCAAATGTCAGAAATTGTAAGCAGAGACTTGTCTCAATTAGGGGTGAAAGTTGCCAGTAGTAAATTATAGTAGGCTAAATTATTCTGGTGGATCGAACTACGCAGGTAGCCTACTTTTTTAACTGATTTATTTGACAATCAAATGAAAACATCACACAACACCCATGAAATGCCAAACAGCCTGTCCCGACTGCAAAAGCAACAGTAAATAGGATAAGATGTTTACATGCCACACTATCCTGTCATAGATCATCATATCCCAGGAATCTAATCCGTCCGTCTCCAAATCCTGCCCTCAAGAGGATACCTGGCTTGTTAAGGGCTCCAGGGCAAACGGTATTGGAAGAGGTATGTGTTTTGGTGTGTTCAAAATCATATGAGCTGGGAAAAAAATACAGTATAGGCCTTAGGTGTGAGGTCCAGTATATTACATCTTATGAGACCATATGGGTTAATTCATCATTCTAACTTTAACCACTAGCAATTTGATGGCAACATAAGATAATGTATTATGTGCTTTATATATTTTACATGCAGCTTGTGTAGTCCACTGGACAATCTTTTGGATTTCCCTACTATGTTGAGTTATCGTTCATATATCCCAGCTACCAACAACCATGTACAAATCCTTATTGTATAAATGCTAAGCACAAATGTTAATAAATAGGAATACAGTTAGTCTCCCTAGGATTTTAAGTCATGGCTGCATCAAGATCATTGTACACATCTTACATTATTGCTCCTTGCCATGATATGGGACACTCGCCTAGTGAATACTTAATAGTTGTCCGTAATGTATATTTTGCTATTCCATTAATGAGCTTTTGAATTCTGCATTGCATTTCAAACATCATAAATGTTTAATCATTAGCAGCGGAACCATAATGTTCCTTTACAGAATGGCTTGCTCTGAATATTGTCGTTTTAATAAAGGGTGTGTGTTTTATTTCAAAAACAAGCCCGATATAAATTAAGTAGTGAGTTGAATAAAGAGTAGATCTTCAATCATTCATAAGACAAAATTGTCGAAGGAAGAGGGAGAGAGAGTCCAATCAAAAACACATATTTTGACCAATGGGTAAAATATGTTACTTGTGTAGATACTCCTCTAAGAAAAGCAATGGTCAAAACCCCATGTCTATATCATAATATGTTTAAAGGTTATTGGAGCTTTAGGGTGCCCCAATTTAGGGTGACTAAATCAATGGAGGCCAGAGAGAAAAAGTGGTAAAAATTCAGGAAAATTGCATCGCTGAATTAAGGCTACCTGACAGGCTCACTTTCCCATTAAATTTGTCATCTTTCCTCTTAAATCCACAGGACATAAAACAATATAGAGGTAAGAAGTATATCGATCTTGAGACATGACATTTTTGTATACGCTTTTCATATGAACTTGAAATTCGTTATTTTTTCAAAGATTTCTCACAAAAACAAGCATCTGCCTTCACCAAGCTTTTCTATTTTCAAAGCCTTTTACATGTAATACATTTTGTGTCATGCAAATGTGGCTTTAAGCAATCCGCAGAAACAACTTTGAAGATGACAACCACAAAATATTAAATCCTCAAAATGTTGTTACGGGAAACCTGCCAACTGGTTAGGTTACAAAATCAGACTTTCTAGATTTAATGTTAATTAATGATATGTTAGAGAAAGACCCAACTGAACGATTCAGAGCATGGATAATCATATTTGTCTGGGTAAAATGTATTTTCTAACATAAGGAAATGAAATTTCATCCCCAAAGTGTATTTTCACCCTAAAATGTGTCAATGTGTTTGTCATGAGGGGACAATAATGCATGGGGATGAGCTCCAGGAAAGAAACATTTACGGACAATTCTGCCCTTGAAAAAAAACGAAGAAAACATTAAAAGAAGGGAATGATAGGAGAATCTGAGATATATATATATATATATATATATATATATATATGTTGCTGTACCAAACGGAGGCCGGACAGTAAAATGGCAGTCAGGATGAAAAAGAGTAGAACATTGTATCTAAGGTAGAGACACAATGGGAATATAGACCAAATCTTAAGGAGTCAGGGTTACTGGGGCTTTGATGCTTCACTAGAGCCAAGCTAAGCTGCTTGGAACGAACACAAACACCGGTCCCATTCATTTGGCACCAAACTGAAGAAAACATACCGAAACAGGAATGGGCAAACGGAACATGTTTAATAAGAAACGCTCCTTTTTATTTTCAGTTGCAAAACGTTTTGATATGGTGTGCCCCAATGAATACGACCAAGACTAAGTGGTCCAAATAAGTGACAAAAAGGAAAATGGTGCCAAGGTTTTGCAATGAAGCGGTAAACAAAACACCTGGAATGACAAAATCATGATTTGTTTATTCTGTGTTGTTGTGTAGTATTTAAACTAAGTGCTTAGTTCCACCAAAGCTCTGTGTAGTACCATATTATCCTGTTGTAAGAATGGTTTAGGCTATTTACTCCCCAATTCAATTGTAAAACACTACAGAAACTAATCACAAGAACCAATTTGGTCCTTTACCCTCCTATCTTGTTTATCACAATTGAGTTTTCATGGTTATCAGTTGCAGAGACTTCTGAATAGTGGTACAATGATTTAGATAAAACTGATTTCCCCTACATACAGATACGCTATTTTAAATGTAAAAGTTTCTCATAGCAGGAAAATAATCCGGATTAGAATTAATGAACTTTTTTGTTAAGTGGAAATGACAAACTTTAGAAGCCTTTTTAAATCTTGAACACATTACACGTTTACTTTCTATGATGAATGTGTAACCAGGCCAGCCCAGCACAGCTCAGTTTGGGAACAAGGTACTCGTAAGATTAGAATGTGGTCTCACCATGTCTGTATCAGAAACTGGGCCAAAGCTGGTGACGTAGACATTTGTATTCACCTCTGTTATACGATCTGAAAAACATAAAATATCATTAATATAGAACAAACAAAGGCTGGAAAAAATACTATTATTACAGATCTAAGAAGAACTGTAGCTCGTCTTTTGAGTGGTACTTCCCTGCCGTGCAATAAAATATCACTTAGACGTTTACTCCAAACAACACCATCCTATCAGGCCTGCCTGTAACACCATACTATCAGGCCTACCTGTAACACCATCCTATCAGGCCTGCCTGTAACACCATCCTATCAGGCCTACCTGTAACACCATCCTATCAGGCCTGCCTGTAACACCATCCTATCAGGCCTACCTGTAACACCATCCTATCAGGCCTGCCTGTAACACCATCCTATCAGGCCTACCTGTAACACCATCCTATCAGGCCTGCCTGTAACACCATCCTATCAGGCCTACCTGTAACACCATCCAATCAGGCCTACCTGTAACACCATCCTATCAGGCCTACCTGTAACACCATCCTATCAGGCCTACCTGTAACACCATCCTATCAGGCCTACCTGTAACACCATCCTATCAGGCCTACCTGTAACACCATCCAATCAGGCCTACCTGTAACACCATCCTATCAGGCCTGCCTGTAACACCATCCTATCAGGCCTACCTGTAACACCATCCAATCAGGCCTGCCTGTAACACCATCCTATCAGGCCTGCCTGTAACACCATCCTATCAGGCCTGCCTGTAACACCATCCTATCAGGCCTGCCTGTAACACCATCCTATCAGGCCTGCCTGTAACACCATCCTATCAGGCCTGCCTGTAACACCATCCTATCAGGCCTGCCTGTAAAACCATCCTATCAGGCCTACCTGTAACACCATCCTATCAGGCCTACCTGTAACACCATCCTATCAGGCCTGCCTGTAACACCATCCAATCAGTCCTGCCTAAAGCACCATCCTATCAGGCCTGCCTGTAACACCATCCTATCAGGCCTACCTGTAACACCATCCAATCAGGCCTGCCTAAAGCACCACCCTATCAGGCCTGCCTGTAACACCATCCTATCAGGCCTGCCTGTAACACCATCCTATCAGGCCTGCCTGTAACACCATCCTATCAGGCCTGCCTTTATTCAGAGCGAGTGAAAACAGTACACACATTTCTCTTTCTCTCCTGAGTTCCTCTTTCATTAAGTTAATCTCTAACATGCTTGGGTAATTTCTTTAAAAAGCTTTCAGACTTTACGACTATGTTATCCACTCTCTGCTGCACACACACACACACACACACACACACACACACACACACACACACACACACACGTGTATTCTAAAGAGCTTCTCATTGGCCTAAAAATAACGTGAGTGCTCTCATACAAGGTGTCTAGGCGAGGCAAAACAGGCCCAGTGCGCTCACCGATCCCTGTTCACTGCATCTGCTGACAAAATGCATCCAGACATGTAATGGATATGCTTAGTTATTTATGAAGTCGTGCATATTGAGAGGAACAGGCGGATCGGTGGGAAATGTGTGCAATAAATGTAACAATACATACACTGGATTGCATTATAAAGTAGGTGTTTGCATGTGTAAACCAGACACGTGCAGACACACAATAAATGAATAAATACAATCGGAGGAGTAGAAATCTGAAATATGACACCAGTGACCCCAATGTACCCCGTCTTAATGCACTGTTTTAATGTGAAGCCTTTACAATGTGGTGATACCATGTTTATCCTGTGGATAGAGATCCTATAATATACTGCTCTATGATTCTATGGTCATACCTACAGTCAAGAACTCCATAGAACCAGATCATCACCCATAACAGCGGACACAACAGCAGACGTGCTGCGTGTTCATATTCGATGGGACATTAAACCAAATCGTGAAAAAACAAAACAATTACAGTGTTACGTACAAATGATGCAAATGATGCATAGCCCAAGTACAAAAGGAGCATCCCTTGGGGACAAATCACTTGTTTATTACATAGAAAAGAATCCTGGGTGCATTTGAATCCCGAAGATGCGAGGCCACTTTATTTATCGTACCATGTAGTGCAGGTTCACTTCTTCAGCTCAGACGGACCAAAGCGAGTGGTTTAGTCATGTTTACTTATAGCTTGTCATTTATGTGATTTAGAGTTGTCAATTGTCTAACTAAACGACAATAGTAAACACCCAAACTGAAGATGTGTGCACTATTTATAGTTGAATACAAAAATAGCATCTATCGAAAGTGAGATATTTTTCTTTCAATTAATGTAGAACAGGGTTGAATTAAGAGAAAAGGGTTGACAATCATACCCATCCTTCTTTAACTCTATATTAAGGACAACTAAATGAACTAGGAAGCATGTATATGACCTGCCTGGAAGGTAAACTTTAGATATCCTCCAATATCGCTGCTCTGAATGACATGAATCGTTCCACAATACTGTGTTGACAGAGGATACAAATCATTAGTTAGGAGTGTCAGGAATTCAGGCGATTCCCTAGGTACATATGTGAGGGGGTGGGGTTGTGTGCTCCTGACCCTCGTACGGACCAGTGAGCAGCTTGCCCTGGTTAAATAACCAGACTGGAAACCCAGAGAATTAAAGGGGCAGGTTTGCAGGCTATTCTGCTGCTGGATTGGGTAGTCTTCAAAAACAGCTCACCCACACAGCTTCTGTTTTAGCGATTAGTAGTGACGTTGTTTCGGCTAGTGGTTACAATACATTTAAAGAAAACCTGGACACAAAGCAAAGAGAACTCTTGGAGAAATTCTGTGGGGAAAATGTAATGCACTTTCTAAAGAAAGGCAGACACTATTAATCTGCATCATGAAAATATTCAGTTCTTTCTTTCAAATACAAGTTAAATGACTCTCTGGCATCCAGCGTCTGTCAAACAGATGGCAAAACAAATGCAGCTTAGGCATCAATTCATATTTTCTTCATAAGCCACTCAATTTTGGGTTACAGAAGTCTACAGATGATTCCGTACCTCTAGCCATGAAGACATTTTTCCCCATAGAGAAAGTATGTCAGTGCTACTGTACCACATACTGCCATCCAGGCCTTTCCCCGACACCAAAGACTATCACCATATGGCTGATGCTGTTCTGGGCTAATGGACTCTTGAATATCTGTTTAAATGTAAAATGACACCAGATCCTGTGGGAGGCCCAGTCTCTTTTTCCAGGTCAGTTGCCACTAATTCACCCCATTGATTTATCATGTTCTGTGTTGTTTAACATCACACCTAGAGACTCATTCACCTTCAGCTCAACCTTCCTCTAGAAGGCAGCATGATCATTATGTGAAGATTTCTGCAGACAGTGTTTGGCTTTTTATTAGCTTGTTAAAGGCTAGAACACACACACACACACACACACACACACACACACACACACACACACACACACCTCTCGGAGGAGGGAACGCAACACCATGCTACACTCAACTCCCCGTGGAGTGAAAGAGGTATGTGACTCTAGGTGTGGGTAAGGATGACTGAGCCAGAGAATTTTACAATTAAGAGGGAATTTATTCCTTCACACCGTAATTTTGGGAAAAAGGGTCTGGATGGAACCAAAGCAAAGAAAGTTCAAGTTAAAGAGCCCCTCTACTACATTACCTACCTACCCACTACTTATCTATTCTTAACGCCAACTGGCTTGCTAACAAAAAAAACAGGGGGTGATCCGTCCAGGTCTTACATACATATATATAGGTCTTACAGGTGTGCATAGACAAAGTCCATACTACGGATATATGCATGCCCACAGTCCTCTTGCCTAAGCACTCCCAAGGTGTCTTCCCCGTCCCCCCTGGGAACAAAAAATAATTACTAACGTAATTAATTTAAATAATCAAAACACAGTCCTTGTGACAAAAACATACCTCAGCAGGACCAGTTACAAAATACTTTACAAAAACCTGTCTGAGCAAAAACCAACACAGGACATCAAAGAAGCTCTATTTGAGCAACAACCAACACAGGACATACCAAGAAGCTCCCCCTCCTAACAAAGGAACACTGGATTGTAAAAATGCAGAAGGAGTCTGTAATTGAAGACAGCTGTATCCTTTGATGAGAGGGCGGGGTCAGAGCTCCAATTATCGATAATTCGACCAATCAGCTGCTTTGGGCTTCAAGAAGCCATCCTGAAACACATACATACAAATAAACCCACAACACAGAAACTGGGGAACGTAACACACACACGGTGAGGTGTCCAGGGGGTGAGAGATGACTCCTGGGTGTAGCTAGCCACTAGCCCCATACATAGTTAATTACATGGTCAACAATGAGACGTCTGATACATCAACCAATGTCCATGATGACGCCTGAGGGCCGGTGGGTGTTCCATCACACAACACTTCCCCATCAGAATGTGTTCCCCTTAATGTCTGTATCAGTGAAATTTTGGAGCTAAACTGTGAAAATATGAACCCTTTGTGGTCAATTTTATTTATGAACAAATGACACAAAGAAAAACATGGATGTCGCAGTAGAGTCTTTAAAGACAATATTACCACAACTATTCAGGTTACTAGTACTGTATCTCTGTTGACAGTAGCATGGTATCATGTTACTAATATCTCTGACACTAGCAAGGTATCAAGTTACTAGTACTGTATCTCTGTTGACACTAGCAAGGTATCAGGTTACTAGTACTGTATCTCTGTTGACACTAGCATGGTACCAGGTTACTAGTCTTTAAGGAATACCTAGGATAGGGTAAGTAATCCTTCTCACCCCCCTTTAAGATTTAGATGCACTATTTTAAAGTGACTATTCTACTGGATGTCATAAGGTGAATGCACCAATTTGTAAGTCGCTCTGGATAAGAGCGTCTGCTAAATGACTTAAATGTAATGTAAATGTAGTACTGTATCTCTGTTGACACTAGCATGGTATCAGGTTACTAGTACTGTATCTCTGTTGACACTAGCATGGTATCAGGTTACTAGTACTGTATCTCTGTTGACAGTAGCATGGTGTCAGGTTACTAGTACTGTATCTCTGTTGACAGTAGCAAGGTATCAGGTTACTAATATCTCTGACACTAGCAAGGTATCAGGTTACTAGTACTGTATCTCTGTTGACACTAGCATGGTACCAGGTTACTAATATCTCTAACACTAGCAAGGTATCAGGTTACTAGTACTGTATCTCTGTTGACACTAGCAAGGTATCAGGTTACTAGTACTGTATCTCTGTTGACACTAGCATGGTATCAGGTTACTAATATCTCTGACACTAGCAAGGTATCAGGTTACTAGTACTGTATCTCTGTTGACACTAGCAAGGTATCAGGTTACTAGTACTGTATCTCTGTTGACACTAGAATGGTATCAGGTTACTAGTACTGTATCTCTGTTGACACTAGCAAGGTAACAGGTTACTAGTACTGTATCTCTGTTGACACTAGCATGGTATCAGGTTACTAATATCTCTGACACTAGCAAGGTATCAGGTTACTAGTACTGTATCTCTGTTGACACTAGAATGGTATCAGGTTACTAATATCTCTGACACTAGCAAGGTATCAGGTTACTAGTACTGTATCTCTGTTGACACGAGCATGGTATCAGGTTACTAGTACTGTATCTCTGTTGACACTAGCAAGGTATCAGGTTACTAGTACTGTATCTCTGTTGACACTAGCATGGTATCAGGTTACTAGTACTGTATCTCTGTTGACACTAGCATGGTATCAGGTTACTAGTAATGTACCTCTGTTGACACTAGCATAGTATCAGGTTACTAGTACTGTATCTCTGTTGACACTATCATGGTATAGGGTCATTTTGTCAACTCACCGCCATAAGAGTTGTCCAGTACAATGTCCAGTATTTCTGTGTTAATATTTCCAAACAAATGGATTCTTTAGACATTCAGAATAGTGAAAAAATGCATACTGAGGGAAAATAGAGACTCTCTACAAATTATTACTAACCCAAACACAGTGGGGGGAAAATTAACCTTCTAAGCCATTAGAGAAGGGCTCAGGATTGATAAAATTATGATTATGATAATACAGTGCCTTCGGAAAGTATTCAGACCCCTTGCCTGCTTCCATAGTTTGTTACGTTACAGCCTCATTCTAAAATTGATTTTTAAAAACCCTCATCAATCTAAACACAATACTCTATAATGACAAAGTGAAAACAGTTTTTTTATTTTTTTATTTTGCAAATGTATTAAAAACCTTATTCGGATAAGTATTCAGACCCTTTGCTATGAGACTCGAAATTTAGATCAGGTGCATCCTGTTACCATTGATCATCCTTGAGATGTTTCTACAACTTGATTGGAGTCCACCTGTGGTAAATTCAATTGATTTGGCCATGATTTGGAAAGGCAAATACCTGTCTATATAAGGTCCCACAGTTGACAGTGGATATCAGAGCAAAGACCAAGCCATAAGATTGAAGGAATTGTCTGTAGAGCTACGAGACAGGATTGTGTCGAGGCACACATCTGGAGAAGGGTACAAGAACATTTATGCAGCATCGAAGGTCCCCAAGAACACAGTGGCCTCCATCATTCTTAAATGGAAGAAGTATGGAATCACCAAGACTATTACTAGAGCTGGCCTCCTGGCCAAACTGAGCAATCGGGGGAGAAGGGCCTTGGTGAGGGAGGTGACCAAGAACCCAATGGACACTCTGATAGAGAGCAAAGTACAGAGCAATGTACAGAGAGATCCTTGATGAAAACCTTCTCCAAAGCACTCAGGACCTCAGACTGGGGCAAAGGTTCACCTTCCAACAGGACGATGACCCTAAGCACACAGCCACGACAATGCACAAGTAGCTTCGGGACAAGTCTCAATGTCCTTGAGTGGTCCAGCCAGAGCCTGGACTTGAACCCGACCAAAAATCTCTGGAGAGACCTGAAAATATCTGTGCAGCGTCGCTTCCAATCCAACCTGACAGAGTTTGAGAGGACCTGCAGAGAGAAATGTGAGAAGCTCCCCAAATATAGGTGTGTCAAACTTGTAGCGTCATACCCAAGAAGATTCAAGTCTGTAATCACTGCCAAAGGTGCATCAACAAAGTACTGAGTAAAGTGTTTGAATACTTATGTAAATCTAATATTTCAGTTTTTTTATTTGTATAGATTTGCAAAAAATTCTAAAAAACAGTTTTTGCTTTGTCATTATGGGGTATTGTGTGTAGATTGATAATGGGAAAAAATATTTAATACATTTTAGAATAAGGCTGGAAAATGTGGAAAAAGTCAAAGGGTCTGAATACTTTCCAAATGCACTGAATAATAATAATAATTTCAGTGTGTTCTGATTTTAATCTCTTCAGTTTTTGTTGGAAAGGAAATGGCTAACACTGAAGAGAAAAATATATCAAATCAGGATTTTTCTTTGTTGGTCTCTGGGGAGATAAATAGCGAGCTAAGTCAGCCATTCAACTGTATTAGGGCAACATTTTGGAGTGACAGTGGAATCAAGCGGTCACATTTTGACTTAATGAGCGGGACTGTTTTTACAGAAATGTATGGAAACTTCTACCTTCTTCAAGGTCACCAGGTCACTGCGCAACAGCGAGCAGTAGTTTTCCCACAGTCTAGCTAGCTAGCTTTTGTTATTGGCTAGTTTGCAGCAGGTGTTATCAAAGAGGATGTTGTTGCTAATTTGTTAGCTTCTCACTTTTCAAGAATACATTTCAAAAATAAGTTATTTTTAAATTATCATTATCTGGTGAGTGGAACTGTGTTTGTTTTTTTGCAGAGCGCTTGCTATTGTTAGCCATCTCTTTTAAAATAGCTTGTGTGTGAAACAATGCTGCATTTAAATAAATTGGAACTGACAATATTTTAGCAACATGAAATCTTAAAATCTGTATACATTTATACACCCCCAGGAAGAATATGAAACCAAAAAGAAAGATTCTGACAAGCGACCTGTTAGATATGGTCATGTTTACGTGTTCATAAATTCTTAGAATGTTTGGGAAATGCGTACTGTATATTAAGACATTTGTGAAAATTCTATTGCAATATAGAATGGGAAAGTTGCTGTGCGTTTGGACAATTAATAAACACTGGTGTAAATAAAACCGAATAAAAACATCTGTCTTGTCTAAGACAGGAGTCCACCAGACTGGTGCACTATAGTCAATCAGAGCTACAGTAGACCTTTATACAAACAAGCCATTTGCCAAACAGGCCTGCCATCATTCACTTTGAACTAGACTGGCAGTCGCAACAGCGCAAATTTAGATCATTAGAGCGCATTCACCAAAAGCCACAAAATAGACCTGAATGGATTTCTGCGAATGTGTAAACACCACGGGAGTCTTCTTACATTTGGGAACTTTACAGTTCTATTGATCAAACAATTATGAAGACGTAGGCTCTCTCTCCCCCAGTTAGGTATATCAACAACAACTAACATTAATGCTACCCAAAGCAGGATGAGCTAAAATCGAACGAAGGAACATTAGATAAACCCTCAAAATTTTTCAACTAGTTGGCCGTCAACATTGCACTGATAGACCATGGGGAATTGCAGCCCCCTTGTCCTTCTGCAGCCCCTTTGTCCTTCTGCAGCTTGCCTGCCAATGCATGCTTGTCCAAACCAAGCACCCTAACTAACTGGCTAAAGTTAGCTAGCTTGCTGGCTTGCTACTTCCAGACCCAAATGAGAAAACACCTCACTCTGACCATTCTACTTGGCGTATCAGAGCTGGTTAGGCTGTTTACATGTCATCTAGAGTGTTCTTGACTAACTATGACTTTTTTTGCAGGTGTTCGTAAATTCATCAGTTGTTCTGTGCTCTGGCACACTGAGACGAGAGTGCTCTGAAATCAGAGTAACGTTAGATAGCCAGAGTAAATTTGCAAACACAAGAGATATATGAAAACAGTCATTCAAGTGTTTGTTAGCTACCCAAATGATACCTGCATCTCTAGCTGTGTATAGCCACCAAAAAACGATATGAGGGGTGTCTTGTTTTGCACACGTTGTACAAAATAATGAAATGCAGTGCTACAGTATAATTCTTAACGTAGCTCTTTATTAGCTAGCTATAACTGGCATGTTCACATATCGCCAACCAGGATCATTCTGACCATGACCTAACCATTTGGGTGGTCTTAACCAATCATAGCACAGTATGATATGGCGGTAAAATGCATCCAATTACAATTCAGTAGGTTTACACATGAATATTACATCCCCCTTCTTTTAAAACAAAAGAAAAATGTTTACATATTCTAAGGGTTTCTTTTGAATACATGCTCTGTAGTTTGAACTCAAGGTAAGTAAACATTTATATTCCATACCACACCAACTGAATCAATATAGACTCTGAAACAATGATCCAACATACTGTTACTTTTCAAACAAGGGATTCTCAGCAACTCAGCTTTCACTGTAGAAATAACATCTTAACATTTCAAACAAATACAATACCAAAGCATTTCAAGTGAACTTTCAATAACAAGTTTACAGTCCGCTTGACCTCTCTTCCTGACCTTGTGCGATATGATGCTGAGCATGCTTCTGTGTCAGTCAACAGTTCTTGTGGTGTTGCAGGTAAGTATGGTGTATGTTGTGCTGTGTGTGTGTTTAGTCCATCACATTCTCTTTCAGGAGAACAGTTCATCTCATCAGTGTGTTGTTCTTTTGTGTTCAGTAGGTGACGACGATTGCGGAGGTACACCGCTACTTCTGCGGTGAGGACGTGATATGAACGTTCAGTGTCAGCTGGCTGAATGACAACTGCTGGCTTCCAGAGGCCATGCTCCTGGATTCTAACTGACTTTCCATCGATCAGTGGTGGCAGTGGTCTAGCTGACCTGTCGCAGTATCACTTTTGTTGTTGTTGTCTCTGTGCACCTTTTTTATGCATTTCCTTGTAGCTGACGACCTCAGGTTGCAGCTGCTGGTTGGTGGTGGGAAGTATTGAGCGAAGTCTGTGGCTCATCAACAGCTGGGCTGGTGATTTGATGTTGTCAACTGGAGTGTTTCAGTATTCAAGGAGACTGAGGTAGGGGTCTCTCTTGTCTGCTTCTGCTTTATCCATGAGTGGTTTAGCAATCTGCACAGAGTTTTCAGCAGGGCCATTACTTTGAGGGTAATGCAGGCTTGTGGTGACATGTGTGAACTCCCATGCTTTTGTGAAGGATTCAAACTCACTTGATTTGTAACAGGGCCCATTGTCAGATATTAAAATCTCTACAATGCCATGCCTGGCAAAGGCTGCTTTCAGCTTGTGTATCACAGCTGCAGATGTGGTGCTGTGAAGCTTGTCGAGGTCGAAGTATCTGCTGTAGTAGTCCACTGTTACGATGTAGTCCTCGTTGTTCCAGGTGAACAGATCAGATGCCACGACCTGCCAAGGTCGGTCTGGGATACAGTGAGGTAACATTGGCTCTTTGGTGTTTGAGGGGTGTCGTTCAAGACAGATGGTGCATTTACCAACAATGTCCTCTATTTGTTTGCACATTCCGGGCCAAAACAAAATGTCCCGTGCTCTCTGTTTGCACTTTTCCATGTCCATGTGTCCAGCATGGATCTTTGTCAAAATCTCTTCTCTGAGACTGGTAGGAATAATGATTTTCTCTCCTTTGAAAATTATTCCGTTGATCTGTGATAGTTCATCACGATGGTTCCAGAATTCTGAGACGCTCTGAGGGCATTTTCTCCTCTCCTCAGGCTATCCATCCTGTATGACTTTCCTCAGCAGTGTGAGTTGTGAGTCCTTTTCTGGTTCTGCTTGGATCTCCTTCAGTTTTGTGTCACTAACTGGTAAGTTGCTGTACACAGTGTGCACTTGCGAGTCCATGCCTTCACTGAGGCTGCTATCCTTATAAGTAAGAAACTCCCTGAAGAGTGTGTCTGCGACAGGGATGTCTTTGCCTGGACGGTGAGTGATTGTGAAGTCGTATTTTGGTAGTTGAAGGATCATTCTCTGTAGCCTTGGCGGGGCTGCGGCTAGTGGTTTCCTCATAATTGACTCAAGGGGCTTGTGGTCGGATTCCACAATGACTTGTTGTCCATATATGTAGTGATGGAAACGTTTACATCCAAACAGAATGGTGTAGAGCTCCTTTTCGATTTGAGCGTAGTTTATTTCACAGTCTGTGAAAGATTTGGAAGCGTAGCCGATGGGCTTTCCTTCTTGCAGTAGCACTGCACCTAGTCCATACTTTGACGAGTCCACTTGGAGTCTGAGCTCTTTGTCGGGGTCATAATAGGGAAGGATTGGTCCTAGTTCTCTCGTGATCAAGTCTTTCACATTCTGGAAAGCAATGCCGTGTTGCTTGTCCCAGAGAAACACACTGGACTGCTTTAGCAGTTGAAGCAGGGGTGCATTAGCATTAGCATTGGAGAGGCTGGGTGCGAACTTGGCTAAGTAGTTGACCATGCCAAGCACTGTTTCCAGCTCTGCACGGTTCTTTGGTGGCTCTATTTATTTTATGGATAAGATCTTCTGTGGATCTGGCTTGATTCCAGTCGCTGTGAGAAGATGTCCGAAGTAGCTGACCTCTGTAGTGCCGACTGTGCTCTTCTCAGGGTTGAGCCGGACTCCTCTCTTGCGGAACCTTTGCAGCATCGCGCGGAGGTTTCGTTCGTGCTCCTCTTTGGTTCGACCATAGACAAGGATGTCATCCACAATGGCCACAACTCCGTTGAGGCCTTCGTACACTTCGTCGATCTTTCGCTGAAACTCGTCTTGGGCTGAGATAATCCCAAAAAGCAGGTGACGGAACCTGTAGCGTCCAAACGGTGTTTTGAATGTTGTGAGCTTAGATGACTCTTCTGTGAGCTTGATAGCCGGTTCTGTAACAGTCAGTTCTGTAATTCAGTATGTTTACACATATGAAAATTACAAGGGGAAAAAGCCAGTCACTCACCCACTACTCCAATGGCATGACATCCTCATAGCAGCTAGCTAGCTAAAGTTAGGCTCTGTGTTTTTAGCTTGCTACATAAATAGATACGCTAACCTATTAGCCACGTTATGTCTGACTTGTGACCATCGCCCTTGCTAGTTTGATTGTATTGCCATTCCCAGCCTTAGTTACATCTGTCCGTTTTTACCCAAAATATTGAGTCATTGAATCTGAACAAGTGCATCCTGAATGGACGCAGCAAACAATGTACCAGGCCACCTGTGATTTACAACCTGATAGCAATATTTTTTGGACTACCCAGAAATGTATTGGTGAATTATATTAATCATTCATTGAACTGCATCCATCTATTCTGCCAACAATGCCTTAGTGTATGTTATGTATCATTGAGAACCTAGAACCTATTTTTAAAACCGCTTTTAAACTTGGTTTTGTAGCATAAACTGGGAATTGTATATTTTTTTAATGATATTATGATTGTCTGTTTGTTTCATATCTGCAAAGTAGTTAAAACACTGTCAGTTCCACTTTAAACTCGGTCACCGGTTACTTTGTGTAATAAACGTGAAATGTTTTTTGCAATTAAGTAATAGTTGTAAATGTCAGTTGGGATATGCTTAATGGTTGTGTTTTTGTATTATTATGATTGGGACCTGCTGGCTTATTATGTCCAAGTCTAAGGATTGCTTATCTTTAACATCATGATGTGTGTGACTGCTGTCTTTCCATTGGTCCTACGCAGTGGTGTAGTGGTGCCAGGAAAAGTGGTTAAACTCTAATTTTGCCCAAAAGTTCCCAAAAGGACTGCCTGGTGTTAAAAATCCTATTTTTTCCTATGTTTTTTTATGAGTTTTGCTATAGATTTGTCTGATTTTCACTCTCAAAATCAACTTCTTTTAATAGAAAATAAATACAAAAATGTGATGGTCTAAGTCCACAACAATGCTTAAACCACGTCAATCTAATTGGTTGGGCCTATCAGGGCCTGGCTCCCCAGTGGGTGGGCCTCTTGTCCACCCAGGCCCATCGATGTCTATGCCCCTGATGTAAAAAGCAAATTATGACAATTGCGCATCATAAATAGCCTACTAACCAACACTTCGGACTAAACTTTTTCAATGCCTGATTTGCATACCCATTGTTGCCTTAGTTAGCAGTTACTGGTAGATCTCATAAATTGAAATGTCTTTCCTACCCTACCGGCTACCGATGTCATTCTGTGAGCTGCTCCATAACAAAACCAGTTGAGAGCTGCACGCTCTTGCTGCCTGCAGATTATATTCCGTTGAAACTAGGCTGTGTGCATGTAATATATTTCACGTGCTTTGCGATTGTATAGGCTACTTTGGCCATGATTTCTCTATCGCACGACATAATTGATACAGTTGAAGTCGGAAGTTTACATACACCTTAACCAAATACATTTAAACTCAGTTTTTCACAATTCCTGACATTTAATCCAAGTAAAAATTCCCTGTTTTAGGTCAGTTAGGATCACCACTTCATTTTAAGAATGTGAAATGTCAGAATAATAGTAGAGAGGATGATTTATTTCATCACATTCCCAGTGGGTCAGAAGTTTACATACACTCAATTAGTATTTGGCAGGATTGCCTTTAAATTGGTTAACTTGGGTCAAAAGTTTAGGGTAGCCTTCCACAAGCTTCCCACAATAAGTTGGGTGAATTTTGACTCATTCCTCCTGACAGAGAGGGTGTAACTGAGTCAGGTTATGTAGGCGTCCTTTCAAGCACACGCTTTTTCAGTTCTGCCCACAAATTGAGGTCAGGGGTTTGTGATGGCCACTCCAATACCTTGACTTTGTTGTCCTTAAGCCATTTTGCCACAACTTTGGAAGTATGCTTGGGGTCATTGTCCATTTGGAAGACCCATTTGTGACCAAGCTTTAACTTCCTGACTGATGTCTTGAGATGTTGCTTCAATATATCCACATAATTTTCCTCCCTCATGATGCCATCTATTTTGTGATGTGCACCAGTCCCTCCTGCAGCAAAGCACCCCCACAACATGATGCTGCCACCCCCGTGCTTCACAGTTGGGATGGTATTATTCAGCTTGTAAGAGTCCCCCTTTTTCCTCCAAACATAACGATGGTCATTATGGCCAAACAGTTCTATTTTTGTTTCATCAGACCAGAGGACATTTCTCCAAAAAGTACAATATTTTTCCCCATGTGCAGTTGCAAACTGTAGCCTGGCTTTTTTTAATGGTGGTTTTGGAGCAGTGGCTTCTTCCTTGCTGAGCGACTTTTCAGGTTATGTCGATATAGGACTCGTTTTACTGTGGATATAAATACTTTTGTACCTGTTTCCTCCAGCATCTTCACAAGGTCCTTTGCTGTTGTTCTGGGATTGATTGCACTTTTCGCACCAAAGTACGTTCATCTCTAGGAGACAGAACGCTCCACTACACTACTTTGATACCCATCAATAGGTATTAAGAAGCGAGTGTAAAAATGCCCACTGAAAAAAATGTGGGTATACAGTTTATGCCTGCTTTTACCCTCCACTACACCACTGGCCCTTTGTGTTTGAGAAAAAGTGCACCCTCCTACAAACTGGTATTACGGTTGCTGTCCTTTCAGAATCACGAACCTGTCACACACTGAAAGCCTGTAGTTCGCCTCAGCGCAAACATGGCTCTAATAGATATAAAGGCTGTTAAGATATACATTTTTCAATAAAGAACTGTATACATTTGGCCTGGTGAAGCGGTTTAATGCACTGACTGGATGGAAGCTTATAATTATGAGTTTTTTGCTCCGCTGGTCTCAGCTGGTCTCACGATGAAATTACAAGTCCTCACTGTTGACACTAGCATGGTATCAGGTTACTAGTACTGTATCTCTGTTGACAGTAGCATGTATCAGGCTACTAGTATCTCAGTTGACACTAGCCTGACTATGATGTCTGATATTGGTGATACAGTAGCTGTGTGCTGTGCCGGGGTCCAATGTCAAAGTGCACAGGTCAACGTTTACTGAGGAGGAGGACCGAAAGCAACAAGGTTTAAGACATACTAGAGCAACAAGGATGGGCAGGTGATTACCCCCTTTCACATAGGAGAACAGAACTGACAAACAATATGGAGCTGATATACTGTTAAATCAACGGCCATTCAATTCTTCTATTTCCAGGCATAATCGTAATCACAGATTGATGGAGTTGACTGCACTGATCTGTCCTTTATAAAGCATGTATTTGTGTCTAGTGTAGATCCCTAACTAGACCATCATGCCACCACACAGAGTGGGTATTCCCAGGTGGCCAATGGGCTAGGGCAGCAAATAGCCCATCTGAAAAGACGCCAAACAACATCTTGATCGTGTGGATTGAAAGCAGCTGTAACAGGACAGGGCAGTTTCCTAATAAATTGTTAAGGGGAGACTCTTCTATGTATGGTGGTGAAGGGCAGCTGAGTGTCGATGCTGTTTCCTCTGGGGAAACGTTGAAACGCCTCCTGCTGCCTAGACAACACTACTTTCAGCAAACAGGCAGGAGGGTAATCAAATAGTAATCTTCCCTTTATAGTGCTATACTTATGACTAGGGCCTATAGGGCTTGGGTCAAAAGTAGGGCATTGTGTAGAGAAAAGGATACCATTTAGGACACAGATTTGTACTGAGGATTTGGGATAACAAGCCCACTGATGACCAATATGTTCATGCGCAGCACCATTAAATGTAATGAGAAAATATTAGCTTATTTTTATGACAATCACTTTGTTGTCATGGGGGAAACATTGTCTGAACTACATTTTGCTTTTCCACACAAATGTATGCTGGGCACACAGCTACACTCTACATGATTTATGATCACACTATTTCACACATTACAAGACAAGTAGACGCATCGCTGGCACTATTTCTTCTGCATGCTGACGGAAATACTGTGAGGAATACTGCCACTAAACCTGGCAGGAAAATGAATCAAATGAAGCCAAGAAAGTTAAAGTCAAAAATGTATGCCATGTTTTTCTAAAATGTTTGTTCACAAACTGGAACCGTATTCATAGTGTTTCAGAGTAGGAGTGCCGATCTAGGATCAGGTCTGTCCATGTAATGTTATGAATTATAATCTAAAATGATAAACTTATCATAGATCAGCACTCCTACTCTGAGACCCTTTATGAATACAGGCCCTGAGCTTGTTTTGTCATAGTTAATGAAGCCAAGAGATATTCCCTACCCCCAAGGCCGGGTCGAAGACGATTATCATAGCCATCTAGAAGTCTGTCAAGGATCCGTGTGAAGAGAGTGATATTGTTCTTGAAGGCATCTGTTGTAGGATCAGCAATCACTGGCCTGGGAGACAGACAAGTCAGATTGATGAGGATTTTGCATAGTTATTCCGGAGGGAATGAAAGAGGAGATCGAGTCAAAAGGTAAAAGAACACACTCCCCCTTTCCCAAGCACCCTCCCAGATGACCCAGTTATGAGCTGAACATTTGTGTGCCATCTGATCTGGGAGCAAAAACACAATTGAATATGCAAATGTCATCAGAGCTGTATATTCATGAATCCAATAATCGGAAAAGGCATAAATTCATTAAATGTGCTCTCATTGCATGTGATTGATGTGGATAATTACTTGGTTAATCAATTGACTGATATATTGATTCCTTGATTGAATGTATACTAATATCAGTATACAAGCTATATTCATGAGGGCTCTTGATACAGTGACCCTAAGTGCAATGTGCCAAAAATGCTGGAACCATGACACTTCCTGGTCAATTTGAGAATTACACTACCTTACTAAAATAAGCTGTGTTATAAACTGAGGCTATAGACACAGTACAGGCTATACACTACATATACTGTATGTTGGCCATACAGTACAAAGGTCCCACTTTACAAAGTGTCCCAACACAAACATATGCATTCCTATAGTAGTTACATAGGTACAATTGAGAGAACTGTGTGATCTCATGGAATGTCATTCCTTGAGCATTGAAATCAAGTGCTATTTAAATATTAGTGACTCACGCTCAATGGCATCTGAAGCGAGCGCTGCTTTTTCAGACTGAGAGTAGCGACTGTACTTTATCGCCACCCACAGGAACATAATCAGAAAACCACCCACTTCATTCATCTCAAAGCCCCCCACGTCGACAAAGCCTGATTGATGTTCACCATGCTAAATACATAGGCTATTCATAGGTTAGGCTACTAAAACATAGTTTCCCTACATTCGGTTATTGTAGTGTACAAAACGAAAGGAATTCAATTCCAAAACCCAGATATAGTGGTATACTTTCAGTCTTCCTGTGTAATGTGACAAAACATAATTGATGAAAAAAATATTTTTCAAGGACTTACCTCGTTTGCAAGAGGAGCGTCAATGTGAGGCAGATGAGTAGACATTGAAAAATGTACCCTCTATTCCTCATAGCTGCATGTACACCTACACACCAGGGAAGACAATACATAATGGTGCCATAATGGATCAGCTGTTGATTTTGCGTATCTTGTTCTAGGTGTAGGCCTATTTCTACGGGAATATATTCAAATTAACAGACAATAAACACAGAGAATAAATACCTAGATACTGTATGTATTACTGGAAATAATTCATTTGAATGCGCGTAGAATTGTATTTTTACATTGAACATTTACACCATGTTAACTAGGGAGACTGCAATTAGAATTCATTGACACATAGGCCTAACATGCCTCTGTTGAATAATCATTTCCACTGTTTTAACACTAAACATTTAGCGTTGTTCAAAAGAGAGTCTCCTTCACAACCACCTTTCTAAAAATCCCTTGCTCGTCTGCAGAAATGTTTTAGGGGTATCCCCACTGAGATAAACTCTGCATCATATCTAGGCTAGGCTACTTACGATGTATGAGATCAGCGGAGACACAGACAGGAACTCTCACATCTTTCTCATCACAAAATGACTTTTCATCAGCGAGGAGACTCACCTGGAATGCAGGACGTAGCCTAATTGCAAGCAATTATTCGTACAGAAATTGAGCCAAATGTTAAAGTTGAACTCAATGGAACCACTACGATGTGCCGTCTCTCAAGATGGAATGAGCACGCCGCGCGAAAATAACGAGTGATACTTATTATAAATTCAAAGCACCAATAGATCACAGTTATGGCAAATCATGCATTATCTTAATAATTTAATAGCGGATAAATGCATAGTCCTTGATGTCACTGGGTCTTGTTCAGCATGTCATATTTTCCAATTCTGCTTCCAATTTAGTTTACCTCGTGACAGGGGAAAGGCACACACGCTCCGCGACTCTCTCGCTCCCTCCCCCTCTTTCACACACACACACACACACACACACACACACACACACACACACACACACACACACACACACACACACACACACACACACACACACACACGCACACACACACGCACGCACGCACGCACGCACGCACGCACGCACCACACACACACACACACACACACACACACACACACACACACACACACACACACACACACACACACACACACACACACACACACACACACACAAAAGATTGATTACTAACTAAGGTTTTAAACAGATGTAACAATTTTCCAATTAATTCCAAACCTTTAATTAGTTCGCATTAAGTTTGACCAATATTTGCTTATGCATTTAAAATAAATGTTATTGTTATATTCTTGTTTAACCCAGTAACTACACAACAATAATAGCATACTACATATGTAATAACACAAGGGTGTTGCGTATACTGCGTGGCATTTTATTAAATCTGTATTTCTCTTAGGAAAAAAATGTGCTAAACGATACACTATGAGATGAGCTGTAACCGACCCTGAGAGAAAACGGCTTTGGAGGAGAAAGAACTTGTTTCTGCAAAAAAATAAAAATAAAAACATGACAATCTCAAGGAGGTGGAATGTTGATCCTATTCTAATTGAATTTTCCACATACCAGATCTATATTCCAGAGTAAAGAGGAATGTTGTTACTTCAAAGAAGAAGAAGGGGGAAAATCAATGTGCTTGGGAACCACCTCCATCTGAACTACACATATTTGCACATTGTAAATTATTCATTTATTTCTTGAAATGCATGAATTGCCTCATTCAGTCTATATGATCTATAATACTATTGGATACATTGATTATGTCTCCAGTTTCTTATTTAAAACTACATTCATATCGAGAGCAATAGCCATGGTGGCACAGTGATATGTCGGTGGCTAGTGAGTGGGCGCATTAAATCATTTGAATGGCGAGGAAGGAATATGAATGATGAACAACGTAAACATGGTTACCTTGACAAGTTTACAGACAGATTCAATTAGTCATAACTCCTTAGCTGAGAGACATCCCCCCCAAATACTTATTGTTTCAACAGGCAAAGACATGGTTGCTGTAAAGGGTAAGGAATAAACACACCACCTTTCAATCAATGAATCAATACACTCATAGAAAAAAAGATGCTATCTAGAACTAAAAAGGGTTCTTGGGCTGTCCCCATAGGAGAACCCTTTCCACAGAGGGTTCTACCTTGAACCAAAAAGGGTTCTGCCTGAAACCAAAAAAGGTTCTCCCAGAACACTTTTGGAACACTTTTTTTCTAAGATTGTACTTAGCCAAATCTCACAATTCAACATAGGCGTTGGGGGCAAAATAACTTCCATATAAATACATGGTGACATCCCTGTCACTACATTTAATGTCAACAAGCACATGCAAATGAGATAATCTATGTTCAAATGTGTCCATCCATACTGCTATCTAGATTGCACCACACAATACACACTCTCTCCCTTCCTTACCCTCTGCCCTTTCTCCCCTCCCATCTGCTGAATAGTTTGCCGCGCTTTCTCCTTGATGCCGCTACTTTCACCATTCTATCTGTCCTCTCCTTATTCCCCCTGTTGGTTACAGCTACATAGTTTGATGGACTGTTAAAATGGCCAGCAAACGTGAGATTTGCTTCTGGGTTCCAAGATTGGGTTGTATTACAGCACATGTTCATTTGTGTAGTAATAGTACTGTGTTAAACTATGATAATACAATAACTGAATTAAAACCTTTAACCGTAGAAATCCATACCCCGCTTTCATCACAAAATCATTCCCCCCAGCACGGAGACATTACTGCAGCTCATCACCCTGTTGTCATTCCAGACCAGGAGGCTGCTTTGATTGATCCCATTACTGGACATACTTGAGAGTCTGTGACAGGTAATCAATGGCATCTTCAGTCTCATTGCCATGACCTTTGAGGGTCCCAGCCCCACCGTCCAGTCAAGCCTGGAATGAACTGTGTACACGACCTCCATGGATGAAAGGGAGACCAGTCTGACAGAAAGTATACCGTCTGAGGTCAAGCTAATCTTAAAATTCACTGGAATTTGCTGCACAAAGATATATGATCTCAATTTCTGTGCCTCTGGCAAAGAACACTTTATGAAGCCAGAAAAAAAGTGATGCATCACATTAAGCTCACTGGACTGATGGGTTGATCTCTGGGAAAGATGACTGAGTGACACGACAAGATGATTCATGAAGTTAAAGGAATCTGGATAGGAATTGAAAGTGTGATTGACATGGTTTGGGAATACCTGCCAAAATGTGCCCTCCCTGTCCTGAATGATTTGTTCACAGTGCAGCAGTGGCAGTGGTACTCCTTGTATATACAGTAGCTTCATTCTTGTGTGTTTTATTTCGCATTAAAAAATATAAATATTATATTTTATTTATTTATTTTATATACATTTGGCAGAGAAGTGAACGCCTGTCAGTACTATTAATGTTTGAGAAGGTTTTACCTAAGAAAGTACAGATGGGCTTCCTTGCTTTCAATGTTAGAGAGCTTGTCCCACCTCCATTAAATGCCAAAGAATGGGACATGTAGCAGCTCTGTGCAAAGGAAGGAAAAGATGTGTCAAGTGTGGAGGGGAACATGATTATGGTGAATGTGGGAACAATGTTAAGGTTAACTGTTGTGGGCCTCCTGAGTGGCGCAGCAGTGTAAGGCACTGCATCGCAGTGTTTGAGGCATCACTACAGACACAGGTTCGATCCCAGGCTGTGTCACAGCCGGCCGTGACTGGGAGACCCATGAGGTGACGCACAATTGTCCCAGCGTAGTCCGGGTTAGGGGAGGGTTTGGCCCACCGGGATTTCCTTGTCCCATCACGCTCTAGCAACTCCTTGTGGCGTGCCAGGTGCCTGCAAGGTGACTTCAGCAACATTTGGTGGATGTCAGGTGCAGAAAGAGGCTAGAGAGGCCCAAAGATATAAAATCACTCATAACAATAACAATTCCAGTGGGTCAGAAGTTTACATACACTAAGTTGACTGTGCCTTTGAACAGCTTGGAAAATTCCAGAAAATGATGTCATGGCTTTAGAAGCTTCTGAAAGGCTAATTGACATAATTTGAATCCATTGGAGGTGTACCTGTGGATGTATTTCAGAACTGAAAAAGTGTGTGCGAGCAAGGAGGCCTACAAATCTGACTCAGTTACACCAGCTCTGTCAGGAGGAATGAGTCAAAATTCACCCAACTTATTGTGGGAAGTTTGTGGAAGGCTCCCTGAAAAGTTTGACCCAAAGTTAAACAATTTAAAGGCAATGCTACCAAATACTAGTTGAATGTATGTAAACTTCTGACCCACTGGGAATGTGATGAAAGAAATAAAAGCGTAAATCATCCTCTCTACTATTATTCTGACATTTCACATTCTTAAAATAAATTGAAGATCCTAACTGACCTAAAACAGGGAATCTATACTAGGATTAAATGTCAGGAATTGTGAAAAACTAAGGTTAAATGTAGTTGGCTACGGTGTATGTAAACTTCCGAATGAATGATTCTACTGTTGGAAGTGATCATTTCCCAATTTGGTGTACCATGAATTGTGATGCTACTATTCCAGATAGAGTACCATTCATGAAGATGGCACTTTCCTGAAGCAGACTTGGAAAAGTTTGGTGATCATTTCTTATAGTCTGTTGGACAGTTGTCTTTAGAGAGGCTGGTTGATGTACAGTATGTATGTGCGGTCTCTACGACCTCTCTGATTTTGAGTGCTGCGAATTATGTGTACCATTGAGTGAAGTGGGTGAGAAAAGGAAGGTGGTTCTTTGGTGGACTAAATAGATCATTGTGGCTATTAGAGAAAGAAATAGGACTTACAGAGTGTTGTTTAGGCATATGACTCCTGAAAATCTACTTGATTTCCAAAGGAAGAGGGCTTTAGTACGTAGGGTCATTACGTCTGTCAAGATAAATACATTGAGACAGTTCTGCTCTACAATAGGCAGGGGTACTGAGTTGGGGGGGTGTATGGTCTATGTTGAAAAAGATGACTGGAAGAAGCAAGTCAACTCGAATTCCAGTTTTGGTTATGGGTCAAAAAATGTCTAACTGATGAAGGAAAAGCTGACTTGTTGGGGAAGACGCTTGCTAGGGTACATAGTGGGGTTACTTTGGATGAAGTATTTAAGCAACACAGGTGTGAGATTTTAAATGATCATTTTAATATGTATAAGAAAAGGAATACAGTTGACTCTTCTTTGGATGCAGTTTTTAGCATAGATGAGATGTGTTAATAGGCTGTGGATATACAGCCCCAGATTGTGCCATGTAATGGTTAAGCATCTACCTGTGGAGGTCATACATGTTCTCCTGGGATTATTTAACAAGATTTGGAGTGAGAGGGTTCTATTTTCTGGTTGGAAACATGCAGTAATATTACCTTTTGTAAAGCCTGGTAAGGAGCCTTCATGTGCTGATAGTTTTAGACCAAAAGCACTGCCCTCTGACTTGTGTAAACTAATGGAAAAGATCATTGTCATATTTTCTGGAACAAAGAGGTTTATTGAGTCATTTTCAAAGTGGATTCTGTAAAGGTAGATATACTTTGTATGAATTGGTAAAGGTGAGCAATGAAGTTTTAAAAAACGTTGGTCTTGAAAGAAGTAATGGCTCCTGTCTTTTTTGATATTGAAAATGCTTATGACACTATGTGGAGAGAAGGCCTACTACTACAATTAGATGGAATGACTTGGTATTGGTGGGAGATTATATAACTGGGTTTTGGCCTTCTTATTTAATCACTCTTTTAGAGTTAAAATAGCATCAATTTTATCTGATGGCTATGAAGTTGACAATGGTATTCCTCAAGGCAGCGCTATCAGTCCAATTTTGTTCAACATTATGATTAATGATTGTTTTTGAATGTAGGCAGGGGTGTTGGGCCATCCCTATATGCTGATGATGGAGCTATTTGGAAGAACGAAAAGGAAAGTCTCTTGTGATCAAATCTATTCAAGAAGCTATAATGGATGTTCAAACATGGTCGATTGACTGGGGTTTTAAATTGTCAGTAGAAGAAGAGGAACGTTTCTGATAACATACAGTTGTTTCTGTATGGACAGACAATGGGGAGGGTTTCTAAGTATAAATGTTTGGGTCTATGGTTCAATGAGTGATATACATGGAAATATCATGTCATAAATGTTGAAACAAGGTGAAAGGTGGTGGTTAATCTTATGCATGCGGTCTCTGGTTATGAATGGGGTGCTGACGGACAATCGTTGATGGATATTTATAGAGCTCTGATCAGGACTACAATTGATTATGGGTGTATAGTTTATGGAACAGCAGCCAAAACTTGGCTTCAGAGGCTGGATAGAATCCAGTATATAGCTTTAAGTATATGTATTGGTGCATTTAAATAAACATCTGTATATGCCTTACTAGTGGAGGCAGGGGAGATGCTTTTGAATATACGGTGTAAAAACATTTAATTCGCTTATTGCGTTAGGTTGAAAGGCTGTGAGATTGAGCATCCTACTGCTACTGTTCTAGATGACTGTTGGGAATATACTAGTGGGGGTGGGGGTTTTGGTTGGACAACTGTAAAGCTTGCTGATGCAATTGTAAAGGGTTTGAGAGAGTTGGAGGTGGGCCCTTCTGTGGTGATAGGGGATGTTCCTCCATGATTGCTCCCAGATCCTTTTGTTGATCAAACCTTGGTTGAGAGAAGGAAAGATTGGTTAGAAATCAGCGATATAGGAAAAATGGTGGACAAGTTTTTCACAGATAGATCCAAGGATGTGCATATATGTAGATGACTAACATATGAACTGTCAGTATTCTCAGTTGAACTGTTGGCGATAGTAATTGCCCTCATGTGTGTGGAGGACATACAACCTGAATTATAGTATGCTCAGATTTTCCGTCTGTATTGAATAGTTTATCATCTGGTAAATCTAATAGGAGTGACCTACGTATTAATGTTATTATGTATAATTGAAAAACTGTTGGGTCTCAGCCAGTGGTACTTAAGTAGTACTTTAAAGTAGTTTTACTTAAGTAGTTTTTTGGGGTATCTGTACTTTACTATTTATATTTTTGCCAACTTACTTCACTATATAATACTGTACTTTTTTACTCCATACATTTTCCATGACACCCAAAAGTACTTGTTACATTGACAGGAACATTTTCCAATTCACACACTTATCTAGAAAACATCCCTGGACATCCCTACTGTCTCTGATCTGATTATTAGATTATTAAACACAAATGCTTTGTTTGTAAATTATGGCTGAGTGTTGGAGTGTGCTCCTGGCTATCCGCCAATAAAAATAATATTGTGCCATGTAGTTTGTTTAATATAAAGAATTTGAAATGATTTATACTTTTAGTACATTTTAGCAATACCATTTACTTTGATACTTAAGTATATTTATAACCAAACACTTTTAGACTTTTACTCAAGTAGTATTTTACTGGGTGACATTTCACTTTTACCTGAGTCATTTTCTATTAAGGTATCTTTACTTTTACTAAAGTATGACAATTGAGTAAATCAAATCAAATCAAATCAAATCAAATTTATTTATATAGCCCTTCGTACATCAGCTGATATCTCAAAGTGCTGTACAGAAACCCAGCCTAAAACCCCAAACAGCAAACAATGCAGGTGTAAAAGCACGGTGGCTAGGAAAAACTCCCTAGAAAGGCCAAAACCTAGGAAGAAACCTAGAGAGGAACCGGGCTATGTCGGGTGGCCAGTCCTCTTCTGGCTGTGCCGGGTAGAGATTATAACAGAACATGACCAAGATGTTCAAATGTTCATAAATGACCAGCATGGTCGAATAATAATAAGGCAGAACAGTTGAAACTGGAGCAGCAGCAGTCAGGTGGAATGGGGACAGCAAGGAGCCATCATGTCAGGTAGTCCTGGGGCACTGTCCTAGGGCTCAGGTCCTCCGAGAGAGAGAGAAAGAAAGAGAGAATTAGAGAGAGCATATGTGGGGTGGCCAGTCCTCTTTTGGCTGTGCCGGGTGGAGATTATAACAGAACGTGGCCAAGATGTTCAAATGTTCATAAATGACCCAGCATGGTTGAATAATAGTAAGGCAGAACAGTTGAAACTGGAGCAGGAGCATGGCCAGGTGGACTGGGGACAGCAAGGAGTCCTCATGTCAGGTAGTCCTGGGACATGGTCCTAGGGCCCAGGCCAGTTGAAACTGGAGCAGCAGCATGGCCAGGTGGACTGGGGACAGCAAGGAGTCATCATGTCAGGTAGTCCTGGGGCATGGTCCTAGGGCTCAGGTCCTCCGAGAGAGAGAAAGAAAGAGAGAAGGAGAGAATTAGAGAACGCACACTTAGATTCACACAGGACACCGAATAGGACAGGAGAAGTACTCCAGATATAACAAACTGACCCTAGCCCCCGACACATAAACTACTGCAGCATAAATACTGGAGGCTGAGACAGGAGGGGTCAGGAGACACTGTGGCCCCATCCGAGGACACCCCGGACAGGGCCAAACAGGAAGGATATAACCCCACCCACTTTGCCAAAGCACAGCCCCCACACCACTAGAGGGATATCTTCAACCACCAACTTACCATCCTGAGACAAGGCCGAGTATAGCCCACAAAGATCTCCGCCACGGTACAACCCAAGGGGGGCAACCCAGACAGGCCGACCACAACAGTGAATCAACCCACCCAGGTGACGCACCCCCCCCAGGGACGGCACGAGAGAGCCCCAGCAAGCCAGTGACTCAGCCCCGTAACAGGGTTAGAGGCAGAGAATCCCAGTGGAAAGAGGGGAACCGGCCAGGCAGAGACAGCAAGGGCGGTTCGTTGCTCCAGAGCCTTTCCGTTCACCTTCCCACTCCTGGGCCAGACTACACTCAATCATATGACCCACTGAAGAGATGAGTCTTCAGTAAAGACTTAAAGGTTGAGACCGAGTTTGCGTCTCTGACATGGGTAGGCAGACCGTTCCATAAAAATGGAGCTCTATAGGAGAAAGCCCTGCCTCCAGCTGTTTGCTTAGAAATTCTAGGGACAATTAGGAGGCCTGCGTCTTGTGACCGTAGCGTACGTGTAGGTATGTACGGCAGGACCAAATCAGAGAGGTAGGTAGGAGCAAGCCCATGTAATGCTTTGTAGGTTAGCAGTAAAACCTTGAAATCAGCCCTTGCTTTGACAGGAAGCCAGTGTAGAGAGGCTAGCACTGGAGTAATATGATCAAATTTTTTGG
The DNA here is from genome assembly GCF_023373465.1 of Oncorhynchus keta. Classification (NCBI taxonomy): domain Eukaryota; kingdom Metazoa; phylum Chordata; class Actinopteri; order Salmoniformes; family Salmonidae; genus Oncorhynchus; species Oncorhynchus keta. Next base: position 56,953,868 of record NC_068424.1, on the reverse strand, counting down.
TTCTAGTCAGGATTCTAGCAGCCGTATTTAGCACTAACTGAAGTTTATTTAGTGCTTTATCCGGGTAGCCGGAAAATAGAGCATTGCAGTAGTCTAACCTAGAAGTGACAAAAGCATGGATTAATTTTTCTGCATCATTTTTGGACAGAAAGTTTCTGATTTTTGCAATGTTACGTAGATGGAAAAAGCTGTCCTCGAAATGGTCTTGATATGTTCTTCAAAAGAGAGATCAGGGTCCAGAGTAACGCCGAGGTCCTTCACAGTTTTATTTGAGACGACTGTACAACCATTAAGATTAATTGTCAGATTCAACAGAAGATCTCTTTGTTTCTTGGGACCTAGAACAAGCATCTCTGTTTTGTCCGAGTTTAATAGTAGAAAGTTTGCAGCCATCCACTTCCTTATGTCTGAAACACATGCTTCTAGCGAGGGCAATTTTGGGGCTTCACCATGTTTCATTGAAATGTACAGCTGTGTGTCATCCGCATAGCAGTGAAAGTTTACATTATGTTTTCGAATAACATCCCCAAGAGGTAAAATATATAGTGAAAACAATAGTGGTCCTAAAACAGAACCTTGAGGAACACCGAAATGTACAGTTGATTTGTCAGAGGACAAACCATTCACAGAGACAAACTGATATCTTTCCGACAGATAAGACCTAAACCAGGCCAGAACATGTCCGTGTAGACCAATTTGGGTTTCCAATCTCTCCAAAAGAATGTGGTGATCGATGGTATCAAAAGCAGCACTAAGGTCTAGGAGCACGAGGACAGATGCAGAGCCTCGGTCCGATGCCATTAAAATGTAATTTACCACCTTCACAAGTGCCGTCTCAGTGCTATGATGGGGTCTAAAACCAGACTGAAGCATTTCGTATACATTGTTTGTCTTCAGGAAGGCAGTGAGTTGCTGCGCAACAGCCTTCTCTAAAATCTTTGAGAGGAATGGAAGATTCGATATAGGCCGATAGTTTTTATATTTTCTGGGTCAAGGTTTGGCTTTTTCAAGAGAGGCTTTATTACTGCCACTTTTAGTGAGTTTGGTACACATCCAGTGGATAGAGAGCCGTTTATTATGTTCAACATAGGAGGGCCAAGCACAGGAAGCAGCTCTTTCAGTAGTTTAGTTGGAATAGGGTCCAGTATACAGCTTGAAGGTTTAGAGGCCATGATTATTTTCATCATTGTGTCAAGAGATATAGTACTAAAACACTTGAGCGTCTCTCTTGATCCTAGTCCTGGCAGAGTTGTGCAGACTATTTACTATTTCCACCACTGGTCCCAGCACATTCAGGTGTGGAAGGGAATGAAATTGTAGACCAGTTAGCCAAAAGAGCTTTGAAATGAGATATGATTGATATTAATGTTCCACTGGGTAGAGGTGAGGCCAAATGTAAGATCAAAGCCATTTTGATAGATGTGTGGAAGAAAAGATGGGACTCTGAGCCCTCCAAATAAAGGTTGTTGGATCAAGATTCAAACTCGTCATTATGTCTGGTTGGCAAGCATGTGAATGATTTGTGTCTGGAGTGTATGGTCAATGAAACGGTGGAGGATGTGCTGTTATATTTTTGTAAGTATTTTAAAGGGAGGGAAAGATTGGGGGGGGTTGAAAGGGATTTTGGGGATGGGGAGGATCTATTAGAAGTTAGTACAGCTCTTTTTTTTTATTTTCTCAGAAGTACTGAGTTTGGTAGGAGGATTTAGAAATGTTGTAAACTGTGAATGACCACACACTCCAGCACAATAGGTGGCGGCATGCAGCTTTAACATTTATTTGCGGACCACCATTGTCATAGAAGAAGACCACACACACACACACACACACACACACACACACACACACACACACACACACACACACACACACACACACACACACACACACACACACACACACACACACACACACACACACAAATTAGGGAAAACAAACATTATTTCCCATTGTAAAAGAGACAACTTCGTAATCTATTTTTAGTTACACAGAAATAAGAAAGCATGCCAAAAAGCTGCTGTATTGTTCAACTGCATGTAACTAGGTCAAACATTCCAACCTAAGGTTCACAATGCACCCATGTAGGGAAATAGAGCCTGCGAGAAGAGCCCTGTGGCTTTTGGCTATACGATGTGGGAGAGTGGGAATTGTTGGGACTCAGTGTTCAAGAAGGCTACACGTAGCTGTGTGTGTGGAAAACATTTAATCACAGGACTTTTAATTTGTTTAGTATAGTCTGTTTGTAACTCCACTAAGTACTTGTAGCTGTATAGTTTGTGTTGTTGGTCTTGCCTAGCTTAATGGCTAGCACTCATTCTCTCAGGTGGCTTCTAGCGCCTTCATGAAAAGGGTCATACGGGTAGCCATACAATATTACGTTTTTCTAAGTAGTGTGAACACTTGGGAGCAGGCAATGTTGAAAATTGAGCACTTGGGAGCAGGCAATGTCAAATTGAGCACTTGGGAGTAGGCAATGTCGAAAATTGAGCACTTGGGAGCAGGCAATGTTGAAAATTGAGCACTTGGGAGCAGGCAATGTTGAAAATTGAGCACTTGGGAGCAGGCAATGTTGAAAATTGAGCACTTGGGAGCAGGCAATGTCAAATTGAGCACTTGGGAGTAGGCAATGTCGAAAATTGAGCACTTGGGAGCAGGCAATGTTGAAAATTGAGCACTTGGGAGCAGGCAATTTTCTTAAATTGAGTTTTGTAATTAACCAAAACAAGCAGACAACTAAAAAAAAAAGTATTTGAAAAAGGTCACATTTCTGCTGTGATCCAATGGGTTAACCGAGGTAACTAGAGGGGGCCATGCCATTCTCTAATAAAGACTGTGGGACTATCGATGATGACGGTGATGACAGCGTCCTCTGCTGGAGACACATTACTGTAACTCAACAGATCACTTCCCATGTTTGTTTTGTATTTTTATATAAAATGTTCTTTACTCTTAATAGTTATTATCTAAATTGTTTCTCATAATATAGGTATATCATCTGTGAGGGGAAGATTGCAATGTTACCATCCAAGATATGGTGCATTCAAAATAGAGGAATTACACATATTCTCCTTACATAATGATATTGGGCAATCATGCATTTACGTTATTATAAAATGGCAAGATACAATTACTGTAATATCTTATCTAAACTATACATACTGGAAATATGAGGAAAATGTATAACAAAGGCAATTGACATTAATCAGTGATTTATGAGAACATAAATTATACACTTAAATCAGCCGTGCATTATCATCATTTTGGTCAGCTGATCCCACACATGTTGCTGGAACTGCCAGACCTGTTTCACGCCTTGTTGCCTCGGCAACAAGCCTTGCAGAATACAGATGAAGAGGCTGTCAAGGGTCTGTGACACCGATAAAGACCACACTGCTCCATGGAGGAAAAGACAAACCGTGTTACATCTTTACAGGTAGCAAGGACTGTGTGTGTGTGTGGGGGAGTGAGAGAATGTGTGTATGTGTGTGTTTATGTATGAGTGAGAGGGAGCGAGGGTGTGAGAGAACAACAATGAGAGAGATGGAGAGGTTATAAGGCTAATGGGTTCAATGAATTATGTATAATTGCTCAATTTGTTACAAAATTGGCTTATTAATTCAATGTACTATGTAGCTAGCTATATTATTACCATAATGTTACAGGATGATCTCTGATGTAATACATTCATTTCTCACCATCTATTTTCTCCTTTTCCGACTACATTGGTCTTAAAATATGTCAAATAAAGAAGAGAAATAGCTCTTATAAAGTCTTTGCCATTGACCACTGCCCCATCCTTTAGAAGTGTAATAGCACCACTGTACTGCACCAGCCACTCATCATGACCCCCCTCCGGATTCTAGAGGGTCTCATTGTCATCAAGGTATATCTCATAAGATTCCTCTGATAAGAAAAAAAGGGCTGTGTTTAGACAGTCAGCACAATTCTGATCTTTCCTCCACTAATTGGTATTTTGACCAATGACATCAGATCTTTTTCCGAGCTTATCTGATTGGTCAAAAGACCAATTAGTGGGGAAAAAATGTCAGAATTGGGCTGCCCGTCTAAACGCAGCCAAGTAAGACATTCTCTACTGAGGGTTGTCTGAGAACAGTCTCAGAAATGGCCATTAGATAGATGTTCGCTGTCAAGATAATTAAGAATAGTTTGGTAATTTTGTAACCAGTAATTAGACTTATTATCCCTGTCCCTGTCGATCACCGAAGGATTTGCTTTAGGAGGTCATAAAGGCAGTAGTGATGTCCACACTCTTGGAAAAACATTCTACCTTTCATAAAGGATTCTATGGCTTGTCCCTGTAGAACCCTTTCCAGATAGAACCTGTTCACCCAACAGAGAACGCTTTAAGAACCCGTACTTCCATAGAGAAACCTTCTCTGATGAGAAAGGTTATATGTAGGACTCTTGCCCCTGTAAAAAAAGAAAGTTAAATACAATGATTACATTTGACATACAGGTGAGGGATAAAGTATAATGAAAGCAGGTGATTCCACACAGGTGTGGTTCCTGAGTTAATTAAGCAATTAAAAACCCATCATTACTTAGGATCATGTATAAAAATGCTGGGCAGGCCATTATTTTGGCTCCCATGGCTATGCCCCCATAGGATGACAATGCCCCCATTCACAGGGCACTGAATAGTTTGTTGCGCAATCAAACGATGTAAGCCATATGCAATGCCCTATATTGGTCACCAGATCTCAACCCAATTGAAAGTTCCAGATACTTGTAGAAGGCGAGGTGTATTGATGCGGTTCTGGCTCGTGTTGGCCCAACGCCCTATTAAGATGCATTATGTTGGGGGGGTTTATTTTGGCAGTTACAGTACCTTGTTATTGTGTTGTTCATGAATCTGTTAAACATTTTGCAATATTTAATAAATGCATATGATTACTGTGCCCTGACCGAGATGGTAACATGAACTCAGTCGTGCTTCACAAATGCATAGCTTTTCCTCAGTTGCAGGTGTTGCTTATTGCACTCCAATTAAGTATGCACTCTAGGGGGAATAAATACGTTCATTAATTAAAACAGGTTACACACCTACATGGATAGGTCTTGCTGAAATAATGATGTTTAAATGATGAAACATGTTTTGCACATAATTAGAAATAATGGAGGTGTAGCTTTTGAGTTGTTTGCTCAAGTGTAATGGCAACCCCAAATGCTTCCCCTGATATGAAACGGAATGATGAAGTACAAAATAAAGAACATTGATTATTTATAGACGCAACTAGGGAACAGGCTTGGCACATGCCTGAAAATGACACTCCCAAACTTTCATATTTCTCCCCACTTGGATTTTCAGGTGAAATCATGAAACGATAAATCCATACAGAAACATCTTCTGTATAATTTAACTCTTCTCTCCTCCAGTCTTATGTAATTCCACAGATGAATCATACACATGTGAATTAACCTCTACGGGATCAGTGTCCACCCCCCCAAACTTCAAAATGTTTCCTTTCAAATGGTATCAATAATATGCATATCCTTGCTTCAGGTCCTGAGCTACAGGCAGTTACATTTGGGTTTGTCATTTAAGGCAAAAATTGAAAAAAAAGGGTCCAATCCTTAAGAGGAGTCTATTGACGCACCTACGAGTCAATCGAATGAACATTTTAAAAAATCCCCATCAAAATTGGACTTTTAGAGGTTTGAGAATAGCCTAAATATATGAACAACAAGGGAAAGTGTATGGATGTGTGTGAACTTGTTAGGTGTCCAAGAACCGCAGGTTCCCTCTCTTGACTTTGAATCAATCTAGGAATATTCCCTAAGCCATGGGTCTCCAACCTTTTCTAGCAATTAAACATGTCGCGAGCTACTCATATAGCTTTGAAATAGGACCATTTTTTTCTTCTCCTCTACCCTGCAACTCTTCCCTGGGTCCTTAGTGTATAAGATGTGTATTTTCTGTCAATATACCTGACAAAATAATGGTTAATAAACAGCTCTAATGGGGCCCCATAAAATTGCCTTTTGTATTTTTCCTGGTGTTAGATTTTCACTCTATTTTCAATTATTCATAGAGAAACAACAAAAATTGATGTTCTGAGCCCATGTCAGCGCCTAAAATCACATCAGAAAACCCCCCATTTAGATTTAAGTGTAATTTCCCTTTAATTACTCATTAAGCAAGAAAGAAACGTGTCTGCCTGGTGATGTTTCTGCTGTTAAGCCTGCTGCTGCAGCATGTCATAGCAGAGTTTGCAATGGCCACACAATTGAGACAAATAATCCTAATATCTTATTGTCCAACATTGTCAATAGTGGCTAACCAGGGATGGGATAATGTCAATGTGGCTTTGATTGGATAGTAGCCGGGAGCTTTATGGTTGACAGTTTTTGATGGAAGACAATTTTTTTTAATGTCCTTTTAGAATTGCTTGGATAGCTACTCAGGTGGGCTGCGATCTACTGTTATAGCTTGCGATCTACCGGTGTGAGACCCCCATACTTTAAGTAGTACTTTAAGTTATTTTTTGGTATCTACTTTACTATTTGACAACTTTTTACTTTTACTCCACTACATTTCTAAAGAAAGTAATGTACTTTTTACACCATACATTTTCCCTGACACACAAAAGTACTCATTACATTTTGAATGCTTAGAAGGACAGGAATATTGTCTAATTCACTGACTTATCAAGAGAACATCCCTGGTCGTCCCTACTGCTTCTGATCTGGTAGAATCACTTAACACAAATGCTTTGTTTGTAAATTGTGTCTGAGTGTTGAACTGTGCCCCTGGCTATCTGTAAAATAAAATAAAAACTAGAAAATCATCTGGTTTGCTTAATACAAGTAATTTTAAATGATTTATACTTTTACTTTTGATACTTAAGTACATTTAAATAAATCAAATCAAATTTTATTTGTCACATACACATGGTTAGCAGATGTTAATGCGAGTGTAGCGAAATGCTTGTGCTTCTAGTTCCGACAATGCAGTAATAACCAACAAGTAATCGAGCTAACAATTCCAAAACTACTACCTTATAGACACAAGTGTAAGGGGATAAGAATATGTACATAAAGATATATGAGTGAGTGATGGTACAGAGCGGCATAGGCAAGATACAGTAGATGGTATTGAGTGCAGTATATACATATGAGATGAGTATGTAAACAAAGTGGCATAGTTAAAGTGGCTAGTGATACATGTATTACATAAAGATGCAGTAGATGATATAGAGTACAGTATATACATATACATATGAGATGAATAATGTAGGGTATGTAAACATTATATTAGGTAGGATTGTTTAAAGTGGCTAGCGATATATTTTACATCATTTTACATCAATTCCCATTATTAAAGTGGCTGGAGTTCAGCAGCCACTCAATGTTAGTGGTGGCTGTTTAACAGTCTGATGGCCTTGAGATAGAAGCTGTTTTTCAGTCTCTCGGTCCCAGCTTTGATGCACCTGTACTCACCTCGCCTTCTGGATGATAGCGGGGTGAACAGGCAGTGGCTCGGTGGTTGTGGTCCTTGATGATCTTTATGGCCTTCCTGTGACATTGGGTGGTGTAGGTGTCCTGGAGGGCAGGTAGTTTGCCCCGGTGATGCGTTGTGCAGACCTCACTATCCTCTGGAGAGCCTTACGGTTGTGGGCGGAGCAGTTGCCGTACCAGGCGGTGATACAGCCCGACAGGATGCTCTCGATTGTGCATCTGTAGAAGTTTGTGAATGCTTTTGGTGACAAGCCAAATTTCTTCAGCCTCCTGAGGTTGAAGAGGCGCTGCTGCGCCTTCTTCATGATGCTGTCTGTGTGGGTGGACCAATTCAGTTTGTCTGTGATGTGTACGCCGAGGAACTTAAAACTTACTACCCTCTCTACTACTGTCCCATCAATGTGGATAGGGGGGTGTTCCCTCTGCTGTTTCCTGAAGTCCACAATCATCTCCTTAGTTTGTTGACGTTGAGTGTGAGGTTATTTTCCTGACACCACACTCCGAGGGCCCTCACCTCCTCCCTGTAGGCCGTCTCGTCATTGTTGGTAATCAAGCCTACCACTGTTGTGTCGTCCGCAAACTTGATGATTGAGTTGGAGGCGTGCGTGGCCACGCAGTCGTGGGTGAACAGGGAGTACAGGAGAGGGCTCAGAACGCACCCTTGTGGGGCCCCAGTGTTGACTTACTCTAGTAGTATTTTACTGGGTGACTTTTACTTGAGTCACTTTCTTTTAAATGTATCCTTTACTTAAATAAAAAGGTACTTTTTCCACCACTGGAGACCCCTGCCCTAGTCACTTCAGGGGTCACAAACTATCAAAATACATCTGAGTTTCTATTGTCTATTTCACCTGAAACTTTACATTTTTCTAAGAGATTGCACAATTCTCCTTTTTTAGGTTAGACAGCAAGACATATTACCAAGAAAATTCTGACTGTATAAAATCTTGATAAGACTTCATAATGACCGCTCCCACATTATTTTAAGTTTGTGGTGTAATATCATTACATGTCAGCAGGGGGCATAACACTAAACATATTTAAAGCAGGACAGACTAGTGTACTGACCTAAATGATATGCCTTTTTATGTACCCTGGGGAGGAGTGAGGAGGATGTGTGTTGATATTGGCAAAGGTAGGAAACAAAGTAGGATTCCAATCATTTAAAGTAAATTAAATATAACCCTTGATTATGAAACGTATAACAGTCTTACCATAACCCCCCAAAAAATAAATGGACTAAATGACCAGTCAAAACTGTTCTGGGTCAAGAAAATAAATGCCAAGACTGTACTCAGACACAATACTCCGCTAATTGAGAAATGTTCTCATTTCACTCCCGTTCGGGGTTGTTGTCGTGTTGCTTACACATCATTGACTGCTGTGACATGCTAACCAGTGAGATGTGTGAGTAAAATTGGGATTGCAGCAGCAGGTTATAACAAGCACGAGTCAGAGCCCCTCAGCTAATTGCCTGGCACTTGTCAATGACAAGCCCTCAGCCAACCATCTATGAAGTCATTTTTCTTAATTATGCTTTAATTGCTTTGTGAAATTACCTCTCAAGTCGAGCACCAACAAACTGTTCATGTTATTTACAGGCAATATATTATTAAATTAAGGCCAGGGGTGTCAATGCAGTTACTAACATTTTAGCCATAAGGGTTAGGAAGTCCAAAAACAGAGATAACTGAACTGGATGGTTGATGTTTTTTACCTGAGCAAGGGGTGGCGTTTGAGGACCATGACTGAAGTTGTACTAATATGGATGCCATTAAACATTTATACCAAGAGATTCACAGATTTTCTTTTGTGCACCACAGTAAGCCTTTTTACCAAATAGGGAGAAGACATGTGGCTGGGAAAATGACAGCCTAATGACTGACCACATAACATATTAATTACTTTAACATTATAGAAAGAGAAGATCAAGAAACCAGACCCATCAATGTGACATTATGCACTCTGTTTATTTGGCTGAGAGTGATGTCACTTCCTCTCAGAAGGCCCAGAATGGGCACCTGCACTATGTCACAATTTTAACATGTTCGTCTTGCATAGCCAATTGCAATGGTAAATATTCTCTTGACTACAAAACACACAACGTCAGTATTTTGTACAAAGACATTCGGTTATTGTTGTGAGTATGTACAGTCAGGAGGAGTTCACCATTTTGTGTAAGGGTTAACCCCTTGGAAAGAAGTAACAATGCCTTTTTTATTCCACCTACGTGTATGCCATCCCAATCCCTCTCGCAGTTTCACTCCTCGCCTGGGCTTGGTTCTGGAGGCAGTCCAAGGAGCATTTATGGATATTTGCTCACATAACTGCTTGTACAATGAAAAAAAAAATATCTCCAGTTATTCTCAGAGACAAAGACTTACATTGCTAAGTCAATTACAAATCTGATTATCTTCCAGTGGCAGTAGATAGGAATAGTCTGATCTAGGTCTGTGAAATCATCCCTAAAACAGAAAACAAAGACAAAGCTCAGCATCGGAGTCCAGTATGACAGACATGTTCAAATTGGTGGAGGAAGCCTAATGTGATTTCCAAGCTGAAATGAACCACACAAGTCTTTTGTGTAAAACACAATTACACTGAAAAGTAATCGCACATATTATTGACTTGAAAGTACATTGCTTTTATAACTAGCTTATGTTCCATCAATTGATCTACTGACCTTCAGGACCATGTCTGAGAACATCTTTAGGGGCCACATTTATTCAACCATTGGGCTTAAGCGGTGGACAGATTAGGCCTGGGTTTGCGGTGAGTTAACACATCATATCCGCAGGTCTTCTTCTTAGCAGTCTCATTTAGATATTCAAGACGTAGACCAAACATACTGAGGGCCTGTACGAATAAAAGTGATGTCAATGTGTTCCTTTATTGGGCCTGCATAATGACCTCCCTCCCCCTCTGCTGTACTCTGGCTGAACACCCAGGGGGATGCTTTTGTATCAGACGTAACCAGTCAACCACATCCTCTGCAAGAGCTCTCTGCATATATACACTAGACTCGCTACACTTGTTTCACTGCTCCCACACAGCAACCAGGAGCTCTTTAGGTAAGACCGAACTTTCATTAGCCGGCCGCAGTCTAGCCTGAAATTATTTCAACAAGCAAGGCGAACTGCCCGTGACACCTGATCAATCACTAGGCAAGGTGTGTTATTGAGAGAAATACTGGGGACAGCTGGGGAAAAGAACACACAAAATGCATCAAAACACACCATTCCACTGGTTGCGAACAAGTTCCTTAAAGAATGTGTGTGTTGTACGTGGATGTGTGATTGTGTGTGTGTGTAGTTGGGAGTGCAGAATCAATTTCACACGAGTGCATCAAGGAGACATGAGGCTGTGGCAGACATATTGAGCTGTCTGTCAGCCTCTCTGTTTTGAGCCCCATCTGCAGGAACTTAATGCACTATTATGTCAACAGTGACTGAGGGGCCAACTATGTAAGACCTGTCTGGGTGATAATAGCCATTAGCAGGAAACCAGGCATTAGGAAAGTCACTAACCATGCCTCTGCAGATGACATCACCTCAGCTGATAACGAGAGCGGAGCTGTCCTCAGGGAGACAGCAGTATACTTTTACTATAAGAGAGGTTGCATAGATGCCATGGACATGGCACATTTAGGACTGAGAAATGTGGAACTTTGTACCTTATCAGTGGAAAGCTATCCAAAGTTGGTATAGGACCCTAAAGACCCTCAGCACTCAAGGCTAATGCACTAGGAAACGCCCAGAGAGAATTGCATAGTCACTATACACGTTCCTCCCGATCTCTCAAGTCCCTAACCGACATAACTTGTGATCTCTGATGGTCTCATAGTTGCATTCTACACCAATGTAACAAATTATGATATGGGGAATGACCCTTCCTCTGACATCATGATGGACAATAACAGGTGCCGTACATGAAAGACCCATGAAAACCCTCAATCAGGCCCCCACATATGCAAAGAAATTAACACCCCTGAACTCAGAGGAAATGTTTCCAAAACAAAGGGTTTCACCAAATTCCTACAATATATTCCTTTGTGAGTTATCAATATTCTTATTTCATGTTTAATGAATACATTAATACACTGTTCCAGAAACAGACTACGTAAAAGAAAAACACATCATTTCATAGTTGAACATTCAACCAAAGACTCCCTAGAATGTTGTTGGAGGGAATGTACTCAGAATATTGAACTAATAGGGCTTAGAGGAACCTTATCCCCTGGAAATGTTGTTTGTAGGGTACTGAGCAAAGTCAATCAGCATGTATGGTAACCTCATTCTACGCTTATTAACAAAGCTTGGTCGAGGTTCGCTGTACAGGCTTGGTAGATTTGAGTGGACAAAATGGATCTACATCTGATACCAGAACAAATGACAACATACCCAGATATCTACTGGTGTTTATCAGTAAGGGAGAAAATACACCCCAAATCTGCTTGTCAATACATCTCTGTTCTTCTTGACACCTTGTGACTTGTAGTGTGTCCGGCTCACCCTCAGCGATATTGTGACTCCTAATCCTTTGTCATTGTAGCAACGCCTGCTAAGACTAGAGGGATCCATTAGCAGTTTTCGCAAAGAACAGTAATTACTGTATTTTGCGTCAGTGCCCGTACTTACTAACATTAAAACTAACCAATCCATCAAACAATTACTGTATTGCATTTTGGATATGGCCACTCAGGGTATGGCCTAGTTGTGATTTGTTTGATTCAGGCATATTTGGAATGGTTGTGTTACCATGTGCATTCTCAGAAGCCCTCTAGAAAATGAAACAAACAGATGTTCTGAGATTAGTATTCCTAGGTGTAATTATTTAAGGCTCTTGTCCAGCATGTTTGGTTTCCTTGTCATGTCATCTTTCGTTTCTCCAGATCTCTGATAGGATTCAAGAGAACTCATTGTTGTTATCCCGTCACTATACAGTGTGTAGAAAATTATTCCCAAGATCACCCCTAGAGGAGCTAGAAACTAGATTTGGCCTCGAAATTTGGCCTCCATAGTGTCTTTGGACAAGTAAACCACCCAGTAGACCATGTTGAAGGCTCCGAAGGACACTGGGAACAGGATGCGAGCGTACTTATCGATTTTACTCGTCCCGCCCATACCGGTGGTGGTCGGCTGGGAGCATGGCGACTGCTTGGGCTCATTTTTACCCATCAGTTGAATGTGCTCCAGTCTAGGTCCTAGGAGGTCCTGGAGGGAGGAGTCAGCAGTGGGCTGGCTCTGATTGGCTGGTATTGTCGGGGTGGTGGGTGGAGCCGGGGGCGTGTTCTTGACGGACAGGGTGGTGAAGGAGGTGTTCGGTTGGCTGGCAGGGCCGGGGCTGGAGTGGGGTAGGATGATGGTGTCCCCAGTCGACCCCGTGGATGAAGACGATTGGCCAGACTGGGGTTGTCTCCTGGTTACCCCTGTAGCTGCTATGCTGTATGACTCAGCTTTCTGGATGTCTTGCTGGGACATATAGTTCATCCGTTTGCGAAGGTTCCCATTGGTATCAGGGTTATGCTGTGGAGGAAAAATAAGCAAAAAACCCATATTGCAGTGAACTGTGCAACAACAAGAGCACACACCTTGAAGAGGAGACATTTGACTGAAATTAGACATTCAGTTAATTCTTTGTGGTGAAGGTAAAATATGACAATGGTATTGTGCTGATAAATATGAACTATATAGACCTCTCCGTGCGAGAGGACTATCAGGATAAAACAGCCAGAAACCTCCCATTCTAAACTTGGCCTATGGGCCTGAATATGACTGGCTTACTTTAGTTTGTATGGTAGAGTAACCCAGCTCAAAAACATTATTTGGGTAGGCTTTCGGTAATTTCACACAAACTTATGTCACAAGCACTGTTCCATGGGGTGGTTTGGCAGTACAGTAAAACATCAAAAGAGCTCATCTCCTGAGAGCAATCATAGTATTTCAACCCCAGTAGAGGGCGATGCTGCACTCTAACCACAGCCTCACCAGTGATAATTCCCCCACTGACTCCCAATGGAATGTTTGTAAACAGCTAACCATATGGTCTCCTGTCTGAGAGATGTGAGGCGGAGAACTGTGGATTCTAGGCTAAGTTTGACAACACTATGGCTGGAAGGTAAGGCTTAGAAAAATCTGCGCCACATCAATATACGCCACAGGTCCTAATGCCGAGCAGATTTCCCCACTGGGGCTGTGGCCACGGCTCTCTAGGAAAAGAGGCATCTGAAACCTATATACACACGTGACCCTGCTGTGTTGCCGTGGCAACCTGCTAATCCATTGATGTGCCGTTGTCACTAAACTGCATTCAGGCGAGATTATTCCACACGAGGATTTGAGATCCACAGAGAAACTAAGTAGTCTCCTGGCCACACAGGGGGAATGTATGGCTGTTTTCTGGTGGGAATCAGCCATCAAATCAACAGTTGGACTGTGACGCAAGAAATGTAACACCGCACAATGTAATGCCCTCAAATGTAGGATTGTGTTCTTACTACAGTAGGCCCGTGTTTGACAGATCACATGTATGGAGTAATGAATTCAATAAAAACATGTTTGGTCAAACCCCATTACACACGCTTTAGGCATGCATATGCCTTCAAGAGAACAGATTGTAAAATGCTGAACAACAACATGTTTGCGTCACATTGCAACTATAGGTCAATTATTATTATTACTATTTAACACGTTACCCATTCTATAACGCATGTCTTCAAAACACGTGCATCTTAAAATGCTGGAGAGTCCTTTTTAATCACAAGAAAGCAAGCACATGTAGGACATTCAGAGCATATTTAGAATTTTTAGGGATAATATTGCTAAGCCTCTGCGCTGGATTACAAATGGCGTGCATTGATCTAAGCAGACAGCTGTACTCTAAACAGGCCAAACTTAATGTGTGTTCACCATTTACTATTCTTATTAGGCCTTCAGGAAGTGAATCGTCATCATGCTTCTAGCTCATGCTATCATGGAGAGAGAGAGAGAGAGAAAGAGGGGTACAAAGAAAGAGCAGTACAGAGAAAGAGGGGGGCGAAATACTTCAAACTATCAATGAATGATAAAGTAACTTTCAGTTATAGTATTGTCTGACATTTCCAATGCATTTCTTTGAATGGGTGATCACCATGTGATTCATGAAATGCCAGTCATTGTAAACGCTTCTTTAACTCTCATCTGTCACAAAAGAGTCTTTAAAGCAAATCGGAAAGTTTGAAAAACATGGCCTTTCAATATCGCTGATATTTTAGACTTGAATTGAATCTCCATTTGATGAGATTAGCAAACAAATTAGCAAGGGGAGTGCACACGGCAGTCTCTGAAGGGTAAAGAGAATGAAAATAAGTCTTAAGTCTCACCTGCAGAACTTCCTCCATTTCCTTCACTTTCACTGGGGTTGTTTGGGGGGCCGGTGGGCATTTTGCCGGCTTCCTTTTCAGTCTCTCCATCTCCGCGTTGGTAAAGTAGTTGACGGCAGCGAACTCGATGAGGGCGGAGAAGACAAAGGCAAAACACACGGCAATAAACCAGTCCATGGCTGTGGCGTAGGAGACCTTGGGGAGGGAGTGGCGCGCGCTGATGCTCAACGTGGTCATGGTCAAGACTGTGGTGATGCCTGAAAATGAGAAAAAGTTTAACCTTGGCTGTAGTCAAAATAATACAAGTTACATCAACACACTAAACTAATACAACTAAAACAGTAGGCCTAACCATCCTCTATATCAGAATGACTCAAACCTTTCCTCAGGGACCCCCCAGCTGTTCAATGTATTGAACTAGCACACCTGATTCAACTGATCAACTAATCATCAATCACATAACTAATTGAATCAGGTGTGCTAGTTCAGGTCTACAACTTCTTAGAAAATCTATGAAAATGATTTAGAAAATTCAGCACACAAAGCAATGCATGACAGCCTTAATGCTAAATATGAAAAACAGGAAACGGAATGTTTGTGACACTAGAATGACCTGTAAAACTCCAGTCGATGACCTATTGACCTTTGCTTCCAATGCGTTCCCTCTTAATGAGATTGCCCTAGCGACCCCGTAGCATATCTACTTTCCCGCCTCTCTAATTCCTTTTTAAACAATAACCAATCCGACCTGCGCCAAGGATCATACCATTACAATAACTGGGGAGTTACAATAAACTTGTAGGTCACATGTCCTTGGGATTATTAGCAAATAGCTATAAATGTGATTTAGTGAAAATCACCTTTATGTTAGAGATATGACACAATATGTACCGCCAGGCCACCTGCTCTGACGTGCCTCGCAGCATAATTATGTGTCTAAACTCAGCCGACCACCGGACGATTCTGTAATGTATGATTCCGAGGACGAAATATGCAGAGGTAGATATTAGCTTTAATATTAGGATATTAGTTCATATTCGTGTCTTTCATTGGGTTAATTTGCGTGATCAGAGGCACAATCGTTCTTGATACAGATTAATGAGGTGTGACTGATTTTAATCAGATGAGCTATTACAATCCAATTTTTGAATAATGCCTGTTTCTATTGGAATACATGCATTTTCATTCCTTATCTTGTGACACATTGTTAAGATTAGAACGCATTGCTTTGGAGTTGCTTGGATTAGCACAGAATGGGTCTCATTGCTATAAAATTGCTAGGATTAGGACAGAATGGGTCTCATTGCTATAAAATTGCTAGGATTAGGACAGAATGGGTCTCATTGCTATAAAATTGCTTGGATTAGGACAGAATGGGTCTCATTGCTATAAAATTGCTTGGATTAGGATAGAATGGGTCTCATTGCTATAAAATTGCTTGGATTAGGACAGAATGGACCTCATTGCTTTAATGAAGGTTGCTTGGATTGGAACAGAATGGTTAACATGACCAGTGCATGTTCAAAAGGCGGAGCCAGTTTCATTAGCCTGGTCCCAGATCTCATTGTGCTGTTTTGCCAACCCCTATGGCCTTTGTCATGCCAGACATTGATTGGACAAACATATCTGAGACCAGGCTAGTTTTATATGACGTCAATGTCAAATTCACCAGACAATAACACATTGAGCCTCCAGGGGGAGCTTTGCTAATCATCCCTCAAGTCAATGTCTTTTTTCCCTCCTCTACAACCATTATATGTGCCAGGCTTGGAGTCACAGAGTCAGAAAATGGAACGTTATATCGTGGGAAGAGGAGAGAAGGGAAGAAAATGCCAGTCAGCCTGTACGTTAGTGCACACTCCCACACACACGCGAGAGACGAGAGAGTACTGTAACAGCCCCAAAGCCCGGGGGATTGGCCAATGCAACAATATTTATGTTCCCACGACACCCTCCTGTCACATATTGGACAGTTTCATTAGCTTGCCACTGAGACGGGAGGGGACTGAGGGGATGCATTGGGGCGTTGTGTGAATCAATGTGGCTGTGGAATAACACACACTGGCCTCTACAGCTGCTGAGATATGAGTAGAACCCATTGAGTCAGCGATATGTGTCCCTGAAAGAAAGTCAGCGGGCTAAATGAATAGGCCCACAGATGAAACAGATGCAGTAACCAACATCATGTGGAGTAGCATGTAACAAAGTGCCAAAAGTGGGTGCTCATAAAGAAATTTACATTTCCATCAACACATGCAAGAGCAAAAAGCAATTACCTTCTCATGACATTAAACCTACTGTATTTTCAACTACCAACCCCACTGGATCAGCCAAAACAGTACTTTCCCCCAAAAAAATATCCTCCAATTATTTTACAGTGGTGCCCATGAAAGTCACACATCCTCATAGACACCCATATAACAAACACCCCAGTAATCATCCATATAACCAATACCCCTGCAATCACCCACATAACCAACACACCAGCAAGCACCCATATAAACAACACCCCAGCAATCACCCACATAACCAACACACCAGCAATCACCCATTTAACAAACACCCCAGCAAGCACCCACATAACCAACACACCAGCAAGCACCCATATAACTAACACACCATCAATCACCCATATAAACAACACCCCAGCAATCACCCATATAAACAACACCCCAGTAATCATCCATATAAACAACACCCCAGCAATCATCCATATAAACAACACCCCAGTAATCATCCATATAAACAACACCCCAGTAATCACCCATATAAACAACACCCCAGCAATCACCCATAAAACCAACACCCCAGCAATCATCCATAAAACCAACACCCCAGCAATCATCCATAAAACCAACAGCCCAGTAATCACCCATATAACCAACATCCCAGCAATCACCCACATAACCAACACCCCAGCAATCATCCATAAAACCAACACCCCAGCAATCATCCATAAAACTAACACCCCAGTAATCACCCATATAACCAACATCCCAGCAATCAATATTGAAGAAATAGAAGAAGCTAGCAGGAGGACAACAGTACACCTCAGAAACCACTGACCTTACATTACTCAGCCACGTGCACTAGATTTCTTCTATACTAAAAGGACCCTATCCTACACAGCTAATCCTCTACAACCAGGCATGGAATTTAAGGATTTTGGGCACTGGCCAGCCAGGCTAGTAGACAGCAATTTTTACTAGCCCGTGTCCAAAATCTGTGCTATGGGATATTTCAAAAGAGAAAAATGGTACTAACCGACAGGCTAGTTTGGCTCATTTTCTATTAGTCCCGTCTAAAAAGTACTAGTCTCAAGCTAGCTAAAATTCTATCCATGTCTACAACTCACAAAAAAAATCCAGGAGAGGTTAATTAAGTGCTAAAGTTCATTTCAGTTCAGGAAACTAAATGGGCATGAAAAAGAATAAGACTGAAGACTATAATACAATGGATACTCAATTATGCAATACAGAAATGCAGATTTACACAGAGCACTTGTAAAAGTCTGATTACGCAACGAAGGGAAAGGTGGTGTGGAATTGATAGGAGACCAGGCAAACCGACATAGAGGATATGTGATGAACATCTGGTAAAGTACACTAATTCCATGAAAGGTGCACAAGGTTCCCAGCTTAAAGGTGTACTCTTTCATTTCTGACTCCACCCACAGTGGGGACTGAACACTTCTGTTTCTGTACAACTGGGCATATTGGCAAATGCAACTGCCAATTTGATGGATAACAAAAATAGACACAAAAATAACACACATTTAATTAAGCGTAGACCTTAATAGATGTGTGAGAGGCTAAAGACAGAACGTTGAATGCTCTGGCTACACAGCTACAAAAAATGGAGACAGAGACGACACAGAAGAGGCACTTCCCTCTTCACATTTGCATCTTCTCAGCCTCTCAACAGACGTATTCTACAGAATGGCGGGATTTGTGAGTAATACTTACCGAAGACTGTTCGAGCCGGGACCGATTCCTTATTTATCCAGAAGGACACTTGGGAGAGGATTACTGTCATGATGCAGGGGATATACGTCTGAATCATGAAGTAGCCCATTTTCCGCTTCAAGTGGAAGTGCACTGTCATCACCACGTATTCACCTGGCGGATAGCCATAGATGTCACAGTTGATTAGTTCATGACTGGCATGAGACAATGAGTAAGAGGACAGGAAATAATGGACTCCTGGTAGCATGGGGTTTTTATTGTGTCTTCTCTGTTCTCTGAGGTACATGGTGTCAAACAGTTATTTGGACAAAGCCACTGTAGAGAAAACATTCCAAACGGAAGTAAGAACTGATGAAGAAATGTAAATGATTATTAACAAAGAATGGCATCACCATCATCAGAGTTGGGGATATCTACTATATCTAACCAATGGTAAGTAGCTTTTCACCAGCCCATCATACCTGTGATTGACTTGACCTCTTCACTACTGACAGTGTGGCCAATGAGATCGTACTGCACTAGGCTGGAGGATTCTGGGGGAACCTCCACTGAATACTGTGGTCCTTTGGTCCAGGTATAGATCATCTCTGTTTTAGGGTATGCATCTGAGGGTGGAGAAGGAAAAGATTTGGATTAAACTCTCAAGTGGGGGGCAATTCTAAATTGTAGAGTGAGACAGAGAGAGAGGAGAGGATTAATTATAGGATAGAGAGAATGTCACGTTTAAGTTTATGAAAGAATGACTACTGTAAGCCGGTGACATCCTCTTCATAACTCTAAGCTCTGTGAACATGAGAAATGTTTCTATCTCCCCCATTTAGTCAGGTGATCACAATGCATTTGAAAGAGACATATTGACGTGATGGTGAAAAGTCCAGTCACACATGATTTCCCCACTTGATCTGCACTTCACTCACTGACTTAATACATGCAAATGTTGAAGATTACCTCAAATGGTACACTCTCTGGATTTTCAGATATATTTTCCTCACAATTTGATGGAAAATGAGTAGTACAATAGCAATAGCAATGAGTTGGCTTTTAAACAAACTACCCGGTCTCACAAGCTCTTTGGTACAATGTTTTTGCATATCCAACGTTGCAAAGATGTTGCAAAAACAGTGAAATGTGACATGAGAGTTCCTATAAGACAGGGCTGAAAGAAAAACGAGAACACAGGCTTGGGTTTATGTTAGGGTCTGTCTCCGGCTACGCATGCCCCCTTACGTTGTTCTCATTTGCCATTTCCCACAGGGGACTCGAAGTCGGCAGGACACCAACTGCGCCGGGAAAATGGGCCAGCTGGGGCATGTTGTGGAGCGGAAAGCTGCGAGGCGCTCCGACACACACCAGCTCTGGAGAGAACCGGAATAGGTCTGAGCTAACCAGGGGCGAGGAGAGGGATTCTGACCTTTACACCATCGGGTCCAACATCTACTTCCCTGACTCTGGGCCAGGATGGGAGGATGGGAGGATGGGAAGGTACTATCTTAAACCAAGAGTAATGTGACAGAATGATAACAGAGGAATCTATTTTGTCCTCTACCTCTACAATGTCACAAGTGATGATAACAGATTGGGGGAGGATTGGGAAGTGCATGGGAAAACCATCCTTCATTCCTCCTCCTTTCTTTAGTTTTCCCCTCAGCAGATGTTATCTTAAATCACTTCTGTTTTCTGACAAGAAAGAAGGCTCATTGGAGAGATCCTTTCATCAGAGATAAGTCACTGTTTTGCTGACCTCTCATTATGAATAAGTGCTGATTTTGGGTTTCTTTGTTCTGTTTTTGGTACAAAAAGAATGTAATGTATTATTAGCATTTTAGTCAGAAAAGTAATTACTTCTCACTCTGGGAATATGTCTGAAATCCTCAAATATGACAAAGCTGGAAGAATTTGACAATTAATATGGTAATGGTATTACAATAGAATGGTATATTTTTCTAACCCAATTAGTCAACTCCATTTATGTGACGAACTGGGACAGATTTAGTGCATTGAAGTATAAATAGGTTTTTAAAAACATTGCATACTAAATGAATTGAGACAAAGGACAAATGAGTTTACTATGAAAGCATGTAAGCACGTAAACAGTGTCAGGTTTAAGATCTACTAAGAAACAGTACAAGTGGATTTGCTTTGGGGTGTATGTCAATAAATACACAGTGTTCCGAAGTATGCATGTCATCAGAACAAGGACTAAGAACCACTTCATCAAGTCACTCCTGATACAGTATTATAATAGACGTACATTGTCATATCATACTTACAGCTTCCAAACTTGAGAGGGCATGCATGTCCATCCATGGGGAAGTCAACCAGCTTCATGGGACACTCTGCACTGATAGTCAACCTATTGGGGACACATAAACCCAAACATATGAGAACCAATGGGAGTTGGAGAGAGTTGGGACCCATCTAAACAGAACTCAAACATGCATCATATCTATACAGTGGGGCCCTACTTTTATGATGGATACTGTAGGTAGGCTGAATAGCACTTAGCATTGTAACACTGGCATGCTGGGTAAGCATCAGGGTATGTAAAGCATTTTGGCAAATGTATTACCTCATGGTGTAAAGAATGGTGCCGTTCTTCATAATGCGGAATAGCCTGTTGGGGGCAGTCATGTTGTGGGCCACAGACTTCTTGCCATTCCTGAAGAAGGTGTCTGGAGTCCACACATTGGAGACCATCATGTTGTTGAGGCGGAGGATCTCGATAGGCCCCTCATACCTCAGCCTCCTGTCCATCCATGTCTGTCTGAAGAACACGTCCATGGTGTACTCCTGAGGAAGCAAAAGACAGAAATTGGCAAATGTCAGAAATAAACAGTTATGTTTGGGACTTCATTCTTATATGAAACGATAAGTGCATGGTCAGTCAAACTTATTTTCGGGTACTCATCTGTTTCAAATTCTTGATTTGGTACATACCATTTCAACATCAGAGACAGGCCCGAAACTTGTCACATAAATGTCTGTTTTCACCTCTGTCACTGGACCTATTGAGAGAACAATTGAATCAGCTTCACAATCCCTAGAATATCCTAGGCATATCTCATTACAGCCCCAATAGACCTTAGACTAGTAGTTCTGGTTTGCTAGTCCACCCTTTAAGCATCAACCCTCATTTGACCTGTATTCACCTGTAGGCCTGGAATAATATGTAAAACATGAAACCCCAGAAACAGCCTAACATGGGCCAAACGTTGGGTTGGTAGTGCTGTGTGGATGTGTGCCAAAACGACTAACCCAAATAACCGGCAATGCCCTGTATGCAATAGTCTATAGTTTATGACTACCGAACAACCTGCACCAGTTTCTAAGCATGCATATAATGGAATGCAAAATAGCTAAATAGGTTTAAAACATAAACCTCTGGGACAAGCCGATCAGTATCTAACCTATGCTATGCACACTTGAAGGGTGAGTTCTGAAGTTTACGCGCCCTGAGTTGGAATATTTTTTAGGGTTGAGTTGAAGAGCGGAGCTTAAGGTATTTTCAAGCACAACGACATGCATGTCAGATGTCATTGCTGTAGGCCTAATGAACGATAAAGAGGTTACTTCTCGTTAAATGCATAGTCTTTAAACGTGCGTCTGATACTTTGAGCTCGTGGAGGATTTGACAGACACGAAAAGTACATCTGCACTCTTTCTACTTAAATTGTGCATTAAGCGGCTTTTTCCACAGCGATTACATAACTAAACTCGCTTAAACATTTGAAGGTAGCATACCGTTTTCAGTCGCACATAAGAGTCAAAGCAGTGAATATAAGAAAGTGTTAATTCAATTCATGATGACCAGCTTTTGAAACATGGAATGTCGCTGTACGTCTGTGGGAGGTAGTGCTCGTAACTCAGTAGAGCAACATGTTTCACTTGAAACAGTATTGAATAGCTCTGGTTGAAAAATGCAATGCAATTTTGATCGCAACCTCATACCCTATCTAAACTATTCAATAGCATTGGCACAATAGTGATAATAATTTTCGACCATCTCTGAGCCACATAGAAACTCATTCAACAGCCGAAAACTGTCACTGCTTAGATAGGTACCTACCACCAAATCCAGGTCGCAGTCTGTTGTCATACCCGTCCAGTAGTCGGTCTAAAATGCGTGTAAAATTCTCGGGATATATTCTCTCATCCTTTTTTATCGTTCCAGATATTCTCTTTACACTGAAAAACGACACACATAATACAAATAGTTTGTTATCGTGAAATACAGCAGCTTCCCAGATGCCCAGACTATGGATGACAAAATTGGGAGTCACAACCATATGACACATTTAGAGCACTTTTGGATTTCAGCACCTAGAGTCTTCGGGACCATGGACAGCGGCACCAGAGCAGCTCGCGCCAATCTAACAGGAGAAAATCACCCCCCCAGATCATGTATTTTAGAAACTCACCAAGCAGTCAGGCAGAAAAGGTAGAAGAGAGTCGAAATATAACTGGGGTACATCGCAGTCACCATCTCCTTCTTGGCAGAAACCATCGTTGCATGCCATACTTTAAGCCTCTTCACATCTCCCTTAGGTAAATGTCTTGTCCCAAGGAACGATTAAAGCCAGAGAGACAGAGAGAGCGGAACGGCACAAAAGCAACTCCAGCAGCATCTCCCGTTATCTCTCTCTTGCCAAGGAAAAAAGCCCGTGCCAGCGGAGCATCTGAACGCGCGCACCTTTCAGGCTGTCGCTCGATGACTTAACCAAACACCTTCTTCTCTCAGTTGTTGGCATCCATCCACCAGTCCAGTATGTATGCTCTCCCCCAGTCTCACACCATCGTTTGACTTGAGAGATGAATAGAATAAACGTGCACGGTGCACTGTTCAGCGCTGAAATTTTGTATGGCAAAATTGTGTTGTGCGTCTGCCGCGCAATACATCCAGTGGTGAGACCAACAGCTTTCAAATCAGGATGTGACTGCTTGTATGTAGTTACACCCTCGCCCCAAAGCTATGGTGACAAAATTGCTGTTAAACTTTTTCATTTAGAGTGGACCATATGCTATGCCATATACGCTGAGAAAAAAAACAAATATAACTGTGTGTGTGTGTGCGTGTGTGTATGTCAAATATTCAGTGCAAAATCAAAAGGTTCTGCATCAGTCCATCACTTCACTTTATCTAAAGCAATTGATGAGACTCAAGGAGTCATGTTGCTTGTGGAAGACTGCATTCTAGATTCAAATGGGTCAGTCTCGTCGCAATATGCAATCACACACACGTGCACGCACGCACGCACGCACACAGGTAGAGTAGAGGAACTGGGACAAGCCGCATGCTGCTTCACAGATTTCTCTGGACCTGAGATAGGAACTTCAGAGAGACAGTGTATGTGTGTGTGTGTGTGTCCTAAATCTTAACCAGTAGAGGAAACGTGTGTGTGTGTGTGTGTGTGTGTGTGCCCAGGTCCGTGTGTGTGTGTGCCTGTGCCCCTCTGAGCCTATGCACCTGAAGGTGGGGTGCAGGTAAAATCCCTGCTCTGCAACCAGACAGAACATCACTGTCTAGGCTCTTACACAGTACTGGCTTTAACAGAGGAGAAGCTAATTAGAACTCTGTTTGTTGGGAGTCTGAACAATGTGCTGGCAACACAGGAGGTTGATTTGGAGCTGGAAATGTGCACCCAATGAACAGTCAGCGTGAACCTGGTACAGTATGCATCCCAAATGGTACCCTATTCTCTACATAGTGCACTTATTTTAGTCTAGTCAAAAGTAGTGCACTTTATAGGGAAAGTAGTGCACCACATAAAGAATAGGGTGCCATTTAGGACGCAGCCCTGGAATCATGTGGTAACAGCAGTTCCCTATGTTCTACCCACAACCCTCCCACCCACCTTAGTCCACCCACAACACACTGAAGCATCACTGCTTTCTTTGTGGGGGATGAGTAATGCACATGCTCTTTATGGGGAGGGCTTTGTTCCAACTATAACACCTTATGTATGTTATTCAATTAGAATATGTATGTTTCACATGAGGACTCTGGGTATGTACAGAAAAGAATTGGACATATATGTAACAGTATTCATAAATGTATGCAATGGAATGTCTTAAAGTGTTTTAGTAAACATACATGTAAAGCTTTTTATGCTATCTTGACCTTTCATAGTCTAACCTGACTTCTGTCTTAGAGAGGACAACATGTATTGTAGCCTTCAAATAAGGTATGTTGTTTTAGTCTTAATTAAGATAATAATGTGCTGCTTTACAACGAGGACAGGACGGTGATGGGAAAAATCAACATATTTTACTCTGTGTGTGTGTGTGTGTGTGTGTGTGTGTGTGTGTGTGTGTGTGTGTGTGTGTGTGTGTGTGTGTGTGTGTGTGTGTGTGTGTGTGTGTGTGTGTGTGTGTGTGTGTGTGTGTGTGTGTGTGTGTGTGTGTGTGTGTGTGTGTGTGTGTGTGTGTGTGTGTGTGTGTGTGTGTGTGTGTTTGGTAGTCCACGTCCCAGGACTCCTTGAAACAGGTTATCTTGCTCTGTAAGATATATACCCTGCAGCAAGTTTACTGCTATGATAACCTAGTTTCTCACCTGTGTGTGTGTGTGCGCGTGCCCATGTGTGCGAATACATGTTTGAGTGTGAGCATGTGTGCAGGCGTGTGTGTAGGTTTGTGTGTGGTGTGTGAGTGGCTATAAGACTGGGTTTGTGTGTGTGTACATCCATGCTAAAATATGCTGGTTTAAAACCTAAATACCAGAAGAAAATAACAAAAATATTTGAATGATAACATTTTGCTCATATCCAGACATTTTCCTGACATGCTCAGTCAGTATCCCCTCAAATACAGATTTACAGTAAATGATGGTATTTTAACAGAAAACGAAGCCATACAAATGCCATTATAGCTGTATGTTAAGCATGTCATTGTGTGTAATTGTTTTAGGTCATTGCGTTGAGTACACAGAATGTAATGGGCAGGTAGAGAGAGAAAGCAGCCCCTTTGCACTGGGCCTGGGATTAATGATGCTACACGGCGGTGTTGGCACATGAACCCAATGAGTCAGAACCGTGAGTCAAGCTGTCTAGTAATCACACCCCAGCCAATCTTAGCTAAACAGAGGCACATCAAGCATAGGGAAAGAGATACTATGAAAGATGCAGCGTTTTACCTTCCACTGCATCAATGCCTAGGTGTTTGACTGAGTGAACAATGATTGATAGTCATCTTCCTCACCGTCATCATCATCAGTTAAAGCCTTGCTATTTATGTTTCTTGCTATTTTAGGCTTCTTATGCATTTCATAATGTGACGACATATTTAACAAAGTGACAAAGGTAAATCCCCAAACTTAGCACAAGCCCATGAGCTTTGAAAACAGCTGGCTGATATCTCAATAGAGCCACTTTATGTAATGTTAATACATTTGGGAATGTATCCATACTCTCTGAATTGCAGCGCATCTTGTTGACTAGTGCATTTGAATTCATTTACAAACGTTTGAAGGGATTTACAATTGCTGGAAATTACAGCCTGGCATGATTATTTGGCTAACTTTATTTTTAATGATCGTTTCCGATCGGATCTGATGACAGGCAAAACATGGCTCCAGATGGTGGCACACATCATGGTGCTGCAGGAACCAAAACGATGACACAGTTATTGTAACATGCAGAGTTTGGTGTGTCAATGCTTTATCTAACGCAAGGTTATGGTGATGTCACTTGGTTTCCGTCCCATTTGCCTGCGGCTCAGCAAAAAAGGCCCAGCACAAGTGTTGTGCATACATCTGCTGCTGCTGGTGGGGGGCATGGGCTGACGTGGCGACGGATGAGGAAGTGATGCAGGATGCAAACTGTGACTATCTTTCCATGATATCCTCAAGAGGGGGCAAGGAGATGAGATCACAGAGACGGAGAAAGGAGCAGCTTTCTGTGCCACAAAGCAGTCTGATAAAAGTACAGTACAGTATCAAAGGATGAGGATATTTGGTTACTTTACCCATAACCTACAACGCATAGTGACTTTGAACAAAGCACCGATCTAAATATCAAAATGATAAATTACGCCCTGGGAAGGTCACAGCTCTCAAGCCAACGGATGAAGGTTCATCATGAGCATCAAACACCCAATCTTCCAAAGAGGGGAGAAAAAGATGATCGTTAAAGTCCAAAATATTTCCTGAATTGAGCCCAAACTGAAATACTTAGTGGTGTGCGTAGTAGTTGCTAAGGGTAAAGGAGTGCATAGCAATATTCACATAGACACCCACACAGGACAAGTATCCTGCCAATGTCCAAGTTATAAAATAAGACATTTTGCAAACCCATGCGACCCAAATCCTTTAGTCTCTGTAAGAGGCTTTTATGAATCTGGGGTGGTTTCTTAATCCAAATAGAGGAACCACTGCATTAAAAGAGATTTGGGAATAAAGATGGGGATTGACTAAACCAGATATTGAAATGTAAGTCAATATGAATTCATCCTGCTAGGAAACTACTAGAAATTGTACACTAGAAATGCATGTTTAGAGTTATTGTCACACAAGTATTTACATGTATTGTAGGAAAACGTGAGCGAGATGCACTTGAACTCAATTCTTCGCAGCAGGATCGAGGCCATTGGTCGACAGTCTCTCCAGTTTCTCCTCTGAAGGGGCAAAGGTTACCAGATCACTGAAGGTGATCATCCTTCTCATGGTGGAGCCAGGAGCATTGCAGAAGCCATGAGGTAGTCTGCAGAGCTCATACAGACCAAACAGGAGTTGTACAAGGAGTACATTTCTTGTCAACTTCATGGAGAAAGGTGTTATGGATGCACCTTGAAAGCCCAAGGGACCAATACATGGTGGAAAAGCAGTAGTAGTCTCTTTATCATTCATTTTTAGAAATGAACAGTAACTGCCAGGGTATTTTTGAATTTCTGGGGAAAGGAGAAAGCTCAAATCTTATCAGACCGTTTTGCTTTTGCCTTTCACATTCTCCTTCATTTTAAAATTGAACTATTACATTTTCATGATAGGATGACGAGGATCAAGTTATCAAGCAAGTAGACCATTGGACCATTGGACCAGTAGACCATCAAGCAAGTAGACCATCAAGCAATTGTCACCAGTGGGGCATTGTACAGCCTACAGGCATCCACAGATGACATCATTTGGTGCCTCACATTCAAAACCCTCTATATCAGACTATATTCACTGGAGGAGAGAATCAGGGGCTTTCTTTATTTGACTGCATCGGAATGGAGAAAGGAAGAGGAAGAGAGGAAGACGAGACTGCATTGCAACAATAGTCCGTTTCCAGTCTTACCGTTTCCAGTAGGACACCAATCGATTGGAGAGGGGGTGCTTCATAAAGAGCACAGTTGATGCGCCAGAGGAGTAATGTATTCATGAAAAGCGGAGAGAGAGAGAGAATGAGAGCACACTACACTTACACACACACACACACACACACACACACACACACAAGCTCTGGGGCAAACGTTTTCCCACCAACGTTATTTTACGCCTCTCCTTACGTCTCCCACCAGCCCGTACCCCGGAGACGCATGCAAAATCATCACCAGAAATGGCTCATAAAAGAACGCCTAATTTCCACCCTTGTTTAAGAAATAAAGACCTGCTGCCTACGAGTGCCAGAGCATACTGTGTTAGCTTGTATGTACAGCAAACAAAGCATGCATCAACGAGGCTCATCAATGTCCATTAGACCAAGTAATGAGAGAGAGGACATGGGAGAAGGAGAAATGTCACCAGCTGCTCAAATGCCAGAAAACATTCTACTGTAATAACAAGCTGGATTCTGCAAGATATTTAATGCATTCCAGTGATTGTTTGGTACATGTCTTCCATATAACTTTGGATATCATACCATGTGACTTTGTAAAGTTTACATTCTGGAAGTCTCTTTTAGCATCTTCCTTAATGCCTCAACATTAATGTTGTTTGTGAATTAGTGTGCACTGCATTCCATAACCTTGGAGGACTCCATCTCATTAGTATCTGTACCCTGAAGCGGCTTCAAACACATCCAGCACAGTTGGGGACTTGACACCAAAAATGACTACACACACACCCCACTCACAAACAGACACACAGCAAAAGGCTAATGAACTCAATCACTTCCTCCTGAAAAGGTGTTAATTTATCATACACACCTCCTGTTGTGGTACACTCCATTTGTTGAGGTGATCGTGATCTCACAAGTCTGAGGATTGAAACTGACCTGAACTATCAAAATACTCAACCAAGCCACAGCTTTGATTCAACACGGCCCTTAGACGGACAGATTACTGGCCTGATTGCTTGAACGATCCGGCTAATTTTGCTTCTCTATTGAGGCGAGCAGTACTGTATAAATAGACTAGTTCACTGGAAATAGCCCTCGGTTCTCAGAAGAGGCTCTCAGGAGATGGCTGGACCCATGGCCAGATTCCCAATTGCTGCCCTCAACATAGAGTTATAGAGCTTACTGTAGCAGTAAGACATTCCGATGCGAGACCCCTTTTTTCTTCATGAAGCTGTTTTTGATTATTACATATTTGAAGTGGGGTGTTGATATCTTTCAGGAATTGAGACACCCTGTTTTGTGTCATGCATAGCCTATATAGGGCATCTGGAATGAAGGGTAATTTATTCTAGCCTAGTTTGATGTTTTGAAGCTGGTGACAGAAATAGCCAAATGATGCATTGTTGTCCATTTATGAATGAGTGTCTTTGCCAGCTGCAAACCAAAAGGTAATCTGCATGTACGTTTGGGTGTACGTGACATTTACTCTTGTTCACTTTAGGTTCTATGCCTCTCTTCCAGCTAACAGGCACTCCTCTCTAACTTCCTCTCTTGAATATTGTTGCTGTGAGTTATGTTGAGCATTAATTGAAGGGAAACGTGAACAGACAGGTTTAACATTCTCCCTCAAGCATTCCATCGGCCGCACAATCGGTAGGTGCTAATTAATGCTTATTTTCCCACTTTTATCGCAGGACACAATTTGCAGTCTTACTTTCGCCTACCAATTTGCAATGACCACACAACACCCAGGGATAACTTGTGAAGACTCAAATCAAGCATCTTTTGTCTGCTGTCATTCTTGTCTTCGCTCACACACAGTGGTTCAGCTCATTCAATTGAGCATTGGACGTGATGATTGGACGTGATGATTGGACGTGATGATTGGACGTGATGATTGGACGTGATGTCATTTATTTGCATGTGACGTGGGAAGTTTTCCACATGACAGCTACCCCTGCAGGGGATGTGTTCGCTGACAGAGACGGGGGCTGTCGACACTCTGGGATGGCGATGATTTGGTGCATATTGACCTCATTTGATGCTGCTGAACTGGGGCCGAGGCATGAGAAGCACAGTGTCTGTCCGTGGTGTCCTTCATCCGCTGTGACTGGTCAGTGGCATGCAAGTGTGGCGCCTAAATATTTTTTTTTACGTCATTGGAAAAAGTGTAGCTAAGTAGTCTGAAGCCATCGGGGTGTAATTCACATCGTTCTGCCTGTGATAGTGGGCTGAAGCTGCAGGAACCTGAGTCAAGCGTAATGTAAAATCCCTCCTGTGGACTGACCGTCCAGCAGATCACAGCAGAACTGGATGAGCAATGACTTCTGATAATTGCCAGCCGGATGAATGAAAGCAGAACCAATCTTTCTGGAAAGCAAGGGACCACTGACTAGGCACTGACATTAGTTCTAGTGGGAGAAGTGTCAACAGTGGACAAGGGGGTTAAAGCTGAGTAGTCCACTTCACTTCATCACATTAGCATGTAACACTGACATAAGACTCCTCAGTACCAACCATTTCAATCCTCTATCCCCCCAAACAGTCATCTTGAGTAGAATACATTACCACAATCTACAATATCTCCATTACATAAATAAAGCATCCCGATGTTGTACTTACTTAATGGTGACTCATAGCTAACATTAGCACAATGGCTTTATGTGTGGGAAAAGAAAAATCAAGGAATTCCAAAGGACTAAAATGACTGCGGAGTAGATCCAAGCTAAATCTCCCTCATTTCCATCTCCTGGGTAGCACAACCCTTTAAGGGAGACTGATTTCCTCTGATGAAATCCCAATCTATTTTTACCACAGTGATGAAACAATCTTTGTGAAGAGTCCTCTTTGAAATAGAGCCGGAGGACTTTTCAGCTCCACCCCAATGCATCCAGAGCGACCGACGGTACAGTACAGCGGCAACAGCTACACCGTGAGCCCTGTCCCTCTGCCTCAAGCAGTGGTTCCTATAAAGTGACAATGGAGTGTGTGTTTGGACCAAGCATATACTGTAGGTTTCCCATCGATGGGCTGATCTTTTGATTGGAAAACAGAAAGGAAAACGTCGCACACTGCTGCTCATGCTCCCAGGGGATATTTATTAACAACGCTTCCACCCTTAGGTCTTGATCAGGTATCTTTTGATTACCCAGCTATCACCACTCTATCATAAAGAATGATAAATGGTTCATTATATTCCAGAAGTAAGCTTTATGACACCATAATTGTAAAGGTATTGTCAATAACAGGCAGAGACCATTACAATTATGCACTGAGCTTTTCATCATTGGGAAAAATGATAATTGAGTTGGTGTCCTCGGATATAGTTTTTTGAGGCCAAGGTGAAAAGGTACATTATTCTTAGTAATTTCTCTCTGAATGGTGGATTGCACAGTACTCACAGTAAGTCTCACTGGCAATTCATTTTTGCAGTGGCATAGTATATAAATAGTTTATTTCTTTATTTTGAAACCTGTTTTCTATGCCTCACATTACATTATTTTAGAGATTTTATTAGGTATAGTACATACTATATATAAGCCATTTTCAAGACAGAAGAACACAGCACAAGCCAACAATGACATACTGTATATCGTAGCCACATACTCCACTACATAAAACTTGGCTTTCATATACCTTAAATCAATAAGACAGGACAATATACGTTTGACATACTATACTGCTGAAACATTGGGGCACATTTAGGGAATTATGTGCTTCATGGCAAGCCTGGGATTCTCTCACTCCCAGCAAATGTAATAATTATTGCCTGTTAATTTACATTAGCCATGGTTCTGAATAGGCTATATTTGGCCTTTCTAAAAGAAACCTACATTTACTCCAATTCTTTCTGCGAAGCAGATTGCATAGACATATACAATGTCCCATTTATATAGTGGGACATGCCTTTCAGTTACTGGCCCTGAATACTAGTTTAACCATATATGATCCAAATGTATGATACAAGTTGTCATAGTCTAGAAAACGTATTGCTTCTGTCTGAGGACCAATATGCCTACAGTCCCCACTGCTATGTGAAAGACGCAGAATTGTTTGTGTGCACAGACCGACACAGTTAACCACGGTTTGTGAATTTGCCACACATGCCTCTTAAAACCCCCTAGAGTTGATGTCTGCGACCCCGGCGGAAATGTAATTACCATCAAAATCAGTTTACAGTAGAGATACCTGTTCTTTTGTATGGGCTGCATGTCAATCCACCGCATCGGCCAATGGCGGCCTTCTGCATCTGCGGTGGAAGGTGACCGAGCTACAGCGGTGTTTGTTAGACCATGAGACTTCCCATCCCAAAAACGTCTGTAGCAGCCGAATGGTTTGGCTTACAATGGTTAGGCCTACTCTATGGAAAGAGGAAAATCTCACGAACACGATGCGGTTTTCCATCACAGGACTCACGAACATGATGCAATCTCAATAGACAAACAGTAGCAGTAGAATGGCCTTACTGAAGAGCTCAGTGACTTTCAACAAGGCACCGTCATAGGATGCCAACTTTCCAACAAGTCAGTTCGTCAAATTTCTGCCCTGCTAGAGCTGCCCTGATCAACTGTAAGTGCTGTTATTGTGAAGTGGAAACGTCTATGAGCAACAATGGCTCAGCTGCGAAGTGGTAGGCCACTCAAGCTCCCAGAACGGGACCGCCGAGTGCTGAAGTGCATAGCACATGCAAATCATCTGACCTCGGTTGCAACATTCACTACCGAGTTCCAAACTGCCTCTTGAAGCAACGTCAGCACAAGAACTGTTCGAGCAGGTTTCCACATATTTTTGGTCATGCAGTGTATATTATATGGTACACTACATGTATAAGTACACTACATGGCCAAAGGTATGTGGACACCTGCTCATCGAATATCTCATTCCAAAATCCTTGGTCCTCCCTTCGCTGCTATAACAGCTTCCACTCTTCTGGGAAGGCTTTCCCCTAAATGTTGGAACATTGCTGCGGGACTTGCTTCCATTCAGCCACAAGAGCATTAGTGAGGTCGGACATTGATGTTGGGCGTTCCAATTCATCCCAAAGGTGTTCGATGGGGTTGAGGTTAGGGCTCTGTGTAGGCCAGTCAAGTTCTTTCACACCACTCTCGACAAACCATTTCTGTATGGACCTCGCTTTGTGCACAGGGGACTTGTAATGATGAAACTGTTGACACAAAGTTTGAAGCCCAGAGTCATCTAGAATGTCATTGTATGCTGTAGCGTTAAGATTTATCTTCACTGGAACTAAGGGGTCAGCCCGAACCATGAAAAACAGCCCCAGACCATTATTCCTCCTCTTCCAAACTTTACAGTTGGCACTATGCATTCGGGCAGGTAGCGTTCTCCAGCCGTCAAACCCAAATTTGTCTATCGGACTACCAGATGGTGAAGCGTAAATCATCACTTCAGAGAGAGCACTTCCACTGCTCCAGAGTCCAATGGCGGTGAACTTTACACCACTGGAGTCGACGCTTGGCCTTGCACATGGTGATCTTAGGTTTGTCATATACATCGGCCATGGAAATACATTTCATGACGCTCCCAGCGAACAGTTCCTCTGCTGAGGTTGCTTCCAGAGGCAGTTTGGACCTCGGTAGTGAGTGTTGCAACCGAGCACCGACCGCATTCCCGCTCTGTGAGCAACTTCAGGGCTGAGCCATTGTTGCTCCTAGATGTTTCCACTTCACAATAACAGCACTTACAGTTGACCGGGGCAGCTCTAGCAGGGCGGAAATTTGATGAACTGTTGGTGCCACATTAGAAGTCACTGAGCTCTTCAGTAAGGCCATTCTACTGCCAATGTTTGTTTATGGAGAACTGTGTGCTCAATTGTATACACCTGTCAGCAACGGGTGTGGCTGAAATAGCCGAATCGACTAATTTGAAGGGCTGTCCATATACTTCTGGACTTGTAGTGTAGTATGGGTACAAATATATATCAATAATTTTCTGATCTTTCTCATAACTCTCAGATATAGGCCAGACACTTTAAAACAAACTTCCCTTTGATAGATTGTTTTTACTCTCTGCTTTTCCATCCATGAATCTATTATTTAATGTATTTCTATGGGCTGATAGCAGCAAATACACAGCCCCCCACTACTAAAAACACATTGGTTTGACTGATAATCTCAATCTCTCACTTATATTTGTACTTTGGCTCCCTCTGTTCACTCAAAAACAGCAGACTTTGTGAGGAATAGTCATTAAAGTGACAGATTGAGGGGGGGTACAGGAGGGTAGTAGTCTGTTAATTCACCTAACTGCATTTACTTAATATATTGATGTATTACATGACTAGTCAAGAGGCGACAGTGAGCCTGCCATTCAGAAAGACCCGTGAATGTAAAATCATGTTCACCTTCTGTGTGATTTCTCTGAGGAAAAATCTACCATCTTAAAATCCACAGACAACAGTGGTACCTCTTAGTCAATCCACCATTAGCAATGGAATGCTGATAAGGATTCTAGCAGAACCTCATGTGCCGTGCTGAAAAAATATAATTGAATATCACATTGAAAGCGTAGAGATTTGCCATTGTTATATTAAGTGCAGAATCATTTGGAATTGTTTGGAGGTTATGGGGATACTATGAAATGATTGATATGAGTGAGTATGTGTGTTAATGCTCTCACTGGGACAGCAGGACCAAATCTACTAGAAGCAATGGGGCCAATTATAGAAGCAGTGTGTTGAAATGACGATTCCAGTAAAGTATTGAGAGGTCTGCACACCACCACTGAGAATATTTTCCTAAAGCATCTGGTATGTGCCCCACTACCCCTGTTACCTGATTTGACAAGCTATTCAATAACTGGGAAACTCTGATTGAGAATCTTCGGCCCCCAGCTTCAATTTTATACACCTTGGTTATCATTAACATACCTTGGGAGTGTAGCATCTTGCCTGGGTTGTATGGAACAACCATGTCTATCATGGAGTGCCTTGAAATTTAAAGGGAGAACCTTGCTGTTAGCTCAATACTTTATGTAATGACAATAGACCTGGAGTTAGACGCTATCAAAACAGTAGACAAAGCATCTTGGTTAACATGATGTCAGAGGTGGAGTGGTGCCATCCCACTTCTGACACCAACGCAGCAACCATACAGTTGTGTTCTGCATGTTTTCAAGGTGCAGGCCAAAATCATTATTTAATGTACTGAATCAACAGCTTATGGGTCCATTTTCAGTCCTTTCCCTTTTTTTTCTAAACATTGCAACTTATTTTAGAACACAAGTATCAACTTGCTTCAAACATTCCCTACTTATGCAGCTAGCCCTCCATTTTCCTGCGGTGAGAATTTACGCTCCCTGTCACAGCTCTCGTCAGGAATGAGAATCAGTCCAAAGCGCAGCGTGTTAAGTGATCATGATATTTTATTTCTCAAAAAAACACTTGAACAAAATAACAAAGTGAAAAACCGAAACAGTTCTGTCAGGTGCAGACACTAAACAGAAACTAACTACCCACAAAACACAGGTGGGGAAAAGGCTGCCTAAGTATGATTCCCAATCAGAGACAATGATAGACAGCTGCCTCTGATTGGGAACCACACTCGGCTAAAAACAAAGAAAAAGAAAAAAAAGAAATAAAGAACTTAGAATGCCCACCCTAGTCACACCCTGCCCTAACCAAAATAGAGAATAAAAGCCTCTCTATGGCCAGGGCGTGACACTCCCCCATATATAATATACAGTACGGTCTGGAATAATTGGCATCCTTGATAAAGATGAGCAAAGAAGACTATTGAGTAAATAATACAAATATAATACAAATACTCTATGGGGGAAATGATACTACGACAATTTCTTAGAGGATTAAAACATTTTTTGATAACAATTAATATATTAGTTTTTCTTCTAAAAAGAGGTTACAATTATTGGCACCCCTGTTTTCAATAACTCACCTTGTGAGGATAACTGCACTGATACTTTTTCTCAAATGTTTTATGAGAATGAAACACATCGGGAGGTATTTTAGACCACTCCTCCATACAACATTTTTCCAGATCCTTGATATCCTTTGTCTGCGCTTATGGACTGCCCTCTTCAATTCAAACCACAGGTTTTTATTGGGGTTCAAGTCCTGAGACTGAGAAGTCCATTGCAAAATGTTAATTTTGTGGTCAACCATTTGTTTTGGGATTTTGATGTGTGCTTGGGGTTATTGTCTCACTGGAAGATCCACTGGCGGCTACGTTTCAGCCTCCTGACAGAGGCAAACAGGTTTTTGACAAAAATGTCCCGGTACTTGGTAAAGTTCATGTTGCCGTAGAACTTATAACAAGGGCTCCAGGACCAGTGGAAGCAAAATAGACCCATAACATCAAAGATCCATCTTGTTGGAATATGGATCTTTCTTTGGACGCCAAACCCACCCCTGGTGTGCGTGGCCAAAGAGCTCTAGAAACATGTATTTGTTGCTCATCTTTTTCAAGGTTGTCAATCATTTCGGACCTGACTGTGTGTGCGTTACAAGAAGGCTCTTTGACCCATTGATATTGGGATTGCTCACAAGAGAGTGTGTGTGGGCTGTCTTGACGATTTAAGATGTGCAGGGTCATATGTGGATGGGTGGGAGGAGATACATGGTTCTGAGCATTTTCAGCCTTACACAAAATGCAAGAGAGAGTGGGTGATTCAAATCAACTTCGACCAAATCACACTTTGTTATCATGGCATTGTACACATGCAAATTGGACCTATAAAACACCAATCAATACAAATGCTTCTTGTGTCTTCCCAGAAACCCTCTTCCACCTTTTACGGTTAGACCACTACATTATTGGACGACTGTATCTTATTGTTTTATTGTAGAGAGACACTGACTTAACAGAAATGTGCAGAGCGTACCCGTATCTACGCCATCTGGTGGATCACTATGGATCTGTGGCTGGGAGGCATTGCTGATCTGGGTTGAAGTACCAAGTTGCTTGGGTCCGGATTTCGGATTTCAGCATCTGGATGTAATGAAGACACGAGGTAAGGCTGAGAAGGTATCCATTTCCAAAACGTTGACGCAATAATAACATTTGATGATACCCGGCCGGATCTACTTACTTCTTATGAACAGCAGTCCGAAGTTTACACACAGTAGAAGGGAGCATGAAATTAGATCACATCGTTTGGATTAATGACACCACCCTCCCCTCGACAGACAGGCAGGCAGGCAGGCAGGCAGGCAGGCAGGCAGGCAGGCAGGCAGGCAGGCAGGCAGGCAGGCAGGCAGGCAGGCAGGCAGGCAGGCAGACAGACAGACAGACAGACAGACAGACAGACAGACAGACAGACAGAGGCAGGCAGGCAGGCAGGCAGGCAGGCAGGCAGGCAGGCAGGCAGGCAGGCAGACAGGCAGGCAGGCAGGCAGACAGACAGACAGACAGACAGACAGACAGACAGACAGACAGACAGACAGACAGACAGACAGACAGACAGACAGACAGACAGACAGACAGACAGACAGAGAGCATGTCCTAGTAGCAGGAAACTGGTTTGCACCCAGCACACTCCCAGAAAGTAGTGTATAACACCATTGGGAAACCAGGGTCTTTCCACTTCCATGTCCTCTGAATTGAAATGGGGTTTTCCTGTGTAGCCCAATGAACCTATTACTGAAGGGCACAAAGCAGTAGTGATAATCTCTGATCAGGGATCGGCTAGAACAGATGTTGGATCAATGAAGCCATACTGTACATATCTATTACAGAGAGTGTTGAAAATGAAGATGAAGCAATTTACACCCATCACTCCCCATGGAGCTACAGAGGAGTCTGCCCTGCATAGGAAACTTTGCTAAATGACCTATATACAGAAGGAGTGGTGTCTGTCTTTGTCAACTTAGCGTACTGGGGCTTATAGGCAGTGCTAAAACTGAACACGGTTCCACAGGGGGCCACTCACACTCCGTCCCCCCACCAGACAGCTAAGGCAAATCGCTTAATTTGGACCTGCACTAGAAAACCTACCAGCACCAGCCCAGTGTAGGTCAGACATTAACCACGGAAACCAGATTCTACTGACATGGCTACCGTACCACTGTTTCAAATGTACTGAATAGAGGGAGATGTTGCCCCAGGTTGAAGAGTTGGGCTGGCATTCAAACAAGTTATATAAACACCCAGGTGTAGTCTATAAAAGGTCAGGGCCATCTTGAATTAGTGGTATTTTGGCTGTCTTTCATGGCTATGTTTTTATTTTTGAACACTTCCTTATAATTGTATTTTTTTAGCTGTCAGAATACTCTATTTGTATGTGTGTAAAACAAAATGAGACTGGAGAAAATATGACCTCTTATCTTAGCTTTTGAATCTTTGATGATGTAGCCATACAAAAATGTCTTTACATAAATATAAATGACATTTTAAATATATAATGACTTTTATGGACATCACATGCGATCACGTTTTCACATGTGCAGTTCCATGTCATCACGTTGCTTTACATGTTGTCACGTTATCACATTATCTTCACACCAGATCGCGTGATCACATGAAAACACGTGTGTTTGGAACACTTGAAGAGTTCACATGTGAAATTCACATGTTTTTTCCATAAGGGTCAATTGAGATGGACGTGATGAATGAATGAATGAGCACATATCATATCCATGAATGAATGGAGGATGACTCAATCCATTGTAGGGCAGTAAAATTCTGGTAATTTATCTAAAATTCCTGGTTGGAGGATTACGGATTTCCTGCTTTCCCCTCACGGGAATCTTCCACCTGGAATTACTGAAAGAATATGGGGAAATGTTCCTATAATGTTTCAACTCTAATCCATTGTAATATGAAAGCACATCATTCCTATTGATAATCAACACAGTACCTGTGCTGTGCCTTTCTGCACTATCAACAGAATTACACTGAACAAAAATATAAACACAACATGTAAAGTGTTGGTCCCATGTTTCATGAGCTGAAATAATACATCGCAGAAATGTTCCATACACAAAAATCTTATTTCTCTCAAATTTGTTGACATCCCTGTTAGTGAGCATTTCTCCTTTGCAAAGATAATCCATCCACTTGACAAGTGTGGTATATCAAGAAGCTAATTAAACAGCATGATCATTACACAGGTACACCTTGTGCTTTGGACATTAAAACTGCACTTTCTGGCTTCTATCAAATCAAATGTATTTATATAGCCCTTCGTACGTCAGCTGATATCTCAAAGTGCTGTACAGAAACCCAGACTAAAACCCCAAACAGCAAGCAATGCAGGTGTTGAAGCACGTTGGCTAGGAAAATCTCCCTAGAAAGGCCAAAGGAACCAGGCTATGAGGGGTGGCCAGTCCTCTTCAGACTGTGCCGGGGGGAGATTATGACAGAACATGGCCAAGATGTTCAAATGTTCATAAATGACCAGCATGGTCAAATAATAGGTCTGGGACAGGTAGCACGTCCGGTGACCAGGTCAGGATTCCATAGCGCAGGCAGAACAGTTGAAACTGGAGCAGCAGCACGGCCAGGTGGACTGGGGACAGCAAGGAGTCATCATGCCAGGTTGTCCTGAGGCATGGTCCTAGGGCCCAGGTCCTCTGAG
This sequence comes from Oncorhynchus keta, assembly GCF_023373465.1. Taxonomy (NCBI): domain Eukaryota; kingdom Metazoa; phylum Chordata; class Actinopteri; order Salmoniformes; family Salmonidae; genus Oncorhynchus; species Oncorhynchus keta. The sequence goes on along the minus strand of NC_068424.1, from coordinate 56,914,263 downwards.
AGAGAGAAAGAAAGAGAGAAAGAGAGAATTAGAGAGAGCATACTTAAATTCACACAGGACACCGGATAAGACAGGATAAGTACTCCAGATATAATAAATTGACCCTAGCCCCCACGACACATAAACTACTGCAGCATAAATACTGGAGGCTGAGACAGGATGATACCCCTGGACAGGTATCCGATGATACCCCCGGACAGGGCCAAACAGGAAGGATATAACCCCACCCACTTTGCCAAAGCACAGCCCCCACACCACTAGAGGGATATATTCAACCACCAACTTACTATCCTGAGACAAGGCCGGGTATAGCACACAAAGATCTCCTCCACGGCACAACCCAAGGGGGGGGTGCCAACCCAGACAGGAAGATCACATCAGTAACTCAACCCACTTAGGTGACGCACCCCTCCTAGGGACGGCATGAAAGAGCACCAGTAAGCCAGTGACTCAGCCCCTGTAATAGGGTTTGAGGCAGAGAATCCCAGTGGAAAGAGGGGAACCAGCCAGGCAGAGACAGCAAGGGCGGTTCGTTGCACCAGAGCCTTTCCGTTCACCTTCACACTCCTGGGCCAGACTACACTCAATCATATGACCCACTGAAGAGATGAGTCTTCAGCAAAGACTTAAAGGTTGAGACCGAGTTTGCATCTCTCACATGGGTAGGCAGACCATTCCATAAAAATGTTGCTCTATAGGAGAAAGCCCTGCCTCCAGCTGTTTGCTTAGAAATTCTAGGGACAATTAGGAGGCCTGCATCTTGTGACTTTAACGTACGTGTAGGTATGTATGCCAGAACTGAATCAGAGAGATAGATAGGAGCAAGCCCATGTAATGCTTTGTAGGTGAGCAGTACAACCTTGAAATCAGCCCTTGCCTTGACAGGAAGCCAGTGTAGGGAGGCTAGCACTGGAGTAATATGGTCAAATTTTTGGGTTATAGTCAGGATTCTAGCAGCCGTATTTAGCACTAACTGAAATTTATTTAGTGCTTTATCCGGGTAGCCGAAAAGTAGAGCATTGCAGTAGTCTAACCTAGAAGTGACAAAAGCATGGATTAATTTTTCTGCATCATTTTTGGACAGAAAGTTTCTGATTTTTGCAATGTTACGTAGATGGAAAAAAGCTGTCCTTGAAACAGTCTTGATATGTTCGTCAAAAGAGAGATCAGGGTCCAGAGTAACGCCGAGGTCCTTCACAGTTTTATTTGAGACGACTGTACAACCATTAAGATTAATTGTCAGACTCAACAGAAGATCTCTTTGTTTCTTGGGACCTAGAACAAGCATCTCTGTTTTGTCCGAGTTTAAAAGGAGAAAGTTTGCAGCCATCCACTTCCTTATGTCTGAAACACAAGCTTCTAGTGAGGGCAATTTTGGGGCTTCACCATGTTGCATTGAAATGTACAGCTGTGTGTCTTCCACATAGCAGTGAAAGTTAACATTATGTTTTCGAATGACATCCCCAAGAGGTAAAAGATATAGTGAAAACAACAGTGGTCCTACAAGGGAACCTTGAGGAACACCGAAATTTACAGTTGATTTGTCAGAGGACAAGCCATTCACAGAGACAAACTGATATCTTTCCAACAGATAAGATCTAAACCAGGCCAGAACTTGTCCGTGTAGAACAATTTGGGTTTCCAATCTCTCCAAAAGAATGTGGTGATCGATGGTATCAAAAGCAGCACTAAGGTCGAGGAGCACGAGGACAGATGCAGAGCCTCGGTCTGATGCCATTAAAAGGTCATTTACCACCTTCACAAGTGCAGTCTCAGTGCTATGATGGGGTCTAAAACCAGACTAAAGCATTTCGTATATATTGTTTGTCTTCAGGAAGGCAGTGAGTTGCTGCACAACAGCCTTTCCTAACATTTGAGAGGAATGGAAGATTTGATGTAGGCCGATAGTTTTTATATTTCTGGGTCAAGGTTTGGCTTTTTCAAGAGAGGCTTTATTACTGCCACTTTTAGTGAGTTTGGTACACATCCGGTGGATAGAGAGCCATTTATTATGTTCAACATAGGAGGGCCAAGCTCTTTCAGTAGTTTAGTTGGAATAGAGTCCAGTATGCAGCTTGAAGGTTTAGAGGCCATGATTATTTTCATCATTGTGTCAAGAGATATAGTACTAAAACACTTGAGTGTCTCTCTTGATCCTAGGTTCTGGTAGAGTTGTGCAGACTCAGGACAACGGAGCTTTGAAGGAATATGCAGATTTAAAGAGGAGTCCGTAATTTGCTTTCTAATAACCATGATCTTTTCCTCAAAGAAGTTCATGAATTTATTACTGCTGAAGTGAAAGCCATCCTCACTTGGGGAATGCTGCTTTTTTAGTTAGCTTTGCGACAGTATCAAAAATAAATTTCAGATTGTTCTAATTTTCCTCAATTAAGTTGGAAAAATGGGATGACCGAGCAGCAGTGGGATCGTCTGGGGGGGTACTGAGGAGTACATCTGTCTGTAATAAAGCCCTTTTGTCCTTGCTCACCAAGGCCCACCCATAGCTGTACCCCTGCCCAGTCATGTGAAATCCACAGATTAGGGCCTAATGAATTTTTTTCAAATGACTTATTTTGTTATATGAACTGTAACTCAGTAAAATCTTTTAAATTGTTTCATGTTGCGTTTATATTTTTGTTCAGTATATTTTAAAGGTTACTCTACAATGTCACTCCTCTGGGCTGCAGAGTGATTTCCTTATGACACTATGAAGCCCTGCAGGCTCCAGCACGCATATGGTTGAGGTGACTCCAACGTCAGTGTGAGGAAATGGGAAATTAGTAAAGTACTCTAGAGACATGTTGAAGGGGAGCATTTATTAGATGTCAATTACTGCTACTATTTGTGGTGTAAAGTCACTTCCTGTAGTGTGTGTGTGTGTGAGTTTTATCTCATTAACTATTACTGACAAGATGGCCTACAAACAGCAGATTTCCTTTTAACCTCAACTTCACTATTTTCCATTTTAGTAACCCTAAGATAATGAAGGTCATTTGAGATGTGCTGTATAATCACCATAGCCATTTATCATAATATGTTCACTTTATTTGACTTATTTGAATGGAGAACCACTCATTGGCAGTATATCCTCTACAGAGTACTGTGTAAAAATTGGGACAGCAGTGATTTTTGTTTTGTTAACTCACTAGCATCATGGAAAATCTGTCTTGGCTCTGCTTTCAGTTTTCCATGACGATGTCAGACACCATTGTGAGAGGAAGGAGGGAAGCTGCGGAGGTAAGTCGGTGGATGGGGAGGGGATACTTGAGGATGTCCATGGGATTTTCTTGGATTTTCTGCATTGCTTTGAGAATTAAAAAAACACACACACACAAAACAACAACAATAGGCCTATGCATACTGGACTCTGAGTGACTGAAGGGACACTGCTTTGCAGCATCATTCAATACCACGAGGGAGATAAATAAAATAAATAGCGTTAAAATAGAGGGAGATAGCTAGCTTTCATAATCTGTCACATTCAGAGAGGGAATGCTATAACAAGAGTGCTTTACACTAATTACATTTTCAGTAAATACATAGGATGAGAATATGAAGTTATGAAAAAGGTAGCTTTTGATTTGTAAAGGTAGAAAGGTAGCTTTTGATTTGTAAAGGTAGAAAGGTAGCTTTTGATTTGTAAAGGTAGAAGGGTAGCTTTTGATTTGTAAAGGTAGAAAGGTAGCTTTTGATTTGTAAAGGTAGAAAGGTAGCTTTTGATTTGTAAAGGTAGAAAGGTAGCTTTTGATTTGTAAAGGTAGAAAGGTAGCTTTTGATTTGTAAAGGTAGAAAGGTAGCTTTTGATTTGTAAAGGTAGAAAGTTACATCCTTGATCTGGATGTCTATTCCACCTAGTCCTATCTCCTTCCATCCATTCTGTAACACAGGCATTCCTAGCCAGTTAGGACAGCAACAACTCTCTAAATACCTGGCAGGATAAGAAGTAGTACTACTAATATACTCTTAGCACATACCACCCATTTTCTACTTTGAGCTTTATACTTACGACCCCTGTAAAAAATAATAAACCATGCCCTCTTGAGGACAGACATGGTGGCTGCCTTAAAAGCCTACTGTTTAGACTCTACCCAGATTGTGTAGAATGGGCTATTGACTATATATATATAGTACCAATCAAATATTTGGACACACCTAATCATTCAAGGGTTTTTCTTTGTTTTGACTATTTTCTACATTGTAAAATAATAGTGAAGACATCAATACTATGAAATAACACATATGGAATCATGTAGTGTTAAACAAATCAAAATATATTTTATATTTGAGAATCTTTAAAGGTAGTCACCATTTGCCTTGATGACAGCTTTGCACACTCTGAGGTAGTCACCTGGAATGCATTTCAATTAACAGGTGTGTCTTGTTGAAAATACATTTGTGGAATTTATTTCCTTCTTAATGTGTTTGGGCCAGTTGTGTTGTGACAAGGTTATCTACAGAAGATAACTCTATTTGGTAAAATACCAAGTCCAGATTATGGCAAGAACAGCTCAAATAAGCAAAGAGAAACGACAGTCCACCATTACTTTAAGACATAAAGGTCAGCCAATCCAGAACATTTCAAGAACTTGGAGTTTCTTCAAGTGCAGTTGCAAAAACCATCAAGCACTATTACGAAACTGTCTCTCATGAGGACCGCCACAGGAAAGGAAGAAATTGCAGCCCAAATAAATGCTTCACAGAGTTCAAGTGACAGACACATCTCAACATCAACTGTTCAGAGGAGACTGCGTGAATCAGACCTTCATGGTCGAATTGCTGCTAAGAAATCACTACTAAAGGACACCAATAAGAAGAGACTTGCTTGGGCCAAGAAACACAAGCAACAGACATTAGACCGGTGGAAATCTGTCCTTTGGTCTGATGAATCCAAATGTGTGATTTTTGGTTTCAACCGCCGTGTCTTTGTGAGACGCAGAGTACATTTACATTTACATTTAAGTCATTTAGCAGACGCTCTTATCCAGAGCGACTTACAAATTGGTGCATACACCTTATGGCATCCAGTGGAACAGCCACTTGCATCTAAATCTTTTTTTTTTGGGGGGGTGGGGGGTGAGAAGGATTACTTACCCTTACTTACCCTATCCTAGGTATTCCTTGAAGAGGTGGGGTTTCAGGTGTCTCCGGAAGGTGGTGATTGACTCCGAGTAGGTGAACGGATGTGGTTCCCACCGTGAAGCATGGAGGAGGAGGTGTGACGGTGCTTTGCTATTGACACTGTCAGTGATTTATTTACTGTTCAAGGCCCACTTAACCAGCATGTCTACCACAGCATTCTGCAGTGATATGCCATCGCATCTGGTTTGCATTTAGTGGGACTATAATTTGTTTTTCAACAGGACAATGACCCAACACACCTCCAGGCTGTGTAAGGGCTATTTGACCATCAGCTGACCTGGCCTCCACAATCACCCAACTTCAAACCAATTCAGATGGTTTAGGATGAGTTGGACCGCAGAGTGAAGGAAAAGCAGCCAACAAGTGCTCAGCATATGTGTGAACTCCTTCAAGAATGTTGGAAAAGAATTCCAGGTGAAGATGGTTGAGAGAATGCCAGAATGCTTTTTTGGTTACTACATGATTCCATATGTGTTATTTCATAGTTTTGATGTCTTCACTATTATTCTACAATGGTGGTGGAAAACGCTCTCTACGCCACTCCAGAATCTCCCATAAACGTTCAGTTGGGTTGAGATTGGTGACAGATGAACATGGCATATGGTTTACATTGTTTTCATGCTCATCAAATAATTCAGTGACCACTCGTGCCCTGTGGATGGGGGCATTGTCATCCTATGGGGGCATAGCCATGGTAGCCAAAATAATGGCCTGTCCAGCATTTTTATACATAACCCTAAGCATGATGGGTTGTTAATTGCTTAATTAACTCAGGAACCACACTTGTGTGGATGCACCTGCTTTCAATATACTTTGTATCACTCATTCACTGAAGTGTTTCCATTATTTTGGCAGTTACCTGTACCTAAAGATTAATAGTGATGGGAAGAGCTCTATGGGAGAATCTCAACTGCATACTCCTCGCATCCTCTCTCCTTCTCAAAACACATTTGATTAAAAAGTCAGAGGTTCCTCCCCTCTGACCTCCACCAATCAGTGTTAACAAAGAGGTGAGGAAAGAGGACGCGAGTATGCAATTGCGATTCTCCCAATGGCATAATCCTTATGTCTTCTTTCCTTGTCTCCATCTCAAAACCCATTGGAGGAGGTCAGAGGGACGGGACCTCTGGCTTTCTCATCCAATGGGTTTGAGAGAGGCAAAAGGAGAGAGGACGTGAGGAGTATGCAATTGAGATCTTGCCCATGGCTTATGACGTGCCTGTCCAATATGGACACATGAATGTCTTTCCATCCTTCCTGCCAGATACCTGGTTGTCTACCTTACAGCGAGGCCTACCTGTGAGTGCCTATGACTCAAAGAAACAATAGCCACAGTCTCCAGGTAAAATCAACTTTAAATTAAGAACCTTGTCACTTTGCTGTCTGGAGCAGGTGTGTGTGTTTATGTTTGTATAGTAGTGCTACGCGCAGTTGAGGTTGAGTAGCGGTAGTGGAACGTTAAGAGGGGACAGGGGGATAAAGAAGTACCTCTACCTGGCTCATAGTCTGGTGCGTCGCACACTCCATAGTGTGAAATGGGATTTGCTCCCCGTGAAATAAAGTGTTGCAATAACTCGGATTATCAGATTTTAATCCACTTGAATTTAAGGGCTCAGCATAGTGTCAAGGGAGCTGTGCCAGTGAGGACATTCATTTGCTGTCAAACATCAAATAAAATTTTATTTGATGTTAATGAGAGTGTAGCGAAATGCTTGTGCTTCTAGTTCCGACAACGCAGTAATATCCAACGAGTAATCTAACTTAACAATTTCACAACAATTACACAAGTGTAAAGGAATAAGAATATGTACATAAAAAATATGAATGAGTGATGGTATAGAATGGCATGGGCAAGATGCAGTGGATTGTATAGAGTACAGTATATACATATGAATGAGTGATGGTATAGAACGGCATAGGCAAGATGCAGTAGATGGTATAGAGTACACTATATACATATGAGATGAGTGATGTAGGGTATGTAAACATATAAAGTGGCATTGTTTAAAGTGGGTAATGAGACATTACATCAAGATGGCAAGATGCAGTAGATGGTATAGAGTACACTATATACATAAGAGATGAGTAATGTAGGGTATGTAAACATTATATGAAGTGGCATTGTTTAAAGTGGCTAGTGATACATTTATTCCATACATTTTTCCATTATTAAAGTGACTGGAGTTGAGTCAGTATGTTGGCATAAGCCACTCAATGTTAGTGGTGGCTGTTTAACTGTCTGATGGCCTTGAGATAGAAGCTGTTTTTTAGTCTCTCGGTCCCTGCTTTGATGCACCTGTACTGACCTCGCCTTCTGGATGATAGCGGGGTGAACAGGGTTGTTGTCCTTGATGATCTTTTTGGCCTTCCTGTGACATCGGGTGGTGTAGGTGTCCTGGAGGGCAGGTAGTTTGCCCCCGGTGATGCATTGTGCAGACTTCACTACCCTCTGCAGAATCGGATTAATATATATATATACACTGCTCAAAAAAGTAAAGGGAACACTAAAATAACACATCCTAGATCTGAATTAATGAAATATTCTTATTAAATATTTTTTTCTTTACATAGTTGAATGTGCTGACAACAGAATCACACAAAACTGATCAATGGAAATCAAATTTATCAACCCATGGAGGTCTGGATTTGGAGTCACACTCAAAATGAAAGTGGAAAACCACACTACAGGCTGATCCAACTTTGATGTAATGTCCTTAAAACAAGTCAAAATGAGGCTCAGTAGTGTGTGTGGCCTCCACGTGCCTGTATGACCTCCCTACAATGCCTGGGCATGCTCCTGATGAGGTGGCGGATGGTCTCCTGAGGGATCTCCTCCTAGACCTTGACTAAAGTATCCGCCAACTCAGTCTGTGTTGCAATGTGGCGTTGGTGGATGGAGCGAGACATGATGTCCCAGATGTGCTCAATTGGATTCAGGTCTGGGGAACGGGCGGGCCAGTCCATAGCATCAATGCCTTCCTCTTGCAGGAACTGCTGACACACTCCAGCCACATGAGGTCTAGCATTGTCTTGCATTAGGAGGAACCCAGGGCCATCCGCACCAGCATATGGTCTCACAAGGGGTCTGAGGATCTCATCTCGGTACCTAATGGCAGTCAGGCTACCTCTGGTGAGCACATGGAGGGCTGTGCGGCCCCCCAAAGAAATGCCACCCCACACCATGACTGACCCACCGCGAAACCGGTCATGTTGGAGGATGTTGCAGGCAGCAGAACGTTCTCCACGGCGTCTCCAGACTGTCACGTCTGTCACATGTGCTCAGTGTGAACCTGCTTTCATCTGTGAAGAGCACAGGGCGCCAGTGGTGAATTTGCCAATCTTGGTGTTCTCTGGCAAATGCCAAACGTCCTGCACGGTGTTGGGCTGTAAAGCACAACCCCCACCTGTGGACGTCGGGCCCTCATACCACCCTCATGGAGTCTGTTTCTGACCGTTTGAGCAGACACATTTGTGACATTTGTGGCCTGCTGGAGGTCATTTTGCAGGGCTCCGGCAGTGCTCCTCCTGCTCCTCCTTGCATAAAGGCGGAGGTAGCGGTCCTGCTGCTGGGTTGTTGCCCTCCTACGGCCTCCTCCACGTCTCCTGATGTACTGGCCTGTCTCCTGGTAGCGCCTCCATGCTCTGGACACTACGCTGACAGACACAGCAAATCTTGCCACAGCTCGCATTGATGTGCCATCCTGGATGAGCTGCACTATCTGAGCCACTTGTGTGGGTTGTAGACTCCGTCTCATGCTACCACTAGAGTGAAAGCACCGCCAGCATTCAAAAGTGACCAAAACATCAGCCTGGAATCATAGGAACTGAGAAGTGGTCTGTGGTTATCACCTGCAGAACCACTCCTTTATTGGGGGTGTCTTGCTAATTGCCTATAATTTCCACCTGTTTTCTATTCCATTTGCACAACAGCATGTGAAATTTATTGTCAATCAGTGTTGCTTCCTAATTGGACAGTTTGATTTCACAGAAGTGTGTTTGACTTGGAGTTACATTGTGTTGTTTAAGTTTTCCCTTTATTTTTTTGAGCAGTGTATATTAAGATATATATATATATTGTAACCAACATGTAATGGAAAAGGCAGCTAGAGCCCCACAGTGGAGGTGTCTTAATACCCATAAAACTTAGCGGTCAAACAGGGAAATGGTCCCAATCGTTTTTCCACCATTCATTTTTCCCATAGGGGATTTTACACTTAAAATAAGGCCTCTGTTTCATGTAGGTTTACCCTAGCGTGACGTTTTGATAACCATGTACAGTAAGTCTCTCTCGGACAAGGGACTTATCAATATATTCGGCTCTATTTACTCTCAGATTTGAAAATACTAATTAGCATCAAAGTAGGCATCATGCAAAACGACAATACCCTGCAAGCTCCTGCACGTCATCTCTAGCTGAGACCTTTGCTAACAGATTGTGTCAATTTAAAACTTACATAAGACAGTAAACAGAATTGTCCACCTTAAAGAAATGTAGCCAATTTCGTCATTACTACATTTAGCTAACATTAGATAGTTCATCCAGAGATTCTTACCTTTGCCTTGATTCTGCAGTCTCGTCCAGCTCATGGTATTTGTAGTTATTTTTTACAACCGTGTTAGCAGCAAATTGGCATTTCATTTGTGTGTGTGTGGGGGGGTGTATATACAGGTGAATATATTGTTAATTACCTTATTCTAGAGAGATTTCCACGGTTATCAAAATGGTATGCCAGGGTAAACCTACACGAAACAGACTTTATTGAGTGTTACTAAAATCCCCTATGGGAAACATTAATGGTGGAAAAACAATTGGAACAATTTCCTTGTTTGACCGCTAGGTTTTATGGGTCAAAGTAGTGGTATGTGTTGGTTGGCAGGGTCATTTTCTTTCTTGTACCCTTTTTGTGTCTCAAAAAAGTGTAATGTATTTACACACCAGTCCAGTTGGTAGTGGCAATGCAACTTTTTGGTTCTCAACCGCCATTTAAAAATCACACACGGGCTACCTGAGGGCGTTCAGTTCGCTTGAACATTTCTTGAAACAAGAGGCTTGTGCAGGCGACTGCTGACTGATTGATCAACATATCACCTTGAGGAGAAATGTAAGTGAATGAGGGAGAAGTATCGGAGGTGGTAGGTGTGTTGACGTTCTTGAGCCCGAGTCTTGCACCAAGGGTCAGGATGAAGATGAGTCTTTGACTGTAGGAGTGAAGTTTTTGGAAAAAGTGGACCCTTGCCTTTTGGCTGATCCATTTGTGGTTTCAGGGTGGGTGAAAACAGTTGTGTGCTGTGGAATCAGTGAGGGTAACCAGAAGTGGTCTTGGTATAATTGTTTGTGTTTCTGCTGGTCCGAGGGAGAAGGCGCTTCGCATTAAAGGAATGGGGGAAAGAAATGTGAATTGTTTTGCTCTCAAGAAAAGGATGCCACTAAAAGGAGTGATTACTGGGGTAGCAGTAAATGTAAAAGTTGACCAACTGAAGCGGAAGATTCCCAGTGTTTCTGGTGCTTGTTGTATGGTGCGACGCAGACAGGGTGGGCGTAAGTGGTGAAACAGAAGAGTCATTGTCTGTTATTTTAAGTTTTGATGAGTCTGTGGCAACAGTGTGTAGGGGGGAGGTTCCTAGGTGTGAGAAGTGTGCAGAAGGGCATGAGACAAAGGAATGTGTAGTATTGGGGAAAGTAGTGGTATGTGTTAATTCTAAGGGTGCCCATGGGGCTGGGGATCAGAAATGTCCTGTGTGAGAGAGGCAGGTTGAGGTTTCCAGGGTTAGAGTAGTGCAGAAGTTGTCATATGCTGAGGCAGTAAAGGAAGTAGAGGAAGATGGGTCAAGGGATCCTGAGAGGAGTGGTGTGACTTGTAGACATGTACCACTACAAAGAGATAGGCCAACAAGTGATATTATGTTTCAGTAAGATTATATTTTTAGCATTTCTAGCAGTGGTTATCAACTGTGCTGCAGGGATGGAACGTAAGTCTTGGAACATTGAGGTTGTGGTGGCAGTTGCAGAGAGGTATTTGGGTGTGCGAGAGAGTTTCAGGGTGTGTTAAGTCTTGGTGTCCCATCCTTTCAGGTTGTTGGCCTGAGGAAGGACTAAATAGATTGAAATAGTGGAGTACGGTGGTGTTATTTTTTATATATTTTTTTGTGAGTGGTGTGTTAGATGGTAGGGTATTTGTTTATTTATGTTTTCAAGCAATGTATAAGGGAGTTGTACTCCAGTCTAGTAGGTTGGGGGTAATGCAACATGTTTTGGATGTCAACCGCCGTTAAACCTCATCGAAGAAGATGATGGCTATTGTGTTTTTGCAACTGTTGCATGCCCACGTCGTTTGAGCCAGATGAGTCTCCGTAGCTAAGTAAACATGAGTCACGTGCGAGGAAGAGGAAATATTGAATGAGAATTCTGAAAGCCACAGCTGTCGCCATCTAGCCACATTTTTTTTCCTGATGAATATTGAGGTTGCAACAAGCGTCTGTACATATAAATATACAATGCGTCTTTAAAGTCCATACTTTGATCGCTCATTAGCTGTCATGTCACCCTGTAATTGTATGAGCTAGCTACTAGCTAATACCTGTGCCTAACGGCGACGGGTCGAAGAGCGTACACCTGTGCTAGCTATCCATTCATTTGTGAAAATATCCAGTACGCCAGTAGCTTGTTAGCACCCAACCCAAGGAAGGTATATCTTGACAGAATGCGATGGGAAACTGTTGGACTTATTGTTCTGGAATCTTCAGAAGAGAAGCAAACATTATACAACAAGGAGGCGGGTAAGTGATACGCCCTTTAAACCAACGTTGGCTAGCAAAGGTTAGCTAGGCACAAGTATACAGTATCAGCGTAAAAAAGATCCACGGTCTCAAGGCTTGTGCCGTGTTCAAAACAACTGGGAACTCTGACATCTCCGAGTTTAGAATGGTGTTAAAAACAACTCTGGAATTCCAATTCGGGAACTGACTTCACGACCTAAAGATCACTGACGTTATGATTTCACCTCGTATTCCCAGTTGTTTTGAAAGCGAAATTATAGCTACGAACCAGAGTCGCATGTCATATAACGTTACCTTTCCCTGCGAACTAGATAGGTTTTCCCGCAGCAAGCTGAAGCGTTCCTCACACCACCCCTTCATGTGGGTTTTTCCATACGCTGACACACGGCTTTGTAAATGCATGGTGCATTTTATGCTGTATTCAATTACAATGGACTAATATGGAAAAATATTTTGTTGACACTCATTGCATCCAGCTTCCTTAAAGGAAAATGACATTTCTGAGTAGGTTATAAACTGCAGGCTTGATGTTATTGATATCAGTTAGGCCTATAACGTTACAGTTGTGATGCCAGGCTGTATCTGAGCAATTCCATGGTAAGAATTATGCTGAGACTCAGATTTATCCCATTAAAATGTATGCCAAACAAAAACCAATGATTGCAAAGCTAAACAAACCACGCAACTCTATGCACAAGGACAACTTAACAATTTCCACTGAACATTTGACAAAATCACATTTATTTGAACAATGCAGATGCAAAGTTTGGTAACAGCATGACTGCACCAACCACCATTCCGTGTCATTTCAGCAAGCCATGACATCCACCATCTAAGATTGTAAAGAAATTGTTTCTGTAGGTAAGAAACCGATATTAGCATTCCTGAAACATTATTTTGTTGAAATATAATTTGATAATTGAGAAATTAAGCTAATTGATTGTGCCCCAATTTGACCTTTTATTTTTAGGGTTCACAAAATATTAAACACGTAGTACCCAACATCCAATTTGGACTAAACTATACTTAGCTTGAAAAGAAAGAAAGAAATACCCTAACACTACACTAACAAAAACATGTATACAAAAATAACACCACCCTACTCCACTATTTAAATACATTTAGTCCAACCTCAGGCCAACAACCTGAAAGGATCGGACACCACCACTTAACACACTCTGTAACTCTTCTGATGTAAAGTCTCGCACTTACAAATACTGTACGTCTGCAGCTGCCACCACAACCTCAATTCTCTGCGACTTACGTTCCATCCCTGCGGTACAGTTGATAACCATTGCTATGAATGCTAAAAACGAAATCTTACTGAAACATAATATCACATAACATAATATCCCTCCCCCTTGACCCACCTTCCTCTACCTTCTTCACTGCCTCAGCATATGACAACTTCTGCACCACTCTCACCCTGGAAGCCTCAACCTGCCTCTCCCACACGGGACATTTCTGATCCCCAGCTCCATGGGCACCCGACAACTAACACATACCACTACTTTCCATAATGCTACACATTCCTTTGTCTCATGCCCTTCTGCACACCTAGGAACCTCCCTTTTACACACTGCTGGCACCTGCCCATAAGCTTGACACCTGTAACAACAGATTTGGCACAAAGCTCGTACAGGATAACGTGTGTATATCCTAACATCACTTTGTCAGGCAAAGGCTCAACATCAAAACTTAAAAGAACAGACAATCACTCTTCTGCTTCACCACTCACACCACCTTGTCTGCGTTGCACCAAACGACGAGCGTCACAAACACCGGGATTCTTCCACTTGGGCAAAGAATCATTGGTCAACTTTTACATTTACTGCTACCCCAGTTATCACTCCTTTCAATGGCGCCCTTTTCTTGAGTGCAAAACAATTCACATTTCTTGCCCCATTCGTTTAACTTGGAGCGCCTTCTCCCTCGGACCAGCAGAAACACAAACAATTATCACAAGACCACTTCTGGTTAACCTCACCGATTCCACAGCACCCAACTCTGTTTTCACCCACGGGATGGGCCGCAAAGCCGCGCACAGAAGACAGACCCGGGGGGCGCCGCCACCACCACCACCCCACACTTGGTAGCACAGATAATGGAGCTGACTAGGGAAACGTTTCCCGCTGTTCTTAGTTCCAGGCTGCACGGTCAAACTAGAACAAATGAACTAATCTTTAACTAGATGCCACTGTTCCGGCTTGTGCCAACACCCATTTATCCATTTCACTGGTCTCATTTCTTTTCAACTTTGTGTAGAAAACTAATAGCTTTTGCTCATGATGAAAATAAATTGTGTGGCCAAGCCAGTCCTCGATGAAAGCATTTGTTTGTCCTCCTCTCAGCAACCTAATGCTTCAACCCAACTCTCCTTGAATAGTCTAACAAATGGCATCTCTCAGAGGGCTATCCCCATCATGCAATTCTGATATTTAGACATCCTACAAGCCCAAAACTTTGATGGAGAAATTGGTTAGTGACTAAAATGTTGTGACAACCCTAATAAAATAATACAATTATAAACCATTCATGGCAGTCTTGTTTTCAATAACATGTGATGTGACATTTACCATTAAACACAGCCCAACCCAATACCATTACAAAACACTATGCAATGTGTGTTTGGGCCTTTTAACATTGAAGACCATTAGAGACCATAACATTGAAACCATTAAAACTGCTGTATCCTAATGGTTTGCTTGTTCTCCAGTAATGGTCTAGCTAATCAAGACCTTAATGGAAATAAACCACACACGGAGGGTCTGTTTCCTAGACACCAATTAAGCCTAAGAGAAGGACCAACTGAATTGCTTTCCTGGGGGACTGGCTTGAATTGAGAGGATGACCACATTTGTTTTTTCATCATGAGCAAAAGTTTTTGGTTTTCTACCCAAAGTTGCAAAGCAACAGATGTGATCCATTTAATAAACACAAGAGACCAGCAAAAAATGATTAAAGGGTGTGGTGACAGTAGCGGTAACAGCGGCATCTAGTGGGCAAAACGTGGTACTTTAACAATGCATGGTAAATAATGCAAGAGACTTCAATGGCTAATTTCTCTGAACATGGGAAAAAAATACCAGATTCACAAGGAATAAATTACATAGGATGAAGACGCAATACTCCAAGCAGCAGCTCCATACTACTTGTACTTGTCAGACAGAATGTATACTGTATACTGGTTGTCCGGGGTGGGATTGTGGGTATCTTTGATAATTATATTGGATTCTTCGTGTCTTAGTCATTGTTAGGAAGAATTATGGCCCAGATCGGATGTAAAGGTACTGTATTTATTGAAGATTATATTAGTCCTATTAATTCAAATGGTCAATTTGCATGCAAACAAATGGCTTCATATCTCAGCTTAAATTATAATTCAACAAATTAATGTTTCAGGAATGCTAAGAAACATAAGATAACTACAGAAACTATTTTATAACAATCTGAGTCTCAGCATCAATTGCCCGTCTCTTCTGTTGAAAGAACTAGCTATGAATGACAGTGACCGAAAGCATCCTAAATGGATGTCAATATTGTCAAATTTCTGTCCACACAGGTCCAAATACTTTAGAAGCAGTACAACTGGGGAACATTACACAATAGAGGTATGATACTTACATTTTTCTGGAAGTAGGCCTATGTCATGTTTCATCATGCATCACTTGGTTGGAAAAACATGATGTACTTACAGTGTAATTCTGTCTCCCCACAGTTTGAAAACCTTGTTGAGAGTGATGAGGTAAGTGTGTGAACATGTAGAGCATATTTGTTAGAATCCGAAAGTGTGCCATTGGCTGGCGATACACAGAAGACACGATGATTGTGGGCCTGTTCTGGATGATTCTTTGCCCACTTTTAGTATTTTTAAGTTGTCTCATTTTAATTTCAGGCAGAGAGCCCACAAAGCTGTCCCAGGTACGTTTTTGAAACTTTTTTGGGGGACAGACGAATGCATATCAGAAGAATAATGTTAATCGGGGCTTTAACCAAGATGAGCTTGAGGTAATGTTTGTTTAATTTTGATACCAGGCCCATCAGTGAAGATGAGATCATCCACCTGAAAGAGCACCGGTATACTGCAATTTCTGATCAGCAGAACTTGATAGACGAGAAGTTGCAAGAAGAGGTAGGCTTACACAAGAACAGTGCCTCTGAAAGGGCTGGAGAAATCATAGTACCTTTTTTTTTTTTTTTTTTTTTTGCTTACAGATAATGGAAGGTTCATTTCAAAGGTCATTACACTTCCTCGTTTATGGACTTTGTACTGCCTTTCATGTAGCAAGATACAGTATCTAAGATAAGTTTATGCTTAGCCTACGTGCTCATAGCAACCTTATATTTTAATTTTGGTTGATTTTAAAAATGTCTTTTTAATTTGCTTTTCAGAATTGTTTTGCAATTTTGGTTTTCTGTTCTCAACTTTGTTCTTTGTTTTGTCATTTCTGCTCAGTTATTAGCACAAGAGGAGAAGTTAAGGCTAGAAGAGGAGGCTAGAAATGCTGCCCAGCGTGAGGCCGCCAGGCTGGCACGTGAGCGAAAGCTAAAGGAGGTGAGGCGGCCATTATTGAGTGCGCCTGTCGTCCCTTCACTACCATGTTCTACCTCACGCACCTTTTCCTTGGCTCTACCCCTGCTTCTTTCAATTAGTGTTGCACACTACACCAGAACTTCTGTACTTTTTCCATAATGCAACATATCAAACAGTTCGGTACTAGAATTGTTCGGTTGGTCGTTCTATGTGGCTCATGTTTGGAGATCAACTAAATGTATTGCATTTATTAAATGATGTAATTAGCTAAAGTTTAACATAAGACTTGAACAGAACGCATCAGTGATTTGTATTCTCTGCCACTTTCTGAAGAGGCAATGAGAATGCCCGTCTGTGTGTGGTAGCCATTAGTGAAACTAATAATGAGCATCTTTGTTTAGATGGAAAGGCTTTCCCAAAAACCTTTCTAAATGAAAAGTTTATGCCTACCTGGCAGAATCATGATTATTGGCATCAATCCAGTGGCCGCTTGTTTTACAAACTCTATCACGTGAGCTACAGAAAAACCGCTAACCAAACAACCTAACCAAACAACCATGTCACCTGCATGAGCACTTAAATTAAAGGGTAACTACATTCAAATCTAAACCTCTTAGAATTTTCCCAGACCTCAAAACTGGTCTCCTAATGTGGTTTAAGCATTGTTATGGACTTAGAAAAACAAAATTGGATGTTCGTGGTACTAAACCTGGTATCGGGATAGAAGCCATAATTCTGGTATCGTGAAAACACTAGTCTTTATTACCACTTCAAGTACATAATATCACAAATTGGTGGTCAATCCTTTGTCAATCTAAAGAATTGTAGTCGATGGTATGTCTCTCAATATGAATTTGTAAATCGTACCCCCAGGCAAGTGTCCTTTGAAGTAGTGATTTGCCTCAGTTAATTCACACAAAAAAGGGAAAGGCATTTGTCTACACTTAATTTCTTAACCTCAAATTAGTCTATGCATCCATTCATTTCCATTATTTTGATATTTGAGTTGTTTCTCAAAGCTGTGCTTTTTTATTGTTCGTTCCAGTTTTTCCCTTGGTTAATTCCATTTTTTACATCTGTGTTTGCCTATCTGCCACCTTAATTTTAACACAGCCGGTAATGGCACCATGTAACTAACAAATCTTCAAGTGATCATTATTTACATTTACATATTTGACCAAGTGTTTTTCTGAGATATAATTATTTTTCAAAGCAACAGCTTGCACAACGGAAAAAAAGCAAGGCAGAAGTCCAAGGTGGCGCAGCCCATCCAAGAAAGTGAGTATATAAACCAAGTAAAAATGGCTACCTCAAGGTCCATGTGTGTCAGTGATGGATTGACCATGAGATTGAGTTGTTGACGGTTTCTCCTCCACTGGTTGGACTCTGTTTTAGGCATGGCTCAGGTGAAGACTTTGATGTCTACCTACAGCATGTGAAAGTCATGTCAGAAGCCTTCAGGAGCAGCAGTGAGTCCACTATTTCAGCACAACCATTTTCTGTAGCCTATATATTATATTCCGTGTTTGAAACTGTTCCTCTCAAATTGTGCATACCAACATTCTATTTTAAGATAAAACACTTTCGGGGATCCCTGAAAGTTAATCGTCATGCCTCATTGAGACTTCTTGCTCTTTGAAACCACCTGTGATTTGATAAGCCAGTGTTTGTGTAATCAGGGCTGTCCTCTGAGACTAATGTGATCACCCCCAACACGGAGAGCAGCTGGGACTTCAACACCAAGACCCGCTCCACCAACGATGACGGAACCTCACTGGACCTGGAGTGGGAGGACGAGGAAGGTGGGGGCTTGTGTAATTACTTATTGTCTTTTTATTGTCCCCTTGGCTGTTTTGTCACATGTCAAAAAATACATTCCCTGAACATACTGTGCAGTTTCATTGAACAACAACAGTAATTGTTGAATTCAACCCTCTCAAAACCACCAGTTGAATAGCCATGTGATGTTTAACTAGACGTATCAAATTGTCCTTGTCTTCAGGGATGAACCAGGTGGTCCCAGCGTGGGAGAGGTCTAAAACCGAGGAGGACATACTCCGAGCCGCACTCCGGCCGGGCAAGAAGCAGACGACCAGCGGTACGGACTCCAACGCCCTGGAGTGGGAGAACGACTTTGTAAGCGCTCACGGCGAGGATTATGCTGAGGAGAATGCAGAGGACTCTGAATACGAATGCTTTGTCAACCCTGTCATGGATATGCACACCCCATCTGTGGAAACACCACCGGTAGAGATAACTGCACCGGAGACTGAGAAGAGATAGTCCCCATCGCCTGGGGATCCAGAGTCAAATCCTAATGTTAGACCACATTGTGAATGTTTGATTATACACCTCATCAACTTCAAATGTGTTTGTTTGTCCTCATTGGCTGGTGGACCAGTTTTTATTTGACAATCTTCTCTTGTGTTAATTAAGCCTTAGTTGGCAATGTTTTCATGTCATCCAGTGCATTATTGAATCAAGTGCAATTTCCAGATCTAGTTTGGTGTGATAGTGATTGGGTTTTTATTTGTGAGAGGGCTTTAGTGTTTTCAGTTAGAATGAACTGAAAACAACATAGGGACACGTAAAATAAAAGCAACAACAACCTTCTATCAGTGCCTGAATCACTAGGAAATAAAACTCTCATAAATTGTTAACCAGGTCATAGGACAGTTAGCTGATGAGGATTTTGTCCGTCAGCAGGGTGAATATTTTAATCAGTGGTTCATAGCTTGCCAGTTGTCTGGTAGGGAACATGTAGAGAATCCCTAATGGAGTGGAGTATATCATGTAGCAACTTGTCTGTACACTCCATGTGTTTTTAATTGAAAAAATGCAAGTGCTAAGATTTGCGATTTTGTTTATCCTCTCAGTTCCAATTAACAAGTGACTCATCATGGACACACAGTACTACATTTAGTTATTTGTTAGTTTGAAACTAAATGTGTGTCAGTCAAATGCTGCTCAAGTTATGGACAGGTTTGTGTGTCCAACATTTTTATTTGTATTATATACAGTGAAGGTTGGCAACATCACATTTGTAGAATTCCTTAGTCCCCTATGTACACATTTAAATCTTAGTGTCAGACTTTTCTATTTTTTTTTTTAACGTTTAGGATTGATTTGTCATGGTGAGCAGCTCGTGAATTGTTTATTTTACGCTCAAGACCAGCCGATTACAAGAGAACATGGCTAAACGAACATATGTCTCCAGCACTGCTCCTTCCAATGGCACTGCCAATAGCGTACAACTTGGGCTCCAACTCTTCAATCTCACCTTTTATTTCTGATTTAGCACAATCTGACATTTTTCAAGACCTTTTAAGAATGTAACCCTGATCACTGGAAGTGGACATGGTTGTATTTGATTGAAATGGTTGATGTGAAGACAGGAATAACAAGGAACTGTTTGGAGACTACAGTATGCTCTAGGAGGTTTCTAGAAATGGTCCAATACGTGTATATATCATTTCTTTGTGTGCACTAGTAAATTAGTTTTTGTCTTCCCTCACTGCAAAAGGGGACCCTCTCACTACACCCTTATAATGTGGAGATGATGTGCCTACTTTGGAGGCTTTTGCTTTATTGTACACAATACTGTCTCACCTTGATTTTGCAATTGTTGTGATGTTTGTGACAACAGCGATTGTCCCCCGTAGTGCAGCCCTACTGTACCTGGGGAATCCAAAGCGTCACCATTTAGGTTGTTTCACCCTATTGAGAGGGAATTTAACTTTCCTTTGTTTGTACTGCCTGTAGCTTTACCATCCTAGAAACACAAGCCATTTGATTTTAGCAATTAAAGTGTCATAATTGGGGTGAAGAATTACCACAGCTGCACTATTGGCCCAACTCCAAATCGGACCTCATATTTGTCTGGCATCAAACTCAATTCACAATATTTTGTCCACAGAAACTGTTCAGACTGTAATAATTGGAGGGATTGTAATTGCAGCGTATCTATGCACTGTTTGATTTGCGTGAACTGGTAGGTCCAGTCAATGATTGGTTTATAGTATGTGTTTGTAGTGTTTTCTAAGGATACTGTCCTTTTTTTAACCTAAGTTAGCATGGTGATAAGGGTTAGACACCGTACATTATGGGTGCAATCGCAAGGATGGATTAAACTGCCGTGTGCTTATTTCATATCATTCCACTCTTTAGAAATATATTTGTTACTGAGAATAATGTAAATGGATTTCTGAAGTGAACCAGTTTTATTTGGCTACTTTTGAGTCATAGCACATATTATGACAATTTACCCTTTTCAATGAACCTGCTGATAAAGGACCTGAATCCTAATTTGAGATCCAAGCATGTTTTACACAGATTGGACACAACTCTCATTGATATCAATGTTTTTGTTTCATTGTTCACAGGTTAGGATTACACCAATAGTCATGAGCCTTTAATTATTTGAATACTATTGCAAACAGGATGTATCAACACCTGTGCCATTCTGTCAATACCGTATGACATTTTTTGTTCAATTTGACTGCAACTAAAATAAATCCTACAGACCTTAATCTGTGGTAATATAAGGTAATGTGGAAAAATGCACAATGCTGTATAAACAGTGTAGTGTTAGTGTATTGTATAATTGTTATTTTTATTTACTTTTACCAAACTATCTAAATATCAATTTCTGATGCAAATGTAATACAGAACACAAAAAAAAGTATGTGTGGTGAAATCTCCAGCAGGTGGCAGTATTGCTACATGCATTCTTTGAGATTAAGTATAAGTATATATATAGTAAGTCACCTGAATTACAGTGCCTGATTGAAAGACAACTGTAGTCCATGGAACAACAACATCCCAGTTACTCACTCTACAAAATGTCCCAAGTGGCTAGAAGGAAGCTATTACTTATTGCTGTTTGGCAACCAGATACTGTACATGTCAGACAAAATACTGTACCCCAGAAAATCTTGTAGCTGGATGGAATTTTGAGCACTATCTTCCAGTCAGAACATTATGAGATAAAATGGTGTGTGTTTTACCCAGTGTGTTAAGGGAACACCTTTCCTCTGACAAAATGTTGTTTCCTAATCTCCACCATGGAAGTGTGAAGGTGAGGAAAATCAAGACAAACGGCAGACTAGAGACAATCAAAGCCTTGCACCCGAAAACCTAGTTTCCCACAAAGGATTGTGGGAGTTGGCAGGAGATAAATGAAAGGAGAGAACAGCTCAGACAATAAGAGCTCTGCTTTACTGAATTACTTTGAAAGCTTCCTCTTCCTGGATAACAAAAGTACTGTACTGTTACAGTAAATGTTTTACCCTCTTGAACTGTTAATGATCATTAAGAGATTGTTCTTTATTTTAAATGTCAACTAAAAATAGCAATACAGTTTCTAGTAGAACATTTTCTTTCTGGCCAACAGCAGATGTGACTCTTATTGTAAAGTCACGTATTGAATCCATACAGCAACAGCAGTTTTTTTCTTACTCCTTCAAAAAAAAATTGTGACCCTTCAGGGTGCCGCATATGGGACAAAAATGGCATACACCTTTTGATTGTTACCCATGTTACACTATTTGGAGCCTTTTTTAAATCAATACAAAAGTTGAAGACTATCATTCCTGTCATAGGTGTCATAGGTGACGTAAAAACGTCTTAGGGATAGTCTCCTTTTTTCCAATTTTCGTCTCAATGACATCCAAATCTACCTGCCTGTAGCTCAGGCCCTGAAGCAAGGATATGCATATTTTTTGGTACCATTTGAAAGAAAACACTTTGTTAGTGGAAATGTGAATTGAATTTAGGAGAATATAACAATAGATCTGGTAGAAGAAAATACAAAGAAAAAAACTATAGTTTTTTTCTATCACCATCTTTAATGTTTAAGAGAAAGGTCACAGTTCAAGGCATCACTCTGGTTGTAATTCCGATAGTGTCCACAAGACGGCAGTAGTATATGTGCAAAGTTTCCGATGGATAACTTGAAGTATGAGTGAACTACAAGACTTTTAGTGTGAAGTCCCCAGGTACATTTGTGCAAATCGTGGGACACATTCACATTCACATTATATGTTTCTGTAAGAATATCATCAAATCTGTATAATTGGACTTTGATTTAGCTTTCCAAGTATTAGTAGCCATATTATAAGTTCAACATTTGCAAAACAACCCGTTTTCATAATTGAATATCCTTAAAAATGTTGTCCAAAATGTGAAGGCATTATGTCGTACAAGGTTAGTTTTACGACATATACATGTTTCCGGATACTCCCGTAAAGACTAAGCTGTAATCGCTGCCAAAGGTGATTCTAACATGTACTGAATTTACTCAGGGGTGTGAAAACGTATGTAAATGAGATATTTCTGTATTTCATTTTCAATAAATATGCTGGTTATGTTGGTTATGATGCTACAAGCTTGGCACACCTGTATTTGGGGAGTTTCTCCCATTCTTTCTCTGCAGATCTTCTCAAGCTCTGTCAGGTTGGATGGGGAGCGTCACTGCACAGCTATTTTCAGGTCTCTCCAGAGATGTTTGAACGGGTTCAAGTCCGGGCTCTGGCTGGGCCACTCAAGGACATTCAGAGACTTTTCTTGAAGCCACTCCTGCGTTGTCTTGGCTGTGTGCTTAGGGTCGCTGTCCTGTTGGAAGGTGAACCTTCGCCCCAGTCTGAGTTCCTGAGCGCTCTGGAGCAGGTTCGCTGTACTTTGCGCCGTTCGTCTTTCCCTCGATATGGACTAGTCTTCCAGTCCCTGCTGCTGAAAAACATCTCTACAGCATGATACTGCCACCACCATGCTTCCCCGTAGGGTTGGTGCCCGGTTTCCTCCAGACGTGATGCTTGGCATTCAGGCCAAAGAGTTATATCTTGGTTTCATTAGACCAGATAATCTTGTTTCTCATGGTCTGAAAGTCTTTAGATGCCTTTTGGCAAACTCCAGGTGGGCTGCCATGTGTCTTTTACTGAGGAGTGGCTTCCGTCTGTCCGTCCTACCATAAAGGCCGGACTGGTGGAGTACTGCAGAGATGGTTGTCCTTCTGGAAGGTTTTCCCATCTCCATAGAGGAACTCTGGAGCTCTTGGCAATTTATTGCACGGAATAGCCTTCAATTCTCAGAACAAGAATAGACTAACGAGTTTCAGAAGACATGTCTTTGTTTCTGGCCATTTTAAGCCTGTAATTGAACCCAAAAATGCTGATGCTATAGATACTCAACGAGTCTAATGAAGGCCAGTTTTATTACTTCTTTAATCAGAACAACAGTTTTCAGCTGTGCTAACATAATTGCAAAAGTGTTTTCTAATGATCAATTAGCCTTTTAAAATGATAAACTTGGATTAGCTAAAACAGCGTGCCTTTGGAACTCAGGAGTGATGGTTGTTGATAATGGGCCTCTGTACGCCTATGTAGATATTCCATAAAAAATCAGCTGTTTTCAGCTACAATAGTCATTTACAACATTATCAATGTCTACACTGTATTTCTGATCAATTTGATGGACAACATTTTTTGTTTTTGTTTCAAAATTATAGACATTTCTAAGTGACTAATATTTTTATTTAACTTGGCAAGTCAGTTAAGAACAAATTCTTATTTACAATGACGGCCTAGGAACAGTGGGAACTGCCTTGTTCAGGATGAGAAGATTTTTTATCTTGTCAGCTCAGGGATTCGATCTAGAAACCTTTTGGTTATTGGCCCAACGCTCTCACCACCAGGCTACCTGCCACATTAAAAGAGTTGTGTTCGGTTGGCAGTCCCCCCGGCTTCTGAAGCAAAGGCTTTGCCTTCATACTCACACACCCCTCAAAGCCCCTCCCACCCATCACACATGTCACACACGTCACACCCTGTCACACCCCACACACCCTGTTACACCCCTCAGATCCTGTCACACCCCGTCACACCCATCAGATCCGTCACATCCTCACACTCCCTCACACCCATCACATCCCTCACACTCATCAGATCCCTCACACTCATCAGATCCCTCACACCCATCACATCCCTCACACTCATCACATCCCTCACACCCATCAGATCCGTCACATCCTCACACTCCCTCACACCATCACATCCCTCACACTCATCAGATCCCTCACACCCGTCACATCCTCACACCCTGGCACACACCCCTCACACCACGTCACTGCAGGAAGTTCTATGAAGCTACAGACACCGGTTAAGTTATAGCCCTGATAGAAAGAAGCAATGAGCGTTTGGGGGGCATGAGGTCCAAAGCTATGTATAGAATGGCAGGGTCATCTTTCACATCACCATGCAAACCTGCTGATGAGAAGGTCCTGTGTAGATTGTATTTTCAACCAGTAACTATCAGGAAATAACACGTTTCCATCCACAGTTTTTATGTGAGTAAAGTCATAGCATATGAAAAAAAATCACGACAGCTGTCATAGAAACAGGAAGTTATGAGGGAAATGGCAGTGGAAACGCCTTTATGCACAAATATTGATATTATGACCATAATTCTTTTCACCTTTATTTAACCAGGCAGGCCAGATGAGAACAAGTTCTCATTTACAACTGCGACCTGGCCAAGATAAAGCAAAGCAGTGCGACAAAAACAACCACACAGAGTTACACTTAAACAAACGTACAGTCAATAACACGAAAGATAAGAACAATTGAAAAATCTATGTACAGTGTGTGCAAATGTAGAGGAGTAGGGAGGTAGGCAATAAATAGGCCGTAGGTTACAAAATAATTACAATTTAGCATTGATACTGGAGTGATAGATGGGCAGATGATGATGTGCAAGTAGAGATACTGGGGTGCAAAAGAGCAAGAGGGTAAGTAATAATATGGGGATGAGGTAGTTGGGTGTGCTGTTTACAGATTGGCTGTGTACAGGTACAATGATTGGTAAGATGCTCTGACAGCTGATGCTTAAAGTTAGAGAGGGAGATATAAGACTCCAGCTTCAGAGATTTTTGCAATTCGTTCCAGTAATTGGCAGCAGAGAACTGGAAGGAAAGGCGGTCAAAGTAAGTGTTGGCTTTGGGGATGACCAGTGCACTATACCTGCTGGAGCGAGTGCTCCGTGTGGGTGTTGCTATGGTGACCAGTGAGCTGAGATAAGGCGGGGCTTTATCTAGCAAAGACTTAGATGACCTGGAGCCAGTGGGTTTGGCGATGGATATGTAGTGAGGGCCAGCCAACGAGAGCATACAGGTCGCAGTGGTGGGTAGTTTATGGGGCTTTGGTGATAAAACTGATGGCACTGTGATAAAACGGATGGCACTGCATCCCTTTTGCTGAGTAGAGTGTTGGGGGCTACTCTGTAAATGACATCGCCAAAGTCGAGGATCGGTAGGATAGTCAGATTTACGAGGGTATGTTTGGCGGCACGAGTGAAGGAGGATTTGTTGCGAAATAGGAAGCCTATTCTAGATTTAATTTTGGATTGGAGATGCTTAATGTGAGTCTGGAAGGAGAGTTTACTATCTAACCAGATACCTAGGTATTTGTAGTTGTTCACATATTCTAGGTCAGAACTGTCCAGAGTAGTGATGCTAGTCAGGCGGGAGGGTGGGGGCAGTAATCGGTTGAAGAGCATGCATTTCATTTTACTAGCATTTAAAAGCAGTTGGAGGGCACGGAAGGAGTGTTGTATGGCGTTGAAGCTCGTCTGGAGGTTTGTTAGCAAAGTGTTCAAAGAAGGGCCAGATGTATACAGAATGGTGTCGTCTGCATAGAGGTGGATCAGAGAATCACCAGCATCAAGAGCGACATCATTGATATAACCAGAGTCAGCCCGAGAATTGAGCACTGTGGCATCCCCATACAGACTGCCAGAGGTCCGGACAACAGGCCCTCTGATTTGACACACTGAACTCTGATTTGACACAATCAATCTGAGAAGTAGTTGGTGAACCAGGCGAGGCAGTCATTTAAGAAGCCAAGGCTATTGAGTCTGCCGATAAGAATGTGGTGATTGACAGAGTCAAGAGCCTTGGCCAGGCGGTTATGATATCATTTACAACCTTGATCATGGCTGAGGTGCACCCATGACCAGCTCGGAAATCAGATTGTATAGTGGAGAAGGTACGGTGGGATTCGAAATGGTCGGTGATCTGTTTTTTAACCTGGCTTTCTAGGATTTTAGAAAGCCAGGGTAGGATGGATGTGGTCTAGAGTGTCTCCCCCTTTGAAGAGGGGGATGACCGAGGCAGCTTTCCAATCTTTGGGGATCTTAGACGATGCGAAAGAGAGGTTGAATAGGCTAATAATAGGGGTTGCAACAATTTCGGCTAATAATTTTCGAAAAAGAGGATCCAGATTGTCTAGCCCAGCTGATTTGTAGGGATCCAGATTTTGCCGCTCTTTTGGAACATCAATTCACATATAATGTCCAGGGCACAGCTGGGGGCTGAAGGGGGTCTATAACAAGCGGCAACGGTGAGAGACTAGTTTCTGGAAAGGTGGATTTTGAAATGTAGAAGCTCGAATTGTTTGGACACAGACCTGGACAGTATGACAGAATTCCATAGGCTATCTCTGCAGTAGATTGAAACTCCGCCCCCTTTGCAGTTCTATCTTGTCGTAAAATGTTATAGTTAGGGATGGAAATTTCTGGGTTTTTGGTGGCCTTCCTAAGCCAGGATTCAGACACGGCTAGGACATCTGGGTTGGTGGAGTGTGTTAAAGCAGTGGATAAAACAAACGTAGGGAGGAGGCTTCTAATGTTAACATACTTGAAACCAAGGATTTTACAGTTACAGAAGTCAACAAATGAAAGCGCCTGGGGATTGGGAGTGATGCTGGGGGCTGCAGGGCCTGGGTTAACCTCTATATCACCAGAGGAACAGATGAGGAGTAGGATAAGAGTACGGCTAAAGGCTATAAGAACTGGTGCGCTCAGAACAGAAAGTAAAAGGAGCAGGTTTCTGGGCGCAGAAGGATAGCTTGTACAGACAAAGGTATGGTAGGATGTGAGTACAGTGGAGGTAAACCTAGGCATTGAGTGACGATGAGAGAGGTTTTGTCTCCAGAGGCACCATTTAAGCCAGGTGCGGTCACCGCATGTGTGGGGGGTGGATCAAATGGGCCAGCTAAGGCATATTGAGCAGGGCTGGAGACTCTACAGTGAAATAAGACACAATTACTAACCAAAACAGCAATAGACAAGGCATATTGACATTAGAGAGAGGCACGTGTAGCCGAGTGATCATAGTGTCCAGTGAGTAGCTAGGCAAGCTGGAGGCACGGCTAGCAGGCTGGGGCTAGCAGGCTAGCAGATGGGGACATCATATCAAAGTAAACTTGGAGTGGTCCTCCCACTACGAATGGATGTTATTAGGCTACAGTTGAAACAATTATAATGAACTTCACTGGTGATCTTGATGCTCCTTTCCAATAAATATTGAGGGTCTGATTCTGGTGACATGATGATCGATGCTTGACTGCCGTTTGACAAATATTCTCTCTCTTATCCCTAATAATCTCATCATGTAGACTAGCCTACCTGAGTTGTTGGCCAGAGCGCAAGCGCCAGGCCCAGAGTAGGCACATTTGATATTTAACGCACAGTTTTTGTGACAAAAATATTGGTAGAGTTGAAAGTGGAATGGAAACACATTGGAACACATTGAGCGAAAAAGTACATGTTGTGTGCACTACGTCATCACGCATTGATTTTTATCCACAACAAGTCCATTTGGCGGAAACAGCCACTGGTAGGAAAATGTATGTGTTTTCATAATGCAGATTTTAGAATCATTGTATAAAAATCTGTTTGGATTGGATGTATTGGATTGGATGTAAACCTACTGTAGCTACTGCTCTAAATTTGTCACGTGTTTAAAGTGCTTGTTTCAACAGCTGTTGAACAATATGATATAAAACACAGGAAAACAGAATTTGGACTGTATTGGACCTTTAAAAAGGCATTGTCCATTCACGTGATCTGTGATGTTGTAGGCTACTTCTCAATGTATTCCGAAATGAAAAGGTTGTTCACCATCTGGAACCGTGTGTGCAACACCTCCACAGGGAACATACTGTATCTATCTCAGCACATTTAGGTCTATGCATTTGGCTTGTTGTAAAAT
This sequence comes from Oncorhynchus keta, assembly GCF_023373465.1. Classification (NCBI taxonomy): domain Eukaryota; kingdom Metazoa; phylum Chordata; class Actinopteri; order Salmoniformes; family Salmonidae; genus Oncorhynchus; species Oncorhynchus keta. The sequence continues at coordinate 56,885,770 of NC_068424.1, read as the reverse complement.
CAGATATCCCAAGGAAAATCTATTTGTGGAGATGGCGAACCTGGCCTTTTGGAATGAGATTGGCCTTCTGGAATGAGATTGGCCTTTTGGAATGAGATTGGCCTTCTGGAATGAGATTGGCCTTCTGGAATGAGATTGGCATTCTGGAATGAGATTGGCTTTCTGGAATGAGATTGGCCTTCTGGAATGAGATTGGCCTTCTGGAATGAGATTGGCCTTCTGGAATGAGATTGGCTTTCTGGAATGAGATTGGCTTTCTGGAATGAGATTGGCCTTCTGGAATGAGATTGGCCTTCTGGAATGAGATTGGCCTTCTGGAATGAGATTGGCTTTCTGGAATGAGATTGGCTTTCTGGAATGAGATTGGCCTTCTGGAATGAGATTGGCCTTCTGGAATGAGATTGGCTTTCTGGAATGAGATTGGCTTTCTGGAATGAGATTGGCCTTTTGGAATGAGATTGGCCTTCTGGAATGAGATTGGCCTTCTGGAATGAGATTGGCATTCTGGAATGAGATTGGCTTTCTGGAATGAGATTGGCCTTCTGGAATGAGATTGGCCTTCTGGAATGAGATTGGCATTCTGGAATGAGATTGGCTTTCTGGAATGAGATTGGCCTTCTGGAATGAGATTGGCCTTCTGGAATGAGATTGGCCTTCTGGAATGAGATTGGCTTTCTGGAATGAGATTGGCTTTCTGGAATGAGATTGGCCTTCTGGAATGAGATTGGCCTTCTGGAATGAGATTGGCTTTCTGGAATGAGATTGGCTTTCTGGAATGAGATTGGCCTTCTGGAATGAGATTGGCCTTCTGGAATGAGATTGGCCTTCTGGAATGAGATTGGCTTTCTGGAATGAGATTGGCTTTCTGGAATGAGATTGGCCTTCTGGAATGAGATTGGCCTTCTGGAATGAGATTGGCTTTCTGGAATGAGATTGGCTTTCTGGAATGAGATTGGCCTTCTGGAATGAGATTGGCCTTCTGGAATGAGATTGGCTTTCTGGAATGAGATTGGCTTTCTGGAATGAGATTGGCCTTCTGGAATGAGATTGGCCTTCTGGAATGAGATTGGCCTTCTGGAATGAGATTGGCCTTCTGGAATGAGATTGGCTTTCTGGAATGAGATTGGCTTTCTGGAATGAGATTGGCCTTCTGGAATGAGATTGGCCTTCTGGAATGAGATTGGCTTTCTGGAATGAGATTGGCCTTCTGGAATGAGATTGGCCTTCTGGAATGAGATTGGCCTTCTGGAATGAGATTGGCCTTCTGGAATGAGATTGGCCTTCTGGAATGAGATTGGCTTTGTGGAATGAGATTGGCTTTCTGGAATGAGATTGGCCTTCTGGAATGAGATTGGCTTTCTGGAATGAGATATGATGTAACGTAACAAAAAGGGACACCCGATATCTGCTATTGGACAAACACACAAGAGGGAAAGAACTGTGGGATATGAAGGGTAAATTTGATAAGTGGCGAGGGACTAGCATTGGGAATTGGCATCCATTAAGTGTGAATGGCGTCTTTAGGAATAGAATTACCCCTCGGAGCGCTGTTCCCTCCGCCACACAAGCCACCTGTTCAATATTTATGCCTGCACACAGATGCACGCCTTTGCTAAGGGTATTTTCTTCCCCAACCCCCATCTCCAATGCCAAGATGAGCACCACCACACTCCTATTCATGTCACCTTTCTCTAACATCTAAAACCCCACCATTTTCACCATGTTATGAGAGCATTTTCTTCTCCACCTACGAGCTACGGTATAATTCCCTGTAACAACTCTCACTCTTTCCTGTTAAATTGGTGGTAGCGGTAGGATTGTTCTCATGTGTCTCAGGGGCATTGGGGAAGAATTCACAGGTGAAGCTCTGTGCACGAGGATGCTTCTCGAGAGCGTAACCAGTGTATGCGAGCCGTGTGTTTATTTTAATTAGACTGGTTGAGCAATGCCAGTCAACGCATCGGCATGCTTAAATAACGAGACAGTAAGATAATATATTCTTTTTTTCACAGTTTTGAGAACATAATCTAACCAAACCAAGCAAAGACAGTTAATGCAACATTTCATGGACTGTAAATGGAATTGTGCTCCTTACAGTGCTGAAGCATAAAGGAGGAAGTAGGAAGCTAAGGCATGGTCAGAAGAACACTGGACGTCTGTTCTGTTAATATCAGACGCAGTGTTACACAATAATGAATAGACAGTGGTGGTGGGAGGGAGGCGGCAGGCTATTTCAACTCTCTGTTCCCTCAAGAGGCCATCAAGGGTCCCTTTTTCTCAAGCCACTCATGACAACGAAGACAACACAAAAAGAGGGTCTCTCTTTTTCTTTGCTGGTAGGGGAGAAGGGGCAGGGGGTTTGGTTAAGGATGATGTGATGCCTGTGTGTGTGGGTTTTCTAGTTGCATCTGTGCTGAGCTTGGTGCAAATGAGTATGATTCTCAAAGTTTCCCAAGGTCCGCTTGATACCTTACAGCTGTGGCACGAAGAGGACGGTTTGGGAAGTCTAACGATTAACTTATTAAACCCCTTCTCAAAACACTGAACTCAAAACCATAATTCTATCAGAGCTAAGTTTGTACGTCATAGAGAGAGGTGTAAAATAAAGACAGATGAGAATGAACTGACAGAAGGTTCCAATTCTGTCATTTGCAGATAATGTAATAACAGTGAAATTTAAGCAATGGCATGGTTTTGTATCAATATTTAGATAAAACATCCACAGAAAGGAACAGCTTGCGGGTTGTGACGGTTTTAATGCAGTTAATTAAATCCTTAAGAGTTTATTGACGGAACTATGCGTCAATCTAAGTAACATAATAAAAATGTCAGACCATGAGACATCCTGAAAATCGGTCTTCTCACGAAAATATCTGTAGCATCCAAACGGTTTGAAAAGATGAGACTCTCACAAACACGATGGTATTCTCCATTTTGCCAAGGCAGCTACTCTTCCTGGGGTCCAAACACATTATAACACTTACATGACATATCAAACAAAATATAAAACAGAACATCATATAACATTATTCCACCACTACTGTACATATCTACAATACAAAATGTATAATACCCACACACCATACAACAATATTACAATGTACTGTACATGTGTGTAGAGTGCGTGTGCTAGCGCTTGTGTCTGTACCTGTGTGTGTGTCTCTTCACAGTCCCCGTTGTTCCAGAAGGTGTATTTTTACCTGTTTTGTTTTTCAAATCTGATGGTAGCATGGTCCCCACACACCAACACAGTTGTGAAGGAGGCCCGACGACGTCTCTTCCCCCTCAGGAGGCTGAAAAGATTTGTCATGGGCCCTCAGATCCTCAAAAAGTTCTACAGCTGCACCATTGAGAGCATCTTGACTGGCTGCATCACTGCCTGGTACGGCAACTGCAAGGCACCCGACCGCAAGGCGCAACTGAGTCTGACCCAGTACATCACTGGGGCTGAGCTCTCTGCCATCCAGGGCCTCTATACCAGGCTGTGTAAGAGACACTCCCCAGAAATTGTCAAACACTACAGCCACCCAAGCCATAGACTTTTCTCTCCATGCTACCGCATGGCAAGCGGTACCAGTGCACCAAGTCTGGAATCAATAGGACCCTGAATAGCAATCTACCCCCAGCCATTAGACTGCTTAACAAGGCTGCTAAATAGCCAATCAAATGGCTACCCACTGCTGCTACTGTCTACTATCTATCCTGTTGCCTAGTCACTTTAACCCTACCTCAATGACCTCGCACCATGCACATCGACTCGGTACTGGTACTCACCAGTATTTTTTATTTTTACTCATTATTGTTATTCATTATTCACTGTGTATTTATTCCTTGTGAAACTATTTCAATAAACACATATATATATAATTATCTTCTTTAACTCTGAGTTGTTGAAAGAGGACCGGTAAAAGTAAGCATTTCACTGTTAGTCTAAACCTGTGTCTACGAAGCATGTAACAAATAAAATGTGGTTTTTGATTTGACTTCATCTTCATATCTGTGTCCTGCATTACATCATGCAACTGCAAAAACAAGATGACTGTCTCCTTTAATGGCTGTCCTTCATAATGGTAGAGGATGACAATAGTGCTGGCTCTATTAAAAAACATCCCTAAAGTGCCGTCCTTTAATCTTCAGACAGGATTTGTAGAACGTGAAGTGTTCCTATCCCAGAAAGACACAGGGAAACTGGGCCTCTCTGCAAACCAAAGGTCTTAACAGGGCTTTCTGCTTAATGGATTTGGAGGCAGAAACTTGTCTGTCACAGGATAAAGAGACCTCCCACGTAATGATTCCCATTTTAGACCAAGTGTGGAAGTCTGACCAAGTGTGGAGGCAAGGGATGTGGTAAAAGAAAAATGTGTTTCATTTAAAAGAATACACTTGCACACTTCCTGTGCATTATAATTGTATTCATAATGATTGATAAGTTATGCATTCTTATGAAAGATGGGAGTTTATAACTGCTCATAAACATCTAGTAAAACTATACCCATAAAGTCATCTGGCCAGGTTGTATAATGCATTATGAAGCACAATTATATAATGCCCTATAAATAGAAGAAATGACAGATTTTTTTTGCTGTGGGTCTTTATTACCTCCAATAGGTTGAGACTACCTTCTCAAGCTATGGTCACATGGTCAGGGAAAACCTTCTGGTCCAATACAGAACATGCATTTGAAAGTGTAGTTCCTTTTTATACCATAGGGTGCACTGTCATGTCAGACTACTGCTGTCAATTGAAAATCACATCAGGTTCCAAAACAATACTAATGTCATCTTCAACAGTTATAGAAGATAGACCCAAATACCTCCCTCACTGCCTCTGTTTGCAGCATGCTGAATGTGTATAATGAAATCAGCTGTAGGCATAGGAGAGGAAGAGGGAGAGATAGGGAGAGAAGGAGAGAGGGAGAGAGGGAGAGAGAGGGCATGGGGTGACAATAATAGGATAGCTTGGAAAATTTTCCCCCTGAAAGGTCAATTAATTGAATTTAGATATGGATGAGGGAGTTGACAAATATTGACATTACAACACATTTCTATTTTTGACCTTTTACATGTTATCCAAGGGCCAGCTCAGGACAATGTGGAGGGAAAAAAGGCATTCAGGGGTAATTTTCCAAATCCATTTTTAGCCAGAAGCAATTGCCTCTATCGCTGGCTAGTGTGGATGGAAGCACACCGTTTTATTAAAGGTTCAGTTGTCTGCATGATGGGTTATCACAGCCCTGTGAGGGGAAATCCAGCGTGGATTAAAAGGATTAAAAGGTGTGTATTCATAGATCCCATTGCCTCTGTTATTAGGCAAAAGGACCAAATTACTGCAATAATAATTATTTGCATACACACACATAATTGCAGGCACAAACACAGACTTATCTCTGGATTTAATGAGGGAATGTATAGGGGAAAAAACAGTTACCAGTTGCAGACTGAACTAGGCTTAATTTTCTGTCCTTGTTTGTGTAAAGAGAAAAAAAGTAATTATCTTATTTCAATGAGGGTGAAATTCTTGAGGGCTGCCACGGGTGCAACGGAAAAGGTTATGGGACTGCTGCTGCAGAGATTATTTCCCTGGAGTCTATTATTGCTGGAGCAACCATAGATATATGAATGCCTCGAAGCACAATAGGTACCTCATCAGCTCTGGCGGCCTCCTTGGTAGACGGAGCACCGCAGAAATGTTTGTCGTCTCAAATGGTGTAGCTCTTTTGTTTCTGACAGGCACAGCTCCAATGGGGCCATCTGTGACAAGAAGTTAAATAAAAAATCCACAGAGGATTTTTTTCTGTTGCCCATGCAGCCATGTGTTTTGAGTAAAAAATAATGCAATTTATGTTTAGTCCACTGGGATTTGTAGAAAGGATTTGCAGTATGATTGCTGTTTTGGAACTCTTCAATGTGTATCAGAGGCCTTACAATTCACCAGAACCATATTATTGACGTCATTGAGTAAAAACACAATAATTGACATTTGCTGAGTGATAACCTCTCTTATGACACACCTCTGCCTTGAGGCATGGATAAAATTAGATAAATGTATTAAACCCATAGTGTATTAAGTTATCTAATGTTGATGAATAAGGACCTACAGTATGAGGGGCTCATATCACACCAGTAAACCCAAAATCCAATATTAAAGGGCATTAATGGGAGAAGAACTCTTCTTGGGACGGAGGAGGCGTAGGAAGCGGCACTCAACGTCTCATTGAGAGTCCATTGAGACTTAAAGGAGTATTTCTTCCCCATTCAGCTTCATCGTTTTTTTCCCTCGACTGTGTCTCCCGGGAAATTGCCACTCAAATGCACGTCTCCCTGAATGGCCACATGGATCCTGTTTTGACAGGAGAGTGTCTTTCTTCTCTGGACTGTTCTAATGCTTGGAACTTCGGGATTAATTTAGAGAGAGCCCCCTTATCTCATGTGGAGCTCAATGGACACTGCAACGCTCAAAGGACACTGTCCATCAAAATGGCGGTGCCCATCGTGGACATACTCATAGAGAAAACACTATAGGTTCTAAAGGAGGGGATGGGGTCCAAAGAATGGAGACATCTCAATACCATTGCTCAGAAACATTTCAGTTAATGAGATGTGGGGTAATTTAGGGCCCTATCATCCAGTTTATTAGATGAGTCTTGCCAACACTACACTTTTATTATCCTGAAAGCATAAAATGAAAATTAAATGAAACATTTCCCTAAAATGAATAAAATTATAAAACTAGGAAAATAATGTTTTGATGTATGTACTTGGCCAAGACTACAGTATGTTAACAGCCTATATTGAGCTGATAATTGTATATTAGGTAGTACGCCTTTAAGGCTACAGGTATTAGTCCAATCAAAGGGAGAAAGCGTTGGGAAGATGGCGGAGGCAGAAGTGTCATTTGAAGTTGAATGCATGTAGAGCACAGTTAGCGAGAAACATTAGTGGACAACAGTGAATTCCACGAATGGAACTAAAAGGGCTAAAATTGTTGTGGAAAAGGAGTCTGTCTGATTGTTGCTTGTTTGAGTATGTTTTTTGGATAAGGATGTTGATTTGAGAAACCCTCCTGACGTCACAAGGATGGTGAAGAGGCGTTGGAATAAGTTGACGCAGTAAAAGTAACCAGGAGTGGTATGGTGTTGATATCGTGTGTATCTAAAGCATGAAAGTGGACATCTTTGATTTTCAGAGAAGGGCACGGGTGAAAGGTGTTCTCTGCTGTCCCGTTGAACATTGATGATCAATATCTTAGACAAAACATGTCCAGGAGTAGTTAGTACACGTCGCATGACCCAATTGGAGACTTGGAAAAAGGAGCAAAGTGTATCTGTATTATTGATGTTTGATGAGTATTTACCACCCTATGTAAAGCTGGAATATTAAAGATACGCTGTAAAAGCGCTCGTGCGAAACCCGATTCAATGCAAGAAGTGTAAAAAGTTTGGCAATGTGTCAAGTCTTTGCAGACGGAAGGAATATGTTATTGAAGAGTCTGTGAATGTAAAATGTTGCAACTGTGGTGGGGGATCATATTTCTAAATTGCCTGAGTGTTTTGTCAGGGTGAAAGAGGTTGAGTTGTCAAGTATCAGGGCTGTGCAAAAAAATCTCCTATGTGGAGAGGGTGAAGAGAGTTGAAGGGGCAAGAGGCCACAGTTCTGAAGAAGATATGGCGGTGGATGCAAATGTTATATGTCAATCAAGTGATCTGGATACACTTGTTGGGAAGAAGGTGGATTTTGTAGCATTTACAGTGCATTTGGAAAGTATTCAGACCCCTCGACTCTTTCCACATTTTGTGACATTTACAGCCTTATTCTAAAATGGATTATGTATGTTTTTCCTCATCAATCTACACAAAATACCCCGTGATGACAGGTTTTTAGAAATGGTTGCATGTTTATACATTTTTTAAAACAGAAATACTTTATTTACATAAGTATTCAGACCCCTTGCTATCAGACGTAAAATTGAGCTCAGGAGCTTCCTGTTTCCATTGATCATCCTTGAGATGTTTCTACAACTTGATTGGAGTCCACCTGTGGTAAACTCAATTGTTTGGACATGATTTGGAAGGGTACACACCTATCTATATAAGGACCCAGGGTTAACAGTGCATGTCAGAGCAAAAACGAAGCCATGAGTTTCAGGGAATTGTCCGAAGAGCTCCGAGGAAGGATTATGTTGAGGCACAAATCTGGGGAAAGGTACCAAAAAATGTATGCAGGATTGAAAGGTCCCCAAGAACACAGTGGCCTCCATCATTCTTAAATGGAATCAGTTTGGAACTACCAAGACTTGTTAGAGCTGGCCTCCCGGCAATCTGGGAAGAAGGGCCTTGCCTGAGCCATTGTGCGCCATCGTGCATAAATGTATTTTGTCCCCCTACACCAAACGCGATCAAAACACGCAGGTTAAAATATCAAAACAAACTCTGAACCAATGACATTCATTTGGGGACAGGTAGAAAAGCATTAAACATTTATGGCAATTTAGCTAGTTAGCTTGCACTTGCTAGCTAATTTGTCCTATTTAGCTAGCTTGCTGTTGCTAGCTAATTTGTCCTGGGATATAAACATTAGGTTGTTATTTTACCTGAAATGCACAAGGTCCTCTACTCCGACAATTAATCCACACATAAAACGGTCAACCAAATCGTTTCTAGTCATCTAAACTTTTATAGTATTACCACGACAACCGGCAACAGTTCGTCTTTCAATCACCCATGTGGATATAACCAATGAGGAGATGGCACGTGGGTACCTGCTTCTATAAACCAATGAGGAGATGGGAGAGGCAGGACTTGCAGCGTGATCTGCGTCAGAAATAGGAATTACTTCTATTTTAGCCCTTGGCAACACAGACACTCGTTGGCATGCGACACGAGCAGTGTGGTCGGCCTATAAGACCATGAGAAAAAAGATTCTCTGGTTTGATGAAGCCAAGATTGAACTCTTTGGCCCGAATGCCAAGCGTCACGTCTGGAGGAAACCAGGCACCAAACTACGGTGAAGCATGGTGGTGGCAGCATCATGCTGTGGGGATGTTTTCCAACAGCATGGACTGGGAGACTAGTCAGGATTGAGGGAAAGATGAACGGAACAAAGTACAGAGAGATCCTTGATGAAAGCCTGCTCCAGAGCACTCAGGACCTCAGACTGTGGCGAAGGTTTACCTTCCAACAGGACAACGGCACACAGACAAGACAATTCAGGAGTGGCTTCATGACAAGCCTCTGAATGTCTTTGAGTGGCCCAGCCAGAGCCCGGACTTGAACCTGATCGAACATCTCTGGAGAGACCTTAAAATAGCCGCTGATAGAGCTGACAGAGCTTAAGGGGATCTGCAGACAAGAATGGGGAGAAACTCCCCAAATACAGATGTGCCAAGCTTGAAGCGTTATACCCAAGAACACAAATCTACAACTGTAATCGCTGCCAAAGGTGCTTCAATAAAGTACTGACTCAAGGGTCTGAATAATTTTGTAAATGTGATATTTCCGTTTTTTTTTTTTTATAGCTTTGCAAAAATTCTATAAACTTGTTTTTGCTTTGTCATTATGGGGTATTGTGTATAGATTGACGAGGGAAAATAACTTTTTAATCCATTTTAGAATAAGGCTGTAACTAAACAAAATGTGGAAAAAGTCAAGGAGTCTGAATACTTTCCAAATGCACTGTATAGCCAGAGTTATTAGTTGTACTGCACAAGTGTCCAGGAAGTCCAAGAAGCTGGTGATCATTATATCTGCAGCCAAGAAGTTTTTGAGCCTCCAAGACTTAAAGGCAGAAGCACTGCAAGGAATACTGTTGCCAGGAAATGTCCTGCCATCACAGGATCCTTCTGAGCCTGTGTAGGGACCTGATTAAAACAGAAAATCAGGCTGATTTAGTTTATTTAGCAGTTCGTTATTGATAGTTTGTATGGATTTTTTTTTTTAAACATTTTTTTATTCCGCACTTTTTCCTTTTCGGATTCTTTATTATGGGGCGGCAGGTAGCCTAGTGGTTCGAGTGTTGGACTTATAACTGGAAGGTTGCAAGATTGAATCCCCGAGCTGACAAGGTAAAGATTTGTCATTCTGCCCCTGGACAAGGCAATTATAACCCACTGTTCCTAGGCTGTCATTGAAAATAAGAATTTGTTCTTAAACTGCCTTGCCTAGTTAAATAAAGGCAAAATAAATGCACATTTAACGCCATTATACTGAAGAAGAAGAAGGCGACTACAGGTATTAGTGTGGTTGGAGGCGTGTCCAACCTACAGATGCCATCTTGAATTTAGGCTGCAGGTCCATTGTTTGGGGAGAGCATTGTTTTCTACTTGTTTGGGATTTTAGGCCTCTTTTCACCTATGTTCCACTCTGCTTTGGGGGACATTTCCTTCGATTTGGACTTGAAGTCCTTTCAAAACTCAAAGACCCAAACTGGAGGATCTGGTATGACTAAGGTTTTGTGGATTTGTTCTTTGGCTCTGACAAAAATATGAATTTGTTTATGTTTGATTCATTATTTTGTTGCTTATGTTGAACCTCTATAATATTCATACTGTTATATCCAATATACTCTTATTTCACTGACCACATCCCCCCAGTCTTTTATTTCTGTCAAGTTTACGGTTCATGCAAGTTTCTTCCAACCTGACACTAGAGACATCACAACGGTTATCTCAAATCACAATGAGATTATTATAGATTAATATTGGGATGTACAGTGCCTATAGAAAGTCTACACCCCTTTTTGTTGCGTTACAAAGTGGGATTTTTTAACCTTTTACCTTTATTTAACTAGGCAAGTCAGTTAAGAACAAATTCTTACTTTCAATGACGGCCGAGGAACAGTGGGTTAACTGCCTTGTTCAGGGGCAGAACGACAGATTTATACCTTGTCAACTCAGGGATTTGATTTTGCAACCTTTAATAATGTGTGAAAAGTGAAAAGATAATTCAACTTATTTTAACAAATTAATACAAATGTAATAACTCAAATATGTTTGTTTAGGCAAGCTTAAATTAGTTCACAAGTAAAATGTGACATCGCACATCACATATATTATATGGACTCACGCCTGTGTGAAATAATAGGGGTTGACATTTTTTTTCATGAAAACCCCTTCCTCTGTTCCCTATACACACACACTGTATATTCTCTCAGTCAAGTATTGCATTTCAATCACAGATTCAACTATGAAGACCAGGCAGCTTTTAGAAAGCCTCAAAGAAGGGTAGTGAATATCTCTTTATTTTGCATGATCTAGTTAATAATTATGCTGTGGATTATGTATTAAACCACCCAGACACATCAAAGATGCAGTTTTCTTTCTGAACTGAGCTGCAGGATAGAAAGGAAACTGCTTAGGGTTGTCACCATGACGCCAGTGGTGATTTTAAAACAGCCACAGAGTTCAATGGCTGTGATGGGAGAAAACTGGGGATGAATCAACGACATTGTAGTGACTTCACAATTAATGACCTCAATTACAGAGCGAAAAGAAGAATACAATCTTCCAAAACATGCATCTTGTATGCAACAAGGCACTAAAGAAATACTGCAAAATAATGCTACGGAATACATGTTTTGGTTTAAATGCAAAAACTAACGTTTGGGGCAAATCAACACAACACATGACTAAGTAACTGCCTCCTTATTTTCAAGCAGGGTGGTGGTTGCACCATGGTATGGGTAAGCTTGACATTGGCGAAGTTTGGGGAGGATGAAAATAAACAGAATGGAGCTAAGCACTGGCAAAATCCCAGAGGAAAACCTGGTTCAGTTTGCTGTCCACCAGAAACAGAGAGATGAATTTACCTTGCAGCAGGACAATAATCTACAACACGAAGCCAAATCTACACTGGAGTTGCTTACCAATGTTCATGAGTGGTCAAGTTACAGTTTTGACTTAAATCTGCTTGAAAATCTATGGCAAGACTTGAAAACTGATGTCTAGCCATGATCCCTATAACTAACACCTTGACAGAACGTGAAGTATTTTGAACAGAATAATGGGCAAAGGAGACAAGGGCAAAGAACAAAAATAGACCTTTTTCCTTTCTTCCTAAATTGATTACATTAGGGGAAAGTATAACAGCCTTCAGTATAACTGTATCATAGTGATATTTGTTTTTAACTCCTAAGGCTGCGTTTACACAAGGCAGCCCAATTCAGACATTTTGCCAATTATTTGCATATCTGATAGCCATATTTTCCGTAATGTGTAAACAGCAACGACAAAAAATTCTGGAATCTGATCTTTAGACTTCAGATTTATACCACCTACATATGTGGATCTAACTCCTGATACAAACCCCATCCTCCATATGCGACCTCTGTCTGGACGCTCTGATCAGATTATTTCAACTCTGAAGTGGATATTTTTTGTTGCATATTACCTGCCATAACCATGACAAACACCCCAACAGGGACAGGAAATTAGCATTGCATCTGTGTGCTACTTCAGAGGCTACTGTACGTCAGTGTGAATGCGCAAATCTTATATGGGTCACATGTAAAACTGAGTGTGCACAGTCAAGAAAAAATATTGTAATGTTGAAAGAAAATCAGATCTGGATTCTTAGGATGGATGTGTAACCACTGCATAAGTGAGACAATGATTCATCCAGTTTTTGTGGAAGTGCCAAAATGAGGTACTTTGGTGTTTATTTCCTGTCAGGTCCAGATTTGACAGGCCTCAGATCAGATGTGCACTGCAGCAGTTCACAGCATCATGGCTAATAGGGAGTGCATTACATGGCACATATATCTTTGACAGCTTTTATAGATGGGTTGGTTGTCTTCAAAACCCTAACACATTGCCATCTGCCACATTGATGCGCGTGTGATGTCTATGGTTGGGGAAATCACCTGACTCCGAGAGCTTGCTGAGAAAAGGATCATATTCTGTGGTTGAATATGGCACCTTCTTGACTTGTCAGTGCCTAATGAACATGGTAGACATGCCAACAAGTGGCTGTCTTAACCTTCTCTGTTCTCTATTCTATGGTCTCTGGCGAATCTCCTTTTCTCTTAGCATTTTGCTTTTTCTTAGATTTCCTATGATATGGGAATATTTTCTCTCTCTCTCAGTTGCAGAATTTCATCTAGGGAATTTTCCCCTTTCTTGAAAGTCAAATGTAATCTGCCACAGCCATTTTAAAGCTGGGTGATTTGTTTCTCCCTAGTGTTCTCTCAGTACTCCTATGAGAATTGGGTGCTTTGTTTAGGTTGCCTCATTGGTGCTCATTTGATATAGCTGGTCACACATTGAGCGGTAGTACAAAATGGGCGCTTTGGGAAAATACGTTTACAAACCATTAACCACACACTTATAGAACTGGAGTCTGAGGAGCTGTACAACATTCATGCTTTGTTCGGAATTGCATAACTCCATACTATCTCTATGGCCAGAGTTGGGTAGGTTAGTTTCTAAATGTAATCCGTTACAGTTACTAGTTACCTGTCCTAAATTGTAATCAGGAATGTAATTGTTTTGGATTACCCAAACTCAGTAACGTAATCTGATTACATTCCGTTACTTTTAGATTATTTTCTCCTTAAGAGACATTAGAAGAAGACAAAAATGTATGTTACCAATTTAATGACATCTTTTTCAAGATAAATCAATGTTGAAGTTTACATAGCTGGCCGTATATGGATGTTACATTGTACTTTATGGGTTGGTTATGTAGGCTTCTTCTAAGCCATCGCTTTCTACTACATATAATAATACGATTAAATTATATCTTTACAATAAAAACCAAAGTCTATCAGAATTACAGTTATTCCAATAAATGTTATACCCCTTAATCTTCAAGAATAGGACTTGGAAATATGGAAGTATAGATTATCCAAATTGTTTTACCTGAGCATGACCCCAAAACTAAGGATTTATTAGCCAGCCCTACTCTGCTGTCTATGATTTTGTTGTCATTGAGGACTGATTGGGCTCTTTGATTCGAGTTGGGGGGACAAATTGCTGCGCTCATGGAATAACATGCTTTGAGCACTACTGAAAAATGCTATTTACATGTGAAAAATCAATGCCATATGCTGCCTATTGTTTACCTTTTTGTTGGTGACACTTTGATATATTGATAATATGCAGCCGTTTAAAGGGCAAATACACAGATGAAACAATTGCAAAACGGCACCCCGTCTCTGTTTTGGTAAAAAAAAACTGAGGGATGGGCCTGGAGAAATGTAAAAACTCTCAGATTACTAAACAGAGCTATGGATGCAAGGACTGACCATCCATGATATACAAATGATTGTTTTAACCATGTTATGAGGCTATACAGTCTTTATTAACATTTACAATGTTTACAAACATTGGAGTTAAAACAAGCTTATATTTTGGGTTCTCTATCTCGACAGTCGAAATAAGCGCATGAGACATTTATAAACTCTATTCTTCAAGAATCAATTAATATAAATATATATATCATTTATAAGTCCAAAAATAGATGTAGCAAATACAGATTGCATCTTTTAAATTCATCAAACATGTGTAAGTTTGATCATGTGTCCATTGGGCCTATGGATTTTTATCTATCAGGATGAATTAGATTGAGCAATAAAAGCCCCACTGTTATTCCATAGGCTGGGATCTGCACTGCAGCTGTTGCAAGAGCGCATTTTTCACTGGCAGTCCACTGGATTCAAAAACAATGATTGATAGGCAGCTTAAACTTCTTGAATTCCACCATTATTGGGTTCAAATACACATTTAGATTTGTGAACAGCCATCCACAACAACCACAATCTGTAAGCCGCAAATAGCTAAAAGAGAGAGCAGCAGTGTTATTCACATCAATGCGCTTTGTAGATATCAATAATAAGTGATATCCATATCACTGTAGACTACACCCCTGCTGTCATCCTTACCTCCAAGCCTTTATTCAACTTGGATAATCTTTGGATGCCGACAGCAGTCGCACCATTGGAAGACATAGCTTGGACTGTAGCCAACAAAAGCTTATTCCTGCTCTTTTCCCGCTATCCATCAAACCCATTTGGTGTGTCATCATAGTGGTCTCTGACGTGATCAGACTCGCTCAAGTGGAACACAATTAAACTTTTTTCAATGCTGATTTGATTGAAAATAAAAAAACTGAGAAATGTCACAGACGTTTTTCCGCAAACATCCTTTCTGATTTTAAAATCAATCCTCAAAGTAATCATCTAGTTTTTCAAAAGTATCTGGAATCTGATTACAATATATTTAGCTGGTAACGTAATGGATTACAGTTACTGTTTTTTGTAATCCCTTACATGCCTATAGTATAATGAGTGTATGGTCGTTTTAGTATGTAGAATATGCATTTGGGGTAGTATGTTCATATTAGTACGATGGAAAGACTAGGATTTCATGCTGCATCAACTGCTCGACTGTTTACAGGAGAGTCGGTTAACTACAGGAAAACGACTACAGTAAACTACTACTACAGTAAATTACTAACACAGTAAACTACTAACACAGTAAACTACTAATGAACTACTACAGTAAACTACTAGCACAGTGAGCTACTGCTCTTGACTGCCACTGCTGCACTGGGCAAAAAGTTGAGAAAAGTAGTGTGGGAATTTAAGAAACAAATTCCAGGATGTAGCTTTTTATTTTTTTTACTAAAAGTTCTTATAGAAGGACATCTTTGCCTGACATCCTCAACACTTTACCCAGGGCGGTGAATCTAAGAGGGAGGGGGTATGGATTATTGCCTAAAATAAGGTCACTGCCAAGCAAATTATGTAATGGGGACACCCTGTAGCCTCCAGGATTCCTACAAAGTGCCAAGTTATCAATTTTAACCGCCTAGAGCTATCAACTAAGTACTTTTGAACAACCTCCTACTTATTTTTACCTACTGCCATCCTACATCTTCTTATTCAGGACCCCTATGTGGTTTTTGGGATACAATTATCCTTCAAAATGTTACAGTGATTCTGGAAGATGTGTTTGTGTGTGGGAGTAGTGGGACTCGGAATAATACATACTTAATTGCATTCTCAAGAGTAATTCAAATGTTAAAATATACACTATATATACAAAAGTATGTGGATACCCCTTTGGGTATTTCAGCCACATTCGTTGATGACAGGTGTCATCTCCATAGACAAATAATGGCAGTAGAATGGCCTTACTGAACAGTTCACAGACTTTCAACTTGGCACTGTCATAGGATGCCACCTTTCCAACAAGTCAGAGCAAGCTAGAGCTTCCCTGGTCAACTGTAAGTGCTGTTATTGTGAAGTACAAATGTCTAGGAGCAACAACGACCCAGCCGCGAAGTGGTAGGACACACAAGCTCACAGAATTGGACCACCGAGTGCTGAAGCGCGTAGCGAGTAAAAATCGTCTGTCCTCGTTTGCAACACTCACTACCGAGTGCCAAACTATCTCTGGAAGCAACATCTAAAGAACTGTTTGTCGGGAGCTTCGTGAAAGGGGTTTCCATGGCCGAGCAGCTGCACACAATCTTAATATTGCTGGAGTGGTGTTAAACTCGCCACCATTGGACTCCTGTGCAGTGGAAACGTGTTCTCTGGAGTGATGAATTACACTTCACCATCTGGCAGTCTGACAGATGAATCTGGGTTTGGCGGATGCAAGGAGAAAGCTACCTGCCCGAATACAAAAAGGTTGGGGGAGGAGGAATAATGGTTTGGGCTAGGCCCCTTAGTTTCAGAGAAAGCGAGGTCCGTACTGAAATGGTTTGTCGAGATCGGTGGGCAAGAACTTGACTGGCCTGCACAGAGCCCTGACCTGAGCACCATCGAAAACCTTTGGGATGAATTAGATTGCAGACTGCTAGCCAGACCTAATCGCCCAACATCAGTGCCCAACCTCACTAATGCCCCTGTGGCTGAATAGAAGCAAGTCCGCGCAGCAATGTTCCAACATCTAGTGGAAAGCCTTCCCAGAAGAGTGGAAGCTGTTATAGCAGCAAAGGGGGGCCACCTCCATATGAATGCCTATGATTTTGGAATGAGATGTTGTCCACGAGCAGGTGTCCACATACTTTGGTCATGTAGTGTATCTGCAACATTTATTCAATGTTGAAATGTCCTCTTAACATTGTATCTTGACTGGGTTAATAGTATGTAATAATAACTTGCCTTTTGAATCAGTGCTACAGAGAAGTCCACGCATAATTAACCTCAACACTTCGTTAGACATTTTGTATTAGCATATATACATCTGATGAATTATACAGTACCAGTCAAAAGTTTGGACACACTTACTAATTCAACGGTTTTTCTTTATTTGTACTATTTTCTACATTGTATAATAATATTGAAAACATCAAAACTATGAAATAACACATATGGAATCAGGTAGTAACCAAAAAAGTGTTAAATAAATCTAAATCTATTTTATATTTGAGATTCTTTGAAGTACCAACCCTTTGTCTTGATGACAGCTTTGCACACGCTTGGCATTCTCTCAACCAGCTTCATGAGGCAGTCACCTGGAATGCATTTCAATTAACAGGTATGCCTTGTTAAAAGTTAATTTGTGTAAATTTTTTCCATCTTAATGCATTTGAGCCAATCAGTTGTGTTGTGACAAGGTAGGGATGATATACAGAAGATAGTTCTATTTGGTAAAATACCAAGTCCAACTTATGGCAAGGACAGCTCAAATAAGCAAAGTGAAACAACAGTCCATCATTACTTTAAGACATGAAGGTCAGTCAATCCGGAACATTTAAAGAATTTTTAAAGTTTCTTCAAGTGTAGTCGCATAAACCATCAAGTGCTATGATGAAACTGGCTCTCATGAGGAACGCAACAGAAAAGGAAGACTGAGAGTTACGTCTGCTGCACAAGATACGTTCATTAGAGTTACTAGCCTCAGAAATTGCAGCCCTAATAAATGCTTCACAGAGTTCAAGTGACAGACACATCTCAACATCAACTGTTCAGAGGAGACTGTGTGAATCAGGCCTTCATGTTTTTTATTTTTTTATTTTTTATTTCACCTTTATTTAACCGGGTAGGCTAGTTGAGAACAAGTTCTCATTTGCAACTGCGACCTGGCCAAGATGAAGCATAGCAGTGTGAACAGACAACAGAGAGTTACACACGGAGTAAACAATTAACAAGTCAATAACACAGTAGAAAAAAAGAGTCTATATACAATGTGTGCAAAAGGCATGAGGAGGTAGGCGAATAATTACAATTTTGCAGATTAACACTGGAGTGATAAATGATCAGATGGTCATGTACAGGTAGAGATATTGGTGTGCAAAAGAGCAGAAAAGTAAATAAATATAAACAGTATGGGGATGAGCTAGGTAGAATTGGGTGGGCTATTTACCGATAGACTATGTACAGCTGCAGCGATCGGTTAGCTGCTCAGATAGCAGATGTTTGAAGTTGGTGAGGGAGATAAAAGTCTCCAACTTCAGCGATTTTTGCAATTAGTTCCAGTCACAGGCAGCAGAGAACTGGAACGAAAGGCGGCTTTAGGGATGATCAGTGAGATACACCTGCTGGAGCGTGTGCTACGGGTGGGTGTTGCCATCGTGACCAGTGAACTGAAAGGTATCATGGTCGAATTGCTGCAAGCAAACCACTACTAAAGGACACCAATAATAAGAAGAGACTTGCTTGGGCCAAGAAACAAGAGCAAGAACTTTAGACCATGGAAAATTTGTCCTTATATCTGATGAGTCCAAATGGGAGATTTTTGGTTCCAGCCGCCGTGTTTTTGTCGGACGCAGAGTAGGTGAACGGATGACCTCCGCATGTGTGGTTCCCACCGTGAAGTATTGAGGAGGAGGTGTGATGGTGTGGGCTTGCTTTGCTGGTGACACTGTCTGTGACTTATTTAGATTAGAAGGCACACTTAACCAGCATGGCTACCACAGCATTCTGCAGCGATACGCCATCCCATCTGGTTTGGGCTTAGTGGGACTATCATGTGTATTTCAACAGGACAATGACCCAACACACCTCCAGGTTATGCAAGGGGTATTTGACCAAGACGGAGAGTGATGGAGTGCTGCATCAGCTAACCTGGCCTCAACAATCACCCGACCTCAAACCAATTGAGATGCTTTGGACCGCAGAGTGAAGGGAAAGCATCCAACAACTGCTCAGCATATGTGGGAACTCCTTGAAGACTGTTGGAGACTGTTGGAAAAGCATTCCTCAAGAAGCTGGTTCAGGGAATGCCAAGACTGTGCAAAACTGTCATCAAGGCAAAGGGTGGCTTCATTGAAGACTCTAAAATCTAAAATATATTTTGATTTGGTTACTACATTATTCCATGTGTGTTATTTCATAATGCTGATGTCTTCACTATTATTCTACAATGTAGAAAATAGTAAAAAATAAGTTAAAACCCTTGAATGAGTAGGTGTGTCCAAACTTTTGACTGGTACGGCATGTTGATCTCAATTACTGTTAAAGCTGGATTAATTGTTGACTGGCACGTTTGTGTGGCAGTGAGGGCTGTTGAATGAAGAGAGAAATAAGTACTATAGGGCTGCCTACTCCCATTGAGAGGTACCAGGATGTCTTCATTCAGGATTGTTTCGACAACTTACATTTTTTCATAACTGTAGCAGATCTTATTTGTGTGGATCAACGCACTATTCTTCCTCATCATGCCAATATACTGCATGCGATCTGAAAAGTAATTTGTGTCTCTCCAGTAGCTTTGTACAGCAACAGGAATAATTATGACATTGGAATGAGTTTGATGAAAGCAAATGTTCAATTATGAAATTTGAATCGCTCTATAAAAAAAGCCAGAACCTTGTGTGTGGGATGAATATCAACTAAAGAATCCTCCTGCACATCCACCAGTCACATACGCTATTAAATACTTATTGCATCTCAATTAGAATTCTCTGTGCAGAGTGAGCCCATTGCCTTCTGCCATAATAGGAAGAGTATAGGTCATGACCCCTCTTCTCATATCCTCCCTCCTACTCCACACTAACATAGTGTAAGTTATAGCAATATTCATGAAGATATGTTGAAGTTGGGAAGATGCCTAAATTAGACAAGTATATTATATGCAGTGCCTTTTGCTCTGTTATGTCTGAATTTATGACACACTGAATCATACCAAAGTCAATTCCCGAGGTGCCTAAAAAGCGTCTTTATGCTTGTGTTTTAATAAAGAAAGATCGCCCATCGCTGTGGCCCTGCATTAAATCTCCATAATCAATAAAAACAGAAAAAATATATGCCATTAGTGGGTGGATTACCATTTTTATTTTCACTCGTTTGATTGTGTCTGTGGTGCATTCGGAAGATGACCTAATGGATTGAACGTCGTTTTATTTGTCATAGTGTTTTTTTGTTTCGCTAAAACTGTCAAAGGGATGGGGTAGGTTGGCGCCAACAAACATGAACATCTGTGATTGCCATCTCAAGATGCAATACTCTGATTGATACCTTTTTAGTTAGAGTTAAGCACGTTTAATAGTGTACTGTACAGTCAAGAGGAGACGTGCAAAATTGAATGTATTGTATTATAGTCTTTGTTCTACTATCTTGAGAAGCATGTACAGTAATGATCCATGGCATGCTTGTGTATATGTGTTTTCCACTGCCTGCGTTTTATAGCATAATGTGCATTTCCATGTAAAAGGACCCAATACCAGTTCATAGGAACATGTCAAGTCGGGTGTCAAATGAAAGCTAAGAGTCTATGTTTTAGAAATTAAGCCATATATACAGTGCCTTGCGAAAGTATTCGGCCCCTTTGAACTTTTTGCGACCTTTTGCCACATTTCAGGCTTCAAACATAAAGATATAAAACTGTATTTTTTTGTGAAGAATCAACAACAAGTGGGACACAATCATGAAGTGGAACGACATTTATTGGATATTTCAAACTTTTTTAACAAATCAAAAACGGAAAAATTGGGCGTGCAAAATTATACAGCCCCTTTACTTTGTGCAACAAACTCTCTCCAGAAGTTCAGTGAGGATCTCTGAATGATCCAATGTTGACCTAAATCACTAATGATGATAAATACAATCCACCTGTGTGTAATCAAGTCTCCGTATAAATGCACCTGCACTGTGATAGTCTCAGAGGTCCGGTAAAAGCGCAGAGAGCATCATGAAGAACAAGGAACACACCAGGCAGGTCCGAGATACTGTTGTGAAGAAGTTTAAAGCTGGATTTGGATACAAAAAGATTTCCCAAGCTTTAAACATCCCAAGGAGCACTGTGCAAGCGATAATATTGAAATGGAAGGAGTATCAGACCACTGCAAATCTACCAAGACCTGGCCGTCCCTCTAAACTTTCAGCTCGTACAAGGAGAAGACTGATCAGAGATGCAGCCAAGAGGCCCATGATCACTCTGGATGAACTGCAGAGATCTACAGCTGAGGTGGGAGACTCTGTCCATAGGACAACAATCAGTCGTATATTGCACAAATCTGGCCTTTATGGAAGAGTGGCAAGAAGAAAGCCATTTCTTAAAGATATCCATAAAAAGTGTTGTTTAAAGTTTGCCACAAGCACACCTGGGAGACACACCAAACATGTGGAAGAAGGTGCTCTGGTCAGATGAAACCAAAATTGAACTTTTTGGCAACAATGCAAAACGTTATGTTTGGCGTAAAAGCAACACAGCTCATCACCCTGAACACACCATCCCCACTGTCAAACATGGTGGTGGCAGCATCATGGTTTGGGCCTGCTTTTCTTCAGCAGGGACAGGGAAGATGGTTAAAATTGATGGGAAGATGGAGCCAAATACAGGACCATTCTGGAAGAAAACCTGATGGAGTCTGCAAAAGACCTGAGACTGGGACGGAGATTTGTCTTCCAACAAGACAATGATCCAAAACATAAAGCAAAATCTACAATGGAATGGTTCAAAAATAAACATATCCAGGTGTTAGAATGGCCAAGTCAAAGTCCAGACCTGAATCCAATCGAGAATCTGTGGAAAGAACTGAAAACTGCTGTTCACAAATGCTCTCCATCCAACCTCACTGAGCTCGAGCTGTTTTGCAAGGAGGAATGGGAAAAAAATTCAGTCTCTCGATGTGCAAAACTGATAGAGACATACCCCAAGCGACTTACAGCTGTAATCGCAGCAAAAGGTGGCGCTACAAAGTATTAACTTAAGGGGGATGAATAATTTTGCACGCCCAATTTTTCAGTTTTTGATTTGTTAAAAAAGTTTGAAATATCCAATAAATGTCGTTCCACTTCATGATTGTGTCCCACTTGTTGATTCTTCACAAAAAAATACAATTTTATATCTTTATGTTTGAAGCCTGAAATGTGGCAAAAGGTCGCAAAGTTCAAGGGGGCCGAATACTTTCGCAAGGCACTGTAAATGTTTTAACCATTTTCCATCCGACAAATGTGTAATCAGCGAAGGCTTTGATTTCTAGTCTAGTCATCTACCAGGAAAAGTCTTAAAAGGTATTATAGATACATAACAAAGCAATACTACTGAAGTAAAGACCCCTGCTGACTAATATCAACAATATTTAGTTTTGGAGAAATGTTTTAGAAAAATTGCTTATGCCTTGAAATTCCATTACCAAAAATAACATATCTTTAAGATATTTTCTAATTTCTCTCCCTCATGAGAAGGGAGCATGATGAGAGTTCACAGAAGTAACAAGTAAAGGTAGACCTAACAGTAAGTTTGGGTTTAGTTTATTAATTATCTAGTGATTAAAATCGATCTGTAAGGTAATTTGAACTGAATTGACTACAATGGGAAATCATAGCAGTCCAATTAAATGAAAAATCTAAAATGTTATTGGTCACATACACGTGTTTAGCAGATGTTATTGCGGGTGTCGCAAAATGCTTGTGTTTCTATCTCCGACAGTGCAGTAATATCTAACAATTACACAACATATAACCAATACACACACATGTAAGTAAAGTCATGGAATTAAGAATATATAACTATAAATGGACGAGCAATGTTAGAGCGGCATAGACGAAGATACAGTAAAATATAATACAGTATATACATATGAGATGAGTAATGCAAAATATGTCAACATGATTAAAGTGACTAGTGTTCCATTTATTAAAGTGGCCAGTGATTTCAAGTCTATGTATATAGGCAGCAGCCTCTAAAGTGTTAGTGATGGCTTTTTAACAGTCTGACTGCCTTGAGATAGAAGCTGTTTTTCAGTCTCTCAGTCCCAGCTTTGATGCACCTGTACTGACCTCGCCTTCTGGATTATAACAATGTGAACAGACAGTGGCTCGGGTAGTTGTTGTCCTTGATGATCTTTTTGGCCTTCTTGGGGGCTGAGCACGCACCCTTGTGGAGCCCCAGTGTTGAGGATCAGCGAAGTGGAGGTGTTGTTTCAGGAAGTCCAGGACCTAGTTGCACAGGGCGGGATTCAGACCCAGGGCCTTGAACTTAATGATGAGCTTGGAGGGTACTATGGTGTTGACTGCTGAGCTATAGTTGATAAAACAGCATTCTTACATAGGTATTCCTCTTGTCCAGATGGGATAGGGCAGTGTGCAGTGCGATGGTGATTGCATCGTCTGTGGGTCTATTGGGGCGGTAAGCAAATTGAAGTGGGTCTAAGGTGATAGGTAAGGTAGAGGTGATATGATCCTTGACTAGTCTCTCAAAGCACTTCATGATGACAGAAATGACTGTTACGGAGTGATAGTAATTTAGTTCAGTTACCTTTGCTTTCTTGGTTTCAGGAACAATGGTGGACATCTTGATGCATGTGGGGACAACAGACTGGGGTAGGGAGAGATTGAATATGTCCGTAAATACACCAGCCAGCCGGTCTGCGCATGCTCTGAGGACGTGGCTAGGGATGCCGTCTGAGCTGGCAGCCTTGAGAGGGTTAACACACTTAAATGTCTTACTCTCATTGGCCACGGAGAAGGAGAGCCCACAGTCCTTGGTAGCGTGTCGCGTCGGTGGCACTGTGTTATCCTCAAAGAGGGCGAAGAAGTTCTTTAGCTTGTCCGGACATGGCTGGTTTTCCTTTTGTAGTCCATGGTTGTCTGTAGACCCTGCCACATACGTCTCATGTCTGAGGCGTTGAATTGCGACTCCACTTTGTCTCTATATTGACATTTGCCTGTTTGATTGCCTTGCGTAGGGAATAACTATACTGTTGTATTCTGCCATATTCCCAGTCACCTTGCCATGGTTAAATGTGGTGGTTCGTGCTTTCAGTTTTGCGTGAAAGCTGCCATCTGTCCACGGTTTCTGGTTAGGGTAGGTTTTAATCGTCAGTGGGTACAACATCTCCTATACACTTCCTATACACCTCAGTAACCACATCAGTATATTCAGCAATGTTATTCTCGGAAGCTACCCTGAACATATCCCAGGTCGTGTGATCAAAACAATCTTGAAGCGTGGATTCTTATTTGTCAGACCAGCGTTGAATAGTCCTTAACATGGATACTTCCTGTTTGAGTTTCTGCCTATAGGAATGGAGGAGCAAAACAGAGTTGTGGTCAGATTTGCCGAAAGGAGGGCAGAGGAGGGCATTATTGGCATTCCGGAAGTTGGAGTAGCAGTTGTCAAGTGTTTTAGAAGCGTGAGAACTACAGTCAATGTGCTGATAGAACTTCGGTAGCCTTTTTCTCACATTTGCGTTGTTAAAGTCCCCAGCTACAATAAATGCAGCCTCAGGATATGTGGTTTCTGGTTTGCATAAAGTCCAGTGAAATTCTTTGATGGCCGTCGTGGTATCGGCATGAGGAGGATATACACGGCTGTGACTATAACCAAAAATAGTTATCTTGGGAGATAATACGATCCGCATTTTACTGTGAGTTATTCTAGGTCGGGTGAACAAAAGGACTTGAGTTCTTGTGCATGATCACAATCATACCATGAGTCGTTAATCATGAAACATACACCACCGCCCTTCTTCTTCCCAAAGATATATTTATTCCTGTCTGCGCGTTGAACTGAGAACCCAACTGGCTGGACCAACTCAGACAGTATATCTCGAGAGAGCCATGTTTCTGTGAAACATGTATGTTAAAATCCCTGATATCTCTCTGGAAAGAAACCCTCACCCTGAGCTCATCAACTTTATTATCCAGGGACTGAACATTAGCGAGTAATATACTTGGAAGCGGTGGGTGGTGTACGCGCCTCCTAAGACCACTCTGAGTACCTCTCCTCTGCAGGTGGTGTTTTGGGTCGGCCTCTGGAATCAATTCCATTGCCCTGGGGGGTGCGAACAAAGGATCTGCTTCAGGAAAGTCGTATTCCTGGTCGTAATGCTGGTAGTGCTGGTGAGTTACTGCCGCTCTGATATCCAATAGTTCTTCCTGGCTGTATGCAATAACACAATAAAAATTCACAGCTAATAATGTAATAAATAATACATAAAAAAACAAAATACTGCAAAGTTTCCTAAGAGCAAGAAGCACGGCTGCCCTCTCTCAAATGGCGGCAATAGTTGTGTTCACAAGTTTGGACAGTACAGTACAGTATAAAAGGGAGAGTAGAATTCAGTAAAGAAAAATATAGTTCAGTACAGTAAAGTAGAATATAGTACAGTATTGTACTGTCCTGAATGCTACTGTACTCCACTGAACTCTACTGTACAGTACTGAACTCTACTGAGCTCTACTTTGATGTCCAAACTTGTGAAACATAGATGTCTGTGAATTGTTCAGATATGGTCTGGTCCGGCAGTAAATCTCCTTCACTTACTGTATGTAGTTCAATAACCAAAATATATATTTTTGAAGTCAATGTGTCATGTCATAGCTGACACTCCATTCTTCTGAAGATATCGCTGAATCTTAATTTATTAAGATCTTTTTGTAAAATGTTCAGTGTAAATTGTTAAATTAGTCTTTGAGCATAGAGTTGTATGGTTTGTTAAACTTTGAAATCAATGATTTTTGTTTAGCATACATTTTAAGATAAATATCTGAGTCTCCATTACCATGGAATTGCCCATATCAGTTTGTCCCTATAAGGAGTAGCTGTCACCCTCCTTTAGAGATTCTGTGACGACGAGACTTGGTATTCGATGGTAGTGTGGGGGCCTGAATTATTTAATGCCAGATGGTGTCCTCTAACACTGGGATTAAATACTAAAGCAATTCCCATCACAAGAACCCATCCACCCATCCGCCACGCTGGAAGGAATTGTAGCCGACAGTGAAAAGCTGCTTCCCCACATTTGATGTGTAAGCTCTAAGTCTATTTCAAAGTGGAATTATGCGAGATGTCAATGAACAGAACACTGATGATCATAGTCATGCCCACCTTTGATGTCAGTCCTAACAAACTCAGAAGCCTGTCTGAGTGGAAAATGAGACACATCTCAAAGCCATTAGTGACCTTTAATAAGATCACATTTGATTGCTGTGTTAGTGGCACATCATTTTTATGCCACGGTGTTCTGGCCTTGTTATCTTGCTGGTACAGAATATATTTCATTTTTTTGTACATCTGCTTAGTAAATGTTCCAATAAAAATTATTTCCCATAACTGCGACAAGCCTATCTTTACAACCAACTGGGTATCAGGCTTGTCCTTTTGCCAAAAGACAGCAATAGCCTGAGCTAAAACCATGGCTCTGGGAGAAAATATTAGTCTTCAGGTCTCAAGCAAGATTACTCATCACATGAGCATAGCTTACCTAACCACCTACGCTACACAAACAAGCACCTTTATTCCTTCCTACTCAACAAGTGCCTTATTCTTCATAAGTGATTTACAGTATAGTACTCATATCTCCCGCCCTCCCCTTACCCTCCCCCCTTCACCAGCTGCATGTCTCCCACCTCCCCCAGTAACAACACAGCCTGTCCTCAGCCCATCAGGGTCAGCCCTCTTGATGGTACAGTATGCACAGAGGTAAGTGGTTCTATTTATACATGATGTGGGCGATGGCAGATCCCATGTGTATTTCTGCTGCTAATTGAGCCCCAATGCCAATGACCTCTGTGTCTACCCGACCCTTTCATGTCTCCACCTACCACTCACACTGAGTAATTGGTATAGTGAAGGAAAGAATGACAGGTAAGACACTGGGGGCTCACGTCTGTATCAATGTGTGAGGGCAGTGACTGACAGCCCTCTGCTGAGGTAACGATGTATCTGTACGGTGTCATGGTTTGTTGTGTTGATTATGAAGGCTGCATGTTTGACGGCCCACCCTGGAGTCATCATTTTCCAACACTCATGCATGTCCCCCTGTGCAAGAGTGCAGTCTGCAAATGAGGGTTGCAAACCTTCCCGGTTTGGCCTTGAGTGTTGTGGACTCATAGAAAGCAATTGCACTTTTAGACTAAACTAATGGTCATGAGTTTAACAAATTGGAATTTGGGTTCTGAAGGCACGATTTAGATTTCTAAAGGAGATTCAATTTCTATATGGACAATATTTTTTTTTTATATCAAACATCAAATTAGATATTAAAATCTATGAGTATGAAAGTTTTAAGTTTTCATTTGTCTTTGTAGGATATTTGAGCTAAGAAAAAATTAGGGACTTGAAAGTCTTTAACCAATCATTGCCCAACCTATTCAATTACAGCATAATTACAGCATATTGTCTTGCCATGCTGAGTGTGTGTCATTCAATCTGCTGTAATTCAGTGCTCATATTTTTCCCTTTCTTCCCATGGAGGAAGAGAACACAATAGCTCCAGGTTGTTTTTTTCTTCCAGGGGATACGGCTTCCCGGGGGATGGCAGCTCAAATCTGGGGGAACAAAAACACATCCATACTCGGCAGTGCTTTTGTCTCTCTTGACAGCGCCAGGGTACCAAAGGGGCCCTCCATAATGAATTGGATTAAATGGGAAAGTAAGAAGGTAAAGGCTCCCTCAAAGGAAAATGCTAATGCACATTGCAGGTACAGTTTGAACTTCAACCAGATCAATCAAAGATTAATTGACAACAAAGATTAGTGATAAAAATGCTTTGTTGGAGGTTCTTTTTCGAAATGGCTACGCTTGAGGGATAGTACTTAGTCATATGTTGTCTTAATATCAGCAACGTGGCATTCTAAGGCCATATTAGCGTCTAAATATTAGAAAGAAAATAATTCACATGGGCTTTGCAGACACTGTAGAGTGTATTGCATGATTTTTAGACACAGACTAAAGTATTTCATTATAAACCTTAGTTCATAGTAGGGGGATCATTTAATCAGCACTCATGCTTATTCATAGGTTGCACCTCCGTCACTCAGTCGCGTCATGCCATTGTTATGAACGGTCTCAAGCCCCCCTCTACCGGCGGTGCCATAATGGTGCCCTAAATTGGTGATAAACCCAGTCATTCTGTTTTGTCTAAATTACACTATAGTGCCTGGAAATACAATTACATTGCTAGAGTAGTCAAGTATTTAGTAGGAAACAACTTTGCCCGCATTATCATGTTGTCAAATTTACTTTAGACAGATGGCGATGTTGTCATTAGCTAGCAAATTTTGTCAAAATTAGCTAGCAATGCTAACGTTAGCTAGCTAAAATCCGTTGGCCTCCCCTCAATATTAGCTAGCTAGCTAACGTTGTACTGAATTTAAAGTCAATGTAGCGACATCAAAATGATGACAAAGGGTTTTCCTAATAGTTATTCGCGTCCTTTTGAATGTCACTATATTTCCAAGCCACTGTAGTGCACTTTGGATGAAATCTTAATCTGTACTCTTTGACGATGCGTTGAGTGGAATCCTTAGTCAGGCATCAGTCCAAAACAAACACTCAAAACAATATTGTGACAAAACATGGAAGAATGCTTTTTTAGATTTCCCTCGATATGACCCTACGCATGAGAGAATGCCTTTTATGACTACATTTGAATGTATAAATGACTTGTATTAAACAGCGCCACTGTTTTGATTTACTTTTTGTTATCAAGCTTTAGAGTTCGGCGGGATAATGAGGAGATGGTGTCAGCATTAACACTATTAATCTCCTCACTAAGTGTCGCTCTCTCTCTTTCTCTCTCTTTCTCTGTCTCTGTCTCTCTTTCTCTCTCTCTCTCTCTCTCTCTCAATTCAATTTCAATTTAAAAGGCTTTGTTGGCATGGGAAAACATGTTTACATTACCAAAGCAAGTGAAATAGATAATGAACAAAAGTGAAATAAACAATAAAAAATGAACAGCTAACATTACACTTACAAATGTTCCAAAGGAATAGACACATTTAAAATGTCATTATGGCTATATACAGTGTAGTAACTATGTGCAAACTGTTAAAGTAGTTAAATACAAAAGTTAAAATAAATAAGCATAAATATGGGTTGTATCTGTCTCTGTCTCTCTCTGTCGCTCTGTCTCTCTCTTTCTGTCTCTCTGTCTTTCTCTCTCTCTCTTTGTCTCTCTCCCTTTGTCTCTCTCTCTTTGTCTCTCTCTGTCGCTCTTTCTTTGTCTTTTTCTGTCTCTCTCTCTCCCTCTCTGTCTCCCTCTCTCTCTGTGTCACTGAGCTTTCTAGCTCTTCTTTCTGTTACAAATACTTATTCCTGCGTAAGTAGCCATGGCTGAAATGATCTGACTGGCTGGAGGATCATATACGGTATGCTATAGGAAGAAGTTGACAAATGGTTTGGCAACGCTGTTACTACACAGTCTGAAGCCATGTGCCACAGTTTAAATGTAAAGTCTGATATTTTCGACTGGTCCAATGACAGAGATTCTAAACAGATTTCTGAGAGCTGTTTGTTTATCTATATTTATTGCATCAGTACTGTGTTTTTGTTCACATTCATTAGTATTGTCCAGAAGGCTGTTGTGCAAGGCAGATTTCGAGTACTGCTCCTCATAACATACAACATCATGTTATTGTGCAACTTCCATAAAGGTAATACCAGAAATTGCAAATGTATGGCCCCCCTCAACGTTGTCAAATTATGCGTGGCTGTCACGTTCTTTCAAAATCGAACCCAGAAGCAGACCAGGACAAGGAGAGTAGGAAGAAGGTGACTATTTATTTACAAGTGAATGTGAATGGGTAGATATATCCAGGTGGCGTAGCGGGCAGCGGTGGTGAGTTGATGGGAGTAAATAGGTGGATCCAATGGGGTAGCGGAATCCTCCGACGACCAGGCGGGAATGGGGTAAATGATCCGGGTGAGTAACTGAAGACAGAACAAACAGAGGTAAGTTTAAGGCAAGCAATACGTAAAAAACAACAAAACAAATTCTATCCAACTTGAGGCTGATACTATGGCGCAACATACTGTTCATGGCTAACGATCCGGCAGGGAATGGATGTCAGGTCCGGGCTTATGAAGGGAAGAGATGATGATCAGGACCAGGTGAGCAGATAGCTGATGGGATACAGGTGCGGGTAATCAGAACTCCCAACTGGCTACATTGCCCGGCAACCAGACAGGGTGCGTTCCAGGACGCCGGAAAAAACACTCCAGGACAGAACACAGGCAAAAAACAGACTCAGGAAACGGGATTTGTGACATTGGCTCATGTTGTATTTCCCTCAGGCTTCGCCACTCTCAAGGGCCCCAGGAGTACTGCCACTCCTCAGTGAATTTTAAAGGTCACAACAGTCTGGCTCTCAGCAGAGAAAAAGCATTAGCCTATGGCCTATTAAGAATATTGTTTTCCATCTATGCAGCCGCTTACATGCATTTTAAGCAGCTCACAGTGGGGCAACAATAAACAACAAGCTGTTGTTGATGCCCTTGGTGCCTCTCAATACACAGAGACCATTGATACTGGTATTCACTGATTCATCGCTCCATGTTTTTCCCTTTCCTTTCAATGGATCAACTATGCTTTACTTATACTTTAACCTTCACCGTAACCAATGAGAGCTGTATCAATAGCAGACACGGGGGCCATAGTCAGATCATGTAATGTCTTGGGACAAGATTACCTTAAAAGGGCCACAAACAAAGACTACAGTTCCAGGAGACCCACACAATCTCTTTCTGAAATACGCCTTAGCTCATTGGGAGTGATTTAGAAATGCTTCATTAAGACTAGAAGAAATTTCAAAGCAACATGGGCATACTTCGTGTTATATTTCTAGGGGAAGAACAACGCAATTCTGTCCACATCCCAAAAAATGTATCTGATGTAAACACTTTGACAATTTGTGTGCTGCAAGATTAACCCTCCTGTTGTGTTTGTTTCATGTTAATTAATTCTGTGTTCCTGGTCCAACATGACCTCCCCATTATAGCTGATTATAAATCCATAATAATAGATATATTATCACCTAATGTTGTGTTAGATATTTTTATCATCTTAAGTTCTTGTGAACATTACAAGTTTTGAACTTCTATTTGCTATTTATGGCCTGTAGGCCTCATTGACCTGAGCTCATACAACTTGTTTTTGAGTTTAAAAAAATAATGTATGGATTATTTTGACTATAACAAATACTCAGATGAAACATATTGTGATATTTATCCCAGATAAATTTGTGTCAAAGTTTAACAAGGACTCTCTCCTCCTCACCAGTGTCATGATCAAAGATATGATCAAGAGCCTCACATACAGTATATAATTTGGTCATTGTGCTGCCACAGAATGAATTGTGAGCAAGGCCTCAAAAAAGCTTTATATACCAGAGCTGCGAGAAAAGTTCTATATATTATTGAAACAATGTTGCAATTGTTTGTGAGAATACCAACAGGTGTGGTCCTGTGGGGGAAAGATTCTATTGGGGGAAGGTTCCTGTGGGGGTTGCCATGGAAGTCAAGAAGGGGAGTGAGGTGTGTGTCCGCTCAAACACACATGCATGTGGGGGTCTGGGAGAGGAAGTGTGTCCATCTGATGAATGGGCATGTGCCTAAAATAAATTGAATACACTAATTGTTGTCTCGCCCATTCATTTCTAATGACCGGTCATTTTTGACCAGGTGACACCACAGGTGTACAAAAGTTAAATAAAACACCCAAAATGTCATGAAAATCATCTAAATGTATTTTGTGTGTTCAGATGCCCTGTGTGGACAAAGTCATGGAAACTTATGACAATCAGATTAAATGAACTACATTTTTCAGAGAGAGAAAAAATATATATGTATATTTATTTATTTTTCTGCTCAAAAAAATAAAGGGAACACTAAAATAACACATCCTAGATCTGAATGAATGAAATATTCTTATTAAATATTTTTTTCTTTACATAGTTGAATGTGCTGACAACAAAATCACACAAAAATATATGAACCCATGGAGATCTGGATTTGGAGTCACACTCAAAATTAAAGTGGAAAACCACATTACAGGCTGATCCAACATTGATGTAATGTCCTAAAAACAAGTCAAAATGAGGCTCAGTACTGTGTGTGGCCTCCACGTGCCTGTATGACCTCCCTACAATGCCTGGGCATGCTCCTGATGAGGTGGCGGATGGTCTCCTGAGGGATCTCCTCCCAGACCTGGACGAAAGCATCCGACAACTCCTGGACAGTCTGTGGTGCAGCGTGGCGTGGTGGATGGAGCGAGACATGATGTCCCAGATGTGCTCAATTGGATTCAGGTCTGGGGAACGGGCGGGCCAGTCCATAGCATCAATGCCTTCCTCTTGCAGGAACTGCTGACACACTCCAGCCACATGAGGTCTAGCATTGTCTTGCATTAGGAGGAACCCAGGGCCAACCGCACCAGCATATGGTCTCACAAGGGGTCTGAGGATCTCATCTCGGTACCTAATAGCAGTCAGGCTACCTCTGGCAAGCACATGGAGGGCTGTGCGGCCCCCCAAAGAAATGCCACCCCACACCATGACTGACCCACCGCCAAACCGGTCATGCTGGAGGATGTTGCAGGCAGCAGAACGTTCACGTCTGTCACATGTGCTCAGTGTGAACCTGCTTTGATCTGTGAAGAGCACAGGGCGCCAGTGGCGAATTTGCCAATCTTGGTGTTCTCTGGCAAATGCCAAACGTCCTGTACGGTGTTGGGCTGTAAGCACAACCCCCACCTGTGGACGTCGGGCCCTGATACCACCCTCATGGAGTCTGTTTCTGACCGTTTGAGCAGACACATGCACATTTGTGGCCTGCTGGAGGTAATTTTGCAGGGCTCTGGCAGTGCTCCTCCTGGTCCTCCTTGCACAAAGGCGGAGGTAGCGGTCCTGCTGCTGGGTTGTTGCCCTCCTACGGACTCCTACACGTCTCCTGATGTACTGGCCTGTCTCCTGGTAGCATCTCCATGCTCTGGACACTACGCTGACAGACACAGCAAACCTTCTTGCCACAGCTCGCATTGATGTGCCATCCTGGATGAGCTGCACTACCTGAGCCACTTGTGTGGGTTGTAGACTCTGTTTCATGCTACCACTAGAGTGAAAGCACCGCCAGCATTCAAAAGTGACCAAAACATCACACAGGAAGCATAGGAACTGAGAAGTGGTTTGTGGTCACCACCTGCAGAACCACTCCTATATTGGGGGTGTCTTGCTAATTGCCTATAATTGCCACCTGTTGTCTATTCCATTTGCAGAACAGCATGTGGTCCTTCTGTAGCTCAGTTGGTAGAGCATGGCGCTTGTAACGCCAGGGTAGTGGGTTCGATCCCCGGGACCACCCATACGTAGAATGTATGCACACATGACTGTAAGTCGCTTTGGATAAAAGCGTCTGTTAAATGGCATATATTATGTGGAATTTATTGTCAATCAGTGTTGCTTCCTAAGTGGACAGTTTGATTTCACAGAAGTGTGATTGACTTGGAGTTACATTGTTTTGTTTAAGTGTTCCCTTTATTTTTTTGAGCAGTGTATATATATAAACAGTGGGGAGAACAATTATTTGATACACTGCAAATGAATTACTTTAACAATGTGATTTTCTGGATTTTTGTTTTAGATTCCGTCTTTCACAGTTGAAGTGTGCCTATGATAATAATTACAGACCTCTACATGCTTTGTAAGTAGGAAAACTGGCAAAATTGGCAGTGTATCAAATACTTGTTCTCCCCACTGTATATATTATTTATATATCCCTTCTTACATCAGCTGATATATCAAAGTGCTGCACAGAAACCCAGCCTAACACCCAAAACAGCAAGCAATTCAGGTGTAGAAGCACAGTGGCCAGGAAAAACACCCTAGAAAGGCCAAAACCTAGGAAGAAACCTAGAGAGGAACCAGGCTATGAGGGGTGGCCAGTCCTCTTCTGGCTGTTCCGGGTAGAACATTTGTAAATCGGTCAAATTTGACTGGAACACATCAGAAGGGTTAATGAAAGAGGCCTTATGAATTGACAACTTATTACCCTCAATCACCCACTGTACGTGAGGACAGTGATCTGGGTCAAATTATGTTGATGAATCTTGTTTAGCCAAGGGGAAGGCAAGTCCTGACTTGAACGTTAACTGTGAAAGACGTTGGTTAAATAGCCAGAGCCGCAATTGGAATTTGTCTCTGATTGTTAACTGCAGTCATACCACATC
Source organism: Oncorhynchus keta (assembly GCF_023373465.1). Classification (NCBI taxonomy): domain Eukaryota; kingdom Metazoa; phylum Chordata; class Actinopteri; order Salmoniformes; family Salmonidae; genus Oncorhynchus; species Oncorhynchus keta. The sequence continues at coordinate 56,851,434 of NC_068424.1, read as the reverse complement.
ACATTTAAATATTCATCATATGCATATTACACCCCGAAGAGCACCATTTCAAATTATAACTGCCCGTCCTTTAATTGCCAGAAAAATGCCACACAAGCTGGGGGGGTGGGATCTAAATTATGTTCCTCTTTTATAATTAATGAGGCAGATAGCAGTTTGACATTTACATTGTGCCTGGATGTAAATGAGTCTCGGATACGATTTTTCAAATGGTAGCACAGCCATTGTTATCCGTTTGGATTTGAGGTAAAGCGGCCTGGGTTAGAAAAGCATGGATGATGTGTGTTATGATTCTATGCCAATCAGGATTCGGCTTTAATCCGTTTTCGCAACTTTAACCTTGCAAAATCCTCCATGGTTTTGTTAGTGTTACTTTCCCAATGACAACAACCCTTTTTAGAGAGAAAGTGAAAGGGACTGAAAGGAAAGGAAGAGTCCAAATGTCAAATAGCCTTCAAACCGCACAGTACTGTAGGTATAGTCTGAGTGCACAGTTAAATTCATGTTTGTCCCAATGTACACTGCCTCTCTCTGAAAGCAGACAATCCGAACTTGTTAGGAATGTCAACAAGCTAGTTAGCTGTTTCTACAGTGGATAGCATTATGTGTGTACATTAAGATGTTAGGTTGCTACATCTCCTAGCTTTTCACACATACACAGCGGAAAACACGTCCAACATGCTTCGTAATTCCATTGGGTAAAGATACACAGTATGGTATACAGTATGGGTACCACGTCCAAGTTTGAAAATAAATACTGCAAACATGCCTTGGCTAAGAAGGGGGAGCTAATGCATGCAGTCTCTGATGGGCTTTCCACATGTTACTATGTATATTAGCAGTTAGATGCTAATATACTGTATTCCATCAGTGTGCTAAGTGGAGGACCCAGACTCTTTCATTAACATCTGCCCAGGCAGTTAAGGCAGGAACAGGCTGAATTAAAGTCTCCCGGGCTCCTGACAAGATACCTTGTAAAAAAACTCAGGCTGAATGGTCAGAGGTCATAGAATCAGAGCCAGTGCCATACCCATAGGGAACCCCTCCTGTAAAGATATAAATCACGCCAAAGGCTGTGATCTCCAATTTATATATGTCTTCTCCAGAGTACGTTTTTTGCCCCCTCCCTAACCACAAGAGAAACGGAAGAGAATTTCCCACCGTAACCCCCTGAACTTCACGGCAAAGTCTCCCTAATTGAGGAGGGGGTGAGGAGGGGGTATATCGTGGACAGGGGGAAATCTGGAGACTCTGTCATTGACAGAACACCCCTTACACCCCGCCCACATCTCCATCCTTGGGCCACTGTGATTTGGGACTGATTTATTATCCAATTAGCGTTTGGCTTGTGAGTGGGTTATTGCCTTGCATGTTTTTCATGTTCTACAATCTAGATGCAAATGTTAGCTAGTGTACCACCCAATCTCTCTCAACTCATGATAATACATTCCTCAATCAGAGAGAGGGGTAATGAAAAGTTATAATATCAAAAATATGATCTCATGACTATGCATATGGACATGTAGAATTACAGTATCACTGACAGGTGTCTGGAAGTGAAGTAGATGTCTTGCCAAGATAAAGTGTTCCATATTGTTAGTAAATATGTAAATAGCATCTCAAGATATTGGAACCATGTTGCATTCAGCAAGAAATGACCTGTGGAACCTTTTGCTTAAAGTATTTTTATCCTATTTTTCCATTCAATATCAGATGCGTTACTCATTGTCATCTTCACAAAATCTCTCAATGCATTTGTACTAGCCTAAAAATAGCTGATTTACATTGTCAGCCTCAATGATCTGTAAAATGTTATGCATAGGCTTAAAATGGCCACAACCAATTGGAAAATAGATCAGATGTATTCCCTGACATTAATATTCATGGTTGTAATGTGAAGTTACACAGACCATTAGCCCAGCATGCTAGTTAATAATTAAGAGGAAAGTAAAGGGATATCTAGTCAGCTACTGTCCCAACGCTCTAACCGCTGGTCTACCTGACCCCTAATTAGCGTAGGATTGGATGTGATCTCCTCTCGGGCCTGGGTTGTTGACATAAATTCATGTCAACACAACAGTGGTGGGTCCCACATGTCAAGTCAGCCATTAGAAAAAAGGATTTAAAACCCATTGTGTTTCTCCTTGGTTGATCTATGTTTGTAAGTGTATTTGTAAGAGCAGATTTGTACACACGTGGATTTATGCTTATTTTGATTACTACTACTGTAACAAAATAATGTCTGCTAGTACTACTACTACTACTACAGTACTACTGCTACCACTAGGGTAGCGACTACTAATACTACTACTACAGTACTACTACTACTACTACTACTACTACTACTACTAGGCCTACTACTACCACTACTACTTCTACTACTAGGCCTACTACTACTACAAGGTCTACTACTACTACTACTACTACTACTAGGCCTACTACTACTAATACTACTACTACAGTACTACTACTACTACTACTACTACTACTACTACTACTACTACTAGGTCTACTACTACAACTACTAAGCCTACTACTACAAGGTCTACTACTACTACTACTACTACTACTACTACTACTACTACTACTACTACTACTACTACTACTACTAGGCCTACTACTACTACTAGGCCTACTACTACTACAAGGTATAGTACTACTACTAGGTCTACTACTACTACTACTACTACTACTACTACTACTACTACTACTACTACTACTAGGCCTACTCCTAATAATACTACTACTACTACAGTACTACTACTACTACTACAAGGTCTACTACTACTACTACTACTACTACTACTACTACTACTTCTACTACTACTACTACTACTACTACTAGGCCTACTACTACTAATACTACTACTACTACAGTACTACTACTACTACCACTACTACTAGGCCTACTACTACCACTACTACTACTACTGCTACACTACTACTACTACTACTACAGTACTACTGCTACTACTACTACTACTACTACCACCACTACTACTACTACTACCACTACTACTAGGCCTACTACTACCACTACTACTACTACTGCACACTACTACTACTACTACTACAGTACTACTACTACTACTACTACTAGGCCTACTACTACCACTACTACTACTACAGTACTACTACTGCTACACTACTACTACTACTATTACTACTACTACAGTACTACTGCTACTACTAGGCCTACTACTACTACTACTACTACTACTACTACTACTAGGCCTACTACTACTACTACTACTACCACTACTACTACTACTACTACTGCAACTACTACTAGTATTACTACTACGACCATTACTACTACTACTACTACTACTACTACTACTACAACCATTACTACTACTACAGTACCACCACTACTACTATGACCACTATAACTACTACAGTACCACTACTACAGTACCACCACTACCACCACTACTACTACTACTACTACTACAACTATTATTACTATTTCCAATGGTCACACACTGGTTGAATCAATGTTGTTTCCACATCATTTCAATGAAATTACATTGAACCAACGTGGAATAGACGTTGAATTGACATCTGTGCCCAGTGGGTTACTAGTACCACTACTACTATTACTATTATTAATTATTTTACTACTACTACTCAACACAATACAAGTAACAATACAAATAAAAAGTTACATGCAGAGCTAAATTCCCAAAGGGAGCTTCCTATTTGAGGACTCAGAGGGGTCCCAAATGTACAATAGTACTAAAAAGCTTGGATCCGTTCCCATTCACCTCTTTCTCTGGGAGCAATTAAAACAAGTGCTCAAAGCCCTGATCCAACTTGAGGCATTGCTGGATTGGCAACTTCAAAGGCTGACCTAAAAGCCTACAGCGAGATGGGCCTCAAATACCACCAGGCCCTCTGCAAATACCGCCAGACCTTCCACTCCTCTGTTTCAGCATGAAACAGAGGAAGGGAAACACCCTCCGTCTTATCAAAGGACACTGAAAATAACACAACCATGACTGTCTGCCGTTGTATTAAATGTTTCCTTTCACTGCCGTTAAAGAGAGTAACACGTTCATGGCTTTACAACAGACTTTACAGAGTTAACTCTGTGAGGAGAAAACGAGTGCAAAATGAGAAATGTTTTGGCTCCAAACATGTTAAATGACCACAGATGGGTTTAAAATGTTCATAGAGGAATATATCCACTTGGCTTCCACACAAACTGTGGTCTTGGTACAGGGACAGTGCTGGGTACCATAGTGTGGTTTATGATGCGGTGTCCATTTTAGGACACCCTCCTTCTCACATCAGCCTAGTCACACCTCACCCCTACACAAGTCAAGGACCACCCCTCCGGCTCATGCCTTAAGGATCTGTCAAGTCTCAACTCTTCATTAGTACCCCTGACTTAACTGTCCAGTAATGTGAGTTGCTACCATACAAGATGTCACATTTGTTGCAATTCACACAACAGTGGGATAAACTATGGCCATAATAATGGGCCTAGTACAGCCCTCTGGGGTACTCCCATCTAGATAGTGTGAGCTCATTGGAGGTTAGAAGGAAGGTCTTCAGCCAAGTCCTTCCTTTGTTGTATTATGGATTATGTTCCGTTGGCTTCGTTGGCATCACATGCTTCCATGCCACTCGGGACATTCTCCCACTGATTAAGGTAATTGCCTGCTCAACCACTTGCCCCCAGTGTGCCTAAATCCAGCCATGGCCGCCGACTCATCCATTTGTCTTTGGGTAATGAAATCCTGAGCAGTCGACGAGCTATGGCGTGGCAGGGCGCCTCATTTCAAGGGGTTATTAAGTAGGGAGTCATAGCGAGGGGCACAGGTTTCTGTTACACTCTTATCGCCGAGCCTCGTTAACCTGGGCCCTCTTCGGCTCTGCAGCACAGTTGCCAATGAGGTAATAACACTAAACCGATGAGACGACCGGTGGGACTCAACTGGGCGGGTGGGAGGAAGAGAAAGTGGGAACAAAATAATTTATCTCAGACATCATCACTCAGGCATGCACATTTATGTGTACGTACATGCTGTGCCCCATCATAATCATCTGGAAGCTCTTGTTTTTTCAAGTGTTTCTTTGCTATGAAAGAGTCCCATATTGAAAGTTGGATAATATAGGAACTTTATACACACTAAGTATGATGGTATTGCTGTGGGTCTTAAGACTGTTAAATATGGATCAAATGTAGGCCATGGGAGCTTTGATGGGTCAGTGCACTTTAACAAACATTCCTCAGGAAGTGTGACAGTAATGATAACTTTGGGATTCTGAGCAGATTATTACAGGAATTACAGGAATTCCGTTGTCATGCATTGAAATGCGTGGCTTTCTTTTGCAAAATAACTATGAATTAACTGACTTATTTTCAAATAATTGTCAACGTATGGGACGCACTGTACTAGAAAGAACCATAGCAGGTGTATTTCTCTCCGGTAACTGGCATATTCTGTCTGATCACAAATCATCTGTGGGAACATGGCAGCTCTCAACACCAGACAACACAATACTTTGTAATTATGTGCCTTTTGTAATGTGTTTAATTTTTGTGGATAATCTGCTCTACAGACTATCCACAGACTATCAGTAACATTTCAACTAGCTATTTACTAACCCTAATCTTAAATCTTATCTTAACCCTAAACTTAACCCTTACCCTAACCCTTATTCTAAACCTAACTATCCATAACCTCAGAAAGCAGTTTCTTATCAACAGATAGTTTGTTGATAGTATGTCCATCTACAGCATCTACATGGGACTATCCGGACTATCCAAATCGAGTGTAACTAAACACTTAACCAAACAATTAACAGCATGAGGTTACTGATTGAAAGCAGTTGAATATGTATGTAGATTTGTTTTCATGCCCATCAACACACAATGCCCCATAATGACTAAATGAAAACACGTTTTTAGAAATGTTTGCTAATTTATTGAAAATGAAATGTAGAAATAGTTAATTTACATAAGTATTCACACCCCCGAGTCAATACTTTGTAGAAGCACCTTTGGCAGCGATTATAGCTGTGAGTCTTTCTGGGTAAGTCTCTCAGAGCTTTCCACACTTGGTTTGTACAACATTTGCTCATTTTGTTATTTTCTAAATTATTCAAACTCTGTCAAATTAGTTGTTGATCATTGCTTGACACCAATGTTTAGGTCTAGCCATTGATTTTCATGAACATTTAAGTCAACACTGTAACTCGGCCACCCAGGAACATACACTTTCTTCTTGGTAAGCAACTCCAGTGAAGATTTGGCCTTGTGTTTTAGGTTATTGTCCTACTAAAAGGTGAATTCATTTCCCCGTGTCTGGTGGAAAGCAGACTGAACCAGGTTTTCTAAGATTTTGCCTGTGCTTAGCTCCAATACATTTATTTTTTATTCTGGAAAAACTCCCCAGTCCGGTGACAAGCATACTCATAACACGATACAGCCACCACTATGGTTGAAAAAAATGGAGAGTGATACTCAGTAATGTGTTGTATTGGATTTGCCCCAAACATAACACCTTGTATTCAGGACCAAAAATAAATTGCTTTGACAAATTCTTTGCAGTACAGGATGCATGTTTTGGAATATATTTTTTCTGTACAAGATTCATTCTTTTCACTCTGTCAATTAGGTTAGTATTGTGGAGTAACTACAATGTTGTTGTTCCAGCCTCAGTTGTCTCCTATCCCAGCGATTAAACTCTGTAACTGTTTTAAAGTCACCATTGGCCTTATGGTGAAATCCCTGAGTGGTTTCCTTCCTCTCTGGCAACTAAGTTAGGAAGGACGCCTGTATGTTTGTAGTGACTGGGTGTATTGATACACCTCCAAGTGTAGATTTCATCAAACGGTTGGCTAGGTACCCGGAGCTGCGTGATGGTCCAGGGCGAGACCCAATATTCAATGTCTGCTTTCTTCCATTTTTATCCATCTATCAATAGGTGCCCTTCTTTGCGAGGCATTGGAAAACCTCCCTAGCCTTTGTGGTTGAATCTGTGTTTGAAATTCACTACTCGAATGAGGGGCCTTACAGATAATTGTATGTGTGGGGTACAGAGATGTGTTAGTCATTCAAAAATCATGTTAAACTCTATTATTGCACACAGTGAGTCCATGCAACTTATCATGTGACTTTTAAGAAAATGCTTACTCCCAAACTTATTTAGGCTTGCCATAACAAAGGGGTTGAATTATCATTGACTCAAGACATTTCAGCTTTTCATTTTTTATTAATTTGTAAAAACATAATTCCACTTTGAAGTTATGGGGTATTGTGTGTAGGCCAGGGACAAAATAACTACATTTAATCCATTTTAAATTCAGGCTGTAACACTACAAAATGTGGGAAAAAAATCAAGGGGTGTAACTACTTTCTGAAGGCACTGTACATACTTCAACCTACATACACACAGCCACACCCATACAGATAATACCCAGAGCACACAGGAGGGAGGGAACCTCCAGTTACTGTATCCAAAGGTCAACTGTAGGTGGCCGCACCTAGGAGGAGGAGTCACGTCATTGAGGTGGTTCCCTAACAACATCTCTAAGATATTTTAGTAATCTAATGCAACATTCTTGGTGTAATATTCAGGCTACAAGGTAAGAACCAAACTAATGATGACAGTATAATGAAATGTATGATGTATACAGTGGTGTAAAGTTCTTAAGTAAAAATAATGTTATCTGTACTTTACTATTTCTATTTTTGACTACTTTTACTTTTACTCCACTACATTCCTAAAGAAAAGAATGTACTTTCCACTCCTTACATTTTCCCTGACACCCAAAAGTACACGTTACATTTTGAATGCTCAGCAGGACAGAAACATTGTCTTGTTCACACACTTATCAATTGAACATCCCTGGTCATCCCTATTGCCTCTGATCTGGCAGACTCACAAAAAACATTTGTAAATTATGTCTGAGTGTTGATCCTGGCTATCCGTAAATTAAAAAAAACAAGAAAATAGTATTGTCTGGTTTGCTTAATATAAGACATTTTAAAATATGTATATTTGTACTTTTATACTTAAGTACATAGATATACATTTAGACTTTTACTCAGGTAGTATTTTACTGGCTTTTAATTTTACTTGGGTCATTTTCTTGTAAGGTGTAAGGTGTAAGGTGTTTACTTTTACTCAAGTATGAAATTTGGTACTTTTTCCACCACTGGATGAACAAGGAAATGTATGTGATTCTAGTAATGGTTAGTACAAACAATGGAGTTGAATAACCTTATATGTTGGGCTATGATGGGTTATACAGCTGTACTAAGCTCATGAGACATAAATTATATTCTTCAAGATATTTATTTCAAATGACCAACTAAAAGCAGTAAATATTGCAGATTGTCACGTCTACTCCTTCTCCCTCCCTCTGGCACTCGACGTCGCCTGTCTACTAACCACCGATCTTGGCTTTATCATTATGTTCACCAGTTCCCCATCATCACGCACACCTGGTCGTCATTCCCTCCTTGATTACTCCCGCTTTATTTAGCCCTCAGTTGTCTTCAGTCATTAGGTGTTATTGTTTTCTCTCACGTTCAGTACCTGGCTCGTATTTGAGCTACTGTATTGGTTCTTTATTAAAAGCACCTTCTACACCTGTTTCCTGACTCCCGGCATATACGTTACACAGAAGAGTTTCAGTAGACTGTGTAAAGGAGAACTACTGGAATGAGCTGCCACAGTTACAATCAATCAGTCATTCATGATTGTTACAATATGACCTGGGTTTATTGAAACGGACGGCGGTTGCAACACTCATTGACCTTGGATCAATGATAGACAGAATCCACAGACACTGGAATAAGAGAAAACAACAGAACGATACAGTGGAAAATACTCAATATTCTATATATAAATACACTCCCCACCTTATCTATTTGTACAGTGAAGCTAAAGGTTTTAATTTGTCTCTTGTGTGTCTAATAGAAATGAATGGTAAATAATGTAATGGATGTATTGTATTAGGCACATCATAATCTGAAATACAACAAAAGCAAACTGCTTTAATACATTATAAGGGAATTTGTCCAAATACTTATAACACCTTCAAATGGAGGGACTAGACACATAAAGTGCTTTAATTTATAAATCGTAAAACATATATGTATGAAAAAGCACTCAAATAAAAGCTTCACTGTCCAAATAAATAAAAAAGTTTGTGTATAATTTGAGTGACCCCCCCCATCATGATGTAAACACTGGCCAGCTTTTTATTGCTGGTTTTCTCTAATTGTTTTTCAATCAATCTCTTTGCACCACAACTATTGTATTGCATGATCATTTTTGGTCTGTATATTTTTTTCTAAATGCTGGATGTCTTTGTTTAGGTACAATGAGTCTCTCTGGGGGAAGAGAGGAGGAGGAGGAGGGGGCGACAGACTTTAAGATGAGTCTCTCTGGGGAACGTGACACTGACAGGTGGGAGGAAAGGTTGAGAGAGAGAGAGAGAGAGAGAGAGAGAGAGCGAGACTTAATTTATGCTTGCTTGTGAGTGTATCCATAACTTGAATTGTATGTTCTTGTATTAGTGACATGACATCATCATTGCTCAACAGAAATGATTAGTGTGTGTGTGTGTGTGTGTGTGTGTGTGTGTGTGTGTGTGTGTGTGTGTGTGTGTGTGTGTGTGTGTGTGTGTGTGTGTGTGTGTGTGTGTGTGTGTGTGAGTGAGTAAGTGATATGGAATCATGGTGTTTTATTCCTACAGTGTGGACCATGGTGGAGAGTGCTGTTTGAAATCCGATCTTAAGAAATGTGAGTGTTGACTAGGGTTGCAAAGCCACCGATAATTTATTCAGTAATTTTGGTAATTAACAGAAAATATATTGAAATCTATAGTAACTTTGGTAATTTAAAATTGAATCACCATTGTTTTTTCATATATAGTATTCATTGTTTATATCTGTGTCAATATTGTCCATGATTCTCTAGTGGATAGACCAGGTTCAAGAGAAAATAGGCTACTTAATGAAAAAAAGCATCTAATCAACATTGGCATTATCTTCAATGAACTTCCAACTATTGACTTTGTTCCCAATTGCCACCAGTTTGTCGCCATATTGACCTAGTAAAATAAATGTAATATATAAAGGATATCTCATGTTGAAACTCTCCTATTTAACACCAAGGGTATTCACTAACCTGATGGTTTATTTTTAGGATAATGTTTTACAGCTATGTCATTCTCTTTTTTTATCATCTTATTTGATTAATTTATATCTTTTACATGTGATACAGTCAAACAGAGGGCCAGAGATTATTCCAGAACACCTGATTGAACTAGTTGGTCCAGTCAGATTGAAACTCTCATTCTATGGAACCATATAACCACCAAACCACCAACATCCCACTAAATATAACTAGAATGATGCTGTCAACTCTGTAGCTGGCACTGTTGGTGAACTGCTTCCTACGTTCTCTAATGTTGATTTAAGTGATAGAAGAAAAGTGTTCTGAAAGCAACAATTGGGCTCCAGTCCGATGTCTGACAATCACTGACGACACCATATGTAGCTGGAGAACAGTAAACAGTGTTGGTTGGCTCTATTGATGTCATGTTGTCTTGGTCTCCCCCATCAGATGCCTCTGATCTCACACTGGACCCAAACACAGCATTTAGAGAACTTACTCTGTCTGAGCAGAACAGGAAGGTGACAAAGGTGAGAGACGAGCAGCCGTATGCTGATCACCCAGAGAGATTTGACTTCTGCAGACAGGTGCTTTGTAGAGAGGGTCTGACTGGGCGCTGTTACTGGGAGGTAGAGTGGAGTGGGGAAGGGGCTGATATAGCAGTGACATATAAAGGAATCAACAGGATAGGTGAAGGTAATGACTGTGATCTTGGATTCAATATCAAGTCCTGGAGTGTGCACTGCTCTGATGATGGTTACAATGCCTGGCACAATGACAAGAGTATTGCCATACCTGTCCCCTCCTCCTCCCACTCAAACAGAGTAGGAGTGTATCTGGACTGGCCCGCTGGCACTTTGTCCTTCTACAGCGTCTTCTCTGATGCACTGATCCGCGTGCACACATTCCACTCCACATTCATTGAGCCTCTCTACCCAGGATTTGGGATTTGGGCGACTGGCTCCTCAGTGACCCTGTGTCAGGTAGAATAGCCTCCTGTTTCCTGGAGGAACATCAGGGAAGTCACACTCCAGTTCAAACACCTGTAAGAATGACAGAACACACACTTTCAGAAAAAGAGTATGGTTAGGGTACGATATTGTTCCCTGTGGTACAAATATCAACATGCACCATTATGTAATTATGTACACATAGTAATCTAGTACAATGGTACATTTTTGTACCAAATATTTTGAATATAAAAGTACAATCATTGGAGGTGTAGCTTATTGGGGGAGTGGCTTTCAATTAGTTATTTTTGGCCACCCTTGAGTGGAAGTGTTGTACCAGTGGTCCATGGTTATGTTAATTTGAGTTTGAGCATATCTGCTGCTCGTTTTGAAGTCTTTTCAAGACGTATATACATATGTAAGAGCATGTGACAATAAAGAGCTGTAAATAATATTATAGCGACATTAACCCAACATTGAGCCACCTTGTCAAGAGGTATGGACCTCTTGGCATGATGCTATGGTGCTGGCTTAACAGTTACTGGACCCAGGTTCAAATCCTGGTCGGGTCTACCCCCTGAATTTATTACCTGTGTCAAAAGGGGGATGGTGGAAAGTGTACATGTGAGAGACCTGGTATAGAAAATAGGTATATTTATTATAAATAATTTGGTGGGTGCTTATACCGTATTTGTCTTATACACATGTGGGAATTAGAAATGAGATGTTCTGCATATCACAATTCCCCCCATCATCAACAGCGACCCTGGAGCAATTAGGGATTTGGGATTTGCCTTGTTGGCTTGGGGATTCGAACTAGCAACGTTTCTGTTACTGGCCCAACACTCTAACCTCTAGGCTACAGTACCTGACACCACCATTGTTTTCTGACATCCCAGGTTTTGGCACTTAAAATGAACAAAAAGCTTTGTCACTGAGGTTGTACCTTAAAAAGGAACATTTGTACCTTTTTGGCTCTTTTAATGTGCGGACTGCAAGGGTACTGTTATGTGCCTATAACATAACTAATGAGTAATAACAGGATACCACTAGAGTGACACGCGTTTCTACCCCTTTAAGTACAATAAGGTACCTTTTTTTCTGAGAGTACAGAGACATGTTTTTAAATTAACAATCCTTTTGATATTGTTTTAATTCCTTGGTGTTTGTAAATATTGCTATCGGTAGAACACATATTTGTCAAAATGTCCACACAACAATCCTTTATGTAATTTAAACAGATGAAAGAAGATGTTTTCATTTGCATTTACAATAATATGGCTTTTCAATAAATGAAGTCCTTCATACCTACAGTACCTACCTACCTACCTACCTACCTGTCTACCAATGGTTTAGACTATGATTGAAGTGTCTTGTCAGTGAATGTGATTTAGTATGAATATTTTTGATGATGCCTCTTGGCCAGGGCTCCACAGAGCAATATATGATTTGAATGAAACTCACATGAACCAGGTATCCATCCAGCCTTTTTACACAAGTAAAGTACATGATAGATAAAAAATATCACGGCAGGCCAAATAGGAATAGCTCATTTGTGTCACGCCTTGGTCATAGTGTTTTGTGTTTTCGTTATATATTTGGTCAGGCCAGGGTGTGACATGGGTTTAATGTTGTGTTTCGTATTGGGTTTTTTGTAGGTATTGGGATTGCGGCTGAGTAGGGGTGTAGCATAGGTTGGCTGCCTGAGGCGGTTCTCAATCGGAATCAGGTGATTCTCGTTGTCTCTGATTGGGAACCGTATTTAGGTAGCCGGGGTTTCACTTTGTATTTCGTGGGTGATTGTACCTGTCTCTGTGTAGTTTCACCAGATAGGCTGTAATTAGGTTTCACGTTCCGTTTGTTGTTTTGCTTTTGTATTAAGTTATTTCATGTATCGCTCTTCATTTATTAAAGACATGAGTAACCACCACGCTGCATTTCGGTCCGACTCTCTTTCTACAAACGAAGAACGCCGTTACAATTTGTTGGTAAATTTTCCAAATGTCAACAAAACAAAATACTCTACACAAGGTTGGATCTTTTTGTGTCGGTAAAACTAGTTTAATTCGAGAAATGGTGAAGGAAATGCCTTTATGCACAAATATTTATAGAATAATTATCGTATCGAAGTAAAGTTTGAGTCACATGATGATATGGTGTGTTGTCCTCCCACTGGGACTCGGAAAGCATGCAGTTTATTAGGCTACAGATGAAATATATTCTGATGAACTTCACAGCGTGCGGAAGTGCACGGTGATTTGCTTGATGCTCTTTTCCAATAAATATCAAGAGTTTATTCTGGAGACACGAAAATCGATGCTTGGCTGAAGTTTGACAAATACAAATAATCGTGCTCTTTTGTCTATAATAATCTCATCATGTAGTAGTCTACACCTGCACTATATCTGCGAGCTGTTGACATGTGAGCACGTGCCAAGATCAGAGTGGACACATTCGCTATGTAAAGTCATTTTTAAACACAAAATCTATATTTATGCATACTATGTCATCACGCACAGCCCTTTATCTGCAACAAGTGGGAAAATGTACATGTTTTTTCATGCAGATCTGTCGCCAATTGGATGAAAACCTAGCTAGGGAAAGAGATTACTTTAGTCTACAATACCACCAGCTAGTGGACATTTGATTTACTCAACACTTTCTCAACTGACTGGATCCAGTTTGGTCCTATGGCCGAGCCATAAAAACATGACTGTGAAGGGAGCAGAATTAAAGGGGGCTAAACTTACTGATTTGGCCTTGTTTTCAAGATTGCTCATTAAGAAATGCCGCGGCCATGACTGAAGACAAAAAGAGAGTTGTCTTGGGGTGTGGTTTGATGCAGATGTTAGTTGGGTGTGGTTTTGCCATTCAATCACAACACACAAGGGCACAGTAGTTGGTATTGTGACCGCGAGGTAAGCTAAGAGGTAAGCTAGCTTTGCTATGGAGAGAATTTTTGAAGTTGAGGTCTCTTCTCCCCTGACTGACTCACAATCTCAAGATGGTTAGCTAATTCAGTTCTATGTGTAGGCTAAAGCCTGCGCTGACCTTATGTTTAGCCAAGCTGACATTGACAGCAGCTAGCTAGCATAGCTTGGGGATAGCTGCAGCTGGCTAGCCTATCTATTCTGAACAACATGCAACAATTTCAAAGATTTTACTGAGTGACAGTTCATATATGGAAATCAGTCAATTGAAATATTAATTAGGGCCTAATCTATGGATTTCACATGACTGGGAATACATATATGCATATGAGGTGATGGCGGCAGATAACTGGTACAACAATGGGCCTCAGGATCACGTCACGGTATCGCTGTGCATTCAAAGTGACATAGATAAAATGCATTTGTGTTCATTGTCCGTAGTTTATGCCTACCCATGCCATAACCCACACCACCACCATAGGGCACTCTGTTCACAACGTTGACATCAGCAAATCGTTCACCCACACAACACCATACACGTGGTCTGCGGTTGTTAGCCCGGTTAGACGTACTTCCAAATTCTCTAAAATGACATTGGAGGCGGCTTAGGGTAGAGATATTAACATTCAATTCTCTGGCAAGCGCTCTGGGGAACATTCCTGCAGTCAGCATGCCAATTGCACACTCCCTCAAAACATGAGACATCTGTGGCATTGTGTTGTCTGACAAAACTGCACATTATAGAGTGGGCTTTTATTGTCCCCAGGACAAGGTGCACTGTGTACTGATCATGCCATTTAATCAGCTTATTGATATGCCACACATATCAGGTGGATGGATTCTTTTTGGAGAAGAAGAAATGCTTACTAACAGGGATGTAAACAGAATTGTGCACAACATTTGAGAAAATAAGCGTTCTTGGATCTTTTATTTCAGCTCATGAAACATGGGACCAACACTTTCCATGTTGCGTTTTATATTTTTTGTTCAGTGTAGCTAGCCGATATATCTCTGTCACAGCTATGCCAAGACAGCAAGAACCAGCGCCTGGAATGTGTTTCATGACACTCGTTCAACAGCACCTTGCTACAAAAGTTCCTTGCAACTTCGTTTCAACATTTCATCATGTCATGTAAAGACATGTTACCATGGAAACTAACTGCAAGTTCAATCCCCGGGTCTTCAGTCAGCTGAGCTGTCCTACAACACACTATTTTATAACGGGCTAGTTTTGTCTCGTCTCTCATTATGTCCGCAGTTATACTGTATCTATCCCAGAACTACTAATATCCCTAATATCACAACTGAGGAAGAAACCAAAGGGAGTGACATATAAAGAGCAGGTAATCAAGGTGGTGATGGAGTCCAGGTGTGTATCATTATGTGCAAATACGCATAACGCTGGTGACAGGTGTGCATCATAAAACGAGCAGCCTGGTGACCTAGAGGCCAGAGAGGGAGCACACGTGACATGTAGTTTAAGTGAAATTTGCAGCTGTTCTTGGTAAATAATGAATCTGCTAGCTTCTGATACCTGAATGTCTTACTGCATCTTTAAATATATGAAAATATCTGGTCTGATTACTTTGACAGATTATATCAACCTTATTACTTTGTAGTGTGGGGCAGATCACATATTTCATCAGAAATTACTACACTCAGACTAACACCATAGAATATGTCAACTGTAATGCTAGAGTACAGAAGACAAGGAGACATTGGAGACAAGTTTTAAATAAAATATAAACATGTTTCTGGACAATAGCGGTATGTTCAGTCCTTTTTGGGCTGTAGGGGGATAAGTGACAAGACCGACCCAGTGGCCAGAGAAGGGCACCACTGTCACACAGTCAACAGAGCATAACATACATATGAGTTTCATTATTTCAAATCCAAATGATTGATTTAGTTTACCATAAACAGACCATCAAAATGTAATTCTGCTTTAATGTCAGAGATTTGCCTCTGAGGACTTTAAATGTCCTCAGAGAGGCAATTAATTTTGCAGCAGTCAAAAAACTGAAATTACACACAAAAAAAACAACAGCAAACGGCAAAGTATATTTACAAGCAGTAGGCAGGGTAAGTGCAATTTCATAAGTGCACGTGCTAAAGCTCAATTAATCCAACATTTTGCAGAATTGCGTTCGGCCTTTGTTGGCCTTTCTTAGAAATGGAGTCCATACACTGATCCCTGGACAGCTTGTTGTCAGTTGATGCTGAAACTAAAAAGGCTTTACCTCTCGATTGGTAGAAGATAATTCTGTTCTGATTTAAATAGCAGAGAAGTAGACCAAGATGTTATACCCTCGAAATAATTCTTACAATATTTAAAGGCTGTCGCATGCCACACTAACAATCTCTTTTTGTTGTTGTTGCAATAACAAGTTATGATGCGTACCACACCAAAACCTGCAGTGGAATGTAATAGTCCAAAGCATACTTATACAGTGAGAAATAAAAGGGAACATATGCAATATCACGGATAATATATTTCCCAGCTGGTTGGCGTTTATAGGTCCTTTTATTTGAGTGCATGTGATACACCACTAATACAATCTGCATCCTTACTACCGGCTGTTCTGCACGGTATTATCATGTGCACAACGTGATGATTGGCACTATATAAAACACTATCGTCCCAGGATGTGTGTAAGCAGAAAAACAAGCCTGCCCCAGCAGTTTGATAATTATTAGCCTGACTTAATCTTGGGAAGACATAATACCCTCTACCTGCTTAGACTAGAGTACTGTCTAATTACATTAACTGTTAATGCAAGTTTTTGTGTGTGTGTGTGTGTGTGTTTTTTTTTGTGTTGGGGTAAGGTTGCACTTTAGTGAGTTACACTGGACATGATGAATGTGCAGGGGAGCCAATGGTCAAGAGGTATTTATTTCATGGGCCTCTAGCCACACTGACACTCCTTTCAAATCTGGACGTGATATAGTGGCCAGGCTGGGCCCTTCCTCTGAGTGCATGGCGCTCCCCTTTGATATGTAGCAGACCAACAAGTGCAGGCGCCGTGAAGCTGTTATGGCTTGTCTGTCTTTTGTTCCGCCACTAAAGGCAGCCTGCGACATGTCGCCGAGACCTGGTCAAAGGGTTGGTGAAGGTCACGAGAAGAGGCGCGTGGCTCAAAATCAGATGTCACCATTGCCGAATGGTAGAATGGTGGTTATTGAGGGCCACAAAAAGTATGATCAACTAGATTCAGGCAAGGGCAGATTTATTTTCTTGAGCGGATGGTCAGGGGGCCTGAACATAATTTACAAATCATTTGTAGCCTGCAAATTGACCGCAAGAAGCCCAAAAAGGTATAATACTTGACAAAAACATAATCGGATTACATTTGTATATGGTCACATACAGTGCTGAAATGCTGAAATGTCTTGAGTCAAAAGCATAAAAATGTTCAGAAGTACATTTTTGCTTAAAAAGTCACAAAACAAGTTGCATGGACTAACTTTGTGTGCAATAATAGTGTTTAACATGATTTTGGAATTAAAGCCTCATCTCTGTACCCCACATACTGTATATAATTATATGTAAGGTCCCTCAGCAGAGCAGTGAATTTCAAATTAAATCAAATAACATTTAAAGGTCACATACAAATATTTAGCAGATACATTTTTTAAATATATTTTTTTCAGATGTAATTGTGGGTGTAGCGAAATGTAGATTCAACTACAAAGACCAGGGAGGTTTTCTAATGCCTCACAAAGAAGGGTATGTATTGGTAGATGGTTAAAAATAAAGCACATATTGAATATCCCTTAGAGGATGGTGAAGTTATTGATTACAGTTTGGATGGTATATCAATACACCCAGTCACTACAGAGATACAGGCATCCTTCCTTACTCAGTTGCCAGAGAGGAAGGAAACCGCTCAGGGATTTCACCAGGAGGCCAATCGTGTTTTTAAAACTGTTACAGGGATTAATGGCTGTGATAGGAAAAAACTGAGGATGGATCAACAACTTTGTAGTTACTCCACAATACTAACCTAAATTAAATAATGAAAATAACGAAGACTGTAAAGAACTCAAATATTCCAAAACATGCATCCTGTTTCCAACAAAGCACTAAAGTAATACTGCAAAAGAATTAGCTATTCACTTTTTGTCCTGAATATAAAGTGTTATTTTTGGGGCAGGTCCAATACAACACGTTACTGAGTGCAACTATCCATATTGTCAAGATAGTGGGGTTGCATCATGTTATGGGTATGCTTGTCATCATTAAGGACTGGGGAGTTTTTCAGGATAAAAAATAAACAGAATGGAGCTAAGCACAGGCAAAGTCCTAGAGGAAAACCTGGTTCAGTCTGCTTTCTACCAGACACTGGAAGAATAATTAATCATGTAGTAACCAAAAAAGTGTTAAAGAAATCCAAACATATTTTATATTTGAAATTCTTCAATGTAGCCACCCTTTGCCTTGATGACAGATTTTCACACACTTGCCATTCTCTCAACCAGCTTCATGAGGTAGTCACCTGGAATGCATTTCAATTAATAGATGTGCCCTTTTAAACGTTTAATGGCATTTCTTTCCTTCTTAATGCGTTTGAGCCAATTAGTTGTGTTGTGACAAGGTAGGGTCGGAATACAGGAGGTAGCCCTATTTGGTAAAAGAGAAAGAGAAAGTACCATACATCATTACTTTAAGACATGAAGGTTTGACAATCTGGAAAATGTCAAGAACTTTGAAAGTTTCTTCAAGTGCCGTCACAAAAACCATCAAGCAGTATGATGAAACTGGCTCTCATGAGGACCGCCACAGGAAAGTAAGACCAAGAGTTACCTCTGCTGTAGAGGATACGTTCATTAGAATTACCAGCCTCAGAAATTGCAGCCCAAATAAATGCTTCACAGAGTTCAAGTAACAGACACATCTCAACATCAACTGTTCAGAGGAGACTGCGTGAATTAGGTATTCATGGTCGAATTGCTGCAAGGAAACCACTACTAAAGGACACCAATAATAAGTAGACACTTGCTTGGGCCGAGAAACACGAGCACTGCTACATTAGAACGGTGTAAATCTTAACCTTTGTTCTAATGAGTCCAAATTAGAGATTTTTGGTTCCAACCGCCATGTCTTTGTGAGATGCGGAGTGGGTGAAATGATAACATCTGCATGTGTGGCTCCCACCGTGAATCACGGAGGAGGAGGTGTGATGGGTGCCACAGGGTTCAATTCTCGGGCCAACTCTCTTCTCTGTATACATCAATGATGTCGCTCTTGCTGCTGGTAATTCTCTGATCCACCTCTACGCAGATGACACCATTCTGTGTACTTCTGGCCCTTCTTTGGACACTGTGTTAACTAACCTCCAGACGAGCTTCAATGCCATACAACTCTCCTTCAATGGCCTCCAACTGCTCTTAAATGCAAGTAAAACTAAATGCATGCTCTTCAACCGATCGATGTCCGCACCTGCCCGCCCGTCCAGCATCACTACTCTGGATGGTTCTGACTTAGAATATGTGGACAATTACAAATACCTAGGTGTCTGGTTAGACTGTAAACTCTCCTTCCAGGCTCACATTAAGCATCTCCAATCCAAAATAAAATCTAGAATCAGCTTCCTATTTTGCAACATAGCTTCCTTCACTCATGCTGCCAAACATACCCTTGTAAAACTGACCATCCTACCGATCCTCGACTTCAGCTATGTCATTTACAAAATAGCGTCCAACACGCTACTCAACAAATTGGATGCAGTATATCACAGTGACACCCGTTTTGTCACCAAAGCCCATCACTGCGACCTGTACGCTCTCGTTGGCTGGCCCTCGCTTCATACTCGTCGCCAAACCCACTGGCTCCAGGTCATCTACAAGTCTTTGCTAGGTAAAGCCCCGCCTTATCTCGGCTCACTGGTCACCATAGCAGCACCCACCTGTAGCACTCGGTCCAGCAGGTATATCTCACTGGTCACCCCCAAAGCCAATTCTTCCTTTGGTCGCCTTTCCTTCTAGTTCTCTGCTGCCAATGACTGGAACGAACTGCAAACAATCACTGAAGCTGGAGACTCATATCTCCCTCACTTGCTTTAAGCACCAACTGTCAGAGCAGCTCACAGATCACTGCACCTGTACATAGCCCATCTGTAAATAGCCCATCCAACTACCTCATCCCCTTACTGTATATATTTAGTTATCTTGCTCCTTTGCACCCCAGTATCTCTACTTGCACATTCATCTTCTGCACATCAATCACTCAAGCGTTTAATTGGTGTATTGTGATTACTTTTCCACCATGGCCTATTTATCGCCTTTACCTCCCTTATCTTTCCTCATTTGCACACACTGTATATATACTTTTTCTACTGTATTATTGACTGTATGTTTGTCTATTCCATGTGTAACTCTGTATTGTTGTATGTGTCGAACAGCTGTACTTTATCTTGGCCAGGTCGCAGTTGTAAAAGAGAACTTGTTCTCAACTAGCCTACCTGGCTAAATAAAGGTGAAAAATAGTGTGATGGCGCTTTGCTGGTGACACTGTCTGTGATTTATTTAGAATTCAAGGCACATTTAACCAGCATGGCTACCACAGCATTCTGCAGTGATACGGCATACCATCTGGTTTGCGCCTAGTGGGACTATCAATTGTTTTTCAACAGGACAGTGACACACACCTCCAGGCTGTGAAATGGCTTTTTGACCAAGACGGAGAGTGATGGAGTGCTGCATCAAATGACCTGGCCTCAACAATCATCTGACCTCAACCCAATTGAGATTGTTTGGGATGAGTTGGACCGCAGAGTGAAGGAAAAGCAGCCAACAAGTGTTCAGCATAAACTCCTTCAAGACTGTTGGAAAAGCATTCCAGGTGAAGCTGGTTGAGAGAAAGCCAAGAGTGTGCCAAGATGTCATGGCAAAGGGTGGCTACTTTGGCTGGCTACTCAGAAATCTAAAATATATTTTGATTTTGTTTTACACTTTTTGGGGGTTATTTCATAGTTCTGATGTCTTCACTGTTATTCTACAATGTAGAAAATAGTAATAAATGAAAAAGCCTTGAATGAGTAGGTGTGTCCAAACGTTTGACTGGTACTGTATATATTTCTCTTCTTTCTGAGCTCAGAATACTTGAGGGGGGACGGGTGTTGGATGGGATAAATCACCCATGGGCCAAATTCGACCCGCGGCCGCCAGTTGGGGAACCATACTTTACAATGTGTCTCTATGTAGTCACATGGCACAGTAGTTACAGGCAGGGACATTGTATGCATACATACTTTTATTTTTTTTGCACCTACCCTTTTTGTGTACCTACTACACTGTGGTTGAATGTGTACCACATACAGGCTTTTACCTATTCTAACTATTGGTGGTGGAAACAAAAAGCTGTGGTTCTTTACAATAATTACCAGATGGTAGAGCATATTTGTGTGAGCAGAAAGGGAATTCCTGGCGATATGATATGAGGGCAATGCAGTGGCATCTGTTCCTTTGCTCTATTCCAAGGATCTACACAGTAAACAGTTACCGGTATCCGATATCCAGAGCTTCTGAGCGAATATGTTTTAATATATTATTCATCATAATATTTATCATCTGTGGTCCAGTGTCGATTCTTACAGATCTTTGTTCCTTTGTACAATGTACACTGACTCCTCATAACAAAAACCCAAGAATGCTGCCGTCTCTAAAATTCTCGGAACGGTTCATTCTTTTCAAGCCATGACCTCTTGCTGCCGCCTCTGATCTTGGAGTGTGAAGTTACATGCCATTATCATATTAAACGTACATTCATACTCTTCCCCCTCTGAATAGCGTAATCGCAGGGATCCAAGGAGCCTGAAAATGTTTGTATATCAATGTGGACAATCATCTCTTCCATTTCTATGCATTATAGTCTCTTTTAATCTGCCATTGTCTGTGAATGATATGCCTTGCATTGACTTTAGTGCACTGAATTGGACTGTGGAAATCTAGTTTTTTTAAATTCTGATTAATATATTTATCTTGTGGGGTCCTACAGGCTTGCTACAGATGGTGCTCCTTTTCATAATGACATTTGGTGAAACAGTGGATAGTTTAGATATGATAGGCTGAGCTTACATTTAACCTGATATGGCAGCCCATATGGCAGTTGAAAAGGAATTTATTTCCAGTCTGTTTTCAGCTATTCACTGATAGTCTCTCCGAGACAAATAGCATCCAGACACATTTTTTGCAAGCATTTTATTGTGCACGTTCAAGGTGTCATCATTCTTTTTGGTGTCATTTGTCAACCTGAATTCCAAACTTCTAAACTTCTACACGTCTACACAAACAAATGTAACCAAGCACCTTGAACTACATCACTATGGTAAGTAGCTCAAATAGCTTACCCACAGACAAGCGACAGTCAAATGCATATGCACAACGGCACACCTACAGTTTGACGGGTGTCATCTGTGTCCAAGTCCTTGTATTCATTAGAATATGAGAGAATTTCAGCTAAAGGTCTTTATTCGGAACCAACTACTTCGTATTTTTTCAGATGTTCAGAGCTGCTCTCTCTGTATTTGCACATGGTGGAATTGGGAGGGTGAAGTCACTCTCATTTTAATGATGCATATTTATGGAGGGATCAATTAAAGGCACCTCTGGAGTTGAGCGGATGAAAGAGCTCCGACTAGCGAGATCCCATTTTGCCTTTTAATTGGAATTCTGATTGAATTCTGATTGAATCTGAGTACTGTGCCATTACTTGTGACAGCCATCACAGAAATGTACCCTAATGGTTCTACAGTATAAGCATCACAACAACAAGAAGAGGACACAACATGCATGTTTTATTCAAAGCCTTGTTTTCTATAGTGATGTGAAAAAAAAGCATCTAGATGAATCGTTTACGTGAAAGTCCAAGTCACATGGATTTATCCCAAGATTACAGTGCCCATATTAGGACGGAGTCTGCCTTGTGTGAAAGATAAATGAAGGCATCATTATGTGTCCTTACCTTAGTATGTACATGTTTTAATTGACATGTACAGGATACTCAACACTAGAAGGCACAGCTTAGTTGTCAAATGAACGATCATACAACATTTCACATAGCTTCTTCGTTTTGCAATTAATTCTGCCACTTTCCAAGAGTGTGCTCACCAACAACTTATCAAGATTGTTCACTTAGCATGAGAAAGATCAACATTTGCATTTTGTGTTTGTATGCTTCATTAAGTCCTTGTAAAATGTACATGTCAATTCATATTTTCACGTTTACATGATATTCATCCTAATTGATTTGTCGGTCAACTTTGGGGACTGTTTCAGGACAGACGTGTCTGTGGAAGACAGACTGATAATTACAGTCAGTCAACCACTGTCTGCTGACGAACATGCCTCCCTTTTATATGTCATATCCAGCGTGAGATTATTATTATTTTTTACATCAAAGCCTTTTCAATAAAGCACATGGGGTAATAGTTTGCAATGTGCATGGTTCTCTTTTGACCATTTTACAAGATACACTTTAAAACATCTCGCTAAGGATGGCACTAGTTGAATAAGACAGACTGATGAAACGGAGTGAATTGCTTGGCAGCGATGTCTTCATAGCCATGATAGCTGGCTGACTTTCTAGCACCTTAGCCAGGTTTTAAAATAGTGCTACTTACATCAGAGGTAGTCTGGGGAAGATAACTGTATAGTATGTAGGTGTAAAGAAATGAGGAAGGCATGCAGAGAATTAGACTTCTTCTACTGCCTTTGGCACCTTGTTTGTTCTTTGAAACCAGATATTTGTTTTTGTTCCTCCACTCAAAGCAGTTATGCAGTTGGTTGAAGCATTACGCAATATGGTGCATGCGTTTTGTTCTCATGGTAGGCTAGCCACATCAGTTAGTAAAGCTCACAAACAGTTATTGTGGTCATTCAGTGGACTATACTAACTTCAAGTAATAATGTTTTCACAGAACCTAAATCAGTTTGATCAATTGGTGTGGCTGGCGAAAGAAGGGTCATTCATGAATGGGTTAATTCATTTGTGATGTTTTAGTGGATTGTGTGGATTCTTCATGATATTTCAGAAAATGTCAATGTTTATATAAAAACATCATAGTTATCATAATGTACTCTTCTTTTGCTATTTCCAATTTTCCAATTAATAAGCCTTATAATAATGGAAATAATGAAGATGGCCATCCACATAGCAACAGACATGGCAACAGGACACTGCATGAGATATGCAGCTAGGATACAACGGGTATAGCTGTACTATATCTAAACGACAAAAATGTTAATTAATGAATTAATTCAAATGAAAATGTGTACCTACAGTATAATTACACTGTACTGGCCTATGTAACTACCATGTAAAGACATACAATTCAGAGACATTTCATGTAAAGTAGGACCCTGTCTAGTTTTCGAAGGGAGGCTGCTTTATGTTCATTGTTGTGAAAACCTGCTGTGTTCGCTCTGTGCTACTGTCTAAGCAGTAACAAAATCAGCTACTGTAAACCCCCCCCCAGAACTCTACTCAAATGGTTTACGAATGTGGATCTCAGCATTAGACCTAAAACAGCAGATCATTCAAATGGGTTGGGGATGCAGTAGTCTTGATAATGAGGAGTTGCGTGAACAAACTGGGGCTGAGTTAAGAAGCTTAACCCTTCACAGTGCAGTACGGTGTCCATTATGGGACAACCTCAACCTCAAGGCTCGTGCCTCACCTCATGACAATTGACACAAGGAGGGGTAACATTTAAGTCAAGGAGGGTGAGGCTTGAGGCTGAGAGTGTCCTAAAATGGACACCGTAGTAGGTGTTTCCTGACTACACATCACATCACTTACCTCCTCCTCCTTCATCCGTCATGCCTCAGTAGGAATCTAATCTTCATCCCAAGGAAATCCACAGATTCACTGAGGCAAAGAAGAAGCACATTCTCTCAATTGCTTCGGGACCACATAATTATATGAATAACAAGGAGAAATGATAATAGCACTATTGACGTTTAATCGGTCCAAGAGAATAATAGTAATACAGGGTTGATAATCCAACTCCATTCATTTACTCCATGCAAGAGTAAATCACATGTTAATGAACTCAGGGAAGTCTGGTTGTACTTCTTAGGTTGTAGTCCGAATGTGGGATGGAATAACATGAATTCTACTCATTTTGTGTTTATGTGCCTTGAACACACTGAGTCTAACGTCCACCAATGGGAACAAAGCTCATTTTTTTAAGCATACAGCCAAAGCATCACTTGTTAGAATGCACTAGAAGAGGGGATAACAGTGAACCACTAAACTGTTTGATGACCATATTTCTATGTAATGTTTTTACAACACAATGAGAAGAACACACTAACTATATCAAGTTGAAGATATCTTTCTTTCTCTTACTCGCCCCCCTCTTTCTCTCTCCTATTTTCAGACAGCATGCATTCCAACATGGAAATTAGAAAACAAGATTAGAAAACAATTTATATAAATCCTCCCGTGTTCACTCACTGTTTACATTTTTCCAGGAAGGCACACTGAGCCTCGTCTCCATGGAAACTGCCCGTAGCCAATGGTGGGTCCCTTGGCCTGACCATGTGACATGACGCCTGTTGAGAGACATATTGAAGTTGGCAGTCAGGCTGTGTGCTGACTATGTTTTATTGAAAGGAAAATAAGAACCATTGAAACGGAAAAGCTCCTTATACTGCATAAAAGACTATTTTGTTTATCTCAAAGCTCTTCCTCTAACCCATTATATTAGTGATGCTTGTTTTTTCCACACCTCACAGCATGTTTTGAGGGTGGGCAGCCTACAGTGTGTTGTTTTTTTCCCCCCGCTCTCATTTAAGTTTATAGCTTATGACTGCTTTGAAATTCAACAGTTCCCTTAGGAAAACCTGCCCATTTCTATCACCATTAGTTCATAAGCAACACACATACACAATCCCTCAGAAAATGTGTTATATCCCTGGGACTCTAGGAACAGTCTGTCGACATTGATCACAGTCAATGGCTCTAATAGTTATTAGTTTGAGTCTGTTATATGGGGAAACATGTTCTTCTCTTTCCCACTTCAGATGACACTTCTAGTCTCTGGCACATCAGGCACATTCTTCTCAATCACATCCATTTTAAGTAAGCGGATTCAAGATGTGATAAAGATGTTAAATTCCCAAATTGCAATTTTTACAAAGGCAATAGAAAAATACAAAGTCCTAATGAGTTGACTGAATTGAAATGAAATTGCATCCTTGCCATTGCTATGATGTAGTGTTGAGCAGCATCAAACCAGCTTTTACCCCTTCAGACACGGTATTGGGAAGTTAAGCCTTCATTCTGTGATAGTGTGTCATGTCACCATGGTCTCATCTCCCCCGACTGAGCGCTGTCAAGATCCAGGGTAAGCCTTACTTTGTCACTCTCAGTTCCTGATCTAGCCAGCAGCCTCTTTCCTCTCCTATTTTCTCAAAGTATCAATAATGACCGCGTAATTACATGTAGATACAAGCTCCCACAGCTAACAGACAGTCAATCAATTTCCAGCTCCTCTTTTTCCCAATCATTGAACATGTTAATCTAGCCAGGCTAAGGCAATTTGATTTAATGCTGTCGTAATGCTATAATAAAAGTTTAATAGAATATGTAAGCATGGAAATCTGGTTGAAGGAGTTATTAATGTGGGCCATATTAATGCAAAGCTACAGTATGTGATCTGTGAGTCATGACAAAGCAGGTACACTTATCAGCCAACAGATGGCAGAGAGAAGCAGATTAGCCTGGGTGTTGTAAGTGTGCGCTTCTAAGCTCCTTCAACTTAGTGCACATCCAACCAGAGCCTATATAAGAGGCAGGCCTATAGACTTCCTCTCCCTGGGCAGCCCACACTGAAGCCTTTCAAGCCTACACCCTATCAGGCCTTATTCATCAGGGCAAAAAGCAACTTAAGATGCTCTATCCCCCTGATTTGCCAGGCACTCTCGATACGATTCTGCTCCACATCAGGAAACAGGCACCCCCTCGGACTCAGGAGCCCATTTAATCAATGAGAGAGATTACAGTACTTCGGGGCCTGCTGGCGCTGAGTTGAGATAGATGTCTTTGGTCTGAATGCAGAGGCCTGCTTCCCCGTTCCACACAGGTCTGAAAAAAACATGGTGCTTTATGATTGACAGGGAGATAGAATGGGTTCTTGTGAAAGGGCTACTGGATCTGTGTCAACACTGTTGTTGGAGAGGTCTGCAGACAAGTGGCATCCTGTAATGGTTCAATCGCAACGTTTGAAAAGGTTTTTAGGTATTTGTCTACAGATTGATTGTACACCGTCTATGTCATTGTCATTTTCTTCTCTTCCTTAATGTGTGTGTTAGATAAGCTGTTGCTGGTGGTGCAAAAAAAACAACAATTTGACCAAATCCAAGGCTTTCAAAGCATTGCAATTGTGGAGCGTAGAAGTCTTCAGTTCTGTCTCTGTGTTACTTTGTCTCTATCGAAGCACCCTGCTGACTACCATTTCAGACTTCTCAGACAGTTGCAAAACACACTTTAGAATGTAGGCACGACTTCATTTCTCAAATCAATGTTTCAGCACCAGTTGATGTTTTTAATATTCACACCCATATGTGGTAAACAGCTTAGTCATCAGCTGTGTGTTCCAGGCTTACCAAGCCAATGTTTACAGTACTGATATGTTTAAGCAGCTGCTTTCCTGAACTCAGAAAATCTGTCCAACAAATCTCCTGTTGGCATTTAGAACTTCTCAACTCTTGTTTTCATATGCTTATGAATAAGAAATGCTAAAACACAGACCGCCTTTCTCCAATATGTTAATCTTAGAATCATCATTTCTAAGATCAGTGAATCTATGAGTGGCAATGCAGAATAATCTGTAAAGTAATGATACCCAAATACATCATCCCAAACCCTGAGTGGCAATCATTCCAGAGTTGTTATTGGTCATATAGGCTGACTTACATAGACCGATTTGTCTTGGACCGCGGATCTGAAGAGAGCCTCAGGAGGGGCTTCGACAGGTCAGAAAAGCAGCCAAGCAGTGAGCAAAAAGGAGGCATTGTGTACACAGTCAGGTATGAGCTGTACAATTACATGAATGTGCATTTTATCATGGAGCCAGGAGCTAGGTCCGGGGGACACAAGTTGGTTTTCTTTGGCGTTGGCCGCTCAGTTGAGCTTTGAGCACTGAGTCAAAGGCATCATAGAGCAGCACCAGCAGGCCCAGGCTTCCGCTCCCTCCTCTCCTCACCCTGCCTGCTGCCCTTGGAGAGGAAGACGGAGACCAGCTCCCCACAGCATACACACGCCACAATGGCTCTTTGCATTTTTATGGAGCGTTTATTTTCTCTGGCGGGGAAAGAAATGAGACGGACGTTTGATTTAGGTGATTCAATTTGTTTTGAATCCCTCCGTGCACAATGTCACAGATACTGTGCGGTGCTTAAAAAAATAAACGCCAGGCTGTTTAAAATCTGAAGTTTAAGTTGCCAATCAATAGCGTTTTAGGCCTAAGCTCTTAAAATGGAAGGAAGAGGAGTGTTTCCCATTAAAGAGAAAGTTTGATGATTGTGAAAGCAGGTGCATTACTTTGTTGTTAAAGTAATACTCTTTTGGTATTTTTAAATGTTTCCTCACTCTATGAATGCTTGCTTGTTTTTATTTAGTTATTCATTTTGTGGTACTCCAGGTGCAATTTCCTGTCTATAATGGCAGGTGGGTATACAGTAGGATTATATTTCTTGACTGTTGCATCTCTCTCTCTGCCTCAATTGATCTATCCATCCTTGCTGTGACAACAGTAAGGGACTTGTTGTGTGGTGTCATTTGCCCTAAAACTGTAAAGCTCGCCTTCATCTGGGAATTAAATATTGTCCACTGACCGCATGATTGAATGGCTCGCTGTGTTACACCGAAAGTGATTGCCATAAATATTTCATCAAGAAAATTGCTTTGTGCAATAAATCCATCATCCATGCTGTGACAGCGGGAGTGGGGCGAGACCCCGCGACAGGGCAGTTACTCTCCGTTTCACCTCGTGAGCTACTGCAATTAACCAGGCTCTCATACATCACTCGCTGGTCATTTACAAAGTCATTGGCTTCCTTCCTGCTTTCATTACAACCATATATATACACACACCAAGTTCACACTTCAGAGTCGTTGAGGGAAGCGAGTGAATTGTTTGTTAACGGCAAGGGGGTTTCCTCCTGCGTTCTCCAGGGCCACTTCTCCAGTGAATAGGGTTGTAGCTCTCCATGTCCCTGGATGACATCTCCATTGTGTTGTGAAAACACTTATGCAGCATGATGTAGAGGAAATTCCACATGCCTAGGGAAGGTGACAGTTGGGTTTACAGTATATCACTATCACTAGTTACAACTGGGTATACCCACCAGGTTCCGTGTTTTGAAACAATGCATGTGATAAGAAAAAGCTCTCTGTGACAGTTTGTTTACGTTGACATATCCTGAGAGCACGAACGGTAATCTTTAATATTCACAATAGGCAGAATCTGGCTGAAGTTAGCTCACCTGGTAAAGCACGTTCCAATACATTTTGGTGTTAGTTCATGTATGTTTTGAGATCAGTGTATCAGTCAAGAAGAACTGAACGAAGCTGCTCAGGATTTATTTTGATTTTGACCAAATCAGGAGATCCTTTGGCATACTGGCTTCTGTTGATATCATACAGGCTGGGTAGCAGGGGTAATGTAACGTTATTGACTGAGACAAACAACATGGATCCAGTGGTTTATGACCTGCTGTATATCTCTACCCAGCAAATGGCACACTGCTTCATATCTGCCCTGCACATTACTTACACCTATTTTTATTAGGGCAGCTTTGACACGTGGGGCTGGTGATCGATGGGAACTCTTTTTCACTAGGCTCTATGGGGTATCCAAAGTAGGCCACTAGCTTGGGTTTGGCAGACAAACAAGAGGACACAGAAGGGATCAGGTTTACTGCCTTTATTCTCAATTAGGAGCAGAAAACGCTAAAGTAGAAGACTAGATCAGAGTAGACAGTTTATCATTAGGCTGGTGGGAAGGAGGATGTATTATGGGGTCCTAGGGGTGAGGTGCTACATTGGTTGATGTCACCCAAGCCAAAGAACGAAGGCAAATAAAAGTCTTATTACGGTAATTGGGTTGACCTGGGAGTCAACATTTATCTAATTATTTCAATTTTTAATCACATGCAAGTAAATCCCTACAACTGCAATCCAAAATGCTATTCAGTCATGACTGGAATAATTAATTCATTGGAGAAAAAAGTAAGGGATATTTGAACAATAGAAAATATACCATTTCTGTTTACACACTTGGTCTGTGATTGCCAACATGCTAGCTTAGGGCTCCTGAGTGGCGGAGCGGTCTAAGGCACTGCATATCAGTGCAAGAGGTAACACTACAGTCCCTGGTTCATATCCAAGCTGAATCACATCTGGGCATGATTGGGAGTCGCATAGGGCACAATTGGCCCAGCATTGTCCGGGTAGGCCGTCATTGTAAATAAGAATTTGTTCTTAACTGACTTGCCTAGTTAAATAAAGTTTCAATTTAAAAATATATATATATGAACACCAGAAAATGACTTAACTCGGCAAAACAAATGTACACTCTGAAACACCAGAAAGTGTGAAAGTATAAAAATACCCATTTAGAATTCACCTTGCAAATCTGGGATGAAATAAATGCGAATCTCTGGAGATGCATTTTTCAAGTCTCCGAGCCGGGTGGACATTGTGTTAGGTGAAATGTCATGGCCTGAAATCCAGGAGAGATGCATCCTGGGATTTGCAAGTGGATTCTGTTTGAGGCAGATGCTGGAGAATATGTATGTTCTCCGAAGTAATGGCTGTTGTCCCTCTCATGATGCGGCTCACCTGGCCATAGCGACATGTATAGACAGCAAAGGAAGCCATTTGTCAGAAGTTGACAGGTAGGGTGAACAAGGCTTAGTGTGAAAGTGTCAAATTCTACACTTAGAGGTGCTGTATGAAATGAAGAAAATCTATATCAAAACATATTTACGTGGCAGACAAAAAGACAAGGTCTAATATTGGACCTTGCATGTGTGATATAGGACCTTGTTTGAACGGGTTGAATGCTGAACACTTCATCCACATGAGGCTGGAATTCCTGAAGGATTCTAAGATATTGGATCTCTCTATGTCGGGGGTTTGCACTGTTCAGAAAGGTTATGAGATCACATCCTGGAAGTATTAAGTCATAACCCCATTTTATTTCAACTCGATGTCTTCCACAGTGACAGCACATCAAAAGTAGCCACTGAACATGTTGTACCTCCAACACCAATCAGACCTACAGAAAATGAACAGAGATACAGTAGTACTATCCAATCATTAAATCAACGATTAAATATTGCTCTCGGATATGAATAACAAACACCAAACATCTCATTCAGCATGTAAATATGCATTGAACACATTCTCTTCAGAATCTCACTTGTTGTAGGCAGTGTTATCGGTGCTTTGCTTTGGCTGCATACTCAAGCTCTGCCCTGAGTCGCTGCCCTGTGTCGCTGCTCTGTAGAAGTTGCATACCTGGGAACAAAAAAGGGAATTAATGCTCAGTCAGCACTTTATCACTCCTGAAAATCCTCCCTGCTGGAGAATGTCTCTAATACCACAATGCGTTCCCTCAGTGGGGTAGCGCTAGCGGCCTTGCTTTTCATGGGCTTTCTGTGAAGGTCCTGTGAAGCCCACTAAAGGCATGGGCTTTCTGTGAAGGTCCTGTGAAGACCTACAGGACATCCTGAACAAGGAGTCACCAGCTTCTACACGAGGGATTGTAGAGGATGGAAATCCTTCTGGATCCAAAGCTTCTAGTATGTCTCAATGAAATGACAGAAAATGACTAAGATATTTTTATCTACAAGACTTTTTGGGGGTGGGGGGGACGGTCACATTAGTGACATGTTTTTATTAAATACGTAATGTAAATAACAATCTGTATCCATTTCTTCCCACCAACAACCCCCATGTGACCACTTACGAAATGATTGTCACACAAGTTATGTATTATAATGGTGCATTATACATGCGAGATTACAAAATGTTACACACTAGAGATTCTGCACTGTCCTTTAGGTGGGTATGGAGTGAGTGAGACCAGCTTCCAAATGGAAGTCTTTAAAGACTCTAGATTCTGTTATTCCACCTTGGCAGGGTTCCCAACTCACTAAAGCAATTCCCAGGGGTCCCCTGAAATTGATAATCATCTGTTTCATGGAAAATAAACACACGTTTTCACTTGGGAACTCGCAAGAGCTCATTTTGCTCCCTGGATAGGACAGAACTCTCAATATAGACTCTTTTAGGTTCAATGGTGACTTTAGTTGGTCCTTCGCAGTGTAATCAGATGCTCCATTTAGAATTCAACTTAGATTCATGCTGCTGTTTTTTTTCCAGATCTTAACCAATTAAAACTAGAGAGGAAGAAAGATGACAGAGCTGAAGGATTTAGTCTGCGCAGAATCTCTTTTTTTCAAGAGAAGACAGCTTTATGCCTAACTCACCAAAAGACCTCAAACTATGGTAGTCAAACTATGGTAGTCTACATTAATCAGCCTGACACAACACAAAAACTGTTGCAACGTAGTGCTTGTTTGCAGATTTCTGACAAGACTAAAAATATTTGATCAAATTCCCTTTTTTTCTGAGTGTTTGAAACAACACCTTGAGACTCAGCAATCAAGGATTGTTGTGTGTCGGAGACAAAATAATAATTGAGATTAGATTTGGTTCAGGCATGAGGCTGCAGTGTGGACGCTCCACTCGGGGAGGAATTGTGGGAATTGCTGGAAAACACTATTGAAATAATTGGCTCCATATGTGGAATGGCTTCTCAAGATATCTTTGCTGCCAGGGTTCTTTCCGCCTTTGGTTATGTGTGTCGAAAAAGAATCTCCCTCCCAGTTCGGAGCTCCGCAATGGATAATACATTCACGTGGACATCATACAGGCAAAGGGCTTCCATATGTTTGTGCTCATGCTTTTCTTTCAAGATTTATGAATGAATAAGCTTCAATCAGTTCCAAGTCCGAGCCAATGATATGCTCCTGTTTGGAATTTCAACTCTTTGTGATCCTTACTGAAGTGGTATTGTTATTCTTCAACAAGAAGGATCTGTAAACATGCTAGCCCAGTAACCAGTGTCTAACCCTCTCTGTTTTTCCCATTGAAGCACACGAGGACATACTGTATCTTAGCTTATCTTTGTATTGTTAATATAACACTTCAGTGCATTTACACAATGCTCCTTAGGCCCTTTCGTGGAGTCAAAGGACCCTGTGGCCTCATTGGTGAATGTTATTCATGTTTTTCATAGTTTCATAATGAATCAACATTATTATTATTGTTTTAAATGCCGAAAATCAGTTGTTTCTATGTCAAATGTTTTTTAAAATATATATTTCAGTCTTCTGTGATGTATATAAAGTGTAATATTGGTATGCAAACTAAAAATGTACGACATTTCAACTCTATATCGGACATGGTTCAGGTGTCTTCTTTTTTTTAAGCCCATAACAATTTATGTGAGGTGTATACTTTTGTTTCAAAGTGGATTTGTGTAAGACAACCAAGATATACTCTGTGTTACCCTGATTTAGCCCACTGGAATATTAAACCAAAAACAGCATTATGTGTGCACAATGTGCATGACTTGTGCTTAGGTCTGTGTTTCTCTTGAGCTATGCTGTGTTTCACATGTAAGAGGTGTCTTGCTGTCTTTGTGGTGTATTACACATATGGAATGTCTATGGCCCATATGATCCATGCCCGGGACTTGCCTAGGTTAGAAGCTGAGCCCCCGCATCCTCTTGAGGACAGTGTAACAGTAGCACCGTGACTAAGTCTGAGCATCCATATGTAAGCACATTTAATACTTCCTCTCCCTGTTGACCCGTCCTCAAGCGATGCCAGCATACCATTAGCACATTAGTATTCTGAGAGAGAGCAAGATGAAGGGAGAGAGAAAGAGAGAGAAAGATGGAGAGAGAGGTACAGTAGAGAGAGAGAGAGAGATGGAGGGAGCAAGAGAGGGGTTGGGGGCAGAGAGAGATGTTGATTGAATGTCAGGCCGGTGTCAGCACCCAGGCCTGCTCCCCATCAGGAGGTCTGAGGAAGTGATGAACCCCATCAGGCCTGCTCCCCATCCGGAGGTCTGAGGAAGTGATTAACCCCACCAGGCCTTCTCCCCGTCAGGAGGTCTGAGGAAGTGATTAACCCCATCAGGCCTGCTCCCCATCCGGAGGTCTGAGGAAGTGATTAACCCCACCAGGCCTGCTCCCCATCAGGAGGTCTGAGGAAGTGATGAACCCCATCAGGCCTGCTCCCCATCCGGAGGTCTGAGGAAGTGATTAACCCCATCAGGCCTGCTCCCCATCCGGAGGTCTGAGGAAGTGATTAACCCCACCAGGCCTGCTCCCCATCCGGAGGTCTGAGGAAGTGATTAACCCCATCAGGCCTGCTCCCCATCCGGAGGTCTGAGGAAGTGATTAACCCCATCAGGCCTGCTCCCCATCCGGAGGTCTGAGGAAGTGATTAACCCCATCAGACCTGCTCCCCATCAGGAGGTCTGAGGAAGTGATTAACCCCATCAGGCCTTCTCCCTGTCAGGAGGTCTGAGGAAGTGATTAACCCCACCAGACCTGCTCCCCATCAGGAGGTCTGAGGAAGTGATTAACCCCATCAGGCCTTCTCCCTGTCAGGAGGTCTGAGGAAGTGATTAACCCCACCAGGCCTTCTCCCTGTCAGGAGGTCTGAGGAAGTGATTAACCCCACCAGGCCTTCTGCCTGTCAGGAGGTCTGAGGAAGTGATTAACCCCACCGGG
This sequence comes from Oncorhynchus keta, assembly GCF_023373465.1. Lineage (NCBI taxonomy): Eukaryota > Metazoa > Chordata > Actinopteri > Salmoniformes > Salmonidae > Oncorhynchus > Oncorhynchus keta. Next base: position 56,816,589 of record NC_068424.1, on the reverse strand, counting down.
CCTTCTCCCTGTCAGGAGGTCTGAGGAAGTGATTAACCCCACCAGGCCTTCTCCCTGTCAGGAGGTCTGAGGAAGTGATTAACCCCATCAGGCCTTCTCCCTGTCAGGAGGTCTGAGGAAGTGATTAACCCCACCATGCCTTCTCCCTGTCAGAAGGTCTGAGGAAGTGATTAACCCCACCAGGCCTTCTCCCTATCAGGAGGTCTGAGGAAGTGATTAACCCCACCAGGCCTTCTCCCTGTCAGGAGGTCTGAGGAAGTGATTAACCCCAACGGGCCTTCTCCCTGTCAGGAGGTCTGAGGAAGTGATTAACCCCACCAGGCCTTCTCCCTGTCAGGAGGTCTGAGGAAGTGATTAACCCCACCAGGCCTTCTCCCTGTCAGAAGGTCTGAGGAAGTGATTAACCCCACCATGCCTGCTCCCCACCAGGAGGTCTGAGGAAGTGATTAACCCCACTAGAGACCGAAGGCACTGGGAAATCATGGGCAGTATGGGGTTGCCAATCACCTCTTAAAAGAGAGGTTGTGACCTACTGATCTGGAAATTGAATTCCCCAGATTTGAGTTTCCCTGAACAAATCCTCACCTCAATCATCCTGGGGCCTTCCAACCCAACCTACTTTGCTATTAAATGACACAGGATCTTGTCCATTTCTGTATTTGTTATGTTTTTCTGTGGAATTCTGCGTACTTTCTTCTGGTGGAGTGATCCTACTTGTTTACTATTCTACTTTTGAGGTAGTTGTTATTGCACTGCAGTTAATGCATTTATCAATCACACACATGAGAGAGCAACATATTTTCTTAGTAAAAAGGCTTCCAGACTGATTATGAATGGGTAAAATGTACATATCTTCAGTCTTAATAACCCAGAATAGGCCTATGTTATGAATATCTTTCGGTTAGCTACCTTTCTCTACTCCAGCCGAACACACTGTTGTTATGGTGACAAATCACAGCTTCGTCCATATGGAATGTACAGGGATATTGTTTTGGTCTCTTTTGCCTTCCCTGAATGTTCATATACAAGAATATTAGTATCATATGGGTTAGGTGAAAATATAAGACTGGCCATATAAATTCACAATGTTAATGTTGAGAATGTTGATAGTAATCTAATGAAAAATACTGGCAGTGAGGCGTTCATTTAAAATAGCTATGCCTAAAAGTACAAGTAAGAACAGAAACATCAGATTTTCACTTCACCTTTGACATTTAACATTTCATTGAACCATGCACTTTCTCTTTTCTCTGTTCTACTGCATCACTGGAACACTAATCCTTTCCTGTTCATTAACTTCTCTGTCAGGGAGACACCGTTCTCTCTCTCTCTCTCTCCCCTCGCTCTTTCTCTCTCCTCCTTACTCTCACTCTGCCTCTCTCTCCCCATCTCCCTTTCTCTCTCTCTCTCTCTCTCTAGTGGAGGGCTAAGTAGAAAAAGTGGTCACCATCCCAAAGCTTACCTTTGGGGAACAGCCGGGAGCTGCTCCAGTCTCCGACCACAGCTCCAGCCTCTGTTCATCAGAAGATACTTGAAATCTAACTGACCTCTCTCTCTCTCTCTCTCAGCAATGACACAACCATTTATTCTGCAAATGACTGCACCTGAAGTCAACTGGAAAGGAGGGGTGAAGTCACGGAGGGCTATACAAAGTTAGCGGGGTTAGCGCTTAGCCGCGGTGTCCTAGGGCAGTTCAGACTGCTTTATTTCAACCTGGAAACTATTCTCACTGTCAGCACTTTCACTGCTGCTTGGCACTCTGTTTATTTTTGCAAGACATGGAGCTGAATAGACTCTAATAAATAGCCTGGCTTGAGAGACAGGAGCCATCAGGGCTTGTCACAACTTGTAACTTAGATAGCGCAGCAGACCAGACTGCCAAATGGGGGTTCTCTTGCAGATGAGTGAGTGCACAATTCCCTCCATGAGGCATGTGGATATTGGATTGGTGGGTAGAGAATCAGCTCTACCCACATCTCAGTGCTTAGAATGTTCGCCCACTGACATACTTTTGCCTCTCGTAAAAACTGGTCATATTGTATATGTGAACATACAGTATGTGATCAATAAAGCCTACTTACACTCATTACGCAGCATTTGTAATATATTGTCACAGATATATTGTGAAAATTATTTATTTGTCATCACAATATGAACTGCCCTTCAAAGCTGTATAGTCTATGAGGTGAGGGTTGTATAACCTGTTTGTCTGAACAGTGTCAGGGAAGTCTGGGTAATTGAACCCAGTTTCTGAGCATGTCTTGAGTACATGGTACAATGTTTGTTGAAGTCCATCTGTTTCTTTGCTGTTCCAAAATAAAAGAGCATGAGCCCATTTTTTTCCCAAGGCTCACAGATGCTCCTTTGTACACTAAATTGATGTCGACAGCTGAAGTGAAGAGGACAAAAAAACAATTTCTCTTAGTCTAACATTTCTAACACCAGTGTTATTGCTGTCATGGTGTTGTTTCATCTCTGACGAATTGACAAGTGAGTAGTTCAGTTTGCCTTTCAGAAGATACTTGATAGCAAGTTAAAAGTTCTGATCTAAGGAATGAATAGAGAGGGAAGCTTGGTTTGGGAAACGTTTAAAACACACACGCACACACACACACACAGCAGCAAATGTCCCTAATATTTACAGTTAGAAAAACATGCCCTTAACCACATGCAATAACATTTCTTAATTTATGTACTGTTTAATTGAGGTATACCTACAGTTGTAGTTCTTGTTGTGGAGTTCTCCTCCTCATTGGATTCCACTTCAGGATTTACCCTCAGAACCGCTGAAATTCCTGTGAGGTTTCATCCGATGTTAATCCTCAGAGATTTGTATTAGTGTCCTCAGACACCTTTGATCTTCCCAGAGACGTTGATTGGATGTGTGAATGTCGGGGCCACATTCCCATCATGCATCAGATGGATTAAGGAGGTTATTTATAATTTTGGAAGTCACTTTCAGGTTCATTGAAGGCTTTCAGTAGAAGTCAGACAAACACGTTTCAGTTGTTAGTGGTGAGGAGGAGGGGGTTGTAGTGTTTCAACCATTTCAACTTGTTACGAAACAGACTAATCTGTTATTGTGTCTTATGTTCTGTCATGGCTGTTAGGGATGGATCCAAATGTACAGAATGGTTACCTAGAGGAAAATAGGGGAGGGTCATGCTATTTCAATTTCAGTCAAGGGGAGGGTCTAGTATCTTTTTAAATCTAGTCCAGAGGAGGGTCATGTAATCTGTCATTGATGAAATGTCAATATTTCTCAGTGTTTTTTGAATTAGTTGCTTATTAGGTTATATATCGATGTGTGCCCGATGCAGCCCCTCATCTCTCATTCTCCTCTGGGAGCGCAATATCAAGTACGCCTATTGGCTATTTAGTGTGGTCTCGATCAAATGATCCATAGCCTGTAGGCTACGAAGTGCATGCTCGAGAAGCACAAAGCAAAGTTATATTTCTAAGATAGCTGCTGGGATGGTGTAAATAAAACTAGGCTGCATTACACCCTGCAATGGGTATTCCAACCCTGAGCCCCAGCCTGCTCTGCATTTGCTGATCAAAAACATTTTTGTGAGCTGCTTAACCAATGGCTGTGCTAAGTAGACTTACAGTGGCAGTTCAGGAGGAGTCCAAGATTTCTTCTGAAAATATTGGTTTATTAGTGATTTTTTTGGACAAGCCCTATCTTGCACGCGGACTGGCCTATAGCCTATGTTCTGTTCAGTTTGAGAAGGAGAGCCTGAAGATGAGGAGGACCGGAGGTCAACTTTGATAGCTTCCTACTACTATAATTGATTTGATTAAAAACAATTTATTTCTTGCCCATGATGCATTTATCAGAGTTATTGACCTCACAATAAACCAGATTTGACTAACTTACAATGTGGTGCTGAAACTTGAAGCAGCAGCCACCGCGGCACTAATCAATCAGAAATGGACAGTTGGTGGTGCTGAAAGTAGGCGGATTTGAGTAGGCATAATTCATTTCAACCTTCTTCATTGTAATTACACTTTACTAACAACAAGAAGGCTTTGTGTTGGAGCCTATTACATCCTATTTAAGAAATACCTGTTAGACAGATGAAATTAGGCAATAGGCTGCTACTGTATATCCATGGATTTGTCAGGCAACTCCTCCACCCACCATGAACTCTTTAAATAGCCTACCTCCATGTCAATGAAAGGCTGTTAATATAAAACCAAGACTTGAATTGAGGGGGTATGAGAGGGTATGCCATTTATTAAAGAAAATGTCAAAAAGCACAGGCTTACCACTTGTTAGCTTAAGATTTTGAAGAAAATCAAACGGATCCGATTATGCTAGAAACAAACTGTAAAATACCCAGGAAAGATGTGACTTCCTTGCATATGGGGATGTCATTGTTTAGTTGTTGTTTTTGTACATGCAGAAGCTGAGCTACAACCTTCTATATCCGAAGAGACAAAAAATAGACGTTGCTTGAGAAGTATTCTAATTCTGTCACTATCAATTGTTTAAGCTATTCACTTTCTGTACAATTGAAGATGTTTAAACCCAAGACAGCTTTTTGGGAAACACTTGTGACCTTCTTTCGTTGGGTTAAGCCACGGTAGAAGACTAGACAGCAGTTAAATCTTACATTTTTCTGCTTCAGTAGGCCTACTCTGTCTGGGGTGGAAAGGTAGACCTAACTAAGTACCATGTTGAGATTCCTAATTTCTCAGATTTCATTATTTGCAGAGGGACAGTTTCATTGCAACAAGACACACTGATTTGGCATTAGATAAATATGATAAGATGAACACATAGGCCTATCTCTCTGTCCATTCTTAGCCTGTAATTTAGTCATTTCTGTGGTATTAAAGAATATTCCGCTAATATATCAAATGACGTAGAATTGCATGAAATTTAATTTGAAGGCTATTTGTTCGTGGACCTGCAAATACGATGATAGATTCATGCAATGCTTTTACTATAAAGAAGATCATTCCACCCTTACTCTTGCTCACACTGGTCTGTGAACCCACAACCTTCTGGCCCGTAGCCCTGTGCACTATCAAAATTCCTGCATTGCCATGTAATGCTTCAAGGATAAAGAACAGTTTCTAAAAGTGCACATCTAACACTCTGGTCTGTGAAAGAAGTAAGAGTAAACGCTCTCTGCTATCCACTTTGTTTTCATTTTTATTTTGGGTACAGGGGAGGATCACTTGTTATTTTTTTCAAGCGTTCAGGGAAGGTTTAAGTAAAATATGTTTTGCTGAAGTGCGGGCCATCTATTTTCATTTCAGAGAGGTCTGAATTTCTCCATGTACATTTACATTTACATTTAAGTCATTTAGCAGACGCTCTTATCCAGAGCGACTTACAAATTGGTGCATTCACCTTATGACATCCAGTGGAACAGCCACTTTACAATAGTGCATCTAAATCTTTTAAGGGGGGTGAGAAGGATTACTTTATCCTATCCTAGGTATTCCTTAAAGAGGTGGGGTTTCAGGTGTCTCCGGAAGGTGGTGATTGACTCCGCTGTTCTGGCGTCGTGGGGAGTTTGTTCCACCATTGGGGGCCAGAGCAGCGAACAGTTTTGACTGGGCTGAGCGGGAACTGTACTTCCTCAGTGGTAGGGAGGCGAGCAGGCCAGAGGTGGATGAACGCAGTGCCCTTGTTTGGGTGTAGGGCCTGATCAGAGCCTGGAGGTACTGAGGTGCCGTTCCCCTCACAGCTCCGTAGGCAAGCACCATGGTCTTGTAGCGGATGCGAGCTTCAACTGGAAGCCAGTGGAGAGAGCGGAGGAGCGGGGTGACGTGAGAGAACTTGGGAAGGTTGAACACCAGACGGGCTGCGGCGTTCTGGATGAGTTGTAGGGGTTTAATGGCACAGGCAGGGAGCCCAGCCAACAGCGAGTTGCAGTAATCCAGACGGGAGATGACAAGTGCCTGGAATAGGTTCTGCGCCGCTTCCTGTGTGAGGCAGGGTCGTACTCTGCGGATGTTGTAGAGCATGAACCTACAGGAACGGGCCACCGCCTTGATGTTAGTTGAGAACGACAGGGTGTTGTCCAGGATCACGCCAAGGTTCTTAGCGCTCTGGGAGGAGGACACAATGGAGTTGTCAACCGTGATGGCGAGATCATGGAACGGGCAGTCCTTCCCCGGGAGGAAGAGCAGCTCTGTCTTGCCGAGGTTCAGCTTGAGGTGGTGATCCGTCATCCACACTGATATGTCTGCCAGACATGCAGAGATGCGATTCGCCACCTGGTCATCAGAAGGGGAAAGGAGAAGATTAATTGTGTGTCGTCTGCATAGCAATGATAGGAGAGACCATGTGAGGTTATGACAGAGCCAAGTGACTTGGTGTATAGCGAGAATAGGAGAGGGCCTAGAACAGAGCCCTGGGGGACACCAGTGGTGAGAGCGCGTGGTGAGGAGACAGATTCTCGCCACGCCACCTGGTAGGAGCGACCTGTCAGGTAGGACGCAATCCAAGCGTGGGCCGCGCCTGAGATGCCCAACTCGGAGAGGGTGGAGAGGAGGATCTGATGGTTCACAGTATCGAAGGCAGCCGATAGGTCTAGAAGGATGAGAGCAGAGGAGAGAGAGTTAGCTTTAGCAGTGCGGAGCGCCTCCGTGATACAGAGAAGAGCAGTCTCAGTTGAATGACTAGTCTTGAAACCTGACTGATTTGGATCAAGAAGGTCATTCTGAGAGAGATAGCGGCGAGAGCTGGCCAAGGACGGCACGTTCAAGAGTTTTGGAGAGAAAAGAAAGAAGGGATACTGGTCTGTAGTTGTTGACATCGGAGGGATCGAGTGTAGGTTTTTTCAGAAGGGGTGCAACTCTCGCTCTCTTGAAGACGGAAGGGACGTAGCCAGCGGTCAGGGATGAGTTGATGAGCGAGGTGAGGTAAGGGAGAAGGTCTCCGGAAATGGTCTGGAGAAGAGAGTGACTGGAACGAATTGCAAAAATCGCTGAAGTTGGAGATTTTTATCTCCCTCACCAACTTCAAACATCAGCTATCTGAGCAGCTAACCGATCGCTGCAGCTGTACATAACCTATTCGTAAATAGCCCACCCACTTTCACCTACCTCATCCCCACAGTTTTTATTTATTTACTTTTCTGCTCTTTTGCACACCAATATCTCTACCTGTACATGATCATCTGATCATTTATCACTCCAGTGTTAATCTGCAATATTGTAATTATTCGCCTACCTCCTCATGCCTTTTGCACACATTGTATATAGACTCCCCTTTTTTTCTACTGTGTTATTGACTTGTTAATTGTTTACTCCATGTGTAACTCTGTGTTGTCTGTTCACACTGCTATGCTTTATCTTGGCCAGGTCGCAGTTGCACATGAGAACTTGTTCTCAACTAGCCTACCTGGTTAAATAAAGGTGAAATAAAAATAAAAATTAGCCATTTTCCCACACCTCCATTGACCAATCAATAGGATCAACACAGATGCTATATAGCCATATGTGCTGATAGGGTTGTTTGAATGCAATATGAGCTTCACTTTACCCCTCTATCACCAAGCTTAAGTTAGAAATCTAAGGCATATAGACATTTGAATGAGCAATGCATTCTTTATTTCTGTCTATGTATTTGTATTTGTTATCCTTTGCTAGCACTTCATACTGTTAGTTGCTGCCTTTCCTTATTGCAGGTTAGGGTTTATTTTAGCCTGAATACCCGTCTCTTTAGCTAACATTCCACTCCTTGCCACTCCATGTCTTTGGCAATTACAAGGTGTGGAATGCTAGCTAAAGAGACTGGTACACAGGCTGAGCGAAAAACCTTTCTTCTGGGTAGTCATTTACTATGTTCCTCCTATTATTTGGTATGTTTACTTGCAGATGCTGTTTCCATTGCAACCTTGAGTCTATGATCCTTTTGTTTTTGGAAGCTGCACATAGCTGCCTATTATTATAACAAAATATACTCATTACATGTGATTCAATTGGCATGGCTCCAACAGAGACCATTTTTACTACAAATTATTGTTTGTGTGTTTGTCTCGGGCATAGACCAAGTACTTCTCTAATTAATTATAACGTTTTAGCCCTGTATTGAAAACAGGCTAATTCCATTTTGAAGGTCAAATTCCTTTCTTTCAGACGGGTTCCGTAGTTAATTGGATTTTTAGTTATATGTGTTGCCATTTCAATTAAAGCTTTCAGTTTGATGATTGGTGAATGCCCTCTTCTCCTATGGTTTTATTAGCAGCAATAAATTGTCCAACTAGATACTATAAATTATGTTTTATTCATCATTTTACACTTAATATATTTTCACTTAAATGGTGGTGAATTCATTTGACATACAATAACGGCTGAAAATGAAACGTTTTTAAATGATTGATTTGTTCAAATGACATGGTGTGGTTCCTTTCATCAGCACGTAGCAAAGATAACCTTTTATCAGTCCCCATCTACTTTGCGTCATTGCTTCCCATTGCTGTTCCTTTTCTTTGGATGCGCGTCACTCTCAAATATGTTTTCTTTTGCTCAGGACTAGCTATGCTAAGCTATCTCGTTAAAACACTTAATACTTGATCTCGCTCGGTGGAGATAGGGCAGACAACTTCACTTTCTCTCTCCCACAGGTGGCCAAAATATCTAGCAAACCTTCCCTCCGTTTAGCTGCCTTTAGCCAAATGCGGAAGGCGCCACTTGCTTGTGGCCTGGCAGAAATTGAATGTCAGTGGCTTGTTTATTTTAGACGCTTTATTGCTGACTCTCCCAACCTAGTGCCAAACACTAGTCTCTCGCCTCACCATCCGCCTGCTTCCTTTTGCATAACATATTTCACACATTGGTGTTCCCATTATAACCCTCCGAAGCCCCTGTGTCATCCCATTCAAAAGTTTAAACACACAGCAGCCTATTAGGCTTGTCTGTATTGACACAGACCAACTCTAAAATCGTTTGCAAAACTACTAAACGTTTCTCAGAAAGGACATTTTAAGTGAAGTAAATTTCCCCCAGCTCTCTCACCCGACTGCAAGAGAAGTACTCTATGTTGTCAACATTAAACCCCTACAACTCATCCAGAACGCCGCAGCCCGTCTGGTGTTCAACCTTCCCAAGTTCTCTCACGTCACCCCGCTCCTCCGCTCTCTCCACTGGCTTCCAGTTGAAGCTCGCATCCGCTACAAGACCATGGTGCTTTCCTACGGAGCTGTGAGGGGAACGGCACCTCAGTACCTCCAGGCTCTGATCAGGCCCTACACCCAAACAAGGGCACTGCGTTCATCCACCTCTGGCCTGCTCGCCTCCCTACCACTGAGGAAGTATAGTTCCCGCTCAGCCCAGTCAAAACTGTTCGCTGCTCTGGCCCCCCAATGGTGGAACAAACTCCCTCACGACGCCAGGACAGCGGAGTCAATCACCACCTTCCGGAGACACCTGAAACCCCACCTCTTTAAGGAATACCTAGGATAGGATAAAGTAATCCTTCTCACCCCCCCCCCCTTAAAAGATTTAGATGCACTATTGTAAAGTGGCTGTTCCACTGGATGTCATAAGGTGAATGCACCAATTTGTAAGTCGCTCTGGATAAGAGCGTCTGCTAAATGACTTAAATGTAATTTAAATGTCAACGCCTGTGTTACTAAGAATGTGTGTTTACCCAGGGACTTCCGGTTTGTTCTCTGTCTGCTAGCTGCTACTGCTAATAATGTTCTAGTGTAAGGGCCCAATTCAATCCATATCGTTGAAGCGTTCCAGATTTTGGGGTGAGAAATGTGAAGTTAATAACCAATTCCACCGACATATCCAGCATTTACCGTGAATGTCATCGCCGCCAAAGCGGGGACATTACCTTCAAATTTAAATTGGGCTTTAGTGCTGAAATTCCACGATACAGACTGAATAGAGACATAAGTTGCCTAAACTGAATGTTATTCTCAAAAGATTATTCAAAGCAAATTAACATGAATGTACATAGAGTTAGTGTGCTAGTCTAGCATTTATGGCTTTTAACACACAAATAAAAACGCCTGCCTCAGATTAAGCCTCCAGTGGTTTCTTTCAGAATTCTTCTTAGCTGTCTGCCTTGTCTCCCCTCCTGAATACTTAACATTCCCCAGTCTGTGCAGAGCCTCATATTATGTAGCATCAGCACAAGCAGGCCTGGCAACTCATGAATAGGGTCAGTTAGATTTCAAATATCTTCTGATGAAAAGAGGCTGGAGCTGTGGTCGGAGACTGGAGCAGCTCCCGGCTGTTCCACAAAGGCAAGCTTTCAAAAGAGGGGAGACGAGGGATGGCGAGTGAGGAGTGAGGGGGAGATAGGGGGGAGAGAGAGTGAGGAGGATAGAGAGTGAGGGGGAGTGGGGGAGAGAGAGAGAGAGAGAGACAGAGAGAGAGAGAGAGAGAGAGAGAGAGAGAGAGAGAGAGAGAGAGAGAGAGAGAGAGTGAGGAGGATAGAGAGTGAGGGGGAGTGGGGGAGAGAGAGAGAGAAAGAGAGAGAGAGAGAGAGAGAGAGAGAGAGAGAGAGAGAGAGAGAGAGAGAGAGAGAGAGAGAGAGAGGGGAAGCAAGAGAGCGGGAGGGAGAGATGGAGAGAGGGAGAGATGGAGAGATGGAGAAAGAGAGAGGCTCAATAGCATATCTAAGAATCCCTGTAAAATGCCTGGCCACACAAAGGAACAGGTGTTTGGTGGTTTAAGGTTTCAGGCAGAGGGAATGATGGGATAACGGGATGTTGACATGCATCGATGACAAAAGGGGAATTGTTCATGGACATGATGTTATTTTAAGGGAAAACATGCATTAAAGAATAGAGAGACGAAGAATGATGGCCGCTATGAAATAGTTTCCCATTAGTATCCCCATACCTTCATCAAAATCTGAAAAAGATTCAGCCTAGACTTGGTACATATGCAAAGATATGTTTCCCATAAGTTACAATATTGTGCCAAAAGAATAGTTGAGTTCTTGTAAGGATTGTAGTTAGGAGTGTGGTGTTGTAACAAAAATGATTGACCCTAATTGCACAAGCCCCACAGAACAGTACAGTGAAGTAAGGTATAATTTTGTGTCTGAGGCTGGTGACAATCTATAGATACTTAAAGAAAGTCAATACATTGGGACCCACTGCTCAGAGGAAAAACATTACAGGTCTTAAGTGGCAAGTGTTGACAGGTGAAAAGCTTTTACCTTCACAGCTCATTTATCAAAGGTCTTCGACCACTTACCACACAACACTTCCATTTTCTGACAGCGTTTATGTTGCAAATAGACCAGCAAATGTTAGTTGAGGTGGTTCATACACAGTATGATTGATAATGTGCATCAGCAGAGCTTCGGGATGATATTGTAGTGGTCAATCAATGATATTCTAACATAATATAATTGAGCTATTCCAAATACACGAATTTGAGAACATTTATACTCAGGGTGTCCAGACTGAGAGGAAATAAAACTCCTCAGGCTGTCCGTCAAGCTGACACTAGAACAGCAGAAACACTTTGTGCAACCGTGCCATCAATTTTCCCTAACAACAATCATTGCCTCACCAATGTCTAGAGTGATTACACTTCCAGCTGGGGAAGCTAGCATTAGCCATGAAAAACCGTGTGTCTAGGATGTACAAAAATAGCTTTTTACTGTTAACTCACACAGGTGTGTTCTGTTCCTCCCAGGCTTATGGGGAGATACAGGGGAAGGATACCGTGCAGAGCAGGTTGTCAGGTACACCAAATTAATGGAAATCCTACAACAGCGCTAGCTGCCGCCAGGCTAGAAGGGTAGCAGCTGGTAGGCGAGAGGTTCGCTCTCTTTGCCACTCCCATTAATGTGGCATGGAAACTTGTTTCAGGCATCACCGCAGCGTGTTTACGACTCCCGATCTCTCCCAGAAGGTGGGATATGGACGGAGCGAACAGATGAAATCCTGTGGATACGAGTCAGCAAAGACCTTTATAAATGATTCCTTTCAAGGACAGTAACTTCACATATAGTTCAGTCCACAAACCACGAACCATATAAACATTATAAGTGCTATGGGTTTAATCTTTTTAATAAGATAGTTTTCAGGCTAGAGAATAACAGACCACGGTGTCACAAGTTTGTTAATTTGGTCTTTTTCTGGTGGTCTACGGTATCTCTAAGAAGCAGTGTTGGGGAAGCTACTCTGAAAATATAGTTTACCAAGCTACCAATTACTTCACACTGGAAGAGGATAAGGGTAGCTTTAGCTTATGAGAAATATAGCTTACTGAACTAAAGTTACTTAGAAAAAGTAGTTCACTACATGGAATGTGTCATTTAGCCTAATAAACCAAAAAAGTATGAATTAGGCACGCAAAAATTGTTTCAGGTTGGTGTGATGGCGAAAAAGAAAGTATTATGTAGTTCCAGTAGTTAGCTAAACCGCTAAATTGCAAAACAGTACTGAACTACTACAGATATTGAGTTTAGTTCAACTACCACGAAGCTACTGCAAAATGTAATGAAATTACTAGTTGAACTAATTGTAGTTCACCACTGTACGTTACTCCCCAACACTGTTATTTAGCCATGGCTGTTCATTTTCACACTCCCTGCCATTACTTGGGTAGCCAATTTTAATTAGAGAGTGAAATGTATTTATAGTAAGGGTTACCTTTGTTCCGGAGTTCTAAATTGAGCAGCTGCTGAAAAATTAGCTCCTGTATATATTGAGATTTAAATGTTTTTTTAGAGTGAAGTACATCGAAAAAAAATCAAGAGAAAACTGCAAGACTCAATAGAAGACAAAACAAGGAACAAACCAAAAAAGACAGGCTTTTGAAAAAGTAACTATTTTTCATAAAATTGTACAGTTATCTTAGCTAGCTGAATTGCTAGCAGAATTGTTTACTTGTTGCTAAGCAGTTGCTAGAGACTCTCCTGGAAGAAGCTAGCTAGCTTACAAAGAATAACAACAAAAAATATCTAGTTAACAGAAGAAAGGAAGACAAAATAAGGACAAAAGAAGGACAGAAGAAAAAGGAAAAGAAAGAGGACAACAAAGTGAAACAGTCAGCACTTCTATTGCAACTTCGTATTTCGTCGTCCTAATGTAGTCTACACTGCTATCTGCCCAGCAGCTAGCCAGCTAGCAAACGTCCACCGTCTACCGAATAGCAGCACTGTAGAAACTATTACACTCAACTGAACGACTTGATAAGTGTAGTGTTAGCTAGCTACATAGTTGTCTTTGCTGTCTTCGTATCCAAGATAATTGTGTAGTTTAGAGCGTGTAGTCTTAGAGTGATTATCTTAATTTACCGAGGTTAGCTAGCCAGCTATTTGTCGTCCTTAACGTAGGAGACACTGCTAGCTAGCCAACAGCTAGCCAACGTCTACTGAATAGAACTTCCGCACTCAACAACCCGGTCGCATTCCGCTTCGCTTCATGCTGTCACAGTTACCAGCCCTTTCAAGCTTAACATCCTTATCATTTATCGCCCTCCAGGTCCCCTCGGAGAGTTCATCAATGAGCTTGATGCCTTGATAAGCTCCTTTCCTGAGGACGGCTCACCTCTCACAGTTCTGGGCGACTTTAACCTCCCCACGTCTACCTTTGACTCATTCCTCTCTGCCTCCTTCTTTCCACTCCTCTCCTCTTTTGACCTCACTCTCTCACCTTCCCCCTACTCACAAGGCAGGCAATACGCTCGACCTCATCTTTACTAGATGCTGTTCTTCCACTAACCTCATTGCAACTCCCCTCCAAGTCTCCGACCACTACCTTGTATCCTTTTCCCTCTCGCTCTCATCCAACACTTCCCACACTGCCCCTACTCGGATGGTATCGCGCCGTCCCAACCTTCGCTCTCTCTCCCCCGCTACTCTCTCCTCTTCCATCCTATCATCTCTTCCCTCTGCTCAAACCTTCTACAACCTATCTCCTGATTCTGCCTCCTCAACCCTCCTCTCCTCCCTTTCTGCATCCTTTGACTCTCTATGTCCCCTATCCTCCAGGCCGGCTCGGTCCTCCCCTCCCGCTCCGTGGCTCGACGACTCATTGCGTGCTCACAGAACAGGGCTCCGGGCAGCCGAGCGGAAATGGAGGAAAACTCACCTCCCTGCGGACCTGGCATCCTTTCACTCCCTCCTCTCTAGGTCGACGACATCCGATCCTCGTTTGCTAAGTCAAACGACACCGCTGGTTCTGCTCACACTGCCCTACCCTGTGCTCTGACCTCTTTCTCCCCTCTCTCTCCAGATGAAATCTCGCGTCTTGTGACGGCCGGCCGCCCAACAACCTGCCCGCTTGACCCTATCCCCTCCTCTCTTCTCCAGACCATTTCCGGAGACTTTCTCCCTTACCTCACCTCGCTCATCAACTCATCCCTGACCGCTGGCTACGTCCCTTCCGTCTTCAAGAGAGCGAGAGTTGCACCCCTTCTGAAAAAACCTACACTCGATCCCTCCGATGTCAACAACTACAGACCAGTATCCCTTCTTTCTTTTCTCTCCAAAACTCTTGAACGTGCCATCCTTGGCCAGCTCTCCCGCTATCTCTCTCAGAATGACCTTCTTGATCCAAATCAGTCAGGTTTCAAGACTAGTCATTCAACTGAGACTGCTCTTCTCTGTATCACGGAGGCGCTCCGCTCCGCACTGCTAAAGCTAACTCTCTCTCCTCTGCTCTCATCCTTCTAGACCTATCGGCTGCCTTCGATACTGTGAACCATCAGATCCTCCTCTCCACCCTCTCCGAGTTGGGCATCTCCGGCGCGGCCCACGCTTGGATTGCGTCCTACCTGACAGGTCGCTCCTACCAGGTGGCGTGGCGAGAATCTGTCTCCTCACCACGCGCTCTCACCACTGGTGTCCCCCAGGGCTCTGTTCTAGGCCCTCTCCTATTCTCGCTATACACCAAGTCACTTGGCTCTGTCATAACCTCACATGGTCTCTCCTATCATTGCTATGCAGACGACACAAAATTAATCTTCTCCTTTCCCCCTTCTGATGACCAGGTGGCGAATCGCATCTCTGCATGTCTGGCAGACATATCAGTGTGGATGACGGATCACCACCTCAAGCTGAACCTCGGCAAGACGGAGCTGCTCTTCCTCCCGGGGAAGGACTGCCCGTTCCATGATCTCGCCATCACGGTTGACAACTCCATTGTGTCCTCCTCCCAGAGCGCTAAGAACCTTGGCGTGATCCTGGACAACACCCTGTCGTTCTCAACTAACATCAAGGCGGTGGCCCGTTCCTGTAGGTTCATGCTCTACAACATCCGCAGAGTACGACCCTGCCTCACACAGGAAGCGGCGCAGGTCCTAATCCAGGCACTTGTCATCTCCCGTCTGGATTACTGCAACTCGCTGTTGGCTGGGCTCCCTGCCTGTGCCATTAAACCCCTACAACTCATCCAGAACGCCGCAGCCCGTCTGGTGTTCAACCTTCCCAAGTTCTCTCACGTCACCCCGCTCCCTCCACTGGCTTCCAGTTGAAGCTCGCATCCGCTACAAGACCATGGTGCTTGCCTACGGAGCTGTGAGGGGAACGGCACCTCAGTACCTCCAGGCTCTGATCAGGCCCTACACCCAAACAAGGGCACTGCGTTCATCCACCTCTGGCCTGCTCGCCTCCCTACCACTGAGGAAGTACAGTTCCCGCTCAGCCCAGTCAAAACTGTTCGCTGCTCTGGCCCCCAATGGTGGAACAAACTCCCTCACGACGCCAGGACAGCGGAGTCAATCACCACCTTCCGGAGACACCTGAAACCCCACCTCTTTAAGGAATACCTAGGATAGGATAAAGTAATCCTTCTCACCCCCTTAAAAGATAGATGCACTATTGTAAAGTGGCTGTTCCACTGGATGTCATAAGGTGAATGCACCAATTTGTAAGTCGCTCTGGATAAGAGCGTCTGCTAAATGACTTAAATGTAAATGTAATGAGTGTTATCCAGGTTTAAAAAAAACTAACAATGACTAAATAGCTTGTAGCTAGTTAGCTGGTTAACACTCCTGTCTCCATGTACATCTACCTATAGGATTTGGTCTGATCCTGTTTAGGGGATGAACCGCCCTGCTGGGTTACTGACACACAACCCCATCCCAGCAGGACGAGCCATCCGAGCCATCCGAGCCATCCCCAAGACAAGCCATCCGGATAAATTCAGCTACAATAGCATCACGCTCGAATTGGCTCTGTGTGCACTGTCATGGCCTGTTGAGCACAAAGAGGTTTGGGTGGCAGGGGCCGTGAAATAACAAAGAGAAATCATGCCTCTCTGTTTGGATTTCTCTCTCTCCCCCTAGCCCACAATGAAATATGTGGCATTCGTGATACACCTTAACATTGACCATAATACTAATCACAATAATGATGAAGGGGAAATATTTGCCATTGGTCTCTCAAGATCTTGAGAATACAATAGAACAAAGCAATCAGTTTTGCGGTTTGCGTGTCTCATTTCCTGGTGATTGCTCTTGTCGACTTCCTTCGCCAGACAGGAAACTTGGCATGCACTCAAAGCCAGAGTCTCATTCCCGGCACGGCGAGGCCGGTGAATACTACCATCGTCCCAAGCTTTACGCTTTCATGTCAAAAAGCTGACCTCCAGACACTTCAGAAAAGCAAACAGTCGAGGTCCAAGAATAGCAGGAGAATAGTTGCATGCCCACGTTTCTCATGAAAGACCCCTTGGTTCCAATCTAGCCTGATGAAGCCCAAACAAAAGGGGAGCTGCCAGCGGTGTGTTCAACACTGGAGATTAACTGGAGAAATGAAGACCTGTCGTCCACGTCAGCTAGCCAGCCTGACTGGCTGTCTGTAGCCAAGCTGCAGTGGCAAGGAGCCATATTCCTTTCATGATGTCCTTTATAATGGAGTGTAATTAAAGATCTCTGGGTTCAGTGATTACCAAGGGAGGGTGGAGGGGTTAGGGCCAGGGTGGTGGGGGTCTTACAGCAGGTTGGAATAGAAGTCAGGAGTGTAGCTGTAACACCGGCTGCTAGGTTGAGAGGTATAGTGTCTGTTTCTGTTGGTGATCGGAATTCCATATTTAGTGGATTATTATGTAATGAGTTATTATTTGATTGAATGAAAAATATGAAAAATCGCATTTTGTAAGAAAGTCTTTCAGTTAAATTTTTAGCATGTAAAAAAATGCTAAATCATGTGGATCTAGAGATTTGGTAGACATGGCGTAAGTGGGAATATGAAATTACTAAAGATATGTTGTACATACATGATGGCAAGGGATGAGATCTTCTGTGGGTAATTATTATAATTGATTATATCATCTGACTGTCACATCCAGTAATAGCAATATATTGTTTGTATGATATTATTTTAGTTCATAGGCAGGACCTTCAGAAAGGCACATGTTGGCAAAGAGAGTGTAGTACCTGTAACACTGTGCACCTGGGTAAAAGTGCTGTGGCATTTCATAAAGTTTCCCAACTAATTTAGGCCCTGAATCATGAGGTGGTTCAAGATGTCAGGTAGACACTTCGGGTGAAAACAAAACCAGTGTGAATGAGGATTATGTGTATGTGGTGTGAAAGGTAATGCGAGCCAGCCTGACAATATCCTGCCTACCACAATAGACCAGAAATATTGACAGCCTGGTTCTTTGCTGAAGGCACATTCATTTTGTGTCATTCATTCCACACCACAATGTGCACATTTTGTTTAAGTGCCATTCATTCAGCCTGGCTGTCATTTTATTCATGACTGCTTTATGCAGGTCCATGAACCAGGAGTGAAATCTAGCAAGATTGTGGTGTATTTTGATCATTTTGAATAGAAGCATCAGCGCATTTCCCATTGAGAAATCTTTCAGGTTGGACGGAAGAATACAGATTTGAGATGAAACCTATCTTGTCAAAGAGAGTCATTTCATTTCCTTCACCTTACCCAAAATAAAACATCTTGCAGGTGTATTGGGCGCCAAGCAGAGCACCGTACATTGCAAGAATGAGCTATAACATGAGTTTTTAGTTTTTGTTTGTTTTGAAGTTGGGTCTCGCTATGTTGTTGAACCGGAGCTTCTATGTGAAGAGCGGCCATAGCAGAGTGGAACCATGAGGAGGATCATAAGCCCATATTTGGTCAGAAGCAAATTCAAACGTTACATAACTGCAGGACTTGAGAGGAGTGGAACCAAACATCTTAGGTGGGCACCCAGGCTAGGACAAAACACCCAGGCACCCAGGCTAGGACAAAGCCAGAAGGGGCATTCATATTTGTCATGTGCTGAATCGGATCATGTTACATGCAGATCGTATGATGTATTGTAGGATGTATGTACAGCCTGAATGTTAGTGACACAAATGTAGGCAAGAATAGTGTGCCGGGCACAAATAGCTATATTATACTTCCCTCGTTTCTCACAGCGATTACTATCATAGTCCAGGCCTTGTGGCAATGTTTGATTACACTCTAACATCCTTGTGTTTGAACACATCTAGTTATTGGCTGGCCCATGAATCATTACATTTACCTGCTTTCTATGAGGAGAAATATCTGAGGCTAGCTTTTCTTAGACTGAGCAAAGAGAAGGGAAAAAAAAGCTAAATGAGGCTATTGCTGCTGCTGCTTGCAATGGCTGCTGGACCAAATTGGGCTGCTATTGGAATTCTCTGAAGGTCAAACTCTATGTGAGTGAAGTATTATACAACCCAGAGAGGGACTGAAGGGGGGGCACACAGTGAAATGCTTTCACTCGCTTGCCTCTCCTCTTCAGAGGCACCACAGATTCCTGGTGAGGCTTTATCAGTAGCCTGGTGATTTAAAGCATTGCCAATCACCACAGTGCTGGAGTGAAGGAGGGAGGTTATGCCGGATATTTGACCAGTCAGGAAGTATACTATGTTGAAACGTGCACACATTCACATAATTGGCAACACTTATGTATAAGGAAAGGAAATTAAAAATGATGTATAAGGAAAATTAAAATGATGTACAGTATTAGGAAAGGAAAGGAAAAAATATGTATAAGGAAAGTGGATGTGGATTGTTTTTCTCCCATTTCTGGAAACAGTACACACACGCACACAAACACACAAACACGGATGTATATGGTTCTATTGTAGGGCAGATCTGACTACCCATAAACCATAGAAGATGTAGTAGTGTGGTGACAGAGGCCTAATGCATGGCAGCTTGGCTGTATCGAAAGTCTCATGACAAAAATGTAACATTTCAACATTTCGCCACAGCACAAAGACCAGATTCGATCCCATCAGGAATCTAAATGGCATGTCTTTTGTTGTGATGCCGATGCATGTTTAGACTACAGAACACTGAAGAAGAAGAAGAGGAGTCCCATTTTATTTTCTAAAACCCCTCGATAAAATCCTCGGTTGTTTTTGTCATCTCTTTTCCCCAATCACAAAGGGGTCAGTTGCTCCTTCTGTGAAACCAACTGTGCCTTCAGTTTAATGCATTGAGACATTAGCATTTAGATAACCCCTCTGAATATACGAGGTCAGGGAATTGAAAACGGGAGCAAAATAAATATGCTGAAGAATAAGAGTTCACATTTTAAATGAATGTGAAGTCAACTCTATTTTATCAGCAAAGCAGCCTCCTTTCAGAATGGAAGTACAAAGATAAATTAAATTCAAACGGAAGGTGTTGTCAAGTGAAAGGAAGACTGTGGGTTTGATAGGCTGTAAGAATAGTAGGGCTAGATTAAAGTGTGACATTTGTGACAGAGCTGATGAGAACAAAGAAAGGTCTGCTATAATGGAAACCCAAAAAAAACAATACAGGCAATGAAAGTGTGGAAGATTTTGGTCAAATTTACAAAACACTTCTTTGCCAGATTTAGGCCTCTTACAAGCTTTGTTGTAGAAGACAAAACATCTGGACTATGTTCTGTATACAAAGGGAATACTGTTTTCTTTATTTGTAACTTGTTTATTTTTATTTTTTACATCATATTCAAATAAACGTGCAAATTAACTGAATCACACTTGGTGTTTGTAGGTCGTCAAAGGATTCCCCTTCTACGCTGAGGCTTTGTCTCGGGGATCGTACCTCCCATATCATTATTAACCACAACATGTGAAATGAGATGGAAATGGTTCAAATCGCTCGGGGACCAATCATGTTGCCACCATGCTGAGTGGTCCAGCGCCAAAACCACCAGCGCTCTGTCTTCTCTCAATGGGCCTGTGCAAATCAAATGGCCATTTTATCCATCTGGGCTCTTGAGGTGGGTTTCAATACACTGGTGGGAGACACGCAACCCATCAGTATTCCAGTCAGCCCCTGTACAACATGAAGACCAGGCAAGCAAATACCCCTCACCCACACTCATGCAAGCACGCATGTGCACACACACCACCCCCCTCCTCTCCAACAAGCTTTATTGAAACAAATTGCAGGTTCCTCCAACAGCTGCACCTCAAGCATTTTCTTGGCGGAAGCTGCGGGAGGCAAGCCTGGAGGAAACATGATTAAAAGCTGACAAAAGGTCTGAGATGTGTCATCGGGCTCCAAGTCAATCAGCGCATCGTTATATGAACAGCTCGGAAGGGGTTCCGGGGGCCGGGTTCCGGGGCCACAGAGGTGGAGGACCAGGTCATGTTACACAACACAGGCAGGTCAGGCACCTTTGAAGTCAAGTGTCAAAATACGGCCCCAAACAGCTTGTGCATAGAGGTGTTTAAACGCAAATAGAGGATGTTACTGCAGTCCTAGTAAAACTGCTTACAGACTGGCAAGTAGCATATCTTTGAGCAGGCTGTAAATGAAGCCGCAGCGCAAAATAAATTGACTGGCAGTAATGGTTTTTTTTTCTGCTTGAGAGCAAAATGTGGTGGCAGGTGGTAGTTAACATTTCAAAGTCTAAGCTTTCAGAGATTCCGACCACGGATGTTTTTGTAAGAAAACACGAGGACAGGGTAAGACAAAGACTTCACCTGAATGGAAGCCCTATTGTTTTGGTTGAGGTGTGCTCTGTAAAGGTATCAGGGGATTATCTGCTGTCACATGCATTCGAGCACAATAACACAGAGAACTGTGCAATCACAAGGGCACTTTGTCAGTGACACATTCCGCCATGTCTAGATTTATGGTGGTGGAGAAGCGGGAGCATTATTACCATGGATAATTGAAGGCCTGTAGATGGGGAAATGGGCTACACCAACACAACTCCCCCCCTTCCCTCCCACTCTCCTCTGCCTGTCAATGGTATGGCCCATTGATTGGGTGCCTAGGGCTCAGTCGCCACAGCAACTGCGCCAAAGCAAACAAAGGGGCTGAATGGAGGGAACATTAGAACACAAAGAGCTACCTAGTGCAGTGGAAGATTTTGGAGAATTAAACCGTTACCTCACAAAGTTGCAAAATTGAGTAGCCGTGGTCGATGTTGTATTTCTTGTTCAATAGAGCATCATGGTGTAGCTAGCATGACCACATTTTGGTTTTACATTATTTCCTCTTGTCCATTTACTTTCAGAATTTGAATGATTTATCTTCCCCTGTAGATTTGCTCATTTACATATGCAAATAGTAACCCGTAGAGACATGATAACGTTCAATTGCACAGATGTGACATTGAATGTGAAATGCATGATGGGAGTCACTGTATAATGATTTAAATATCTGACAAATCTGTCAATCAAATGGTTGTCTGAGAATACAGAAAGCCTATTCACTATGTTCACAGCAAATACAAAATAAACATATTTGTAGTGATTAACTGTTGTTGATCCTTAACTGGGTTATAGGCAATCCAGTTCCAACAAAACCCCAAAAACAGCATAAATGCCTCAGATGGGATTTAAAAACACAACACTACAGCTACCAAAGAGTTTCCTCAACCACTAGACCGTGTCACTGTTTGACGCATTGATGGGGCACACAGGAAGTTAACATTCAGGTGAAGATTACATTTTTAGAGTGACCTGGAGATAGTCCCACCCACCCAGTCCCACCTACAATGAACTTGACATTGAGGGGCCCCTTGGTCGGTTTAGTGTTGCTAGGATTAAATGGAGCCCCATAGGAAATAGCAACTTCAATGGCCTAAGGCTGGTTATTCATGCTTTTTAGAAGACTGACAGGAAATCAGACTTAATGGAAAGGTTTACACCTCCCTTTACCTCAGAACAACAATGAAAATGGACCACTTGAGAGTTTTATGAAGTACAAGCGAGAGTTAGGACTTGGGCTTAGTGGGAATTAAATCTTGAGTAATGAAACTTCTGGATTCATTGTCTGGGCCATATGGCACCTGCAAATTACAGGGGAAGGCAATGGTGGGTGGTCAGGGCCCTCTACAATTGATTTCTCTAAATTGACCAAAAGCTACACATTTTAACTCACACTGTGCTTAATGCAATTGCATTGAGGGATCAACAACAGAAGGCAATATGTTAGGGAAATCACAAATGTGTAAAAGTCAACTCTTCATCCTTTAAAAAGGTATAAACCATTTAGCTGACTATACAAATGTATTTTAGTGCAAAGTATAAGATGTGTAACCTGAGCTGCCATGCTGGAGTTTCCCCTGGAGCTCGATTCATTTTCTCCCTTTAACGAGAGAGAGAGTTGCTACTCAACACTGTCATCCTTGGCTGCCTCGCTGATTCTGTTTGAAGTTTAATCCCCTGAAGGCCTGATTGTTTTCGACTGGAGTCCTTTGTCACTATGGTCAGAGAACAATTATCACCTGTGTTTAACCACACATTTAAGGGATTACTTGTAGGCAAGTACTAGTCTACCTGTAGCTAGGGATGACTTGTAGACTAGTACTAGTCTACCTGTAGCTTGAGGTGACTTGTAGAGAAGTACTAGTTTACCTGTGGCTAGGGATTACTTGTAGACTAGTACTAGGATGACTTGTAGACTAGTACTAGTGTATCTGTAGCTAGGGATGCCTTATAGAATAGTACTATTTTACCTGTAGCTAGAGATGACTCTCAGACTAGTACTAGTTTACCTTTAGCTAGGGATGACTTGTAGAGTAGTATGAGTTTACATGCAGCTAAGGACAGAGTAATGTGTGCTGTGGTCCAGTATTTCTCAGTGATAGAGCTGGTGCCATATGCATCAAGTGTCTATGAATAGGATTGCTGATTTAGGATCAGTTTAGCCTTTTGGATCACAATGAATACAATTACATGGAGAGGGGAGACCTGATCCTTGGTCAGCACTCCTACTCTCAGATGCTTGATACATATATCCCCTGGGCTAATACCTATGTGCACCTGTATGGGCCCCAGGATGACAAATGAAAACAGGATTAGAAACACTGCCACTGGGGGTCAAAGATGGACTTCAAAATGATGGCTACGATTCAGCTGATATGGATGCCTGGTGAAAATGAAAAAGTAGATTGATTAACTCATGGTCATGCTGGCCATGTGTAATATGATCCATATCCCACTGGCCTAAGGGCTGCTCTGGGTATTACATAAGTTCAGCTACTCTCTCTCCCTCTCTCTCTCTCTCTCTCTCTCTCTCTCTCTCTCTTTCTCTCTCTCTCTCGTATAGTATAGTATAGGCTGATCGATAACAACCTGCCAGTCAATAGGGCGTTGCTAATATTGCATGTCTGCTCCTTCACCAGAGGACTGCAATAGCAATAGATAAATGTGATGCCTAAAGCAGAATCCATCTAGAAATAGACGTCAATAAATTATTTCCCTGATTTCCCTGTCAATATGAGTGATGTTACAGATTCTATTCAGGAAATGTGTAAGACAGATATTAAAGGGATACTTCGGGATTTTGGCAGTGAGACCCTTAATCTACTTCCCCTGAGTCAGATGACTTGTGGATACCTTGTGGATACCATGTTTATGTCTCTGTGTCCAGTATGAAGGAATTTAGAGGTAATTTTGCGAGCCAATTCTAACTAGTGTTAGCGCAATGACTTGAAGTCTATGGGTATCTGCTAGCATGAATTTCAGTAAATCAAATCAAATTATATTTGTCACATGCGCCGAGTCCAACAGATATTCAACCTTACAGTGAAATGCTTACTTACAAGCCCTTAACCAACAATACAGTTTAAAAAAAGAACAGAAAAAAAATAAAATAAATAAAAGTAACAAATAATTCAAGAGTAACAGTAAAATAAGAATAGTGAGGCTATATTCAGTGGGTATATAGCGCTAACTCTAGCCAGCAATTGCATTAGTGCTAGTTAGCTACTTCTTTCAAACTGCACGCAGAGACATACAAATGGTATCCACGAGTTCATCTGACTCTGGGGAAGTAGATTAAGGACCTCGTTGCCAAAATCCTGAAGTGTCCCTTCAACAGCATGAGCTGTACCAACAGAAATGCAACCTACTTTTCTGGATGTGAATGTCTATGCTTAGCATTCAAGTCACTATCAACAAATAACATTGCTTGGAAAATAGTCTGTTTATTCCAGGAAAAGATGTCAGTATGTGTCCCAGCAATATTTTATGTTTCATTATCCTCTTAGTCTTCGACATTAAGCTGAAGATTCAGGAATAGTTGGGATTATTTCTGTCAGTAGTGCTCTGGGATCCTTGGGCTAGAATCATTTTGATCCATGTGACACTACACTGTGTTCAGAAATGAATTCCAAAAATCATTCAAAGCAAGGACAAAGCAACCTTTTCCTGCTGCCAATGACTCATTTCATAGGCCTATGTATATTCTGGAAAGGAAGAACAACATGTTGAAGACACTGCACCAACATTATGTTTTGCAACCCACATATCGGCTATACTTTGGAACAGGACGTGTTACTGCTTCTCGCTAGCTAGTTGCTACTTTTTACACCTCAGTATCTTGGGGGCTAATTTTGAGGAGAAACGTGTGATGACCATCTTACGCTCACAAGACACCTGAATGGTATCGAATAACCTGGCCAGCTAGCTACCATGTAGGTACATATAGGTCAGGGTCCATCTTGGCTCCTCCGGTTCCTGCCCTGAATGTTCCCTCTGCCGTCACTTGTGATTAATCTCCTAATGCAAACAGCGGAGACTGTTTAGCCATGTCATGCATATGTATGAGCTAATAAATGTATCAGCCAAGCTGCATTTTAATCACTGTGCTCCCTTTTTTTTATTGAGATGTATTGAGATGTATTTCATTTTATGAGTTGACCACCTGCTTTAATTTTAGGAACATTTATGAATTTGGAGAGCAGTTTGCGATGAACAAATATTGGATAGCCCGTAGGTAAGAGGTAAGTATGAAGAGCCAAAATCCTACTCAGATTTAAGCAAAAAAAATGATTGTTTCTGCGTACTGCATGTATCTAGGACAACATTAGATGGACTGGGGTGATTAAGGAATCAATGATCATCTCAAACATCAATGCCAATATGCAATCCTTTTAGCCCATGAGCAAAATGTATTCAGCAATGTAACACTTGAATTGTATATTGTCCTTTAGAAGAGTTTTAAAGCACATTTATACATTTTGGAGTAAAATCAAAATTCCCAAATAAAATTTGATTTGATTTGATTTAATATATGCGGTTTGGGTTTTTCTGGCATCAGGGAGAACGGGACCCATCTGGTGCTGCATTAGACCAGCTAGTTAGAAGCAGATTGGATGAGTAAAGAAACTGGGAAATTGCCTCTGTCAAGCCTGCTCGACACAATGTATAAAACATCTCTGAGTAAAATCTAAATTCCCAAAATGGAGTAATCTAACGGCGCGTCTTGAAAATACATTCTGAGGCGCATAGAGGAGCTACTTCTCAATGCAGTACACAAGATGAGGGAACAGGCTTTAGTCTGACGTCTGTATAGTATTGAATTAATTTCCCGTCTGACTATTTTTTTATTTTGGAGTTCTTACATTGAAATGTAAATTGCTTCTCATGTGGTACATTCAATTACATTGCATTCTACAGCAGAATGCATCTCCCACCAAACCGCTTTACTCAGCTTGCAAAATTTAACCATTCTACATTCACCTTATGTATTCCATCTTTTTTACCATTTTTATTAGAGCTCAATAGGCTCAACTTGGTCACTAAGGTGAAGTAATGGATTCAAGGTTAGTACAATCTTGCCTCAGGCATCCCCACCAAAAAGCTGTCTGTCTCATGGCAGGATGTCATTTGAGCTGGTAGAGCAGACCATTCTGTGGAACATCCACTGTTTATTTGGCAGAGCACTCTGGCAGAACTGATCCTAGACCTGAACAAAAGGCCACCTGACACAGCCGAAGCCCCGTGTGTTGTGTAATACAGGTCTTGCATATCCATATCATTCTTTATGGGTTCTAGGGTATAGCTGAGGTATACAAGACGAGAAGTCCCCAAAACACACGAGGAATGACATCTAGGCCATACACCCCTCTTGCCTCTGGCCTTTGTCTAGCCAGGCGTAACTTTTTTCAGTGTTCTGCTGGTGATTTTGGTTCAACAAGTCTTTCGAAGTCAGTCAAATCATTTCAAAGGGCTATGGCTGACCCTGGCTAATCCATTGACTGAAACCCCCACGAGGCGGACTGTATGGTTTGAACTGTGTAGACCAGCGCTCAGAGGTCACGTTTGTTTGGCTGACTGGATCAAACCACCGAAGACTAATCCTACAGAATTAGTCCATTCGTCAACCACCTCTTGACCATAGAGGCAGTAATCATTAAAATGGTTACAAAAGGAATGCCTGAGTCCTCTTTGAAAAGGCATGCTGCTACCCTTTTAGGGGTAAAGGTAAACTGAACCACATTCCCAACTTAAAAAGTAAAAAGGTTTTTGGTAAAAGGTAACCTTTACAAAGATGTATGTCTTTCACATAAGTATGTTGTATCATGATAAAACTTGCTGAAACAACATCATTGATTTAAGGGTTGGAAGGGAATGATGATCAAGACGTTGACTAAATAAACAGGATTAAACTAATTATTTGTTCACATCTAAAACTCCACTTTTTTGCTCATAGCTGCTTACCATCCATTGATATTTGCTTGTGGGCAGAGAGGTCGTGCTATTTCGTATTACAATATCTATTTTTCCTGGTATTCACACTAGACCCATTTACACCTGGTTCTAAAGTCCTTTGTCCTGATCTCGCCCACATTCTGATTGATTGTACCCACATTTTTAGACAGGTGTAGACAATCAAAAGAGACATTGTGTCTGGATATCTTAGAAGTGTAGACAGATCTGGACAGAAAAACCATTTTAATCATAATTATTACACCCTCTAAAATCACTGACAGGTGGCACCATTGACTGATTACATCAATATGTGTCTTACAATAAATAAATATAGTATTTTGAAAGAACAGCTGTGATATCATTTGCATAAAGGTAGGGACCAGGAAATCTGGTCGCAACGCAGACACAGTGGACAGATAAGACACATTTTATTCTGGAAATGTGGGCACAATCAAAATGTAGACAAGATCAAGACAAAGGATCCGTGTTAGCACCAGATATAAACGGGGCTACTGACAGACCTTGCTGCTGTTGCTAAGTCCAATACCATTACATTTTACCTGAAATCTGATGTGACAAGATTTCTTTCCTGTCTCACAACTTACATTTACATTTAAGTCATTTAGCAGACGCTCTTATCCAGAGCGACTTACAACTTCTCAGGTAAATCTCATACAGTACCTCGCACCTCCCAATTTTAGCCCAAACATTCTTTCAGGTCTTATAAAGGACCCAGTACAGATCATTAAAACATACAACTATGACTAATCTCCCATGTCTCACTCTAAAGCCTTTGACCTTTCCCCAATGTAATCTCTATTAGAAACCATTTATGACTGAAATGACTGAAATTTACTTAACAAGTCTTGTCATCGCCGCACCTTTGTCAGCGTCTTAGCGGCCAATCGAATGTGAAACGGCTCACCGGGCGACAAAACCCCTACGGTGAACTTTCAGGTCTAAAGATTTTGGTCAGGCCGGAAAGGTGGCTCCGACTGAGAGGCAGGAGCTTGGCGCGGCTCCTTTGAAATCCCCTCGATTGTAAAACGCAGCTGCTTTTCACATGGAAAGGATCTGCCCTGAGAACTGTGCCCATGACAGCACAGTGGATCAAATTCCACCTCCCGGCAGGTTCTGGTCAGAATCGGATACTTCTGCTTTGTCATCTGGGCCAGTAGCCTTTCTAGAAAGAGTTGGACCAGTTGATTCTCAACCAAATTAGTCATTTTCAGATGCTAATGTAAAGGGTTTACCCAGTAAAGACTAAACCATTGCACGGAGATGCATAAGCTCTTGTTAATGAGCACATCGTTCATTAACATTTTTGTTGGACTAGTGTAAAGAAAAAATCGAAATATATTTGAAAAACAGTCTTAGGTATCCTTGTCCATTGCCATTGCTTGACTTGAGCAGGAGCTCGCTGGAGCTGAGTACCAGCACCTTAAATGTTCTACTGCTTGAGCTCCTGTTCCTCTTATAAAATGTTATCTCAAAAGTATTGTGGACCTCCGACACCTAAATACAAACAATACCAGCACCCAAAATTAGTAGAGGAACCTATTTCAGCCTAAGTCAAGCACTGTCCAGTGCTCGCGCAGATACCAGGATTGGATTTTTTTAAAGAATCATGGTGGAGACCTAATATCCACCCTGATCAGTGCTCTGAGCATATCTCTATTGCTTTGTTGAAATGTACTGTACCCATTCACTGTACTGTACCAACTCACACACACTGAACTGTGTTCATATTTCAATCAATCACCAGGGTTATGAGTGCATTAATGATGGCATTGATGCTAATGGAAAAGGTGACATGCTCACTGAGGTGGATAATGATGCTAATTAGCTAAACATCCTAGTGATGCACATGTAGCAGCTCATCAAATCCACCAAGGAACTATCGATTACCAGACAAAAATGGAGAATCAATATGCATTTGGTCATATAGAATTAATCCAAAACGAACCAACACATCGAACATCCATAGAATGCTTTTCAGATAGAATAGGTTTTGTTAAAATCAACAGATAGTTTATATTGTTACATTGTTTAGATCCCATCTAATACAAGGAGTCAAAGCTGAACAAGATTGATTTATCTATTTCATGACTGTTTCTGGCTATGCCACAATTCAGCATTGTGTAGGCTTTGTGATGGAGGGATTAAACAACCTACAACTGATAAAAATGAATCTCTCCTCTTCTTTGAAATTCAGCTGGCTTCAGGGTGACCCTGCGTCCTTGTCAGTTGAGGATGAGATGGCTCCACAAAGCCAATGCTATATAGCGTCTTCTCCAGGTGACCGACTGCACTCACAGGTCAGCTGTGTTTCATTTTGATCTGGCAGAGATGAAAAGAACATCAGACAGGTAGGCATCTCTCGCTGTCTGCACTAAGCTAACAAAGGGACTGTTGTGCTCATACAGTATGTCGTGTTTATTGTGCACAGCAACATCTCTCGAGGAGTAATCTGAGGACAGCAAAAACACTGTATTTTTTACATTGCTTTGAGGATCCTAATGAAACAGACAATACTCATATTTTCTCAGGCAGTCTGATTAATATGGCTGCTGACAAAATCTTTAGGGAAGTTATTTAGAAAGGCAGATTAGAAAGAAAATGCATAAATTAAACTGTTATACTAAAGCCTTATTTGCAATTAATGCTTCCCTTTCCAGCTCATTGCCAGCCTACGTAATTTATCATTTATCATTCATTCTCCTGCTGATTGCCAAGCCCAGATTCAGTTTCCTAGCTATATGAGAATAATAATGGTCTCCATTACAGCCAAATGAGTTTAAACTCCAAGTCACATGAGGGAATAAGACTTTAATCTACATATTTTAAATGTAAAACCTGAAGATGGGGAATGATGGCATCAGGAGGTAATTCAGTCACACTTACCAAACACTTACCCACAGTACCAAAGCAATGTTTGGGAACCGAAAACATCAATGTGAACTGTACCTTTCAAGTACAGTAGAGTTATAGGGTTATAGTGGATGTTTAAGCACATCAATCCCACGGAACCCTATTATTCAACACCATTTTAGAAATGGGTCAATCATACAATTTGTTTTAATGCAACTATTAGAAAATAATTGTTTAGATTGCACTGGGTCTTTAATTTTGTCCACCGTAAACAAACTAATATCTCCAGAGATGAGTTATATTAAGCTCTTCCATTCCAATACCAAACTTAACAAAACATGCAAATATGTCCTGTTTAAATTGCGGTCAAAATGAATTAACTGAGAATGAACCTGCTCAAGTGCATCAACATTCATCGCTCATAGTTTCTGGAATCGACATTGTAATGTTGCTCAGCAGACCATTAAGTCAAACGGGGGAGGCTTTTGTCTTTGCTAGAATGCACTGAGTGACATTTGTTTGTTCTATACCTCTGGGCCTCCTTATATCTATGCAGACAGGGCCTCATTTATCGACTAGCTTGCCTTATTGGTCCCATTTATTCCATGCTGCATGGTGGAGTAAGAGTCATTGAATGAAACCATCAGTTATCTATGCAGGCCTGCATAGAAAGGCATCGGGGGAGTTAATATGCAATTATGAGGAAACCCATTTCCCTGCTATTCAATAAAGGAACAAAAGACAACTGCGTACTATTTTGTTAATGCAGTGGATGACAACAAAAACGCATAAACAGAAGCTTTGCTTTATGGAAATGCTTCCCATTAACCCTTTGCTATACCCTTGTGTCTCTGAGGAACAAAGGAATATCAAACCAAAATTGTATTCAGAGGAAAGTCATGGTCAAGTAGAAGCCATTCCAGAATTGGGGGGTTGGAAGGTAGACTGCTCTGAAGCATTATTTTGAATACATTTTGGCGGTTCAATATTTGATCAAACGCTCTAAGCTATCTGTCAAGTGAAATCCAAATTACATTTGCTGAATATGCCCTCATTTGCATAAGTAAAGACAGCAGTCTAATGGATATTAATGACAAGACACAAACAGGGTTATGTGCTGGTCAGAGTCTGTCACAAACCAAGAAAATAAACTGTAGCTACAGGCCCAGGTGGCCAGGTGACACAGAGAGGACATTTTCATAAGAAATTAGTCAGCATTCATCATCATTACGATGATCAATATGACAAATAGATTTTTGTAGCTATTCCTGAAAACCCATTAGACATCATTACAGTGATCAATAAGTAGCTACATGCTGTATTATGCAACTCAGTCTCATGAGCTTAACGTATACTGTAAGTGAATAACCAGCTACATAGAAAATGCTGTTCAGGGAGGCCTGACATTGGTGACCAGGTGTAGACACTATTTTTAGATCATGACTTCTATGAGGGGAAAGCTCCATCAGATACAGTGCCTTGCAAAAGTATTCATCCCCCTTGGCGTTTTTCCTATTTTACTGCATTACAACTTGTAATTTAAACGGATTTCTATTTGAATTTCATGCAATGGACATACACAAAATAATACAAATTGGTGAAGTGAAATGGAAAAAATAACTTGTTTCAAAAAATTCAAAAAACAAAAAAATGGAAAACTGGTGCGTGTTTATGTATTCACCCCCTTTGCTATGAAGCCCCTAAATAAGATCTGGTGCAACCAATTACCTTCAGAAGTCACATAATTAGTTAAATAAAGTCCACCTGTGTGCAATCTAAGTGTCACATGATCTGTCACATGATCTCAGTATACAGTGGGGCAAAAAAGTATTTAGTCAGCCACCAATTGTGCAAGTTCTCCCACTTAAAAAGATGAGAGAAGCCTGTAATTTTCATCATAAGTACACTTCAACTAAAAAATCCAGAAAATGACATTGTAGGATTTTTTATGAATTTATTTGCAAATTATGGTGGAAAATAAGTATTTGGTCACCTACAAACAAGCAAGATTTCTGGCTCTCACAGACCTGTAACTGATTCTTTAAGAGGCTCCTTTGTCCTCCTTTGTCCTACCTGTATTAACGGCACCTGTTTGAACTTGTTATCAGTATAAAAGACACCTGTCCACAACCTCAAACAGTCACACTCTAAACTCCACTATGGCCAAGACCAAAGAGCTGTCAAAGGACACCAGAAACAAAATTGTAGACCTGCACCAGGCTGGGAAGACTGAATCTGCAATAGGTAAGCAGCTTGGTTTGAAGAAATCAACTGTGGGAGCAATTATTAGAAAATGGAAGACATCAAGACCACTGATAATCTCCCTCGATCTGGGGCTCCACGCAAGATATCACCCCGTGGGGTCAAAATGATCACAAGAACGGTGAGCAAAAATCCCAGAACCACACGGGGGGACCTAGTGAATGACCTGCAGAGAGCTGGGACCAAAGTAACAAAGCCTACCATCAGTAACACACTACGCCGCCAGGGACTCCAATCCTGCAGTGCCAGACGTGTACCCCTGCTTAAGCCAGTACATGTCCAGGCCTGTCTGAAGTTTGCTAGAGAGCATTTGGATGATCCAGAAGAATTGGGAGAATTGGGAGAATGTCATATGGTCAGATGAAACCAAAATAGAACTTTTTGTTAAAAACTCAACTCGTCGTGTTTGGAGGACAAAGAATGCTGAGTTGCATCCAAAGAACACCATACCTACTGTGAAACATGGGGGTGGAAACATCATGCTCTGGGGCTGTTTTTCTGCAAAGGGACCAGGACGACTGATCCGTGTAAAGGAAAGAATGAATGGGGCCATGTATTGTGAGATTTTGAGTGAAAACCTCCTTCCATCAGCAAGGGCATTGAAGATGAAACGTGGCTGGGTCTTTCAGCATGACAATGATCCCAAACACACCGCCAGGGCAACGAAGGAGTGGCTTCGTAAGAAGCATTTCAAGGTCCTGGAGTGGCCTAGCCAGTCTCCAGATCTCAACCCCATAGAAAATCTTTGGAGGGAGTTGAAAGTCAGTGTTGCCCAGCAACAGCCCCAAAACATCACTGCTCTAGAGGAGATCTGCATGGAGAAATGGGCCAAAATACCAGCAACAGTGTGTGAAAACCTTGTAAAGACTTACGGAAAACGTTTGACCTCTGTCATTGCCAACAAAGGATATATAACAAAGTATTGAGATAAACTTTTGTTATTGACCAAATACTTATTTTCCACCATAATTTGCAAATAAATTCATTAAAAATCCTACAATGTGATTTTCTGGATTTATTTTCTTCTCATTTTGCCTGTCATAGTTGAAGTGTACCTATGATGAAAATTATAGGCCTCTCTCATCTTTTTAAGTGTGAGAACTTGCGCAATTGGTGACTGACTAAATACGTTTTTTTTGCCCCACTGTATATACACCTGTTCTGAATAGCCCCAGAGTGTAACACCAAGCAAGCGGCACCATGAACACCAAGGATCTCTACAAACAGGTCAGGGACAAAGTTGTGGAGAAGTACTGATCAGGGTTGGATTATTAACATATCAGAAACTTTGAACATCCCACGGAACACCATTAAATCCATTATTAAAAAATTGAAAGACTATGGCAACACAACAAACCTGCCAGGAGAGGGCTTCCCACCAAAACTCACAGACCAGACAAGGAGGGCATTAATCAGAGAGGCAACAAAGAGACCATAGATAACCCTGGATTAGCTGCAAAGCTCCACAGCGGAGATTGGAGTATCTGTCCATAGGACCACTTTAAGCTGTACACTCCACAGAGCTGGGCTTTACGGCAGAGTGGCCAGAAAAAAAGCCATTGCTTAAAGAAAGAAATAAGCAAACACATTTGGTGTTTGCCAAAAGGCACGTGGGAGACTACCCAACCATATGCAAGAAGGTACTCTGGTCAGATGAGACTAAAATTGAGCCTTTTGGCCATCAAGGAAAACGCTATGTCTGGTGCAAACCCAACACCTCTCATCACTCTGAGAACACCATCCCCACAGGGAAGCATGGTGGTGGCAGCATCATGCTGTGGGGAAGTTTTTCAGCAGCAGGGACTGTGAAACTGGTCAGAATTTAAGGAATGGTGGATGGTGTTAAATACAGGGAAAGTCTTGAGGAAAACTTGTTTCAATCTTCCAAAGATTTGAGACTGGGACGGAGGTTCACCTTCCAGCAGGACAATGATCCTAAGCATACTGCTAAAGCAACACTTGAGTGGTTTAAGGGGAAACATTTAAATGTCTTGGAATGGCCTAGTCAAAGCCCAGACCTCAATCCAATTGAGAATCTGTGGTATGACTTAAAGATTGCTGTACACCAGCGGAACCCATCCAACTTGAAGGAGCTGGAGCAGTTTTGCCTTGAAGAATGGGCAAAAATTCTAGTGGCTAGATGTGCCAAGCTTATAGAAACAAACCCCAAAAGACTCGTAGCTGTAATTGCTGCAAAAGGGAGGGGGGTGAATAGTTATGTACGCTCAACCTTTCAGCTTTTTTATCATATTTCTTGTTTGTTTCACAAGAAAAAATATTTTGCATCTTCAAAGTGGTAGGCATGTTGTATAAATCAAATAATACAAACCGCCCAGAAATCTATTTCAATTCCAAGTTGTAAGGCAACAAAATAGGAAAAATACCAAGGGGGTGAATAATTTCGCAAGCCACTGTAAGGGAGACAATTCCCTTCCTCTGAGATAGAGTACACAGGAAAACTACGCGATGAGCACCACACTTTATTGAGGCTACTATCAAGGTTATTTATGTCAGCCAGAAGAGATGCATAAATATGCGTTTCACATTTCATTCTCTACAGCGTGCCATGTGCTTTGCATCATATTAGCAATCATCCATACAAATGATCATCTAAGACTGCCAGATAAAACAGGCATATTTATTATCCTACACAGTACATCCATAAATATTTACTGTACATCTGCAGGCTTGGTTTTACCCCCGTTATCCATATTAATTTGGGTTTTTAATGTGATATGCTTAATTCAAACAAATGCCCATAGATAAAATTATACATTACTACAAAATGTACATTAAAATATGGCGACTCAGCAGATGCTCTTTCCAGAACAACTTACTTCAACAATAGATTTGGTATAGGATTATACATCATTTTCAAAATGCAATCTGGGAATCACAGGAAGATTGTTGCAAAAGGTCTTATAAATCATGCATTACCATATTTCCAAGTTCAGCAAGAGGCATATACAGATTGATTTACATTGCATAATTAATCTCCAGCATAATCAATGGGAGTTTTGAAATGTAAATCCACATCAGTAATCGGGGAAAGGCTCACACTTGCACTACTGGGAAAAACAATACTTTTTTTATTGCAAAGCAAATGTGTTACTGGGTCCCCAAATGCTTGTTTGATGAGCTCTTATGCAGTTTGAATACCTAATCAATTTACAGCCACAGTCCCCATACTAGTGCCATAGATCATTCAGTTGCTTCCTTGTCTGATAGGCCCATGCTACCTCAACACAGCCAGATCATTTGCTTAATGTAAATGGATGAGTATTACTCCTTCTCAGTCACAACAACATGAAGTAATAATGACCCACAAACATTTTAGTTCCACTGTGGAGATGCAAAAACCCAAGTATCTAATATGCTGTAGGGTTCATATGCTGTAGAGTTAGCTCTATATTGCACTGGAAAAGAGTTCAGGATAATATACATTATTTATGCTTAATGGGTACAAGTATAGGGGTTAGATCCTCCAAGATCAATACATTCCTCTCTTATGTGACTGGGAAAACCTGCCTCTGAAAACATTTCTACTTAGTATTAGTTCCTCTTTTATTACTTTGCAGCTCAGTCAACAGCAAGGTATGGAGTTCTAATGAATTCCCTTGAAATAGATGTAATCCTCCCGATTGGACGGGTTTCAACAACCTCCCCTCCACTTTTAATTAGAACTGCAGTCACTCATATGCTATCATTGTTTAAAGAGTCCTGCTCTCGAATTCCAGACTCAGGTTGTTAATCATGGAGAAGGCAGGCAGCAGTTACAGTAGATTACAGAATGGTACTCTGAGTTGCCTGATTGTGGAAAGATTCCTGCATTCCTGATGTTTACATGCACTTTAAAGTTAAGTTTGATGTGATAGTTATACAACTTTTCTATTGATAGAGCAACAACAAAACACTCTTTAGGCGTACGTGATATGCACAATATGTTGAACCATTGCAGGGGCTTTGCTCATGTCATGGCCCCAGTCAATGAAAGTGGACACGTATTTTCATAAGTAGAATATGTTCTATCCATCATAGGTTTCTGGTAGTAAACAAAGAAACATCAAAACTCCTTGGGTGAATTATTGGGGTTAAGAGTTATTCTATTGCACGGAAGCTTGATGATGTCATCCTCATTAGGATCCACTGGGCTCACACGTTCTCCCAGTGGCAGAGGAGTGAAATGACACGTTGGTTTTATTGTAAACAAGGGAATGAGGATTCAACAATAGAATACCATCCTGATCATAGACCTGTGAGAGCACTGGCCTGCATCCAATACGCTCTGCCTATATATTCCATTATACCCTGTCTTCCATGACATTTTCACACTGTTCCCCTCATGCACTTTCCAATTTACACCTGTACCAGTGTTCATTATTTTTCTGCCCATAAAATGCAGTCATAAGGAAGCATGAGATTCTATTCTGAGACAGTTATGTCTTGCGGAGCCATCACTTTCCCTATATGCTCCTGTCTCCCCATCCTATGCTCTTTGTTCCTTGAATGGATTCACATATACCGACCAGGGCTATGCCACTGTATAAATGTGAGTATATGTTATCTGCGCTCATTAGGGCTCTGTACTCAGGGAGGGGGTTGGAGAGAGTGGCTTGAAGGGCAACACAGTTTGCCTTCATTCAGCCCTCAGCATGTAGAACAATGTGGCTTGACGGAGGAGGTTTTTCTCACAATACCAAAGCAACAGAAGGAACACTCTAAAATGGGGAATACCAAAGTAAATCTACTGACAAACTATGACAAGCCCTGTAATTCTGCAGTATAACCTACGATACCACCACTACCCCGCCAAAATACATTGTAGGCCTACTACAATGGGATAATCATGATATTAGTGGCAAATATGTAGTATTGAATTGTAATAGACGCAGTGGGGAATACATTTGGTTAATGGTGAGTTTCAGTAAGGAGGTAATTCTACATATGGCAGAAAATTATATGGCATTAAGCTACTATTAACAATATTATCCAAATACTCAGCGATATGGCAAGAGTCAGGTGGGAAGTGTTGTATCACTGTGGTGGAGAGGGTGCTCTCGGAACAAAGGGATTTTATTCATGCATGGTCTTGAAAGGGTTAAGGTGTTCACCAGAAATGCGCACAAACATGTGTATGTAAGCTATTTTAGTAGGCTTAGACATCGCACCCACAATTAACTCCCTATCCCCAATGTAGGCTATACAAAGAAACAATGATGTATTTATTGCGACGCTCGATCCTGCCCTACTGTATCAAGTCATAAAGCTACGGGTGTAGCTCTAAACACATATGACTGATGCGTAGTGAAACCGTTAAAAAAGTGTGGATATATTTCTGTGTAGGCTATGTGACTATGATATGTGGTTGTTTTCCAACTTGTAAACGACTGCCATGTCGGACCTTATCGAATCGGTTTCCCGCTTTCCAAACCTACCCTTGCAGAGAAAGAGTGCGCTGCAACCTGATCATAAACTTGGTTTAAGAAGAGAGCCCCGCCCTCTTTTCAGCTTTCGGGTCTCCTTATAAGCAGCAAGCCTGTTGTACAAGCGTTTATACACTAGAAGAACACTGGAGCAGTCCAGTTCACCAACCATCCTGGAAACGAACTCTGGCTGTAAACCTGGAGGATTACATTGGTGCTTTTGCATAGAAGGGAGACAAAGAATCATGGATTTTCTCAATCATAACTATTTGAGTGCGCGCAACCCATATGACTATACCTTTAATTTTTGGAACGACTATCTGGGTCTGTCGACGTTGGTCACGAAGAATAACAAGCACATGATGCCCCAAAGCCCAAACTCCATCACCGAGTCCCTGAAAGCAACCCTGGGTTTGGATGACACTCCAGAATGTGCATGCGTAATCTCGGGCAGTAGTGGAGGCGGACACCTGGACTGCTGTTGTCCATCCGCAAGCCCCCCGCCTACATCCATCCTGGACTTGAAGGAGCGCTTTTCAATTCTGAGCCCATTCCAAAACCAAATCGGTGGCATCCCACTACAAGACCGGGACATGGGCTTCGGGGGGAGCTTCGCAGGATTTGACCTGTTCGGAGTGGAGAGGAAGATGCGCAAACCAACGTCAAGGAATAAACAGGAGCCCAAAATCTGCGTCTTCTGCAGGAATAACGGTGCGCCGGAGGAGGTGTACGGCTCCCACGTTCTGAAGACACCGGACGGGAGGGTGGTGTGCCCCATTCTTCGGGCTTATACCTGCCCTCTTTGCAGTGCCAATGGTGACAATGCGCACACAATTAAGTACTGTCCACTCTCCAAAGATCAACCAACCCAGCGACCATTAAAGGGAGGGAGGGCAGTGGGTGGTAAGCGAATGAAAATATTCTAGAGATAGATTTGTACACAAATAAAGAAACTAAATTGCACTGAACAATTTTCAGATGACTGTTTCCATTGCGGCTATAGCATATCCCAGTCCTAATGGCTAGGCTACATGACTTCATAAACAAATAAAACAATATATTGATTTTATGCTTTTTCCAAAATCTCTTATATTTTTATAGTTGCTTTATTCACATAGATGTTTTTATTCGTTATACATTGAATTTATTTTCTTCTTATAGTGTATAGCTCTTTGCGTGTTCATTTAAATTCACCTATATTCATAATCACAATGTGTGAATAAATGCTGAATGTTTCGTGGGGTACATTGATTTATGAGGGCGTGAGAAGGTTGTGATTGTCATGTTACCAGTACTTTTTACTGTAAGCTTAGCTATTCTTTTCTCTTTGAAAACCAAAGTTATGTTTGTCATTAAACAAGGGTGAGAATGTTCATGAATAAAACTATTTCCATTCAAGATGTCGGTAAAACAAGGTATGGCTCTTTGAGGCCCATTCCTTGGTCTGCCACTCCACAGCACAGTTTCAAACTTGCTCTGAAGTTGACATGTAATATCTGTAGCATAAAAAAACAAGACAATGACATCTCTGTTATGGCCTGGTGTTTTCTGGGTAACTTCATACTCAATAATAGCCAAGCCAAATGACTCATCTCCCATGTCACACATCACCCAGACTTATGAATAATCATTACCCCAATAAGATATACCCTTGATGTTTACATTCCCAAGAGAGGGTAACACACTGGATATAATTGCTTGTAGGCATTTCTTTTCAATGCAGTTTTTCTTTTATCAACAATTACCCCAAAAAGTCCTCAACAGAGGACTGAATTGGGGAGGCAAGGAGTGCTCTGCAATGGTAGAGTCAGGAGGACAATTCACCTTGAGAAATAGTGGGATAGCGCAAATGAATGTTATTAAACAAGCCTTTCTAAAAACAATGTATTAGCCCCCCTTTTGCATTATTTCCCTGAATAAATCCAAAAAGATGCAAAGTTATTGTGAATGTAAGATGGAAAGATGGAACGTTGTCACTTGTGAGACTGCACATTTCTGACAGTTATGTTAACCAAAGGATTATACCATTTTAATGAACTGAAATGAGGAAGAGAGATTTGCTGTATTGTATATAAAGTTGACTTACGTTTATTCAGTATTTTAGCATTTCAAGTGACTTCAGAGGGTACTACCTCAACAGGATTTTGTACTTACATGTAAAATGTCAACTGCAGTTTATTAATATAGTGCTGCCATTTATAATAAGGGTTTGAATAGTATTTTTGATCTTTGTATAACATAATTGTATTTTTCTTTTGCCGCATTCAAACATGACAAAAGTGTATTTCCAATAAGCTCTACTCATTCTTCACCAAAACGTGATTGTCTGTATATAGTGTTATCCCTACTTTAACAGTTTATGTGTTCAATGTTACATTCTTGGGGTTGTTTGCAAGAGAATGGGATATATTGAAAACAGTTGACAATTTGCCACTTGTAACAGAGGTTTTTGATTAAATGAAATGAGAAAAAAGAAACACTGTTGATCTTTGTTATTCATATTTTACCACAATTTCCCTATATGCCTTGTGTGCAGAATAATACTATATGAATGAATTAGTCCCTGTATGCTGCCTGTGCAGAATAATACTATATGAATTAATTACATGAATAAATAGCTTATCAAATATTACAACTGATGCCTTGATGTTATTGATCGACTTGATAGACACAGACCTCGTTCACCAGTTTACATGAACAGTATCTCATTGCCATTGTCAGATATTAAATGTAGGCTAGACCATACCATTAAAGATTGCACATATCATTCTTGGCTCTCTGTCATTGGCTCCGCCTACAGAACATTAAAGTCCATACTTCAACAGATGGAGGGAGTGGTCTTCCTCCGCTCTAGAAGTTAAAGTCTCTCTGCATGAGAGCCACCTCAGCTGGAGGAACAAAGCCCCATGGTTGTTCCAAGCACTTGCCCGTTGTTCATGAATGCTGCCCACCCTGGAATGTCTAGGCCAGTGTGCCTCCCTACTCAACACAGATCATTGTTTGCTCTGAAGTCTATTGAATAATGCCCCCCTCTCCTAGCCTCTCTGTCTGCTATCTCTGGAATGGCAGCAGCCAGCAGTCCATAACTTCTGGACCTGTTTTGAGAAAGGGGGATTCAGACAGACAGTATACACTAAGCACTCGGGTGCTGTGTTGAGGCCATGGGCACAGCCATCCACACCTCTCAGCCCTCTCCTCTTCCTTTCTCCCTCCCTCTCATTCTCCAGCTGGGGCCCTGCATTAAAAATGGATGGATACTAAGTGCAACAGGGATTTATCTCTCGGAGAACAGTGGTGGGGAAAAGCCTGGAGGGGATCATTTCAGACAAACATGGCTGCCATACCAGGCCCTATTCCCATGCTGCCCCACCCCATTAGCTGTGCTGCCAACAGGATTTGATTAATCTAGTTAGTTCCTCCATTTATGGGGTGAATTTCTAACATGATTTTATGATGGGAAATGGCTGTCTGTCAATATCATACTGTAAGCCTATATTATACAGATAATAGTTTTTGTACATGATATGAGGAGGAATAACAGTAGATGGACTGGGTTCATATTATGATTGTATGTGTTATGTTAGATGCCAAACAGTAAACAAATAATACTTATTAGTGCCATAATTTGGCACTTACACTACAGGCCTACTGTAAAGTCTTCTCAGTCAGTAGTGGCCATCCACTAGTTTTCCGAGGTGAATAATTAATCTTTTGGTTGTGTATACTGGGTTGTTACTGTAGAGAAGACCTCTAATTATGTAACAGTATGCTCACATATCACATTTCCTCACAAATATCCCATTGACATCAATGCATCATTTACAGAAGATTCAATAGAGGTACTTAGGTTGGGATTCAATCCGATCATGCTTGTAGACAAAGCGTCTTTTAAAGGCAATGTTACCCCGTTGGCAGAGATTGCATTTAATGTCAAATCTGATGTCGGCTCAATTGTAATTTACCTTTAAATGTCAAGTAGGGATTCAGATTGAATCTAAGCCTTAGCTGAAGTTAGAATGTGGGCCTAACATAATAGCCTACTGCAGACTGCATCATATGTAGAAATGTAAATTAAAGAACTTCACCAATAAATCTGAATTCACATATCTCATGGATAGATGACTATGTCCAAATAAATTCACTTCTATTTCTATATCATCTATGATTAATACTACCTACCTCACAATACCAACCGTAATTGAGCTGGGGATTTCTATACCAGACGCTCCCACCTGGAACATGAACCTGCAACTCTCTGGACACTACTTGTGTAGCCCTGACCT
Source organism: Oncorhynchus keta (assembly GCF_023373465.1). Classification (NCBI taxonomy): domain Eukaryota; kingdom Metazoa; phylum Chordata; class Actinopteri; order Salmoniformes; family Salmonidae; genus Oncorhynchus; species Oncorhynchus keta. The sequence goes on along the minus strand of NC_068424.1, from coordinate 56,774,933 downwards.
CTATCATACAATGCTGAATAAACATGGGTCACTATTTCTATTACAGAGTGCTGGGGCGAATCGACTCAGCTGTTGCTGTTAGCTTGGGCTAAAAGGACATACTCACACTGTTCATTGGCCCCATGGGCCTTCATATCCCCCTCTGTCATTTTCTACGTGATAACATTATTGAAGATGGATAATTGCTTACAGGGCAAGGTGTCACACTTATTGGCTTCCTCCCCGCCCCCCCTTTCTCAGAATCATTCTTCCTAAGGATGCTGCCTCTCGTCACCTGGGGACTTTGTGTAGAGCATATTAGACAGGAAGAGCATGAAAACCTTTCCAGGGAGGACGGTTAAGTGCATCCAACATATTGCTTCCCCCAGCTTCCCGTGGACCTGACATGCATGAATCATCGAAGAAACACGAGTCCCCATATGGAGGGGTATTAGTGGGAAGTCTTCCAGTAAGTTGCCATTTGATGGTGTAAGACTTGAGCATGTTCATGTTAGACATCATTCATAAATATAGGACTTTTACAAGACACATTCATGTGGTCATTGTTGAGGTTGTTAAGATTGAAAGTGCATTGTGGTCGTTACTCTCTATTATCTAACCGATTTGTTTGATTATTATTGGCACTTTAGTGCTATTTACTATATTATTATATGTACTGAATACAATTCACAAAGCACACCCATGCTTACATTTTCAAGCCCCTTCTTGCACCCTTCATACCTGGGTGTGCTTCTAACCTGTAGTGCCATTCCTATTTTTCAAACCAATTCTGCAAATTTGGGGAGGAGCACAACACCAACCTGACACCATGCACTTGCAAGGCAAGCACACTATCCCCGTGCCAATAGAATGAGCACACTTGGCAGGATGTAGAAAGCAGGGTTGCTAATGTACTTTGGCCCATGTTTACAGAGTAGTACTCTTGGTGGATTAATTCAATGCATACACTGTAAGCCAAAATTGCATCCGACCAGAACAGCAACTTTCATTACAATTGGCCTGAGGTTGTTGTTGTCTTACTGTGATAGCCAATATTCTGGTGTTAAGATCTTTTCTCATTCTATTTTGCCGAGGAGTGGAAAGCCGGGGGGGGGGTTGGATCTGTAAAAGTACAGTAACAGAAAATAAATCACTTATTCTACCGTGGAAGTGCTACTGTCATGATGTGTAAAGCTAAGGGAGATTCCTATGGGAGCTAGTATATCCAGGCAGAGAAGCATCTGTTAACCACATGAAGGGACCACATAGGACAACCGTATATTACAGAAATGTCTTTCTGTCGGCTGTGTTGTTGTTATTGGGCATACCAAAAACATAGACACAAAGAGTTACACAGTATAAGCCTGTAGCTGTGGAAAAACTCATAATATGATTCCCATTTATACCGTCATTGATTTAAGAACTGACATTGCCATTTGCTGTCAGTTCTCAAGGATCCATAGGCAACTAGGTGTTGCTGCAAAAATATGACTTTTACTCCCCAAATCCCTAACCTTATACAATAAAAGTTGAAATACATTCAGATTCAGGAGGTTCCTAGTTAGTCTCTGTTTGTGTTTTGGCAGTCGGAAAATTCCAGAGCTTCATTGAGCTCCCATGTGGTTGTGGTTTGGGTGAGATGCACAGTAATGCGTTTGTGACGCAAGTGGGAGGAAATTGCAGAAGCTTCCTGCACAACTGCTTTTATACCACTCCCAGGTGGATAGCAGGCCTGGCTGTAACAGTTACAGTCCACACCAGGGGTTTCATTAAGATGTGAGGCCGCATGGCCAAGACTGAAATGTGTCTCAATAGTGCCCCCTACAGGCTGATAGTTGAAGAACACATATGCATGCAGAGTGAGAGACAGAGGAGACAACCAAATCATGAAAAAACAAAAAGATAATTACTTGACACATTGGAAAGAATTTACCAAAAAAACTGAGCAAACTAGAATGCTATGTGGCCCTAAACAGAGAGTACACAGTGTCAGAATACCTGACCACTGTGACTGACCCAAAATTAAGGACATCTTTGACTATGTACAGACTCAGTGGGCATAGCCTTGCTATTGAGAAAGGCCACCGAAGGCAGACCTGGCTCTCAAGAGAAGACAGGCTATGTGTACACTGCCCACAAATGAGGTGGAAACTGAGCTGCACTTCCTTACATCCTGCCAAATGTATGGCCATATTAGAGACACACATTTCCCTCACGTTACACAGACTCACAAAGAATTCAAAAACAAATCAAATTTTAATAAACTCCAATATATATATTGGTTGAAATACCACAGTGTGCAATGACAGTAGCAATATTTTTTGACCTGTTGCCACAAGAAAAGTGTGAAGAACAAACACCATTGTAAATAGAACCTATATTTATTTTCTCTTTTGTACTTTAAGTGAAATAATCTTTAAGTTTATGCACATCATTACAACACTGCATATGGATATAATAAGACATTTGAAATGTCAGTGTAATGTTTACTAAATATTTTTTTTCTTCTTTATTTCACTTTTGTTTCTTTTCTATTTCACTTGCTTTGACAGTGTAAAACATGTGTTTCCCATGCCAATAAAGCCCCTTAAAAATGAATTGAGAGAGATAGAGAGAGAGAGAGATGAAACATGAATATACTCCCATATCTGTTAAGTGAAATACTGCAGTCACAGTGCAAGATTTGTGGCACGTTGCCATGAGAATAGGGTAACCACTGGAACAAAAACAAAATTGTAAATACAACGTATATTTATCTGTCTATTTATTTTCCCTTTCATACTTCAACGACTTGCACATTGTTACAACACTGTACATAGACAATTATATGACATTTTAAATGTCTAAATGATTTTAAGTTAGTGTAACATAATGTTTACTGATTGTTTATTTCCCTGGTTTATTTTCCGTTTTGTTTATTGTCTATTCCATTTGCTTTGGCAATGTAAACATACGTTTCCCATAACAATGAAGCCCATTGAGTGAAACTACGGTTTCGTTCAGTAAAACAGCTGTAATTGCAATGGTGTGCCTTGCTGTTTGGGGGTTTCACGATGTGACGATATAGTCAAATTGCTAGTACTTTAGCACCACCCGGTGCTGTTTGATAAGCATCATCCTTAGATTACAGGAAACGCGGAGTAAACCTACTGTAGTGTAATTGAGATCCACAAGGTGTCAGCCTTATACAAGCCTGGGGAAAAAATGCCTTTCTGGATCACAATGAATAATAAAGCCACACTGCAGTCTGTGTTTCAGCCCATTGGAACAACCGACTTGATTTGAAACAGAAGCTGCATCATTGGGAAATGTCATTTATGATCATTTACACGTGGACCATGGATGCAAGGCTTGAAAGTCCAGGAAATCAACAAGTTCAGATATATATTGTTGGTTTACAATTCCCTCAAATTACAAATAAAACAAACAATGCATTGAAACATTCTTGCATTTTAGGTTATGAAAGGTGAGACCATTGCACTTAGCTCATAGATAGTGTGGCTTTAAGTGGCGCTATGGTTTTACACACATTTGGCATGTACATAAAGTGTGGTAAACATTAGCAACAGACAGTACATAGCTAATAGCTAGTATGTTTGTATTACAAATTAAATGGCACACTTTAGATTTGAAAACAAACAAGATGCTTGTATTTAAACCTTCCCTCGCTTAGTATATTGCTGTTTCTTTACATGAGTGAATTGGACAAATGTGGCATAGTTTCAGGTTATGTGGAAGGGGTCTTTCCTTGCAACAACGATGCATGCAGCAATGATAGTAGAGCCATCTATGCTTTTTAAAATGTAAACGCCCCATAGATGTAAGTACCTTTTCAAACACTAGATGGTGGTATATTGCATAGTAGGCACTGCAAACCAACACAGCACACTTCACTTGCATAGAGGACCTCCACAATAACCTTGTTGTGAAGAAACTGCCCTGAATAAGAATAGTTTATTCAATACCACTAATCAGAAGCCTGTAGCTAAATGTACAATCAACAAGCTAATGCAGTACAGGTGTGCTCCGCTAGCTACACATGCCTATTCAAATCAAATGGCGTGGTCATACAGTGCAATGTTGTGCAGTTTTCACAAGGGGATGATATGTAGTTACATCACACCTGTAAATTAGGTTCCTGTGAATGAGGTGATTTTGACAAAATTGTGACTACGCAATCACAGCAGGACATGGGCTCTCAATGGCCAATGAAAACATGATCAGTTTGGCAGTCTAGCAAGGAAAACAGAGATAGAGGATTTCAGCCAGAACACCTACACACACTATTACACAATCCTGTTGTTGAAAGGTGCTATATAAACAAACTGAGATACACGCTGGACGGAGACTACAGTCATTAGAAGACAGGCTTAAAGAAACACTGTACAATTAGTGCTTAGTTAAATATCGTTTCCATAAAAAGTCCCTGAAAAAAATTAATGCAATCAAACATTTGTGCACCAAAAAGTCTGTTTAAATTCTAAATGTCATTTACGTGAATTCTCTCCTAGGTCTATAGTTCATATCATTTCGTTGATAATTTTGGACATATTTTGCAGTATATTTGACATTTTTCTCACAACAGGAGAACCCTCAGCAAATCCTTAAAAACACTACGATGGCACATACGTTTTTTAAGGTCAAACCATCTGCTACACTCACCATTAATCCTCACTTAACACACCAAGCTTAACTCAGGGAGCTAAAGTATCCCAATAATTTCCAAAGGAATTTAACCATTCACAGCTTCTCAAAGAAGCTCAAATAATAGCAGGCATCAGTAGGTTTTTATGGCTTCCCCCTTGAATGTTAAGGCAATATGGTCGCAGGCTGGCCGGGGTGGGGACTAACTTGTTTCCAAACGCTTAATTCAATTTGTCATCTCCATTCAGGGGGCTCAAGTGGTCTAATTTGTGTTAATGAGGGGTAATAAAGTCATAGCCCCCTATATTACTGCCAGAGGGAGGGGTGGGGCCATGAAGGAGATGTATACATGGGAGGGTTGGAGGGAGGGGAGGGAGGGAGGGACTGGAAGTGTATTGACTCTTTGGGGTTTCAGGCCTGCCTGTCTCTGTCATTCACTCGCCATCCCTCCATCACTGTGGCTGTCAGCACACCATCCCCTCCCCTCCCTGGCCCGGCCTCCATTGTCCCCCTCATTAGATTGCCTTTGTTGGTCTAATACTTCTGCCATCTGGTCAGCTGTCAGGGCCCCAGCAGGGCCGGAGCTGGGCCATGTGGTCCTCCTCTCTTCATAGCCTCCTCTCTTCATACCTCTGGCCTATTCTCCTCCACCTGGTTACGTAGGTACCTCTGGCCTATTCTCCTCCACCTGGCTACATAAGTACCTCTGGCCTATTCTTCTCCACCTGGTTACATAGGTACCTCTGGCCTCCTCTCCTCCACCTAGTTACATAGGTACCTCTGGCCTATTCTCCTCCACCTGGTTACATAGGTACCTCTGGCCTATTCTCCTCCACCTGGCTACATAGGTACCTCTGGCCTATTCTCCTCCACCTGGTTACGTAGGTACCTCTGGCCTCCTCTCCTCCACCTGGTTACATAGGTACCTCTGGCCTATTCTCCTCCACCTGGTTACATAGGTACCTCTGGCCTATTCTCCTCCACCTGGTTACGTAGGTACCTCTGGCCTCCTCTCCTCCATCTCCTCCAACTGGTTACATAGGTACCTCTGTCCTCGTCTCCTCCACCTGGTGACATAGGTACCTCTGGCCTCCTCTCCTCCACCTGATTACATAGGTACCTCTGGCCTCCTCTCCTCCACCTGGCTACATAATTACCTCTGGTCTCGTCTCCTCCACCTGGCTACATAGGTACCTCTGGCCTCCTCTCCTCCACCTGATTACATAGGTACCTCTGGCCTCCTCTCCTCCACCTGGCTACATAGGTACCTCTGGCCTCCTCTCCTCCACCTGGCTACATAGGTACCTCTGGCATCCTCTCCTCCACCTGGTTACATAGGTACCTCTGGCCTATTCTCCTCCACCTGGCTACATAGGTACCTCTGGCCTCCTCTCCTCCACCTGGTTACAAAGGTACCTCTGTCCTCTTCTCCTCCACCTGGTTACATAGGTACCTCTGGCCTCCTCTCCTCCACCTGGTTACATAGGTACCTCTGGCCTCCTCTCCTCCACCTGGTTACATAGGTACCTCTGGCCTCCTCTTCTCCACCTGGTTACATAGGTACCTCTGGCCTCCTCTTCTCCACCTGGCTACATAGGTACCTCTGGCCTCCTCTCCTCCACCTGGTGACATTGGTACCTCTGGCCTCCTCTCCTCCACCTGGTTACATAGGTACCTCTGGCCTCCTCTTCTCCACCTGGTTACATAGGTACCTCTGGCCTCCTCTCCTCCACCTGGTTACATAGGTACCTCTGGCCTCCTCTCCTCCACCTAGTTACATAAGTACCTCTGGCCTCCTCTTCTCCACCTGGTTACATAAGTACCTCTGTCCTCTTCTCCTCCACCTGGTTACATAGGTACCTCTGGCCTCCTCTCCTCCATCTCCTCCAACTGGTTACATAGGTACCTCTGTCCTCGTCTCCTCCACCTGGTGACATAGGTACCTCTGGCCTCCTCTCCTCCACCTGGCTACATAGGTACCTCTGGTCTCGTCTCCTCCACCTGGCTACATAGGTACCTCTGGCCTCCTCTCCTCCACCTGATTACATAGGTACCTCTGGCCTCCTCTCCTCCACCTGGCTACATAGGTACCTCTGGCCTCCTCTCCTCCACCTGGCTACATAGGTACCTCTGGCATCCTCTCCTCCACCTGGTTACATAGGTACCTCTGGCCTCCTCTTCTCCACCTGGTTACATAGGTACCTCTGGCCTCCACCTGGTTACATAGGTACCTCTCTTCTCCACCTGGCTACATAGGTACCTCTGGCCTCCTCTCTCCACCTGGTTACATTAGGTACCTCTGGCCTCCTCTCCTCCACCTGGTTACATAGGTACCTCTGGCCTCCTCTTCTCCACCTGGTTACATAGGTACCTCTGGCCTCCTCTCCTCCACCTGGTTACATAGGTACCTCTGGCCTCCTCTCCTCCACCTAGTTACATAAGTACCTCTGGCCTCCTCTTCTCCACCTGGTTACATAAGTACCTCTGGCCTCCTCTCCTCCACCTGGTTACAAAGGTACCTCTGTCCTCTTCTCCTCCACCTGGTTACATAGGTACCTCTGGCCTCCTCTCCTCCATCTCCTCCAACTGGTTACATAGGTACGTCTGTCCTCTTCTCCTCCACCTGGCGACATAGGTACCTCTGGCCTCCTCTCCTCCACCTGATTACATAGGTACCTCTGGCCTCCTCTCCTCCACCTGGCTACATAGGTACCTCTGGCCTCCTCTCCTCCACCTGGCTACATAGGTACCTCTGGCATCCTCTCCTCCACCTGGTTACATAGGTACCTCTGGCCTCCTCTCCTCCACCTGGCTACATAGGTACCTCTGGCCTCCTCTCCTCCACCTGGCTACATAGGTACCTCTGGCCTCCTCTCCTCCACCTGGTTACATAGGTACCTCTGGCCTATTCTCCTCCACCTGGCTACATAGGTACCTCTGGCCTCCTCTCCTCCACCTGGTTACAAGGTACCTCTGGCCTCTTCTCCTCCACCTGGTTACATAGGTACCTCTGGCCTCCTCTCCTCCACCTGGTTACATAGGTACCTCTGGCCTCCTCTCCTCCACCTGGTTACATAGGTACCTCTGGCCTCCTCTCCTCTCCACCTGGTTACATAGGTACCTCTGGCCTCCTCTTCTCCACCTGGTTACATAGGTACCTCTGGCCTCCTCTTCTCCACCTGGTTACATAGGTACCTCTGGCCTCCTCTCCTCCACCTGGCCTCCTCTCCTCCACCTGGTGACATTGATACCTCTGGCCTCCTCTCCTCCACCTGGTTACATAGGTACCTCTGGCCTCCTCTCCTCCACCTGGTTACATAGGTACCTCTGGCCTCCTCTCCTCCACCTAGTTACATAAGTACCTCTGGCCTCCTCTCCTCCACCTGGTTACATAAGTACCTCTGGCCTTATCTTCTCCACCTGGTTACATAGGTACCTCTGGCCTCCTCTCCTCCACCTAGTTACATAAGTACCTCTGGCCTCCTCTCCTCCACCTGGTTACATAAGTACCTCTGTCCTCTTCTCCTCCACCTGGTTACATAGGTACCTCTGGCCTCCTCTCCTCCATCTCCTCCAACTGGTTACATAGGTACCTCTGGCCTCTTCTCCTCCACCTGGTTACATAGGTACCTCTCGCCTATTCTCCTCCACCTGGCTACATAAGGTACCTCTGGCCTCCTCTCCTCCACCTGGTTACATACCTCTGGTACCTCTGGCTCTCCTCCTCCTCCACCTGGTTACATAGGTACCTCTGGCCTCCTCTTCTCCACCTGGTTACATAGGTACCTCTGGCCTCCTCTTCTCCACCTGGTTACATAGATACCTCTGGCCTCCTCTTCTCCACCTGGTTACATAGGTACCTCTGGCCTCCTCTTCTCTACCTGGTTACATAGGTACCTCTGGCCTCCTCTCCTCCACCTGGTTACATAAGTACCTCTGGCCTCCTCTCCTCCACCTGGTGACATAGGTACCTCTGGCCTCCTCTTCTCCACCTGGTTACATAGGTACCTCTGTCCTCCTCTTCTCCACCTGGTTACATAGGTACCTCTGGCCTCCTCTCCTCCACCTGGTTACATAGGTACCTCTGGCCTCCTCTCCTCCATCTCCTCCAACTGGTTACATAGGTACCTCTGGCCTCTTCTCCTCCACCTGGTTACATAGGTACCTCTCGCCTATTCTCCTCCACCTGGCTACATAAGTACCTCTGGCCTCCTCTCCTCCACCTGGTTACATAGGTACCTCTGGCCTCCTCTCCTCCACCTGGCTACATAGGTACCTCTGGCCTATTCTCCTCCACCTGGTTACATAGGTACCTCTGGCCTCCTCTTCTCCACCTGGTTACATAGGTACCTCTGGCCTCCTCTCCTCCACCTGGCTACATAGGTACCTCTGGCCTCCTCTTCTCCACCTGGTTACATAGGTACCTCTGGCCTCCTCTCCTCCACCTGGTTACATAGGTACCTCTGGCCTCCTCTCCTCCACCTGGTTACATAGGTACCTCTGGCCTCCTCTTCTCCACCTGGTTACATAGGTACCTCTGGCCTCCTCTCCTCCACCTGGTTACATAGGTACCTCTGGCCTCCTCTCCTCCACCTGGTTACATAGGTACCTCTGGCCTCCTCTTCTCCACCTGGTTACATAGGTACCTCTGGCCTCCTCTCCTCCACCTGGTTACATAGGTACCTCTGGCCTCCTCTTCTCCACCTGGTTACATAGGTACCTCTGGCCTCCTCTCCTCCACCTGGTTACATAGGTACCTCTGGCCTCCTCTCCTCCACCTGGTGACATAGGTACCTCTGGCCTCCTCTTCTCCACCTGGTTACATAGGTACCTCTGTCCTCCTCTTCTCCACCTGGTTACATAGGTACCTCTGGCCTCCTCTCCTCCACCTGGTTACATAGGTACCTCTGTCCTCTTCTCCTCCACCTGGTTACATAGGTACCTCTGGCCTCCTCTCTTCCACTGTGTTACATAGGTACCTCTGGCCTCCTCTCCTCCACCTGGTTACATAGGTACCTCTGTCCTCTTCTCCTCCACCTGGTTACATAGGTACCTCTGGCCTCCTCTTCTCCACCTGGCTACATAGGTACGTACCTCTGGCCTATTCTCCTCCACCTGGTTACATAGGTACCTCTGGCCTCCTCTCCTCCACCTGGTTACATAGGTACCTCTGGCCTCCTCTCCTCCACCTGCCTACATAGGTACCTCTGGCCTATTCTACTCCACCTGGTTACATAGGTACCTCTGGCCTCTTCTCCTCCACCTGGTTACATAGGTACCTCTGGCCTCCTCTCTTCCACTGTGTTACATAGGTACCTCTGGCCTCCTCTCCTCCACCTGGTTACATAGGTACCTCTGGCCTCCTCTCCTCCACCTGGTTACATAGGTACCTCTGGCCTCCTCTCCTCCACCTGCCTACATAGGTACCTCTGGCCTATTCTACTCCACCTGGTTACATAGGTACCTCTGGCCTCTTCTCCTCCACCTGGTTACATAGGTACCTCTGGCCTATTCTCCACCTGGCTACATAGGTACCTCTGGCCTCCTCTCCTCCACCTGGTTACATAAGTACCTCTGGCCTCCTCTCCTCCACCTGGTGACATAGGTACCTCTGGCCTCCTCTTCTCCACCTGGTTACATAGGTACCTCTGGCCTCCTCTCCTCCACCTGGTTACATAAGTACCTCTGGCCTCCTCTCCTCCACCTGGTGATATAGGTACCTCTGGCCTCCTCTTCTCCACCTGGTTACATAGGTACCTCTGGCCTCCTCTCCTCCACCTGGTTACATAAGTACCTCTGGCCTCCTCTCCTCCACCTGGTTACATAGGTACCTCTGGCCTCCTCTTCTCCACCTGGTTACATAGGTACCTCTGGCCTCCTCTCCTCCACCTGGTTACATAGGTACCTCTGGCCTCCTCTTCTCCACCTGGTTACATAGGTACCTCTGGCCTCCTCTTCTCCACCTGGTTACATAGGTACCTCTGGCCTCCTCTCCTCCACCTGGTTACATAGGTACCTCTGGCCTCCTCTCCTCCACCTAGTTACATAGGTACCTCTGGCCTCCTCTTCTCCACCTGGTTACATAGTTACCTCTGGCCTCCTCTCCTCCACCTGGTGACATAGGTACCTCTGGCCTCCTCTTCTCCACCTGGTTACATAGGTACCTCTGGCCTCCTCTCCTCCACCTAGTTACATAGGTACCTCTGGCCTCCTCTTCTCCACCTGGTTACATAGTTACCTCTGGCCTCCTCTCCTCCACCTGGTGACATAGGTACCTCTGGCCTCCTCTTCTCCACCTGGTTCCATAGGTACCTCTGGCCTCCTCTCCTCCGCCTAGCTGCAATAGGTACCTCTGGCCTCCTCTTCTCCACCTGGTTACATAGGTACCTCTGGCCTCCTCTCCTCCACCTGGTTACATAGGTACCTCTGGCCTCCTCTTCTCCACCTGGTTACATAGGTACCTCTGGCCTCCTCTTCTCCACCTGGTTACATAGGTACCTCTGGCCTCCTCTCCTCCACCTGGTGCCTCCTCTCCTCCACATAGGTACCTCTGGCCTCCTCTCCTCCACCTGGTTACATAGGTACCTCTGGCCTCCTCTCTCCACCTGGTTACATAGGTACCTCTGGCCTCCTCTTCTCCACCTGGTTACATAGGTACCTCTGGCCTCCTCTTCTCCACCTGGTTACATAGGTACCTCTGGCCTCCTCTCCTCCACCTGGTTACATAGGTACCTCTGGCCTCCTCTTCTCCACCTGGTTACATAGGTACCTCTGGCCTCCTCTCCTCCACCTGGTTACATAGGTACCTCTGGCCTCCTCTCCTCCACCTGGTTACATAGGTACCTCTAGGTACCTCTGGCCTCCTCTCCTCCGCCTAGCTGCAATAGGTACCTCTGGCCTCCTCTCTCCTCCACCTGGCTACATAGGTACCTCTGGCCTCCTCTCCTCCACCTAGCTGCAATAGGTACCTCTGGCCTCCTCTCCTCCGCCTAGCTGCAATAGGTACCTCTGGCCTCCTCTCCTCCACCTAGCTGCAATAGGTACCTCTGGCCTCCTCTCCTCCACCTAGCTGCAATAGGTACCTCTGGCCTCCTCTCCTCCACCTAGCTGCAATAGGTACCTCTGGCCTCCTCTCCTCCACCTAGCTGCAATAGGTACCTCTGGCCTCCTCTCCTCCACCTAGCTGCAATAGGTACCTCTGGCCTCCTCTCCTCCGCCTAGCTGCAATAGGTACCTCTGGCCTCCTCTCCTCCACCTGGTTACATAGGTACCTCTGGCCTCCTCTCCTCCACCTGGCTACAATAGGTACCTCCACCTGGCCTCCTCTCCTCCGCCTAGCTGCAATAGGTACCTCTGGCCTCCTCTCCTCCACCTAGGCTGCACATAGGTACCTCTGGCCTCCTCTCCTCCGCCTAGCTGCACATAGGTACCTCTGGCCTCCTCTCCTCCACCCTAGCTGCAATAGGTACCTCTGGCCTCCTCTCTCCTCCGCCTAGCTGCAATAGGTACCTCTGGCCTCCTCTCCTCCGCCTAGCTGCAATAGGTACCTCTGGCCTCCTCTTCTCCGCCTAGCTGCAATAGGTACCTCTGGCCTCCTCTCCTCCGCCTAGCTGCAATAGGTACCTCTGGCCTCCTCTCTCCACCCTCCGCCTAGCTGCAATAGGTACCTCTGGCCTCCTCTTCTCCACCTGGTTACATAGGTACCTCTGGCCTCCTCTCCTCCACCTGGTTACATAGGTACCTCTGGCCTCCTCTCCTCCGCCTAGCTGCAATAGGTACCTCTGGCCTCCTCTCCTCCGCCTAGCTGCAATAGGTACCTCTGGCCTCCTCTCCTCCGCCTAGCTGCAATAGGTACCTCTGGCCTCCTCTCCTCCGCCTAGCTGCAATAGGTACCTCTGGCCTCCTCTCCTCCGCCTAGCTGCAATAGGTACCTCTGGCCTCCTCTCCTCCACCTAGCTGCAATAGGTACCTCTGGCCTCCTCTCCTCCGCCTAGCTGCAATAGGTACCTCTGGCCTCCTCTCCTCCGCCTAGCTGCAATAGGTACCTCTGGCCTCCTCTCCTCCGCCTAGCTGCAATAGGTACCTCTGGCCTCCTCTCCTCCGCCTAGCTGCAATAGGTACCTCTGGCCTCCTCTCCTCCGCCTAGCTGCAATAGGTACCTCTGGCCTCCTCTCCTCCACCTAGCTGCAATAGGTACCTCTGGCCTCCTCTCCTCCACCTAGCTGCAATAGGTACCTCTGGCCTCCTCTCCTCCGCCTAGCTGCAATAGGTACCTCTGGCCTCCACCTCTCCTCCTGGCCTCCAGCTGCAATAGGTACCTCTGGCCTCCTCTCCTCCGCCTAGCTGCAATAGGTACCTCTGGCCTCCTCTCCTCCACCTAGCTGCAATAGGTACCTCTGGCCTCCTCTCCTCCGCCTAGCTGCAATAGGTACCTCTGGCCTCCTCTCCTCCACCTAGCTGCAATAGGTACCTCTGGCCTCCTCTCCTCCACCTAGCTGCAATAGGTACCTCTGGCCCAGCTTCCCCTCTGGCTGCCACAATAAGGCCCCTTTCACACTTGAAGGAATTAGGAAAAGATTGATGTACCCTCAGTGTGAGTGCACCATGGGGCACGTCTCGGGGACTGTCTTTCTCCCTGACCATGTTGTGCGGAGAAGGCAACAGGCCCTGTTTGCAAACAGACAGTCCCCTTTTTACTTGTCTTGTTTGGTCGTAAGCTAGCAGATTTGCATATTAACATTGCCATTGGTTTATTCTCAGTGGGGTTTGTTCAGTCGATTGCCAGGGGCCTTGAAGAAATATGACTTATATTTTGATTGATTTATATTTTGGTTTTGAGAAAGAGGAGAGAGGACACGAGGAGTATGCGATTGAGATTCTCCCATTGTGATGGCCGTATTCTCTCCATAGTGAGAGACCTCTTGATTCAATAGATGGCAGTGTGGTCTTGGTCAATGGTCCTGTTGAATGGACTACCACAGGAATATATACCTTACTCTCCATGGTATGATCCACTTGTACTGTAGGTTGATCATCAGAGACTGGGCCCTTTCTATTGAACATTTGATATAGTCATTATGAAATGGACATCTCCAGTGAACAGAGCGGTTAAAAAGTCTTGCACAGGATGACAACAAAGTCGAAACTAGCATCCTCCGTGTTTTGCCTGCTGTGTTGTTTTGTAGGGGGAGGAATGTGTGAGCACTCAACAACATTCCCACTGTTTGTTCCTTTGTGTTCCCTTCTTCTTCACCATTTCAAACAAAGACATGTAACGGATGACCATAACCCCTAGGTGACCCTGACCCACAGGTTGAGACATTTTCCACATACCATAATGCCACTCTTTCATCCATCCCTCCACAACATCGTCCATCTGTCACCTGACAGGGCGAGACTCAACTATGGCCAACTTGGTCGCCACGTTACAGGGTACCACTACGAGTATCATTGTATGTGTTTTGAAATGTGGACACAGAGGACTAGAGGGGATACAGGAAGGGGATTCAGGGTGGGAGGGAGATACAGGACTTGCTCTCTGTTACTGTCGGCACAACCCAAAGCTGTAGTGGCATTTGCCTAAGAGGAGACATGAAAGTCGAACACATTTCACCTATCTTGTGTTATAAACCCTGTGGCATCTCTGTAAACAATCTGAAAGACAAATTCAGATTGAAGTCTCCTGGAGTATCTGGGTTCATAACACCCTGGTTCGAGAGTAAAGAGAAGGTTGGCTATCATCTCAGAGTCCCTGCCACACTGTCAGCATGACTATCAATCTTCCCCTTTAGTGGCATTATCATCTGATCATCCAGAAATGCCACAAATTAAGCCAAAATGTCTTCACACTTAGAAATAGAGAACCATAACTACAGTACTACTGTAAAAAAAAACAAGCTACATTCAATATACCACATGCTTAGAATGTGTTGCACGCTTGCTGTCTCATTCCAGACATTTTTACATCAATGAGTATTCAAAGAAATCCTAAATATGGAGAGAACACAGTCCAACAACAAACAGCGTTGGAGCTGTTTATTATTATTATTATTATTATTATTTTAGCTGTGAAAGTTTGCAGAAGAATTATAAACGCGGAATAACTTAGAAGCTCATATTTAAGGCCTCAATGCTTGAAAGTCAAACTTCATTAAAACATCTGACTTGTCTTGTGCTTATGTGCATGAAACACATGCGAGTGCACTCTTCTGTAATTAACTGGAAGGTGGTTAAAAAGGAGAAAATGTCTCCCATAGCAAAAATGTGTCATGAATGGATTATGCTTTGATAATTATGACATTTTGTCAGGTTTCTCTCACATTGAAATTAAATAAATACTCCACTCCCAAGTGTTAAAAATAGTACAAGGTGAAAATTGTAATAAAAAAGGAATTGCTTGGAGTATGACCATCTTGGCTTCACTATAAAGCGGGTTCTCCTAGGTACAGGAGAATTTCACATTTTTGAGTATTCTGTCTTTTGTGTCTGAAATTGTGGTGGAACATGTTAATAGAGCAAAATCCTTTTGATGTGTTGTTGTAACTTCAAATGTAGGCCACACCATATCAAAACCAACAAAACCCATAACCAACATCAAAGCCATATTAAAACTAACGTTGTAAAATTATGAGGTGCACTTTCTTTCAATCTTCCCCCCCGAGAGAGAGATATCAAGAACAGTGCTATAAAAGGCATTGCACGCCGCCCATTGTACCCCATGATGGCGTGCATCACCACCGATCCGCTATCTCATTGGATAGGCTAAACGAACAAGCCTCACCAAGAGGCCTTTATCCACGAGTGACTCCACACTCTCTCCGTCTCCTGGCCCTGACGCTTCTGCACACTCACAGGGTTAAAATAAAACTTACCGCTGAACCATATTGCCCTCCCTCCCTCCCTCCCTCTCACTCTCTTCCTCTCTCCATATCCTTTATTCACAGCCGCGTAATTGGTAGTCAATTTGAGCTCCCCCTTTTCCTATTGTGAGCAGATTTTGCTCTGACAGAGTGCGGAAGATTAATGGCCACGAGCAACCGAGGGGGGCTCGCCTCAGCAAGCATGGGCGCCCTAAATTCATTACACCAATTTCCCCCTGTCCTGGGCTCCCCTCACACACACACACACACACAAAGAAAATAAATAGAGAATAAAAAGAATAGAAAAAGTCAGAAGGCCTTAGCGAAAGAAAAGTAAAATGTAAGGAAAAGAAAGAAGAAAAGATTAAAGCAGCGATGTGGTTTGTTTCTCAGTGTACATCCTAGCCAACGGCATATACAGCATGTGTCATCTATACATTGATGCTGACAGTCATCCATTAAGGATTTTAGGTGGGTGTGACAATCCTCCATGTTTTGTTAACATTTCTGTCCATATTCTGTCCAGTATTATATTCATTTTGTGAACGAATTGAATGCATTTGGATCTATTCTAAATTATGCAAAAAATACCATTGGAGTATACATGAATGTTTAGCCTAATTGCCTTCAAAATACCTTTGGTTTACATATCGAGAGCACGGCGTTAGGTTGTTACAATAACGACTCATATCGGAAGCACTACTTTGATCGAAGCAAATCACAACATCCTTTTATTTACTGAAGCAAACACTCCTGAGCACGTTGCACTCACTGGTTTCAAGCTCCTTGGCTGACCAGGAAACACCTTGAACATTGGTATGATAAGAGTGACCTGTCCACTGGGGTTAGCTCATAATTGAGATGATTTATATCTCCTGCCAAAGTCTCTCTCTCTCTCTCTCTCTCTCTCTCTCTCTCTCTCTCTCTCTCTCTCTCTCTCTCTCTCTCTCTCTCTCTCTCTCTCTCTCTCTCTCTCTCTCTCTCTCTCTCTCTCTCTCTCTCTCTCTCTCTCTCTCTCTCTCTCTCTCTCTCTCTCTCTCTCTCTCTCTCTCTCTCTCTCTCTCTCTCTCTCTCTCTCTCTCTCTCTCTCTCTCTCTCTCTCTCTCTCTCTCTCTCTCTCTCTCTCTCTCTCTCTCTCTCTCTCTCTCTCTCTCTCTCTCTCTCTCTCTCTCTCTCTCTCTCTCTCTCTCACCCCGCCTGTCTGCAGCACATGCCCTGTGAGATGGCAAAACGCCCCAAGGTCCAGGAGGGGAGCTGCTGTCCTGGGGGCCGAGCCCATGGAATTGTCCCCCTCAGTGACAAGCCTGTGGAGAGCCCCGCGAGCACCGTCACCACTAGACCCATCACAACCCTGCCCTACAATGTGCTGTCTGTCACCTGTCACCAAGGCCAAATGCAATCTCCCATGTCACTGCCACATCCTGTCTGCTCTGGTGTTGGGAATACGCTGTTAAAAATGTGCCTTTTGGCTAAACCTGGCATACTGACAGATATGTTTATTCATGTGCATTGTCAACGTCAAATGTAATGAGGTTGTTGGTTCTGTGCATGTTTGGTGGCCATTTTTAATATTTCAGGAAATTCCATGGTGATAATAATGCAAGCTGTGTGAAAGTCCAACCAATTTGTGTGCACTATTTACAACCAATAGTTCTGGCCATGCATTCTGATTCATTTCATGATAAACCTTGTGTAACGATCGTCGTTGGTGGAATTAGACCAAGATGCATTAGACCAAGGCTACCTAAGTATGATTCCCAATCAGAGACAACGATAGACAGCTGCCTCTGATTGGGAACCACACTCAGCCAAACACAAAGAAATACAACACATAGAATGCCCACCCAAATCACACCCTGACCAAACCAAATAGAGACATACACAGGGTGTAACACATTGACTTAATACATTTTCACACATGGTTTGATACTGAACTGAAATTGGATTTAAAGTATTTTGCATGGCTGACATTTAGCTGCAAAATAAAAGCTATAATCATCAATTCTGTTCCTATTATAATCATAAATAGCACAAATTGCTATTATTTACAATTTACTGTGGTAAATGAATAGTTCTCATCTTTTGGGGTAACAGTTGATCAAATGTTTTGAATTCCTACCTCATTTGTATATATTTTTATAGCTTTGTCAGTAACTTGCCAGACGGCCATCTTTGGTGGTGGCAGTTGAGTGTCTGAGGTTTTCTTCCCAGGGTGGATTCATCATTCTTTGTCCTGCCTTCAAAGCCCTTGGCAGATTAACACGGCAACAGTGCTGTGTGATTTGGCCTGCCGTGTAATTTATGTACCTTCCCAGGCTCAAGGGTTTGCCTCTGCACCTGTTAGGGACCTACAATAAGCAGTGTGTCCATGCCAGGACTGTTATGTGTGTGGAGATGGTGACTATGTCTATAGGGGTGGCTGTGCAGGTCAGCTTTTGAAAGCAAATCATTTTCCCCCCCTCCTTTTTCACATGAGTTGTGGTCGAGAGAGAGGGCCTTAGGGGTGCACTTCGAGGCCAACCAATAAATCCTCAGTGACCTCTCATACTGTAGACGAACTAGATGAATCGATAGGCACAACATAAAAGGCCTCCACTGTGGTAATGTGGACAAGGTGCACCGGCCGTCTCAACAGTAGCTCCTTCCTTCACAACGTTCAAGATGGATGGAACCGGTACCACTGCCCAACGATAAGAGCTAGTTTACAAGTTTCCACTTAGCAGCACCTGAAGACCCAAGACCAGGGATTGGAAGACACCCCAAATGTTTAACATTAAGGTTTCATCATTGGGAGGAGTGGGAGCGTCGGGGGAATGGGAGGATGGGAATATGACAGAACGTCAGTGGGTGCATGGATGGGTAACGGTGAGTGGTAATAAAGATGTCACGAGCTAACATCAAGAGACACAAAGTCTCAATTTCAGCCAATGTGCTGCCAGCCAGATGTGGGGGTATGAAACCGCGATTGGACCGTGACCCGACCCGTTTGCCATGCTTAATCCAAACCTAACAGGCAGAACCCCAGAGCCCTTTTGAAGTGGGTGCCAAGAGGTGTCCAGACCCTTAACGACCGGCAATTTATTACAACACTGTCCTGCTGTGAGTGAGAGGTCGAAGTATGCCTGGTGAACCCCATAAAGCCTTCACCCTCTCCCCTTCTTTCTCTCCTCTCTCCTGTCCTCCACCCCCTCATTCACCCCTCTTTTTCCTCCTACTCTCTCCCTACCAGCACCTGTTTAACACCTTGGTCCGTTTATGACCTTTGTCAAGCTGCTGTTAAGTGTTTCGTGTTACTGTTACCCTAGTAGGGGTGCAATTGGCTGTGCAAACTGGGGTTACATGTGGTCCTCAGGCCTGCTGGACAGGCTCTTAGTAGCCAGCTCTTCCCTCCTCGTTACGTATGCCTCGGGACGATGAGGTGTACACATCAACTCCTCCTAGAAACAGACTTGGCCTGGGAATACAGGAATCAGAATGTGTCAGAGAGAGACTTATTTAGAATGTGTTAAGAACTGTGTTAAGAACCTTTTTGGGCGTGACTTCTGATAACGAGGTCGTCTGGGGAGGGCGAGATTGAGTGTCATGTTGGGAAGCCTAAAAAGCAGTTATCTTAACTAACAAACAGGACAAATGTGTCCTCTGAACTGATCTGGCACTTGTCCTAGTTTCTTTATGTTGAGTTATGTTGGAATATGCTAAATATGTTCTCAAACATCATCAAATTATTTTAAAATGGCACTTCTGTCAGTGGTAATTGAAAACTCAGCACAACCTGGGAGTGACTTATGCCAAGACCAGATAATAAAATGGAGGAAGAAAGAGCATGTGAACCAAATAATTCCCAGGGGACTCCCTCCCTGCCTTTCATCGAAACAAGTGTGAGGCCACAACATCCAACTGAAACAAAATGTGCACAAATTTATACCCTCAAACATGAAATCACGTTTGCTCTCCTTACTTTGCCCCCTGTCTTTTTGACACTGCCAAATAAAAGTATTGGCCTTCATATGGGGTGTACGAAAGAAAAATTGAAGAGCGAAGAGGAAAAAAGAAATCAAAGAAACTATCTGGCAAAGGGATTTACGACTCTGGAGAAGCGTTTTCACTGCCTCTTAACCAGCAGCAGAGAACTCAGAATTGTGGTTCTGACAGCCTGCCTCTTAACCAGCAGCAGAGAGTTCAGAATTGTGGTTCTGACAGCCTGCCTCTTATCCAGCAGCAGAGAGTTCAGAATTGTGATTCTGACAGCCTGCCTCTTATCCAGCAGCAGAGAGCTCAGAACTATGGTTCTGACAGCCTGCCTCTTAACCAACAGCAGAGAGCTCAGAACTATGGTTCTGACAGCATGCCTCTTAACCAGCAGCAGAGAGCTCAGAACTATGGTTCTGACAGCCTGCCTCTTAACCAACAGCAGAGAGCTCAGAACTGTGTTTCTGACAGCCTGCCTCTTAACCAAGAGCAGAGAGCTCAGAACTGTGGTTCTGACAGCCTGCCTCTTAACCAGCAGCAGAGAGCTCAGAACTGTGGTTCTGACAGCCTGCCTCTTAACCTAACCAACAGCAGAGAGCTCAGAACTGTGGTTCTGACAGCCTGCCTCTTAACCTAACCAACAGCAGAGAGCTCAGAACGATGGTTCTGACAGCCTGCCTCTTAACCAGCAGCAGAGAGCTCAGAACTGTGGTTCTGACAGCTCTCAACCAACAGCAGAGAGGTCAGAACTATGGTTCTGACAGCCTGCCTCTTAACCAGCAGCAGAGAGCTCAGAACTGTGGTTCTGACAGCCTGCATCTTAACCAGCAGCAGAGAGCTCAGAACTCTGCTGGTCCTTCTGTAGCTCAGTTGGTAGAGCATGGCGCTTGTAACGCCAGGGTAGTGGGTTCAATCCCCGGGACCACCCATACGTAGAATGTATGCACACATGACTGTAAGTCGCTTTGGATAAAAGCGTCTGCTAAATGGCATATATTATATATTATTATTAACTGTGGTTCTGACAGCCTGCCTCTTCACCAACAGCAGAGAGCTCAGAACTGTGGTTCTGACAGCCTGCCTCTTAACCAGCAGCAGAGTGCTCAGAACTGTGGTTCTGACAGCCTGCCTCTTAACCAACAGCAGAGAGCTCAGAACTGTGGTTCTGACAGCCTGCCTCTTAACCAGCAGCAGAGTGCTCAGAACTGTGGTTCTGACAGCCTGCCTCTTAACCAACAGCAGAGAGCTCAGAACTGTGGTTCTGGCAGCCTGCCTCTTATCCAGCAGCAGAGAGCTCAGAACTATGGTTCTGACAGCCTGCCTCTTAACCAACAGCAGAGAGCTCAGAACTGTGGTTCTGACTGCCTGCCTCTTAACCAGCAGCAGAGAGCTCAGAACTGTGGTTCTGACAGCCTGCCTCTTAACCAACAGCAGAGAGCTCAGAACTGTGGTTCTGACAGCCTGCCTCTTATCCAGCAGCAGAGAGCTCAGAACTATGGTTCTGACAGCCTGCCTCTTATCCAGCAGCAGAGAGCTCAGAACTATGGTTCTGACAGCCTGCCTCTTAACCAGCAGCAGAGAGCTCAGAACTATGGTTCTGACAGCCTGCCTCTTAACCAACATCAGAGAGCTCAGAACTGTGGTTCTGACAGCCTGCCTCTTAACCAACAGCAGAGAGCTCAGAACTTTGGTTCTGACAGCATGCCTCTTAACCAGCAGCAGAGAGCTCAGAACTTTGGTTCTGACAGCCTGCCTCTTAACCAACAGCAGAGAGCTCAGAACTGTGGTTCTGACAGCCTGCCTCTTAACCTAACCAACAGCAGAGAGCTCAGAACTGTGGTTCTGACAGCCTGCCTCTTAACCTAACCAACAGCAGAGAGCTCAGATCGATGGTTCTGACAGCCTGCCTCTTAACCAGCAGCAGAGAGCTCAGAACTGTGGTTCTGACAGCCTGCCTCTTAACCAACAGCAGAGAGCTCAGAACTGTGGTTCTGACAGCCTGTCTCTTAACCAACAGCAGAGAGCTCAGAACTGTGGTTCTGACAGCCTGCCTCTTAACCAACAGCAGAGAGCTCAGAACTGTGGTTCTGACAGCCTGCCTCTTATCCAACAGCAGAGAGCTCAGAACTGTGGTTCTGACAGCCTGCCTCTTAACCAGCAGCAGAGAGCTCAGAACTATGGTTCTGACAGCCTGCCTCTTAACCAACAGCAGAGAGCTCAGAACTGTGGTCCTGACAGCCTGCCTCTTAACCAACAGCAGAGAGCTCAGAACTGTGGTTCTGACAGCCCGCCTCTTATCCAGCAGCAGAGAGCTCAGAAATATGGTTCTGACAGCCTGCCTCTTATCCAGCAGCAGAGAGCTCAGAACTATGGTTCTGACAGCCTGCCTCTTAACCAACAGCAGAGAGCTCAGAACTATGGTTCTGACAGCCTGCCTCTTAACCAGCAGCAGAGAGCTCAGAACTGTGGTTCTGACAGCCTGCATCTTAACCAGCAGCAGAGAGCTCAGAACTCTGCTGGTCCTTCTGTAGCTCAGTTGGTAGAGCATGGCGCTTGTAACGCCAGGGTAGTGGGTTCAATCCCCGGGACCACCCATACGTAGAATGTATGCACACATGACTGACTGTAAGTCGCTTTGGATAAAAGCGTCTGCTAAATGGCATATATTATATATTATTATTAACTGTGGTTCTGACAGCCTGCCTCTTAACCAACAGCAGAGAGCTCAGAACTGTGGTTCTGACAGCCTGCCTCTTAACCAACAGCAGAGAGCTCAGAACTGTGGTTCTGACAGCCTGCCTCTTATCCAACAGCAGAGAGCTCAGAACTGTGGTTCTGACAGCCTGCCTCTTAACCAGCAGCAGAGAGCTCAGAACTGTGGTTCTGACAGCCTGCCTCTTAACCAGCAGCAGAGAGCTCAGAACTGTGGTTCTGACAGCCTGCCTCTTAACCAACAGCAGAGAGCTCAGAACTGTGGTTCTGGCAGCCTGCCTCTTATCCAGCAGCAGAGAGCTCAGAACTATGGTTCTGACAGCCTGCCTCTTAACCAACAGCAGAGAGCTCAGAACTGTGGTTCTGACTGCCTGCCTCTTAACCAGCAGCAGAGAGCTCAGAACTGTGGTTCTGACAGCCTGCCTCTTAACCAACAGCAGAGAGCTCAGAACTGTGGTTCTGACAGCCTGCCTCTTATCCAGCAGCAGAGAGCTCAGAACTATGGTTCTGACAGCCTGCCTCTTATCCAGCAGCAGAGAGCTCAGAACTATGGTTCTGACAGCCTGCCTCTTAACCAGCAGCAGAGAGCTCAGAACTATGGTTCTGACAGCCTGCCTCTTAACCAACATCAGAGAGCTCAGAACTGTGGTTCTGACAGCCTGCCTCTTAACCAACAGCAGAGAGCTCAGAACTTTGGTTCTGACAGCCTGACTCTTAACCAGCAGCAGAGAGCTCAGAACTTTGGTTCTGACAGCCTGCCTCTTAACCAACAGCAGAGAGCTCAGAACTGAGGTTCTGACAGCCTGCCTCTTAACCTAACCAACAGCAGAGTGCTCAGAACTGTGGTTCTGACAGCCTGCCTCTTAACCTAACCAACAGCAGAGAGCTCAGAACGATGGTTCTGACAGCCTGCCTCTTAACCAGCAGCAGAGAGCTCAGAACTGTGGTTCTGACAGCCTGCCTCTTAACCAACAGCAGAGAGCTCAGAACTGTGGTTCTGACAGCCTGTCTCTTAACCAACAGCAGAGAGCTCAGAACTGTGGTTCTGACAGCCTGCCTCTTAACCAACAGCAGAGAGCTCAGAACTGTGGTTCTGACAGCCTGCCTCTTATCCAACAGCAGAGAGCTCAGAACTGTGGTTCTGACAGCCTGCCTCTTAACCAGCAGCAGAGAGCTCAGAACTATGGTTCTGACAGCCTGCCTCTTAACCAACAGCAGAGAGCTCAGAACTGTGGTCCTGACAGCCTGCCTCTTAACCAACAGCAGAGAGCTCAGAACTGTGGTTCTGACAGCCCGCCTCTTATCCAGCAGCAGAGAGCTCAGAACTATGGTTCTGACAGCCTGCCTCTTATCCAGCAGCAGAGAGCTCAGAACTATGGTTCTGACAGCCTGCCTCTTAACCAACAGCAGAGAGCTCAGAACTGTGGTTCTGACAGCCTGCCTCTTATCCAGCAGCAGAGAGCTCAGAACTATGGTTCTGACAGCCTGCCTCTTAACCAACAGCAGAGAGCTCAGAACTATGGTTCTGACAGCCTGCCTCTTAACCAACAGCAGAGAGCTCAGAACTGTGGTTCTGACAGCCTGCCTCTTAACCAACAGCAGAGAGCTCAGAACTGTGGTTCTGACAGCCTGCCTCTTAACCAACAGCAGAGAGCTCAGAACTGTGGTTCTGACAGCCTGTCTCTTAACCAACAGCAGAGAGCTCAGAACTGTGGTTCTGACTGCCTGCCTCTTAACCAGCAGCAGAGAGCTCAGAACTATGGTTCTGACAGCCTGCCTCTTATCCAGCAGCAGAGAGCTCAGAACTATGGTTCTGACAGCCTGCCTCTTAACCAACAGCAGAGAGCTCAGAACTGTGGTCCTGACAGCCTGCCTCTTAACCAACAGCAGAGAGCTCAGAACTATGGTTCTGACAGCCTGAGATAGGTAAAAAGGAGTGTTCCTTAAAATGTTTTTTACGACTCTTGTTATCAAGACTAAATAAATCAATAATAATCCCACTTAGGAGAGGCCTACATATTTCACTGCTCTGCTCTCTCATTGGTGGGGCCGTTAAGGCCTGACTGCAGTGTTTCTGGGACTGTTCCTGATCCCTCAATTTGTAACAGGATGTGAACTTGATCTTTTCTGAGAGTTTTGAATGAAAAGTATTGCATTGTTCCTGTATTGGTTAGCTTCAGAACATCTTAAAACTACAAAACTGGCACGTTAAACAGTGCGCTGTGGGTACTGTAGCTACAACTCCTGAAGAATATCCCATACCTTGTGCTATGAACACTCCATTTAATTGAGGATGGCGGACATGTCGTGCCTCCTCCTTGAGACTGCTGCCGGCTGAATGGCTGTGCCATCCTCATCCCATCTCAGATATCATAACAGGTATTTATGTCTCTGTCTTTCTGTCTTTCTACTTTACCTGACAGAAACAACTTGTCTTTTCCAGCTCTTCGAAATATGCTTCTTCATCCTGCTCTGTCTGTGTGCGTGTGTCATCCTCAAGTTGGTGAACAGGAACTAAAAATAGAAGTTACAGTTCTGACATTACGAGATTCAAACACTGGCATAGAAATGTGTACAGTAAGTTCCTGCTTTGTTACGTTCTTCTGCCCTACTGCCCTATGGATGCAACCAATGGGAGTCAGTCTATTCTATTGCATACAAAATGTCTTCCTTCTTCCCTGAACAGTAAGTTATATATCTGTTGACTATATGCACTACTTTTATTCAGAGGTGTTCCCTGGCACAGGAACCGGCTGGAAGATTCACCAGTTCCATTGCAAACATTCAAATGCCATGATGTACATATGTGTGTGCTTGTGTTTGTATGTTCTTGCATATCATGGTTAGCAGATGTTAATGCAAGTGTAGCGAAATGCTTGTGCTTCTAGTTCCGACAATGCAGTAATAACCAACGAGTAACCAACGAGTAATCGAACCTAACAATTCCACAACTACTACCTTATACACACACAAGTGTAAAGAGATAAAGAATATGTACATAAAGATATATGCATGAGTGATGTTACAGAACGGCATAGGCAAGATGCAGTAGATGGTATTGAGTACAGTATATACATATGAGATGAGTAATGTAGGGTATGTAAACATAAAAGTGGCATAGTTTAAAGTGGCTAGTGATACATGTATTACATAAAGATGGCAAGATGCAGTAGATGATAGAGTACAGTATATACATATACATATGAGATGAGTAATGTAGGGTATGTAACCATTATATTAAGTGGCATTGTTTAAAGTGGCTAGTGATGCATTTTTTACATCAACTTCCATTATTAAAGTGAGCTGGAGTTGAGTCAGTATGTTGGCAGCAGCCACTCAATGTTAGTGGTGGCTGTTTAACAGTCTGATGGCCATGAGATAGAAGCTGTTTTTCAGTCTCTCGGGCCCTGCTTTGATGCACCTGTACTGATCTCGCCTTCTGGATGATAGTGGGGTGAACAGGCAGTGGCTCGGGTGGTTGTTGTCCATGATGATCTTTATGGCCTTCCTGTGACATCGGGTGCTGTAGGTGTCCTGAAGGGCAGGTAGTTTGCCCCCGGTGATGCGTTGTGCAGACCTCACTACCCTCTGGAGAGCTTTACGGTTGTGGGCGGAGCAGTTGCCTTACCAGGCGGTGATACAGCCCGACAGGATGCTCTCGATTGTGCATCTGTAGATGTTTGTGAGTGCTTTTACATTTACATTTACATTTAAGTCATTTAGCAGACGCTCTTATCCAGAGCGACTTACAAATTGGTGCATTCACCTTATGACATCCAGTGGAACAGCCACTTTACAATAGTGCATCTAAATCTTTTAAGGGGGGGGGGTGAGAAGGAT
Source organism: Oncorhynchus keta (assembly GCF_023373465.1). Lineage (NCBI taxonomy): Eukaryota > Metazoa > Chordata > Actinopteri > Salmoniformes > Salmonidae > Oncorhynchus > Oncorhynchus keta. The sequence continues at coordinate 56,748,930 of NC_068424.1, read as the reverse complement.
TACTTTATCCTATCCTAGGTATTCCTTAAAGAGGTGGGGTTTCAGGTGTCTCCGGAAGGTGGTGATTGACTCCGCTGTCCTGGCGTCGTGAGGGAGTGTGTTCCACCATTGGGGAGCCAGAGCAGCGAACAGTTTTGACTGGGCTGAGCGGGAACTGTACTTCCTCAGTGGTAGGGAGGCGAGCAGGCCAGAGGTGGATGAACGCAGTGCCCTTGTTTGGGTGTAGGGCCTGATCAGAGCCTGGAGGTACTGAGGTGCCGTTCCCCTCACAGCTCCGTAGGCAAGCACCATGGTCTTGTAGCGGATGCGAGCTTCAACTGGAAGCCAGTGGAGAGAGCGGAGGAGCGGGGTGACGTGAGAAAACTTGGGAAGGTTGAACACCAGACGGGCTGCGGCGTTCTGGATGAGTTGTAGGGGTTTAATAGCACAGGCAGGGAGCCCAGCCAACAGTGAGTTGCAGTAATCCAGACGGGAGATGACAAGTGCCTGGATTAGGACCTGCGCCGCTTCCTGTGTGAGGCAGGGTCGTACTCTGCGGATGTTGTAGAGCATGAACCTACAGGAACGGGCCACCGCCTTGATGTTAGTTGAGAACGACAGGGTGTTGTCCAGGATCACGCCAAGGTTCTTAGCGCTCTGGGAGGAGGACACAATGGAGTTGTCAACCGTGATGGCGAGATCATGGAACGGGCAGTCCTTCCCCGGGAGGAAGAGCAGCTCCGTCTTGCCGAGGTTCAGCTTGAGGTGGTGATCCGTCATCCACACTGATATGTCTGCCAGACATGCAGAGATGCGATTCGCCACCTGGTCATCAGAAGGGGGAAAGGAGAAGATTAATTGTGTGTCGTCTGCATAGCAATGATAGGAGAGACCATGTGAGGTTATGACAGAGCCAAGTGACTTGGTGTATAGCGAGAATAGGAGAGGGCCTAGAACAGAGCCCTGGGGGACACCAGTGGTGAGAGCGCGTGGTGAGGAGACAGATTCTCGCCACGCCACCTGGTAGGAGCGACCTGTCAGGTAGGACGCAATCCAAGCGTGGGCCGCGCCGGAGATGCCCAACTCGGAGAGGGTGGAGAGGAGGATCTGATGGTTCACAGTATCGAAGGCAGCCGATAGGTCTAGAAGGATGAGAGCAGAGGAGAGAGAGTTAGCTTTAGCAGTGCGGAGCGCCTCCGTGATACAGAGAAAAGCAGTCTCAGTTGAATGACTAGTCTTGAAACCTGACTGATTTGGATCAAGAAGGTCATTCTGAGAGAGATAGCGGGAGAGCTGGCCAAGGACGGCACGTTCAAGAGTTTTGGAGAGAAAAGAAAGAAGGGATACTGGTCTGTAGTTGTTGACATCGGAGGGATCGAGTGTAGGTTTTTTCAGAAGGGGTGCAACTCTCGCTCTCTTGAAGACGGAAGGGACGTAGCCAGCGGTCAGGGATGAGTTGATGAGCGAGGTGAGGTAAGGGAGAAGGTCTCCGGAAATGGTCTGGAGAAGAGAGGAGGGGGTAGGGTCGAGCGGGCAGGTTGTTGGGCGGCCGGCCGTCACAAGACGCGAGATTTCATCTGGAGAGAGAGGGGAGAAAGAGGTCAGAGCACAGGGTAGGGCAGTGTGAGCAGAACCAGCGGTGTCGTTTGACTTAGCAAACGAGGATCGGATGTCGTCGACCTTCTTTTCAAAATGGTTGACGAAGTCATCTGCAGAGAGGGAGGAGGGGGGGGGAGGAGGATTCAGGAGGGAGGAGAAGGTGGCAAAGAGCTTCCTAGGGTTAGAGGCAGATGCTTGGAATTTAGAGTGGTAGAAAGTGGCTTTAGCAGCAGAGACAGAGGAGGAAAATGTAGAGAGGAGGGAGCGAAAGGATGCCAGGTCCGCAGGGAGGCGAGTTTTCCTCCATTTCCGCTCGGCTGCCCGGAGCCCTGTTCTGTGAGCTCGCAATGAGTCGTCGAGCCACGGAGCGGGAGGGGAGGACCGAGCCGGCCTGGAAGATAGGGGACATAGAGAGTCAAAGGATGCAGAAAGGGAGGAGAGGAGGGTTGAGGAGGCAGAATCAGGAGATAGGTTGGAGAAGGTTTGAGCAGAGGGAAGAGATGATAGGATGGAAGAGGAGAGAGTAGCGGGGGAGAGAGAGCGAAGGTTGGGACGGCGCGATACCATCCGAGTAGGGGCAGTGTGGGAAGTGTTGGATGAGAGCGAGAGGGAAAAGGATACAAGGTAGTGGTCGGAGACTTGGAGGGGAGTTGCAATGAGGTTAGTGGAAGAACAGCATCTAGTAAAGATGAGGTCGAGCGTATTGCCTGCCTTGTGAGTAGGGGGGGAAGGTGAGAGGGTGAGGTCAAAAGAGGAAAGGAGTGGAAAGAAGGAGGCAGAGGAATGAGTCAAAGGTAGACGTGGGGAGGTTAAAGTCGCCCAGAACTGTGAGAGGTGAGCCGTCCTCAGGAAAGGAGCTTATCAAGACATCAAGCTCATTGATGAACTCTCCGAGGGGACCTGGAGGGCGATAAATGATAAGGATGTTAAGCATGAAAGGGCTGGTAACTGTGACAGCATGAAATTCAAAGGAGGCGATAGACAGATGGGTAAGGGGAGAAAGAGAGAATGACCACTTGGGAGAGATGAGGATCCCGGTGCCACCACCCCGCTGACCAGAAGCTCTCGGGGTATGCGAGAACACGTGGGCGGACGAAGAGAGAGCAGTAGGAGTAGCAGTGTTATCTGTGGTGATCCATGTTTCCGTCAGTGCCAAGAAGTCAAGGGACTGGAGGGAGGCATAGGCTGAGATGAACTCTGCCTTGTTGGCCGCAGATCGGCAGTTCCAGAGGCTACCGGAGACCTGGAACTCCACGTGGGTCGTGCGCGCTGGGACCACCAGATTAGGGTGGCCACGGCTACGCGGTGTGGAGCGTTTGTATGGTCTGTGCAGAGAGGAGATAACAGGGATAGACAGACACATAGTTGACAGGCTACAGAAGAGGCTACGCTAATGCAAGGAGATTGGAATGACAAGTGGACTACACGTCTCGAATGTTCAGAAAGTTAAGCTTACGTAGCAAGAATCTTATTGACTAAAATGATTAAAATGATACAGTACTGCTGAAGTAGGCTAGCTGGCAGTGGCTGCGTTGTTGACTTTGTAGGCTAGCTGGCAGTGGCTGCGTTGTTGACACTACACTAATCAAGTCGTTCCGTTGAGTGTAATAGTTTCTACAGTGCTGCTATTCGGGGCTAGCTGGCTAGCTAGCAGTGTTGATTACGTTACGTTGCGTTAAAAGAACGACAATAGCTGGCTAGCTAACCTAGAAAATCGCTCTAGACTACACAATTATCTTTGATACACAGACGGCTATGTAGCTAGCTATGTAGCTAGCTACGATCAAACAAATCAAACCGTTGTGCTGTAATGAAATGAAATGAAAATGTGATACTACCTGTGGAGCGAAGCGGAATGCGATCGGGTTGTTGAGTGCGGAAGTTCTATTCAGTAGACGTTGGCTAGCTGTTGGCTAGCTAGCAGTGTCTCCTACGTTAAGGACGACAAATAGCTGGCTAGCTAACCTCGGTAAATTAAGATAATCACTCTAAGACTACACGCTCTAAACTACACAATTATCTTGGATACGAAGACAGCAAAGACAACTATGTAGCTAGCTAACACTACACTAATCAAGTCGTTCAGTTGAGTGTAATAGTTTCTACAGTGCTGCTATTCGGTAGACGGTGGACGTTTGCTAGCTGGCTAGCTGCTGGGCAGATAGCAGTGTAGACTACGTTAGGACGACGAAATACGAAGTTGCAATAGAAGTGCTGACTGTTTCACTTTGTTGTCCTCTTTCTTTTCCTTTTTCTTCTGTCCTTCTTTTGTCCTTATTTTGTCTTCCTTTCTTCTGTTAACTAGATATTTTTGTTGTTATTCTTTGTAAGCTAGCTAGCTTCTTCCAGGAGAGTCCCTAGCAACTGCTTAGCAACAAGTAAACAATTCTGCTAGCAATTCAGCTAGCTAAGATAACTGTACAATTTTATGAAAAATAGTTAATTTTTCAAAAGCCTGTCTTTTTTGGTTTGTTCCTTGTTTTGTCTTCTATTGAGTCTTGCAGTTTTCTCTTGATTTTTTCGATGTACTTCACTCTAAAAAAAACATTTAAATCTCAATATATACAGGAGCTCATTTTTCAGCAGCTGCTCAATTTAGAACTCCTTTTGGTGACAAACTGAATTTCTTCAGCCTCCTGAGGTTGAAGAGGCGCTGCTGTGCCTTCTTCACAACTCTGTCTGTGTGGGTGGACCAATTCAGTTTGTCCGTGATGTGTACGCCGAGGAACTTAAAACTTACTACCCTCTCCACTACTGTCCCATCGATGTGGATAGGGGGGTTCTCCCTCTGCTGTTTCCTGAAGTCCACAATCATCTCCTTTGTTTTGTTGACATTGAGTGTGAGGTTATTTTCCTGACACCACACTCCGAATGCCGTCACATCCTCCCTGTAGCCCGTCTCGTCGTTGTTGGTAATCAAGCCTACCACTGTAGTGTCGTCCGTAAACTTGATGATTGAGTTGGAGGCTTATATGGCCACGCAGTCGTGGGTGAACAGGGAGTACAGGAGAGGGCTCAGAACGCACCCTTGTGGGGCCCCATTGTTGACTCTTGCATACTCCTCTGATTTGTACTTCCTACTGGGCACAGACTTCAGTTCCATGTCTAGTTTTGATTTACATAAGGTTGGTTTACTAACGTGAATACAATTTTCAGTTGGGTGAAAGAATTCCCAATGTTGATGACTTTTTCAAATCAACATTGTTTTTCCACGTTGATTTAACATCATCATATAGATTGTTGGGGTTGAAATAACATGGAAACAACGTTGATTCAACCAGTTTTTGCACAGTGGGTCGAAATGTGTTGTGGCATGTTCAACAGGGTCACCTAGTCAAGTCACACATACAGTACCTTGGAAGAAAAAAACATGACAGGAAACAGAACAGGATCTCCTGATTGACTTGGTAATTTATTGCACATCAGATGAGTGTCATATTCACATAATTCACAGTCCAATTCTCCAGCACATTCAAAACAATTAACAGGCCATAAACGGGGGATAGACAGGCTTGATTTTGTATACTCTGAAGGTACAGTATGTGCGGTAGGAACACCTTGACCTGTGATACAGCATTGCTAGTGGAATGGCAAGGCATCCTGCTTAGTGGAATGATAAGGCATCCTGCTTAGTGGAATGGCAAGGCATCCTGCTTAGTGGAAAGGCAAGGCATCCTGCTTAGTGGAATGATAAGGCATCCTGCTTAGTGGAATGGCAAGGCATCCTGCTTTAGTGGAATGGCAAGGCATCCTGCTTAGTGGAATGGCAAGGCATCCTGCTCAGTGGAATGGCAAGGCATCCTGCTTAGTGGAATGGCAAGGCATGCTGCTTAGTGGAATGGCAAGGCATCCTGCTTGTGGAAAGGCAAGGCATCCTGCTTAGTGGAATGGCAAGGCATCCTGCTTAGTGGAATGATAAGGCATCCTGCTTAGTGGAATGATAAGGCATCCTGCTTAGTGGAATGATAAGGCATCCTGCTTAGTGGAACGGCAAGGCATCCTGCTTAGTGGAATGACAAGGCATCCTGCTTGTGGAATGGCAAGGCATCCTGCTTAGTGGAATGGCAAGGCATCCTGCTCTGTGGAATGACAAGGCATCCTGCTTAGTGGAACGGCAAGGCATCCTGCTTAGTGGAATGACAAGGCATCCTGCTTGTGGAATGGCAAGGCATCCTGCTTAGTGGAATGGCAAGGCATCCTGCTCTGTGGAATGACAAGGCATCCTGCTTAGTGGAATGATAAGGCATCCTGCTTCGTGGAATGTTAAAGGTATCCTGCTTAGTGGAATGGAAAGGCATCCTACTCAGTGGAATGACAAGGCATCCTGCTTAGTGGAATGACAAGGCATCCTGCTTAGTGGAATGGCAAGGCATCCTGCTCTGTGGAATGACAAGTCATCCTGCTTAGTGGAATGATAAGGCATCCTGCTTAGTGGAATGACAAGGCATCCTGCTTAGTGGAATGGCAAGGCATCCTGCTTAGTGGAATGACAAGGCATCCTGCTTAGTGGAATGGCAAGGCATCCTGCTTAGTGGAATGGCAAGGCATCCTGCTCTGTGGAATGACAAGGCATCCTGCTTAGTGGAATGACAAGGCATCCTGCTTAGTGGAATGGCAAGGCATCCTGCTCTGTGGAATGACAAGGCATCCTGCTCAGTGGAATGATACGGCATCCTGCTTAGTGGAATGGCAAGGCATCCTGCTCAGTGGAATGGCAAGGCATCCTGCTTAGTGGAATGATAAGGCATCCTGCTTCGTGGAATGATAAGGTATCCTGCTTAGTGGAATGATAAGGCATCCTGTTTAGTGGAATGGCAAGGCATCCTGCTCAGTGAAATGACAAGGCATCCTGCTTAGTGGAATGATAAGGCATCCTGCTTAGTGGAATGGCAAGGCATCCTGCTTAGTGGAATGATAGGGCATCCTGCTTCGTGGAATGATAAGGCATCCTGCTTAGTGGAATGGCAAGGCATCCTGCTTAGTGGAATGATAGGGCATCCTGCTTCGTGGAATGATAAGGCATCCTGCTTAGTGGAATGGCAAGGCGTCCTGCTTAGTGGAATGGCAAGGCATCCTGCTTAGAGGAATGGCAAGGCATCCTGCTTCGTGGAATGATAAGGCATCCTGCTTAGTGGAATGGCAAGGCATCCTGCTTAGTGGAATGGCAAGGCATCCTGCTTCGTGGAATGATAAGGCATCCTGCTTAGTGGAATGGCAAGGCATCCTGCTTAGTGGAATGGCAAGGCATCCTGCTTAGTGGAATAACAAGGCATCCTGCTCAGTGGAATGGCAAGGCATCCTGCTTAGTGGAATGGCAAGGCATCCTGCTTAGTGGAATGACAAGGCATCCTGCTTAGTGGAATGACAAGGCATCCTGCTCAGTGGAATGACAAGGCATCCTGCTCAGTGGAATGACAAGGCATCCTGCTCAGTGGAATGACAAGGCATCCTGCTCAGTCGAATGACAAGGCATCCTGCTCAGTGGAATGGCAAGGCATCCTGCTTAGTGGAATGGCAAGGCATCCTGCTTAGTGGAATGACAAGGCATCCTGCTCAGTGGAATGACAAGGCATCCTGCTCAGTGGAATGGCAAGGCATCCTGCTTAGTGGAATGGCAAGGCATCCTGCTTAGTGGAATGACAAGGCATCCTGCTCAGTGGAATGGCAAGGCATCCTGCTTAGTGGAATGGCAAGGCATCCTGCTTAGTGGAATGACAAGGCATCCTGCTTAGTGGAATGACAAGGCATCCTGCTCAGTGGAATGACAAGGCATCCTGCTCAGTGGAATGACAAGGCATCCTGCTCAGTGGAATGACAAGGCATCCTGCTCAGTGGAATGACAAGGCATCCTGCTCAGTGGAATGGCAAGGCATCCTGCTTAGTGGAATGGCAAGGCATCCTGCTTAGTGGAATGACAAGGCATCCTGCTCAGTGGAATGACAAGGCATCCTGCTCAGTGGAATGACAAGGCATCCTGCTTAGTGGAATGACAAGGCATCCTGCTCAGTGGAATGACAAGGCATCCTGCTCAGTGGAATGGCAAGGCATCCTGCTTAGTGGAATGGCAAGGCATCCTGCTTAGTGGAATGACAAGGCATCCTGCTCAGTGGAATGACAAGGCATCCTGCTTAGTGGAATGGCAAGGCATCCTGCTCAGTGGAATGACAAGGCATCCTGCTCAGTGGAATGGCAAGGCATCCTGCTTAGTGGAATGGCAAGGCATCCTGCTTAGTGGAATGATTAGACATCCTGCTTAGTGGAATGATTAGATATCGTGCTTAGTGGAATGATTAGACATCCTGCTTAGTGGAATGATTAGATATCCTGCTTAGTGGATTGATTAGACATCCTGCTTAGTGGAATGATTCGACATCCTGCTTAGTGGAATGATTAGACATCCAGCTTAGTGGAATGATTCGACATCCTGCTTAGTGGAATGATTAGATATCGTGCTTAGTGGAATGATTAGACATCCTGCTTAGTGGATTGATTAGATATCCTGCTTAGTGGAATGATTAGATATCGTGCTTAGTGGAATGATTAGATATCCTGCTTAGTGGAATGATTAGACATCCTGCTTAGTGGAATGATTCGACATCCTGCTTAGTGGAATGATTAGATATCGTGCTTGCGCTATGGCAAAACAATAGGCAATACCACCCAGCCATGTCAAAACAGTCCTCTCCCACTGAGAAAACAGTTAATCCCATAACATTTAGGAAACAGAAAACTAACAAGGAACAAACCAGTGTGGAACCTGCTAGAGAGGGCCGCCCGAGTGGGTATGGGGGTGCTACTTATCTATTTGGGGGTATTTGGGAGGTGATGTGACGGGGTGTGCCATGTTTCACTCCCTCCACACCTCTTCCGGCCCACGCCTGGCACGGCAGTGGTTCATGGATGGCACTGCCTGCCTGAAGGCCATATGGCCAATCACTCAATTGGCTGAAATGTTTTCTAAGGGACCAGGCAACGCAGGGATCATTGTCTGGCTGCCTAGCTAGAAGGTATATAATACTACAGGATTCCTTTGGTAAAAAAACGATTATCTTGGATGTTTCTCGCTTTGTGACCGACCATAAATTTGTTGTGGGGCATTCTGGGGAATGTGGTGGTGAGCCCGTTGAGAGTCCAGTGAGGAAGAGACATTTGGATTCAATTTCCTCAGTGGAAGAGCAGCTTTTATGGGTCTGTGACATTATAGCTCAGCGACTGGGTCCCATATCAGTCTGTGACTTATAGTTTAGGTTTATTACATTACACCCAACATAACTGATTGCGACGCTACACTGGCCTATGTAATTAAGGCTAATTTTACATCTTCAAGCATGTTTTTGAAAGATAGTGTCCAATATGGCTGCTTTAGCATTCAAACAGTGTAAGTACAATGACATCTCTTTGGTCTCATGTAATCGTTCTCACAACCAGTCCACGTATGAAAACATTAAAAGCTCATCATAAAACAGCAATACAAAATTGTTATTCTTATAGAGGAGAAATGTCAACTTAAATGTCAACCATAGTACACCTCCACATTTGATCGATTTATCAGAGCCTACAACTTTATTCCCTTCTTCCAGGAGTTCTGCTCCTTGACATGAATCTGAACATTTTCCCAAGGCAAAGACTATAAACCCTGAGTTTTACAAGGATAACATGGTTCACAGCAACTATGTCCTCTACTCAGATGTCCAGCTTTACCACACGTGAAATAAAAACCGGGCCTAACTTGATTGAAAGCCAAGGCCTGACTGTTGTTCACTTTTTCAAGATTCCAGTTAGCATTTCTTGGCAGACCTTTTCATCCTCCTCAACTCCTCACAAGCTTTAAAAGCCTGTTGACTATTTCAGAGATTTAAAACGGTGATATGTGGCCTATGTTGTAGTGGAGAGGGGAACTTGCCATGGGAACAGGCTTTAAGCAATGGGGCTATGTAGATACAGTATTGGTTACCTTTCTCAGAGTAGGAGCAACTCCCACTGTGGCCTGGTTTATACGCACCTGTTCCTCTCTTATACAGACAGACACACTCATAGTATGACCCACACATAATGTCCATTATGCAGCCCACCTGCTCCCAGCATATCACAGGATTTATTGTACTGTAATATTAGTCAAAGGGAAAACCTGTAACAGACATGGGGATAGCAGTTTGAACCCGCCTTTCCCCTAACACACAAATTGCTATGTCAGAAACAAAACACATAGAACCTTCCCCAACAATAGAACTAACTAGCCCAATAATTTGATGATATGAAAAATAAAATCTGTAACTGCTCTTAAAGAATGTGACATGGTCGCATTTCAAGAACAGCTCATCACGTCAGTATGAAGACGACAGCTCTTTTAATAGAAGTCTGCAACCAAATTTGCTCAGGTGGTAAATCACTTAAACGTCTGGGCGACTAGCCTAGAGTCACTCCCATTTAGGATACGCAACCCAGTTTGATCCAAATACCACAACCAACCACGTGTGGGTTTTCATACAATGATCCTTAAAGAGTATGTTAGGATACCCGAAAGTTGTTTAGAATGGTTTGTTAATTACATTGACCATTGGCATTATGGTTAAATAAAGTGCCTTCAGAAATTATTCACACCTATTGACCTTTTCCACATTTTGTTGTGTTACAGCTTTGATTTGAAACATTTTAAGGACTACCTCATCTCTGTACCCAACACATACAATTACTCTATGTATATATATATATATATATATATATATATATACAGAGATGAGGTAGTCATGGTAGTTAAAATGTTGCAGACAGGTGTATAAAATCGAGCACCCAGCCATGCAATCTCGAAAGACAAACATTGGGAGTAGAATGGCCTTACTGAAGAGCTCTGTGACTTTCAACGTGGCACCGTCATAGGATGCCACCTTTCGAACAGGTCAGTTCATAAAATGTCTGCCCTACTAGAGCTGCTTTGGTCAACTGTAAGTTATGTTATTGTAAAGTGGAAACATCTAGGAGCAACAACAGCTCAGCCGCACAAGCTCACAGAACGGTGCTGAATCGCGTACCTTTGTTTGTCCTCGGTTGCAACACTTACTACCAAGTTCCAAACTGCCTCTGGAAGCAATTTCACTGTCGGGAGCTTCATTAAATGGGTTTCCATGGCCGAGCAGCTGCACACAAGCCTAAGATCACTATGCGCAATGCCAAGCGTCGGCTGGAGTGGTGTAAAGCTTGCCCCCCATTGGAGGCGGAATAATGGGCTGGGGCTGTTTTTCATGGTTTGGGCTAGGCCCTTTGTTTCCAATGAAAGGAAATCTTAACGCTACAGCATCCAATGACATTCTAGACGATTCTATGCTTCCAACTTTGTGGCAACAGTTTGAGGGAGGCCATTTCCTGTTTCAGCATGACAATGCCCCTGTGCAAAAAGCGAGGTCCATACAGAAATGGTTTGCTGAGATCGGTGTGGAAGAACTTGACAGGCTTGCACAGGGCCCTGACATCAACCCCATCGAATACCTTTGGGATGAATTGGAACACTGACTGCAAGCCAGGCCAAATCGCCCAACATCAGTGCCCGACCTCACTAATGCTCTTGTGGCTGAATGGAAGCAAGTCCCCGCAGCAATGTTCCAACATCTAGTCGAAAGCCTTCCCACAAGAGCGTAGGCTGTTATAGCAGCAAAGGGGGGACCAACTCCATATTAATGCCCATGATTTTGGAATGAGATGTTCGACAAGCAGGTGTCCACATACTTTTGGTCATGTAGTGTATCTATAAGGTCTTAGTCTAGCAGTGGATTTCAAACACAGCTTCAACTACAAAGACCAGCGATGTATTCCAATGCCTCACAAAGAAGAGCACATACTGTTAAAAAAAGAATACAATGAATATCCCTTTTAGCATGTTGAAGTTATTAATTACACTTTGGATGGTGTTTCAACACACCCAGCCACTACAAAGATACAGGCATCCTTCTTAACTCAAGGAACCGCTCAGGGATTTCACAATGAGGCCAATGGTGACTTTAAAACAGTTAGCGTTTAATGGCTGTGATAGTAGAAAACTGAGGCTGGATCAACATTGTAGTTACTCCACAATACTAACCTAATTGACAGAGTGAAAAGAAGGTAGTCTGTACAGAAAACAAATATTCCAAAATGTGCATCCTGTTTGCAACAAGGCACAAGTAATACAGCAAAAAATGTGTCAAAGCAATTAACTTTTTGTCCTGGGTACAAAGTCTTATGTTTGGGTAAAATAGAACACAACACATTACTGAATAACACTCTCCATATTTTCAAGCATAGTGGTGGCTGCATCATGTTATGAGTGGCTGCATCATGTTTTGAGTGTGTTTTTAATCATTAATGACTGGGGAGTTTTTCAGGATAAAAAAATAAATGGAATTGATCGAAGCACAGGCACTGGGAGCTGAATTCACCTTTCAGCATGTCACTACTTCCGCCAAAGTCGGTCCCTCTCCTTGTTCAGGCGGCTTTCGTTGGTCGACGTCACCGGCCTTCGCCGATCCACTTTTCATTTTCCATTTGTTTTGTCTTTGTCTTTACACACCTGGTTTCAAACCCCCAATTACTTGTTCATTATTTAACCCTCTGTTGCCCCATGTTTGTTTGTGAGTGATTGTTTTTATGTATACGGTCCGTTTATGTGTAAAATATGTTTATTTACTCATATCTGTTGTCCTGCGCCTGACTCCTCTACACCAGCTACACACAGACTACATTACACAACAGGACAATAACCTCGAACACAAGGCCATGTATACATTGGAGTTGCTTACCAAGAAGACAGTGAATGTTCCAGAGTAGCCGAGTTACAGTTTTGACTTAAATGTACGTAAACATCTATGGTATAACCTGAGAATGGTTGTCTAGCTATGATCAACAACCAATATGACAGAACGTGAAGAATTTTGAAAAGAATAATAGGAAAATATTTCACAATCCAAGTGTGGAAAGCTCTTAGAGACTTACCCAGAAAGACTCACAGCTGTAATAGCTGCCAAATGTGACTCAGGAGTGTGAATACTTGTGTAGGTGAGATATTTCTGAATGAAATGTTCTATACAATTTGCCAACATTTCTAAAATATGGTTTTCCCTTTGTCATTATGGGGTATTGTGTGTAGATGAGAGAAAAAATACATTTCATCCATTTTGAATTCAGGCTGTAACACAACATTTAAAATAAGTCAAGGAGTATGAATACTATTTGAAGCCACTGTACAAGAAAACAGTACCAACAGTACCAACAATTATAACTCAAGTTCCTGAATTTCTAGAGGGAAACTGGGGAGAGAAAGTTAACAGCCGTGTCTTCTTCAGTTTGTCTAGTCACCAACCTATCTCTGTTGTCTGCATTTCCCCTAACCTCTCTCTCCTCTCCCGTTTCAGCTGCCCAGTCGTTTGGGCTGATCATGAATCATGGAAATTGATTATGCTGTCACCCTTCAAATCCCCCTGCCCAGAACTTGACCGGGGTGTGTGTGACTATCGGTCGGTCAAGCCTGCTTAGGGATGCACTGCAGGCCTACCCTGGAGAAGGGCCCGGCCGGTCTGTCAGCCCTATGGGTCATGCAACCTCCTAACCGTGGTGAATGGAAGGAGGAGGGAACGCAGACGTCCTGCTTAAAATACCAGTTTCCCTGCCGTCTCCCGTCTCCCCTGCCAGTTCCCCGTCGCCATCTTTCCTGTGTGCTAACCCAGTGTCATCCGTCTTAATCCAAGTGCTGACGACACCCTACTTTCGCTAGAGAAGATTCCCACCAACAACATGGAAATATCTAGAGAAGTAAGGAAGGAGGAGTAGCAGCATGGGTTCCTCTGGTTATTTTTTGGTTTTGAATATCCAAGCCTCAGCATCTGAAGAGAGGCGAATATGATTCAGCAAAACATTATTTGCGAGTTAATGCAATAAGAACTGGTGTATTACACTTTGAACTCATTCCAGAATGTAAAAAAGTGTGTTCAATTAAGTCATGTGCTTGTGTTTATGGTTACATGTCATTGTGCTTACCCTGACCGGAAGCAGTCTGCACTATCCCCTGCTCACTTTCCTCTCACTAAAAGCCCTGCTAGAATAAAACAATAAAAATAAATAAATGTTGCGACACATTACCAAAACCAGAATATTTCCCTATGTCCTCTATACTTTTTTTCATGCCAATGTGAAAACTGCAAGCCCAGGCTTGCACTCTTCAGACCAGGCTTTCTTTCAAACTCTACTAATGGCTTCTGCAGATTGTTGTTATTATTTATTGTGAGGATAAATCTGCTGTAACAAGCTGAAAACACCAGTAAATCTGGCACTGGGCTCAGGTTGCAAAAAGACTTTAAGGGTTAGCGTTGCTATGGTGATGCCGAGGAGTGTGCCATAAAAGAGTGGACCGTCTGTGACAGAGTTACTATTGTTATTGTGGGGCGGCCATTAAAGCATTCTTTGAGGACACAGATTGAGAAGACCTACTTAACCTCTCTGTTGTATGTCTGCACTTTGGCCTTTATGTGCCAGCAAATCTATGCTCACAATATTATTAATTCAAACACACTTTTCATTACTTTAAATCATTATTTGACTTGGAATATGAAACAGAGGTAACTTATTATCATATCTCAGAAGGAGAGCCCCCTCACTGGCTCTTGGAAACATCTGCTCTCCCATCCACAAACGAGCATGTTCAACACTGCCAAACTTGAGATGAAAGCCAGGGTAGGGATGCAGGGTAGTATGAAAAATGCCACATAAACAGATTTGTTTTTAAATAAGATTCATTGAGGTATTTACATAATTTGTTGTAAGAAATGCAACTTGGAAAACCTGCTACAGTTCATTGGTAAGTGCCAAAATGGATTGCTTTTCGGAATTAGGACATGCCATCCAATTTTCAGTATACAGTATGTCAAACACTGTCATGCGACTGGAACCTGACTTTATGAGACTGGAACCTAACACTATGGGACCGGAACCTGACCCTATGCGACTGGAACCTAACCCTATGGGACCAGAACCAAACTCTATGGGACCGGAACCTGACCTTATGGGACCGGAACCTGACCCTATGGGACTTGAACCTGACCCTATGGGACCGGAACCTGACCCTATGGGACTTGAACCTAACTCTATGGGACCCGAACCTGACCCTATGGGACCGGAACCTGACCCTAAGGGACCAGAACATGACCTATGGGACCGGAACCTGACCCTATGGGACCCGAACCTGACCCTATGGAACCGGAACCTGACCCTATGGGACCGGAACCTGACCCTATGTGACCAGAACCTAACCCTATGGGACCCGAACCTGACCCTATGGGACCGGAACCTGACCCTAAGGGACCGGAAGCTGACCCTATGGGACCGGAACCTGACCCTATGGGACCGGAACCTGACCCTATGGGACCGGAACCTGACCCTATGGGACCCGAACCTGACCCTATGGGACCCGAACCTGACCCTAAGGGACCGGAAGCTGACCCTATGGGACCGGAACCTGACCCTATGGGACCGGAACCTGACCCTATGGGACCGGAACCTGACCCTATGCTGCCTAGTTGTGACAATCCCTCAGTGATGGACACAGACTCTAATCAACATTGAATTTGCTGCTATCGATAAACTGCTGCCCACACAGCCATTTGAGAATGATCAAGCATGACTGACTTTACTGTCAAATGAGGAACGACAATAAGTGATTGTGTACCTAATTTGAAGGTATTGACCACATAATGCTTGTGGTAATGTTCGTAATTGGAAATACTTCCATCATGTCATTGGAAATAACTGCTCCTCTAGTGTGCTGTAGGCCTAATCACCCTTACATTTTCCAGAATATAATCATTCGCCTGTCCTCTGTGTATCCTTTGGTTGTAGAATGTTCAGTTGAAAGAGGAATGATGTTCCAACTTCCATGGTCTTTGACAAGGGTTTAATATAATATCCTTTCTATCCTTTCTAAAAAATAAAAATAAATGATTTGCACTCTGTGGAAAATGTACCTTATGGGGTGAGTCTATTGGGCATTCTCTAGGTTATTATTAGCCTGCCTGTTTCATGTTTCCCAGAGTTATCACTGTGGACAGAACCATATCTTTTGGCAGCAAACCACATTCACTGTTCATTTTAGAAAATGGCATTCAAATACAGTTAAAATGACCAAATTATAATTTTGGGACTGCAGAGTAATCTTGAAGTGGCCTGGGTCAGGCGGAAAGTTACGGGGTTATTTCATTCCTGAATGAATGTTCTACCTTGTGCTGCTTTAATATGGTTTAAAATAATCAGTAAGCCACACACATTATTGATAGACAATGATGAGGTAGTTGGAAGTGTAGGCCTAGTTGTCAAAACACAGTTTATTTGTTGAGGAGGCTACCAAAACTGTTTTAAAGTTTGAAACATTGGCATTGATTTTTTGATTTCTTTAGCATCACAGGAACTCAAAAGATATTTAGTCAGATGACTGGCCTCAGTTTGCTCTTGATAAAGTCATCAGCGGTTGATGGGAACCACATGCCTGCATTCTGTTTCAATGAACTGCAAAGTTTAATGGAAGACATGGAGAATGACATGGGCCCTATCGAGGTGAACGTTATTGTGGTATATGCTGAGGAGCTGAGAATGCACCTCCCTCTCTAAGTATTCTGTCATTTCTAGGCTATTAAAACATTTGGCTCACGCTAGCTGTTGAAAGGTGCCTGAAATTGATAAGTTTAAGAATGGCAGAATTTTCCTGGAGAATGTTTGAAGTATACAAGTATCACTCAGCAACATTACGCAGTTGTTTGTGATGTATTTGTCTTCACTAGTTCTTCTCATGCTTGAACTTGGGGGTCAAGAAAAATATTGAGTATTCATGCAAGAGCTTGCTTTGTGTATTTTACAATAAGAATAATTATTGAAGTCTCTCGAATACCACTCCTATTTACATGCCATTTAAAAAAGGGTTTTATGCAAACATTTGATTAATTTGTCCTATTGCCGATGGGAACGTTGTCACTGAGATTTCACATTGATGTGGTTGTTCAAAATGTTTGACTGAACAAACTTAGCAAGAGCATGACCTCTCTCTGTGCCATGTCCCCTGTCCCATCATGGAATCCTCCCTTATAAAACAAAGTGATGAATACTAAAACATGGAATCCTAAAGCCATTACCAGCCTCATTTTTATAAGATCCAGAGAAGGAAGAAAAACAAAATGATTGAGCAGGGAACATCCCTTGCTGCTGAGCCATTTCGCATTTGATTGATCTACAGCCAAACGTGAAGTCTTTGATTGTGAAACAACTGGCATTCATTAATGTATTTTGCGGCAACTCAGACTAGGACCTGGCAGTTATTGTGAAAGTGAATGAATCAAGGGAATGGTTAGTTGGAGTCTGGAGCGTGAGATCTCTCTTTCACCACCTGCTCTGGGTCCTTGTCAGGACACCTTGTTGGGAGTGCTGTCCATCGGATATGGACTGTTCTGGTGGGGGTTCACAAAACGCAGAGCATTAGATTCAAGAGCCAGAGGACTTCTTTGAACTTCTTCCGGTCAGTCTCTTGTCGATTTAGGCTCTAGGTGAGGCTGAAGCAAAGACAAATTGGCAGGCAACAAGTGCTTGACTTGAGACCGAAAGACGTTTGCTGTATGACCAAGTGTTTTGCTAATCTATTATTTAATTATTTAATTATTATTATTAATCAGTTCTAGATTGTACTATGTCAATATATTTTTCACTTGTGCCAACGCTCTGAAAATATGTAAGAGAACTGGAAGTTAAAGCCAGACACATGTCAGTCCGCTGTTTTGTGATTTGGCAGTTTTTAGGATATGGAATAATCTTGCATTAATATATTCCTATTGTGTGCATGAACCCTGACCTTTTCTTTAATATTTCAAAATGTTTATATTTCTTTTGATGCAAGCTTGATGCAAAGTTACCTCTGATGAGAGACTAGGAATCAGACACAAGGTCATTTCTGTCTACTCCCCCATAAAAGGACATGTAAATGAAACCACACTTAAAACTCCTTAAATGTTCTACGTCAAACCTGTCAGAACCTCAGTGCCGCATCACATCAATGTGATTGCTTCTCAAATCTTTTGACTCAATGAGGTGGTTGCCAGGATACAGCCCAGCCTTGCCAGAATCCCAGTAAATATTGGACTTAAGTGTTCTGCAAATCCCCTATCAACATCTCAGCGTCTGCTGACAGCTGAGTGAAATCCACATTTCCTGGCAGAAAAAAATAAAGAATAAATTACAAATAGCTGTGGTTGTGTGCCTTCTTACCAGAGCATCTGTTTGGGATCTGTTTTTATTTTTCCTTCATTAGATTTGCTTTCCCCATTTCTGTGAACTCCACAGGATATGCTAATTTTCATTCCGCATGCCAAAGCTGATTATCACCTTTATCAAGCTTTCATCAATTATTTAGGCCTTTCTCATGCGTGCTAGATCAAACACTGCCGTGGGTTTGCAATAATTTCAGCCGGTATACCTTTTAAAGGAAATTCAAGAATTAAATAAGTATTTTGGACAACAGCGAAGTAAATGTGATTTGGGATATTACATAACAGCAAATATTGAAGTAATAGAAAACTTTCAAAGAGAAAGAGTAGAAAGTCATAATTTACAATCATATGTGACAGGTTTTCCTCCCCCAATGAAGAGGACATTAAAAAGAGCACCAAAAAATTATCAGAGAATCTTGATGTCGCAGTTAAAATTTTCTGTAAGTCTTACACTTCTTAATACATCTGTCATAGCTTGTCAAGCCTTGTATGACGAGTCGGATCTTTCAGGCAGTAACGTGTAATAATGTCCTGTAATTTCTCCTATCCCCCTCTACTCTTGGCTAATGAAATTGTCATCCGACACCACGTTTGATGAACCCTTGGGGGAGAGACAGTCTATAATTGCCTGGATAGAGCTGTTGTCCCAAAAGGCTTATCCATCAGTTAATCTTGTTATTGCTCAGAGGATGAGAATTGCATTTAGCTGGATTGTCATTTTCTTCCGATAAAATATTTTCGTAAGCAAGTATCACACAAGGTACAGTACTTGTGGTTCATCATTCTGTTCATACAGTATTGTTTAGATGCTAAATTAACGTAGAATCCTTAAATGGTCATCCTGAATAAATCTGTCATAAATCAACTCTGTAACAGGAATACGTTGCAGTCACAAGTGTTATTACCAAGAGTACCCTAGCCAAGTGCTGTGGGATTAACCTGTGCTCTATGATGGACTGGATCGTCTTGATCCTCTTTCAAAATCATGTTAAAAGTTGACTATTGGAAGATATGAAATGGGCGTTGTCATAGAGAACCATACAACGTCACAGAAAATGCGTGATTGTCTTTGTGATTATGCTGTATAGTAAACATTGTTGGATCAATTCCAAAGCTAAACAGCGAGTGCCGAATCACAGATACTGTAGGTTGCTCATATATATTTCTGCTTTAGAGGTCAAAAAGGTACGTTAGTCTGCCACTCTAACGATAAAGAAAGGAGAATACTGCTCTTAATAATAGCGTATGGTCCCAATCTAGCCATGTCCTTCTCTGGATCCCCAGAATGTATGTTCCACGTGGAGAACGCTGCTTAAAAGACGCTTCTTATATGTCTTTACCTCCCTTTCTTGTAGCTGCTGAGGCATTCTGAACTGATTTGGGGGATATCGTAAAGCAAATGATACATTTGTACCCCTGTCAAGTGAGGTCGTGAGTTGAAGATTTCCTCCTGTGATCATGCCAGAATGCCCTATATTCCAATTGATTTAAACTGCCTCAACTGGAGGCAGAATACATGACATCATTAAGGTAGAACAGAAAATAACTTAGCCTTTGTTTCAGCTGTTGTTCTGACATCTAACAACCCGTTTGAAATGTACGCAGACAGACATTGACCATGTGTCTCGGGTATGTAGCCTACAGTAGGACTTGAGTTCCTCTCAAAACAAGTTTATGTTCATTCCTTCCTTTGCTATATCTTCCATGAGCATCTCTCTAATGATCCTTTGTTTCTTGAGATCGTGTACTGCCGTGTACTGCCACTACACATCGGTCAAAGACTGCATGAACTATGAGAATGTTTTCTCTTAAAATATATGATATTTTCTGGACCTTTGGTATCTTTCCACTGTGCGTGTACAGTAGACAGAAAACATTATTCTACAGTGTTGAAGAAATATTTCATAATCATAAACTCTTTTCATGAATTCTCCCACTGACAATGACAGTCCTGAGTGACATCCATTACAAATGGGACAAATGGGAGTTCATATGTGATCATATGCGTTCGCTGTGTGAATAGATCAATTAACGATTTGCATTCCTTTCAAAGTGTAAGTGGTTTACCACCCGGGATCCTATTGTACTCTGAGAGACTAGCAGAATTTTAGCTGTGCCTGTGGATTATACGGTGTGAAAAAGGTTCAAGGGGCCTGGGGAACTGCTGCCGCTTCATCTCTGCCATGGCGGTGGCTGGTAAACCCCAGGCCAGAGGCCATAAAACTCTGGTTTCTACAGTACTTGCCAGCTGACCGTCTTACTATATTTGAAACATAAATAGCATGAAATTCCCAGGGACATACCAAAGCCCCAGTCCCTTCATTATGACATCAGAGCCCTCTGAAGTCAACAGGCATGAAGGCCCACTGGTTCTCTGCATGGGTTCACAGCCTTGAAGGGGATTGCTTATAATTAGGGGAGTAGAGATGTGGGAGAAGGGGGAGAGAGAAAGGATTATATCAATAGCCACACAGACAGACTCCCCTCTAGAAGTCTGCCCACCATTTCCCTGGCAACTTCTCCAACTGTTATGACACTCGACAATAAAGACAGTGGCGTGGTCGTAAATGAAGCACGAAAGCGGGTATCAAATGTTTATGGCCAATGAGGAAAACGAATAAACACATGAAATGAATGCATTTATGAGGATGCTGATGGAGATGCAAACAATTTCATCTTTAATGTACTGTAGATGGAGTTCTCATATTGCCCACTGCTGAGCTTGTCTTCCTGGGTGCCGTAATGCAAAACATTGCCCTGAAACCTGGCACCGTGTTGTACCTGGGGATTCATCAGGTGAAGGGGTTGCCATTAGCCAGTTGTTGTGGACTAGACTGTGTGTGATGTTTAGTCCGAGTACCTTTTCGATGCCAGTATGAATACCAATCGGCTCTTTCCCACGTAGACATTCTGGTCCCTATTTCCAAACCAAACCCATCCTGGTAGGTTCAGTACATAGACAGAGTCTTGCTTGAATCCCAGTCTCCAGATAGATCAAACCCACTCCACGGTATTTTGGGATGTGTTGACAGAAGCCGGCTCTTCCAGCAAGGCACTCATTTGAGTCAAAACCAATGAGATGGCTCATTTGAAATGCACAAACCCACTATTCTGAGCAATTGGCTGCAGACATATTAATCATTTTGGCCAATTACTAACTCTATGGACCGCACACATTTCTTTTCTTCAAGGAAACAATTTAGGTTACACTGTTACACACGCCTCTAGGAAGAGGGAACGCAACACCCTGCTACAACTCAACTCCCCGTGGTGTGGAAGAGGTATGGGACTGTAGGTGTGAGTATGACAAAAGGCAGAGAATGTACCGTTTACTAGGAATGTATTCCTTCACACGGTAATATGGGGAAAAGGGGCTGGACTGAACACAAAACATTTTTTCTATATAATGCCAAATAGGGGTTATTTGGCTTGTAACCATAGTGGATCCCTTTTTGTTGAGGTTCTATAAATAACTATGCTCATGAGGTTCTAAATGGAATGTGTATAAACTATAAAGTTCTATAAAGGTTCTATACAGCACCAAAAAAGGGTTAATCTATGGTTAAAATCCTTTTTGGGACAAAAAAAAACATTTTTCAAGGTTCTTTATAGAACCTTTTTGAAGAGTGGTTCCTCAAGAGAACGAAGAACCTTCATCAATCTCAGTTCTTTGTAGATCCTTTAGAAGAACCATAACATTTTTTTCTATTCTGGTTAGTCATATTATATTGTTAAAATTCCTTAGGCGTTATTGTTGTGTTAACTGACAAGTTGAATCAGATGTGTTAGCTCTGGAATGGCTGGGGGTCCCTGAGGAGAGAATTGAGAACCACTGATTTAGACAACAGTTGTCAAGGCCATATGTGAGTCTTTCACATGTCACCATTGCTGGCCATAGTCATTTTTAACATATAATAGCATAACACAACATATTAGATCAACTGGAATGACACACTCACTCACAGTTACACAAAAAGAGCTGTGACCAAACCACGCCGCAAAAGGATTCTAATGAGCCATTTCCCCTACATTTTTATTATCACTAAAAGAAGAAATAACCATTTTCTGAACTTCAAAGAACCATTCAAGGGCTTAAAGTATTCTTCGAGTCATTATGGTCCTACATCACCCTTACCAAAGAAGCCTTGAAGAACCCTAATTTATAAGTGTGTGGAAAACTCAACAGCTATCTTCAATTAAGCTTCAAACAAAATACCTGTTGATTAAACAAATGTGTTATAATGTTTTCATGACTAACTGGCATGGCTTCCCCCTAGTTTTATTTTGAAGTACTAAGTAGTGCAGTTCTGAGCATTTTTTATTGTATTTTATTCATAGGATAGGGTGGCTAGTGAGTAGTGAGGCTAACATTAGAAATGATGAATTGTAATTATATTGTAGTGAAATAAATGCCAACAGGTGTGCTTAGTAGGAACTGGTTTTGGTAACACTTTCTATGAGAGTGATACAATGTCATAGCATCCATTATAATGCTTTATGATACACATTGTATGTTAACACATAACAAGGGCTGTTTTCATTTGAATTGAAACTACTGCAGTTCTGAACATATTTCCATGAACATATACTGTCGTTAAGTATTTAATTAAAATAAATATGCGCAAAATAAAATGACCTGTTAGATTGAAAAGGATGCCAGAGCATATACAAGAGCAATTGACACAAAACACAAATTTTCGTTGGAAGTTGTGTCTTGGCAAATACACTCATTTATTATATCGTCGGACGGAGCCACAGTGTCTCCTGACCCCTCCTGGCTCAGCCTCCAGTATTTATGCTGCAATAGTTTGTGTCGGGGGCTAGGGTCAGTCTGTTATATCTGGAGTATTTCTCCTGTCTTATCCCGTGTCCTGTGTGAATTTAAGTATGCTCTCTCTAATTCTCTCTCGGAGGACCTGAGCCCTAGGTCCATGCCTCGGGACTACTTGCCTGATGACTCCTTGCTGTCCCCAGTCCACCTGATTGTGCTGCTGCTCCAGTTTCAACTGTTCTGCTTGTGGCTATGGTGCGGTACAGCAGGTGCGGTAGAGATACTCTGAATGATCGGCTATGAAATGCCAACTGACATTTACTCCTGAGGTGCTGACTTGTTGCACCCTCGACAACCACTTGTCACGGGAATTTATTCAGAGAACGTTCTAAAGTCAAGAATACAAAGACATCCATTTTATAGCTGCGCACATACTTCCACACAAACATTAGGTATCGTACGCACATACTGTCTCACTACCCAGCCGACAGATTAGGGAGACCTTGGGCCCTTGAGACGTACTCCCTGTCCTTTAACCAATCTCTAGTCAGGTCGGCACCGAATTTTGCTCAGACAGTTTGTGTTTAAGATACTATAAACAATATATTGTACAGATATATTGTTCTACCCTAATTCTGACTAAAACTACAGACATGATCAATTGTACTTTTACTGACTAAAACTACACACATTAATAATAATTTTACTGACTACTCAATTTCATACAATTATATGGTTTCAGGGTGGAGTATTCTAATCATTCATTTAAACATATAAATCCCATTAATACCACTGTGATTATTATTATCTGACCCTGCTGGTCATCTATGAACATTTGAACATCTTGGCCATATTCTGTTATAATCTCCACCCTGCACAGCCAGAAGAGGATTTGCCACCCCTTATAGCCTGGTTCCTCTCTAGGTTTCTTCCTAGGTTCTGGCCTTTCTCTGGAGTTTTTCCTAGCCACCGTGCTTCTACACCTGTATTGCTTGCTGTTTGGGGTTTTAGGCTGGGTTTCTGTACAGCACTGAGATATCAGCTGATGTAAGAAGAGCTTTATAAATACATTTGATTGATTGACTAGTGCACAGTATCAAATAACTGTGTTTCTTCAGTTGGCCAGATTAAGTGGATACACATGTTAATACTCTATGTTGTTTCCTTGATTGTTTAAAAGGAAATACTGAGACATTTAAAACCCAGGATTGAGTCTACAGTGGAATGTGCTTAAAGGGCTGTCCTTGGCAACAGAAACATATGTGTGTATTTGATCTTACCCAATGTTGACACCACCGGGGTGTACCTCCCCCTCCCTCGTATACATTCTTATATAATCAGGCTACCAAACTTAAGAAAGACAACAATTGTTGATGATAACAATGGCCAAGCACGCTTTCCCAACAGCGGAATAGAGCCAGATTCTGATGGTTTCTGCGGCCTCCTTGCAACACACATCCCACATCAAGAAGCAATATGAAATTCCTAATGATGGATGACTAGGGCCTTTGAGGCTGCTGGATGGGAATAGTCATCCAACGCAGGGATACGATCCCAAATCTCTGTGTAATGCCCCCAGCTGCCTTGTCAGTCACTTGAACAGTCCACTTTTTAATCACACAAACAATAACGAATCAGTCCATCCCCAACGGACAAATTGATTTGGATTCTCATCTGACGAGCCACTCTCCTGACAGTCTCTGGCTGATTATACTGGGCAAAATAGCCTTGAGCAGAAACATTTGATACAATAACCAAAGAAGAATTAGTTCCAAATAAAAAAAATGTCAGTTTATACAACTAGTGCAAACTTGACTTATAGTTCATCTAAATTGCAAAATTGGCTTGCTTAGATCAGAGTCGTTTGCTTTGGGTTTGTTTGCTTAGCTACATGATTAGAGTTTGGAGAGATGCCCGCCCTACTTTTCAACCGGTAGCTCCATCCTCTAGCACGAGCAGCATGTCTACATTGGAGCAGCATATCGACACTGGAGCAGCATATCAACACTGGAGCAGCATATCTACACTGGAGCAGTATCTCTACAATGGAGCAGAATATCAACGCTGGAACAGCATATCTACACTGGAGCAGTATAACTACACTGAAGCAGCATATCTACACTAGAGAAGCATAACTACAATGGAGCAGCATGACTACACTGGAGCAGCATATCAACACTGGAGCAGCATATCAACACTGGAGAAGTATATTTACCCTGGAGCAGTACATCTAAACTGGAGCAGTACATCTACACTGCAGCAGCGCAACAAGAAGTGTAGCAGCATATCAACACTGGAGCAGAATGTCTACACTGGAGCAGCATATCAACACTGGAGCAGTACATCTACACTGCAGCAGCGCAACAAGAAGTGTAGCAGCATATCAACACTGGAGCAGAATGTCTACACTGGAGCAGCATATCAACACTGATGCAGCATATCAACACTGGAGCAGCATATCAACACTGGAGCAGCATATCAACACTGGAACAGTACATCAACACTGGATCAGTAGAATTACAATGGAGCAGCATATCTACACTGGAGCAGAATGTCTACACTGGAGCAGCATATCTACACTGGAGCAGCATATCAACACTGGAGCAGAATGTCTACACTGGAGCAGCATATCAACACTGGAGCAGCATATCAACACTGGAGCAGAATGTCTACACTGGAGCAGCATATTAACACTGAAGCAGCATATCTACACTGGAGCAGTATATCTACACTGGAGCAGCATATCAACACTGGAGCAGAATATCTACACTGGAGCAGCATATCAACACTGGACCAGCATATCAATACTGGAGCAGCATGTCAACATTGGAGCAGTATATCTACACTGAAGCAGCATATCAACACTAGAGCACTATATCTACACTGGAGCAGCATATCAACACTAGAGCACTATATCTACACTGGAGCAGCATATCAACACTAGAGCACTATATCAACACTGGAGCAGAATATCTACACTGGAGCAGCATATCAACACTGGAGCAGCATATCAATACTGGAGCAGCATATCAATACTGGA
The DNA here is from genome assembly GCF_023373465.1 of Oncorhynchus keta. Lineage (NCBI taxonomy): Eukaryota > Metazoa > Chordata > Actinopteri > Salmoniformes > Salmonidae > Oncorhynchus > Oncorhynchus keta. The sequence continues at coordinate 56,723,276 of NC_068424.1, read as the reverse complement.
GCAGCATGTCAACACTGGAGCAGTATATCTACACTGAAGCAGCATATCAACACTGGAGCACTATATCTACACTGGAGCAGCATGTCTACACTGCAACCATTGAGTTTCTGTCAGCTGAAATGCACCTATTGCAATCAATGAGCTGTTCTACACTGGCCGCTGTGTACAAGTACAACATTTTAGGCATACCGTATAAGTGGAACTCCATCTATTTGATAGTACACAGAAAATGCAACCTAGCAGTGAAATGTATCGATTTCAAAATAATAAATGATCTTCACAGTTCAGGCCACCCAAACATTTATGTTTACTTAAGATACTTTTCTATTTGGACTTGCTGTTCTCTCTCATACAGTATAATCCAAGGCCAATGCTCAGTGAAACAAGAGAATACAGGAAGGAAAATATATCACCCGTCCAAACTGTAATTCAGCCAGTCAGGGGAGCAAGTGAGCACAAAGCTCATTTGGGAGACATTTCCCTGTCACTAAGATATGGACTCTTTATCAAATTGTGACTGACAAACACATCTCACATTCAGGCGTTTGTGCTCTCCAGACTCCCTGGAGGAAACGTCTTGATGTCCTCTCTGCCTGTCTGAATGATGATATCTAAATCTCAGCACAGCTGCCCTGCCAGAGACAATAAGAGAGCCACAGAGAGGATCAAGACTGGTAGAGACAACTTCTGCTACACTTGGGACATTCACAAGACTCAATCAGAGACCAGCGGGAGATATGTGCATCATTCTGAGCCCCCTGAATTTCTTTCGCCAGGGGATGAGCCCCCCTACTTAAGCTTGGGCAGCACAGGATCCACATACCACTGGGTAATGTAGTTTATTGGTTGGAGGGTGGCACCATTCCAAGACTAAATGTTATTTGAGATGAAAAAAATACAATACTAATTATGACTTTGGAAATGGGAAAATGTTGTAAACTATACAGAGTAAGATTATTCTTAGTGCCCTCAATCCTCCCAATAATAGGTGTGACTTTGTAGTGGTGTTGTAAAGATAAAGATTTATTGTTCGGGCACCAGGCAGGTATTTAAACTGTCAATATGAAAAGAGTAGGAGAAAGAGTACTGCTACTAGACACGCACAGGCACGCGCACACGCACACCAGCAGAAGAGACTACCTATCTCAGGGGAAGACCAATTTTGATGGGGGTGGGAATCTGAACTCATCATGAGGGGCTGCAGTTGCTCGCGAGTCTGCATACCCACATCCATACACCCGAGCAGTTCTCCATCCCTGGCCTAGAGTGTAGCCTGTTTACCAGATAGCCAGTGAAGACCAGCGAACTGGTAAAGTGGAAGCCACTGACACGAGAGAAAAAGAGAAAGAAAGAGAGAGGGGGTGGGGTTGGGGGGGTAACTGTTATAGGCCTATTCCAGGCTCATAGCTGTGTAAAAAAACAAAAAACAGCTTCGCAACAATGTTGCGAGTAATCCAGGAGATGAAAGGGCAGAACGACTACAACAGGTTCCAAACACGTCAGGAGGAGAGCGATGACACAGGCGAGCTAACTTAGAACTTTTATATAAGCTAAGCATGCTGAAAATGGCCAAGGCTTCTGCAATGAGTTGCACACACATTGAAAACTGCCACACCGACCAAGAGCTTTCACACACACACACACACACACACACACACACACACACACACACACACACACACACACACACACACACACACACACACACACACACACACACACACACACACACACACACACACACAAATGGTTGAAGATGTCCACCATTGTTCCTGTACCCAAGGCAAAGCAAACTGAACTAAATATCGCCCCGTAGCACTCACTTCTGTCATCATGAAGTGCTTTGAGAGGACAGTTAAGGATCATATCACCTCTACCTTATCTGACACCCTAGACCCACTTCAATTTGCTTACCACCCCAATAGATCCACAGACAATGCAATCGCCATCGCACTGCCCTATCCCATCTGGACAAGAGGAATACCTACATCAGAATGCTGTTCATTGGCTATAGCTTAGCCATCAACACCATAGTACCCTCCAAGCTCATCATTAAGCTCGGGGCCCTGGGTCTAAACCCTGCCCTATGCAACTGGGTCCGGACTTCCTGATGGTCCACCCCCGGGTGGTGAAGGTAGGAAACATCTCCACGTTGCTGATCCTCAACACAGGGGCCCCACAAGGGTGCATGCTCAGCCCCCCCACCCCCTGTTCCCTGTTCACCCATGATTGAGTGGCCACGCATGCCTACAACTCAATCATCAGTTTGCAGATGACACAACAGTAGTAGGCCAGATTACCAACAATGACGAGACAGCCAGGGAGGAAGGAAATTAGGAAATGAGGGAGGAAATGAGGGACCATAAGAAACAGGGAGGAAATGAGGGACCATAAGGAGTGGTGGCAGGAAAATAACCTCTTCCTCAACGTCAACTAAATTGATTGTGGACTACAGGAAACAGTAGAGGGAGCACGACCCTATCCACATCGATGGAACCACAGTGGAGAAGGTGGAAAACTTCAAGTTCCTTGGCGTACACATCACTGACAATCTGAATTGGTCCACCCACACAGCTGGTGTGGTGAAGAAGGCACAACAGCGCCTCTTCAACCTCAGGAGGCTGAAAAAAAATTCAGCTTGGCCACTAAGACCCTCAGAAACTTTTAAAGATGCACAATTGAAAGCATCTTGTAGGGCTCTATCACCGCCTGGTACGGCAAAAACACCGCCCGCAACTGCAGGGCTCTCCAGAGGGTGGTACGGCCCAACAAATCACAGGGGGCACACTGCCTGCCCTCAAGGACACCTAGAGCAGGGCCTCCCGGGTAGCACAGTGTTCTAAGGAACTGCATCGCAGTGCTAGCTGTGCCACCAGAGATTCTGGGTTCGAGTCCAGGCCCTGTCGCAGCCGGCCGCGACCGGGAGGCCCATGGGGCAGCGCACAATTGGCCCAGCGTCGTCCGGGTTAGGGAGGGTTTAGCCTAACTTCTCTCATCGCGCACTAGCGACTCCTGTGGCGGGCCGGGCGCAGTGCACGCTGACTAGGTCGCCAGTGTTTCCTCCGACACATTGGTGAGGCTGGCTTCCGGGTTGGATGGGCATTGTGTCAAGAAGCAGTGCGGCTTGGTTGGGTTGTGTTTCAGAGGACGCATGGCTCTTGACCTTCACCTCTCCCGAGTCCGTACGGGAGTTGCAGCGATGAGACAAGACTGTAACTACTACCAATTGGATACCACAAAAATGGTGAGACTTTTTTTTTTTTTTAAAGGACACCTACAGCACCCAATGTCACAGGAAGGCAAAAAACATCATCAAGGACATCAACCACCCAAGTCACAGCCTATTCACCCCGCTTTCATCCAAAAGGCGAGGTCAGTACAGGTGCATCAACGCTGGGGCCGAGAGACTGAAAAACAGCTTCTATCTCAAGTCCAGTTAAATAGCCTGTTAAATAGCCATCACTAGCTGGCTACTCGAGGCTGCCGCCCTATATACATATAGACATGGAATCACTGGCCACTTTAATAATGGAACACTAGTCACTTTAATAATGTTTACATGAAGCTTTACTCATCTCATATGTGTATACTGTATTCTATTCTACTGTATTCAGTCAATGCCAGTCAAACCAGGGCAGTCCTCGTCATCTGTCTTCCAAGAAGAGTTCCTGCAGGCGTTGCTTTTGCCGGCAATCCAGCTCCTTTGCCGTGGGATAGCAGGGCTTTAGATTAATAGCATGCACCGTCCTCCCCAGTGTCCTCCAGAGAGACCAATTAGTTCACTAGGCCGTGGTCAGTTTAGCAACTACACCACAGTAGGTACAGATCTCTTGGTAGATTCCTGAGATCGGACCTCGGTCAGAGAGATTCAGTTTATGATCCAGAATTCCGAATCCATTGAGTGTAGTAGTCTACTACAAACAATAATAATTCATTCTGGGTCCCCCAGTTTGAGGGGAAATACTCCATGAGGTAAATTCTTAGCATTTCATTGGGATGGTTCACAATGGTCAGCTGCAGTTTTCTGGCAGGTCTGCCAATGTCTGGTTTGTATTTCTGGCAGATATCACACTGCTGTACAAACTTATTGGTATCCACCCACATGCCTGGCCAATACACCACCTCCTTTAATCTTTGGTAGGTTATGAAGACTCCAAGATGGCCACTCATGGTCACGATAAGCTTGGATCATCTGATCAGTCAATATACTGTAGAAGCGATGTAGACACTGTAATGGGTGCTATGTGTTCCCTCTCATCTTGGAGTTTTCCGATACACTTTATACTGAACTACACTGAACTTCTCACTGAAACAGCTCTTGGAGTCTTCCTCAGGCAGACTCTTGTGGATCTCCATGATGGTGGAAACAGTCTGCTGTGCTCTCCACACACTTTCATCATCCAGAGGGAAAGAGTCATTCTGACCCTTGGCGGTAGTGTAAGTGCTGCACCATGGAGGACAGACAGTTGCGGCCTCTGTAATCCAAGAGAGGGCATCTGGTACAACATTCAGTTTTTCTTCGCGGTACTCAATGATGAAGTCAAACCTCCAGAGTCTGATAAACCAGCGAACGAGACGGCTGTTGGTCTTGCCTGACGCCAAAACCTACTGCAGTGTAGCAAGACCTTCAGCTCCAAGTAGTAGCTCCATTTCTCCAGAGCCTAGCCCACAGAGCCTATGCGCTCTCATTCAGTCATTGAATAATTTTTCACTGCGGAATTAAGGATTTTGTTCCAGGCCCTGTTTGTTGAACTTAGACTGCTCTGAGTCCTGTTTGACTTGTATCTGTATACAGCATGAAATGAACATTCAGGTTAGGATGTCCAAACACTGGAGGAATGGTTCTCTGGCATGCAGGAATTAACTTGAAATTTAGGTGGTTTAGTGATTCGGCGACCTTTGAAAAGTTAGGCACAAACCAGTGGTACCATCCTGAAAGCGCTGAACAGCCTTCAGGGAGGTGTGAACTGGGAACTCCTGTAACTTTGGCTGGATCTGCATGGATACTTTCTGCATTGACCACATGACCAAGGAACTTAAATTCTGTCAAGCAGAAATTACACTTCTTCAATATCAGGGTCAAACCAGCAGCCTTTAGACTGTCGAAGATGGACTGTATGTCTTGCAGATGAGCAAAGACAGGAGTAGATCATGGTGTCATCCAGGTACACAAGACAACTCTTTCCCCTCAGGTCTCCCAGGACAGTCTCCATCAGCCTTTGCGAGGTAGCTGGAAGATAATTCAAACCAAAAGGCATGACTTTGAAGGAATACAAACAAGACTGACGAAGGCAGTCTTGTCCTGGCTGGCAGGGTCCATTGCCACCTACCAGTATCCACTGTTAAGATCCACATTACTGAAGATGGTTGTTCCCCGCCAGAGATTTTAGTATGTCATTGATGTTCGGTAGGGGGAAGGCATCACTTTCTGGAGTCCAAAAATAACTGGTATCCACCATCTTTCTTTGGAAACAGGGCAATCGGTGAAGCCCACCTGGGAAAAGAAGGTTCCACAAAGCCATTAGCCAACACGCTCGGAAGCTGTTCAAAGATTTTGTGTTTGACATCTGTAGTTTGGCTGAGTGTAAGAGTACAGACCTCACTGTTCATCTCCAGCAACTAGTTATCTGGCAGACATGCAGGTTCCACTGCTTGTTTGATATAGCAATCACTATAAGGTCTGCTTTTGATCTAGGCTGTAATCAGTGAGATAACTCTGTCTTCACTGGTGGAACATGTTTTTGTCTCCGTCTTTGTATTACTTGTGTCTTCCTCCTCGTCTTGTATTGTCCTTCCCAAATCTCTGGATAGGGTTGTAGGCACCGGCCTTAAATCAGTGCATTGCCAGGTTGAAATGGATTAGGATGGATGAGGCAGGGAGGTGTCAGAGCACAGCCAGTAGGTTGGTTCGTACATCAAAACAGTCCACTGAAGAACATGAAGTCCAGGCCAAGGACCACGGCAAACGCAAGGCCTGGATGTGGAAGAATAGACAGAGGAAGGGCTTTATCTCCATATCAGTCCAACCCAAGGAATTGCTCGGGTCTCCATTGGCCAAGTGCAATGGTCCTGTCTCCTAGGTTCGAAGTTTCTCATGTGGTAAGGCCATCTTTCTCCACAGAGACTCCTGCATCCGGGTGTAAGTTGATGTTTTTATTCCTGCTCAAGACAGGTCATGACTGCTGAACTGTTTACTGTTGGTTTTCCTTCATTTGACGGGGGAGGTGAGCCAACCTCAGATGCACATCTTTCTGATGGGCCTCCATGCTTTCACTAAGTCTGAATGGTATTCTACTGCATTGTCAAACTGTGTGTCCATTGTTGTTCCATTATTCCAATGAGCTTAGAGACACCTCTACCAATCTGTCTGGGCAAGGTAACAGGAAGAGGACATTGGTAAAGTAAAAGTAGAGAGGTTATAGGTGAGCCAGAAGCCTGAGGATAAAGGACAGTGCTATCCAAATCCATCACACTGTTCTCTTCATCAAGTCCTTCCACAATGAAAGAATCCCGGTCATCATTTCTAGTGTGCGTGTCCACATTGACACAATACGGAGGTATCAATAGAAGATATGACTCAACAACTTGTGGTGTGTTCATGGGTGCTTTTCTCCATAGGTCCCTAGGGAACAGCTGTTTGGGCGCCAGTTCTGTAGCGGTGTTGTTAGAGAGGGGTACAGAAAGATTTTTGCTCAGGCGCCAGGCAGGTATTAACACTGTCAATATGAAAAGAGTAGGAGAGACGAGTACTGATACTAGACACGCACGCACACACACAAACACACCAGCAGAAGAGACCTAGAGTGTAGCCTGTTTACCAGATAGCCAGTGGAGAGAATGGAGAAGACACGCCATATAACCACCAGTCACAGCACATGACTAACCCAACCAGTAATACCTCATACAATAATAGTGACAGAGCAACTCGGAGGTGATGTCATAGAGACACCAGTCAATATAGAACCCAGTTATCAACATAGATGAGTTACAATAATCTGTATTCATTCACAGAGTGAAGAGTGAGTTGGTACATGACTGTATGAATGTGAGGCCTTTAAAAGCCAATGCAAATAATCCCACAAAATATTTGTATACATTCAGTTAAAATAAAATAAAAATAACAAACAATACTCTCAAACACAAATGTCAATCACAGTGAATTTACAGTTCCCAACCCAGCGCAATGAGAGAAGTTGCTTCAGTGGAAAGCACTGATGAGAGGTTCTTAGCTGATATAGGCTGACTCCCATTTTGGTTTGTTTCACAAAGCCTCACATCAATGTTGCTAGTAATCCATTAGATGAAAGGGTTGAATGGCTACAACTGGTTCTAAACATCCCTGGAGTAGAGAGATAACACAGGCGAGCTAATTTCTAACTTTTGTAAACTAAGCATGCTGAAAATCACCAAGGCTTCTGCAATGAGTTGCACACACATTGAAAACTGCCACGCCGACCGAGATCTCTCACACACAGGTAAGAGAGTTGTATTTTACTTCCTTCTTAAAGTGACAGCGCACGGTGTAGGCTCCGTGCAGGATTTTGCCACAACTTTATAGGTTATTGCATGAAACTGTGGGAGTCCTCAGCTACTAAAGCGTGCTGCTGTTGCTCCTCTGAGATTTTGTTTCAGACTATTTTAGAATAGAAGAGGAATAGAATTCTTGTTGCCTTCTCAGGAGGGAATTCTGTACAGGCATCTATATGGTACGCACACACAAAAGCAGTACAAAAATAAATGCACGGTTCGGTTTTTGCCCTAGCACTACATAGCTGATTCAAATTACCAACTCGTCATCAAGCTTTGATTATTTGAATCAGCTGTGTAGTGCTAGGGCAAAAACCAAAACGTGCACCCCCTGGGGTACCTAGGACCGAGTTTGGGAAACAGTGGCCTAAGGCCTAAATTAATATATAATAACTTCATTGGGGACTCTTGTTACGAACCATTTTTCAGTACAATTATACTTGGAAAACCTAATACAACACAACCTAAACATTAGACGCAGTTAGGGAAAACCTGGGTTAGATGGATATAGAACATGAAGCCATTTTTCTCTTGTTATTGCACACATTTCCACAGATATTTCTACAACATACTGTATACATCTGTCCTCTCTTATGCTCTGAACAGATTCATTATTCACACCTCCATCCTCATCATCATCTTCCCAAAAACAGGTGGTGAATTCACTATTAAGTTTTATGCCTAACCCCCAATGCCTTATCTGTGAGCTTTGAGACTCTTAACACATGGATGGTTCCCAGAATGCAGTGCAAGGTGTTAAAGAGTTCATAAGGTGAAGAGTGCCAAACACCACTGGGAGGCTAATTATTGTGGGTGTGGAGAGGCAGAATGGACTTGTTGTTTATACCCCCTGTAGGGAGACACTCATTCGGTTAGTCCCACAAGTGGCCTCCTACCTACAGACAGGAAGTGTTTTGTCGTTCATCTTTGTACCCTCTGGCCCACTTGCCTGTGCATACGCACACACACAGACATACTTGTGTGTACACACACACACACAAATTACAAGCAGGCTTCTCTTCCTAGAGACTTGTGTCTCGTTTTTCAGTTGCGATATAACTTAAGTATTATGGTGATCATACCGTAGTGCTTAAGCACGTGGAGAACATGTTGGCTAAGTGTGTCGTAAGACCACACTGATACTGATAGGATGAAAATAAAAGCAGCTCTGCTCTCGGATCAGCATTCTCAATTCACATCTGACCTTAGCGTTTTAATAATTCCACAAAACTGATGACAGATCAGCTCCTAGAGAGATATTACCACCTATGACTGGAAATATGCTATTGAGGAGGCTTATTATGTTTATGCAAAAATGAACCAAATCACAGAAGGGCCACGCTGTCATCAAGAAATACAAAAAAATGACAAGCAGTTGTCTTGTCGCAAAATAAAACTCAATTGATTGAACATGAAATTGATTTCAACATGATTGAAATAGCCTATATAGGCCACAGGTGGCCGGTGGCACCTTAATTGGGGAAAATGGGCTCATAGTAATGGCTGGAATGGAATAAATGGAATGATATAGAACAGATGAAACGCATGGTTATTTTCAGGTTATATCATCCCCTCAGCAACCTCCGGTGATATTGGCCGACATAGCCTATGTATCTTTTAATGCAGTCATCTCGGTTTTCATTTGAAGCATAATTTTATCCCTCACTTGTTTGTAACAATTGCAAATACGTTGGCAACTGTATTTATAGTCAAACTTTGCTCTGAAGTTATCGGCAGTCACAGTCAGACAGATAGAATCAAGATGTTTAAGCTATGGTTAGCGGAGGAGTTCTGTAAATAAAGTGATGCGGAAGGGCAAAAAAGTATCCAGCGATGCACTTTGGCTGCTCTACCAGCAGTCTGGATCCCTCCTAGATGTGCGAAGGTTTTTAAGAGCCATGTTACTGACAAAGGCTCTAGGAAACAGTTTAGCTATAAAAGATACATCGTAAGATGGTTCTAACGATGATCTTAACCGCTACGAAGCCTCTGGAAAACGAGGCCCTGATGGTTTTAGTCTAAATCTGGGTCATGCTGGTCACCTCCTATTGTTTCTTGGCATCTTCTTAGCACAACTGCTATTCCGAAGGAGCGTTTTTAGTCAGTGTACAGTATTGGCCAGAAGCCATGAATATAGTCACCTATAAAATTTGGTTTACCGCTTAATAAAGTAAACCTGAGCCCATAATTTTGCCTCTGCTATGCCAGATGAGCATAGCAAGCAACCTGACTGTTTCCTTTGGAATGTGACGGTATCTGTGGCTTCTGTAACATTCTGGAGCAGTGTGCTCCCTTTCTGTCATCATAATGGCATAGTTAGCAGTTTCACCTTGTACTTTATCAGGTGTTGCTACAATGACTGCTATTGCGCTGCAATTCAGGGCAGTCATGCATTTTAGCACCTCAACTTACTGTACATTGTCACACAGTTGTAGAATAAATCTTCACTTAGGAGGTAAACATTTCCCATCTCAGAGACATTTCCCATCACGCAACACCCACATACCTTCTCTGTTCATGTTTTAATAGGACATTTGAGATACTATTTGAGTCCAGAACCTAGACTGTGTTGAAGCTCCAGGAGTGGGTGGGGAGGGAGTGGGGTCCCAGCCTGCCCTGGTGGGCATTGGCAGCTAAGTGAACGAAACACATCAGTACCCCTCAGAAAATTATTCCACTCCCCACTTTGAAGAAATGTACACTTTCAACATGGTGGAGCCATCCCAAACATTCCCGAGATCCATGCCAGATAATGCTCAAAGTCTAGTGTTTGTTTTGTTAAAAATCTCAGCTTGTTAATGCCACTGTGGAAACCATGCCATTTGCTCTCGCTGTATAAATAGACACAGGCATTACGGGTCCAATGGAAGTAAGGTTACGGCGCGGTGCCAACCTCCGGTAAAGGCTGGATAGTGCCAGGTGGCAGAAGATCAAGCCACAACCAACCCACACGGTTGAGCAACATTATCCCTTTCACGTTTACCCTCATGAAATATAAATAGCTTGAATGTTACCTTTGTCATGGTGTTGTGTCTATCCTTTGGGATGTGATGGTAAAACAGGCTGGTAACTGCTGAACGGTGGTGGACATGACGTGACGTGAGTATCGTAAACACTAATGCTACCAACACTAACACATAATTGATGCTATTCACCGAGATGGGTGTAGCAGTGTGTAGTTGTGTTTACCCTCCACTACACCTCCGATCTTAAATTGAATGATGCTGGACATGTGACGTGTATCGAATTGTGTCAAATACTGTACATTACAAACATTATTATCTTGCCAGTGTTAGTTTCAGCAATGTGGACATTTGAAAGCATTTTGTTTTAGAATAATGTTATTTCAAATCAGAAAAAAAGAAGTACAGATATTGGATCTTAATTTGACCAGTTTCTTGCAGGAGGTTTTGATTATTTTCAGGAAAAGTGATCATTTCTAACAAGAAATTTGTTTTGAGTGAGTTTTTGTGAGTACTAGGATTAGCTCAAAGGGCCATTGTATTTAATAGCTCACACATCGACATGCTTCATGGGAACAAATCATTCTATATATTAAAAAATGTATCTAAATTATTTAACCTTTATTTAACTAGGCAAGTCAGTTAAGAACAAATTCTTATTTACAGCAATGGTCTACACCGGTCAAACCCGGACGATGTTGGGCCAATTGTGCGCCGCCCTATGGGACTCCCAATCACGTCCGGTTGTGATACAGCCTGGATAGATTGACTGGCCAAGTCTATTTGTAAAGACAAGTGTGACATGCTCAAATTCTTTCAGCTGCACAGATGCTTTACATAAAGGTTCTGCTTGTGTTGTAACCTGTGCTGATAGCATAGAGACATTTTTATAAAATGTGTATCAGGAGCCTGGAAATCTACATGCACATAAAATGCCTTGAACAAATCATTTAATTTGTTTATCATCTATTTTGAGTATACAAAATATGCAGGAATCTATTCTACCACTGGACCAGATTGTACCATTCAACAATTTTGCTTCAATTGTTTGCTTGTCATGGCTAGCCTGCAAAAGTTTACAGTGCCTTCAGAAAGTATTCACACCTCTTGACTTTTTCCACATTTTGTTGTGTTACAGCCTGAATCTAGAGTCAATGTCCCTGCATAACCAAACAATCCCCATAACAATCTGTCAGTTTATACTAGAGTTATCTGTTTTTTGCATTGGAAGCGTCTCAATCAACCACCAATGTCGCACTTCCACATCTGTGGTGAAAAGTGACAGAGCTCGAGAGGTGTTTGTAAGACCATGAGACATCCCGAAAATTGGTCTTCTCACAAAATCGTCTGTAGTGTCCGAATGGTTTGGCCTACAAACTACAATGATGAGACTCTCATGAACAGTATGGTTTTCTTCTTTTTGCTCTACAAACCCCACATGGATCTTGGGACTCGTCTGAAGTCAGTACAGCCGATCTGCCAACTTTTTTTCTGTAGCGTCCGAACAGTTTTGGCTATGACACCTCCGTGGAATGGTGAGACTCACACGAACACATACTTGTCAGTTGTTTTGCTCTAGGACACCCAGAGGCCTCACAAATACTCGTCTGAAGGTCCCCCGGTACCAGTTGAAAAAAATGAATGGAAGTATATATGGAGACTTTTTAGTGTCAAAAATAAAGGGTTAAATACCTGTAAAAGAAATGTATATAAATGTTCCTGATTTCTCTTATATCTCTCAGATATAGGACAGACACTTCAGAACAAAGTTCATTTAGATTTTTCGGGGGGGACTATCTGTTGTTCCATGTAATGAATCTGTTATTCAATGTGTTTGTAAGGCCAAATATAAAATGTTATCAAATCATTTTATATATACACTACCATTCAAAAGTTTGGGCCCACTTAGAAATGTCCTTGTTTTTGAAAGAAAATCACATTTTTCGTCCATTAAAACAACATCAAATTGATCAGAAATACAGTCTAGACATTGTTAATGTTGTAAATGACTATTGTAGCTGGAAACATTTTGAGCCAAGGAAATGTCAAATCAAATTGCAAATGGATCCTTGGAATGACCTTTTAAAAACAATTCCAGATAATTCCAGCTTCTGGATGGATCCTCTTTCCCAAGACAACTCTGGCACTCACTCTCTCTATGGACTCCATGTACCAGAATTGCTATATGTCTCAGAGGCCTATCAACCTTTCATCCTGTGGCTTTAGAAAGCACGTCTATTATCTTTTACAATATACGTTCCAATATTCACTTGAGCTTCCTAGCAGCTCTGTGCCTCTGATCTCCTATAAGGGTAGTGTGGTATAGACTTACATTCGGAAGTGAGAAATACCCTTAGTGCAGTCCTAATGGTGTTGGCTATAGTGTACTTTACACACTCATTAGTCTAAATAGTCAACCCTTATATTCATGGATCTCAGGTTTGTTTGAATGAACTTCAAATTCTGATGTAATTGTGATAATAACACTTAATTGGTATGTTCTGTCATAATAACCAAAAAAGGTTGTCATAAACATGACTTGAAACATGACATTTTATTAAAGCATCATGAGTCTGCTCTATAAAGCTGTTTGGAAGCATGGTATGTTTGAATGATGACGGAACACTCCCATACAGTGTTACCAAACGGAGTGACAACTTATTTTGAGAGCTATATTCAACGGAATCAGAAACTCCATGTTGTCAGTCAGTCAATAAACCAGGAGCAACAGGTTCTTCATACAATAATAATATCTGTCACCAGGGGTCAGACCTCAGCGTGTTGTCAATCATTGCCAACCCATGGTACTCACTTCAGGAACACTGATGAGAAAAGAGACTGTCCCTTCTTGAAGTTACTAGAGCTTGACTAAAGAGGTGTGACTTGACTTGACTTGAGTCTCTCCCATAGGGGAAGACCTGCAAGGGTAGTGTAGGGAAGGACACTTCATTTATAACTGCTTGGTGACAGGAACCTAATCAATCAGAGGTGGAAATTTCCACACTCCACTAACCCAAAGAGTAACAAGCCTAATCCGGAAAGCTAACAATTTACAGCCTTGATCTAGGCCCACAACCTAATCAAGGAAGGAAACTAAAAGAGAGCGAATTCCAAACTAATTGACCACTGTCAAAACATGCCATCGTGGTTTTACGAGGTGCGAATGGCGATGAGGCAAAATAAGGCCACACTCCTGTGGCTTGCCTCGCTCATTTACAGAAGATTCTCCTCTTCTCTTAGGAGGGAAACTTTGCTTTCACTATGAAACACCCTATATATCACATCTCTGTACATGTACGACATTGCCTGAAAATGCAAATTTCTGTGAATAATGATTGAGGATAACCAGGACTATGAACAACAGATGTTTCAAGATATGATGTCTATTCTGTAGCATGCTGTATAGAATTTTATGTTTATTAGTTTTCAATTAAAAACATGTTTATTTCTGATCCTAGCAAACTCTAAAGATGGTTTGATTCTGACAGGCTTAATCATATGTGCTTCCGTAAAACAGATAACATATGGCCCTAGGTGTTTCGCTTTAAGATGCTTGTTATTCTTGTTAACAACCGGACGAAACCAACAAAAACTGTTAACTTAAAACCAAAGCCTGAGAGACCATTTGGACCACAAATTCCTTGTTTGGTTGCCTATAATCACAATAACCTTTTAATTATTTTATCCATCCAATTTTATGCATTACATGTTGGGTATAGTTCTTTACACAAACATGCAATACGATACATTGAAATACATAAACAAATATATGTATTGGACAATATAATAATGGACAATCTAGATAACAGTACTAATTGAATCATCCACAGTCAAAATGTTCAAAAACAATAAGCTGATAAGCCAAAAGTTCTGTTTCTGGTAGCTACACATTTGTATGTCCTTTTCTTTTGAGGGTGTCAAACTGTCAGTAAGTAGCCTCACAGGTCCGGGCTTTACTGCATTGGACGCACAACATAAACACATCTATGTGCCCTTAAAACAAAACGGTTACACATATCAGAAGAACATCGAGGGAGGCTATACATTCTTCTTACCTCAAGGTGTCAACAAATAAACAAATGCAATGTCCCATTCCCACTGACGCCGTTGCTTACAGCTGTTTCTGCCCACTGTAAGTAAGATATACCCACAAGCCAGCGTGCCGTTGTAAGCCGGTGGAAATGTGCTGCACGGGATCATTTCTGAGCTGTCAGAGGAGCTGTCAGAATAAGACAATATCCTAGTCATTACCACCTTTAGATCTGCAAAAAGGATTTTAATTTGACCAGTATTGTTGTAGCAAAATAATCCTGTATGAACATGATTTGAACATTTAGTCCATAACGTTGCTTGATCGGTGGTTAGACTATTAGCTGGACAAAAGTAGGCTACATGACCCGTGCGATACTGTGCGATATAACCATGTGTTAGTGCGGGTCTTCAGTTAATTTATGTCAATTCCAAAGTTCGTCTGCATTTCCTGCAGCGCCGGACAATTCTCAGCAACAAAATTGGGATCAAATTAAGATCCTAAGTCTGTAGCTTCCATGCAAACTAGGGTGTTGGATTTACCCAGAGTGAGGGGATCCTGACTCTTATGGCTGGAAGATACTTCTACCTTCCCCTTGTAGCATTTTAATTGTGATTATTTGTACTGTGCGTATCTGTACTATAGCTATGTTCTAGAAGTATTGGTTTAAGCTGTGTTATATTTAGGAGACCTGATTTTATTTTCCCTCACAGTGATTGACTGTCAGGGGAACCAAAAATATGTAATAAACTTATATGATATAAAATAACATAAATAGTCAGTAACAGCATAGCATGCCATTTGAGATGAACTTGCTTGATACAGTTGTCAGATGCCCTTAATTAAGGGTGTCAAATAGGCACAGGTTACAAGATGGTTCAGAGAAGTAACTGATAGCCACAGCACACCCTCATACAATAAGGCAACAAGCCTGGGTTGGATTTCACATTCATGGCAGAACGTACTCCAAACCTATTTTTACTGTCCTGATCTCAGGCTACCCTGGACAAGGTCCAGAACGACTACAGTAATATCCTGTGCTAATGCTGCCCATTGCTGTTCCCTCTACTGAAAACAGACTAGAGACTAGGAGCATGGCAGGGCCGAGAGGGGAGGGACGACACCAATTTAGAATTCCCCAAATGTGTACTTGCGCTATGCACGCAGATGCATGAATAAGTCCAACACTGTCCCATATTCTGTCCCTGGTGCTTGTTTGTCTCCAGGTATCCCAGACCATCCCCGTTCAGAAGGGGTTCGGCATGCACACTCCTTTTATAGTCCCACGCTCCCACTCTTCAGTTAAAATGGATGCCAGTTCAACTCTTGACCGAATCGGAAGGGGAAATCGCCAAGAGGGCATTGCGAATGGAAATTACGGAAAGGCGGCATATCAACGTGTCTCTGAAAGTATCTTGTGGATTTATTTTTCTCTTCACCCATGGAGATTAGGGCGTTTTTCAGAATAGCTGCTGCAGGGGGTTGGGGGTAGTTAAAGGACACTCTCAGCTGCTAGATTAACTCATCAACACTGCATTGCCGGATGTCAACAGAAATGTTTCACACACAAGACCGACAAGGAATGAATACCATTTGGAGGTCACAAGTGGCAGCCCCTCAGTCCTTCGGTCTTTTTAACTGTTGGTGTCTTCCTTTCAAGAGCAAGGATGTAACCTCTAAACCTTTGAGAGGAGAAGAGATCCGTGTTGGACTCTAATTACCTCGTGTCTCTGTTTCAACTGCTCATTATGGTGTGGAGTTTTACATTTAATATGATAGATTTTAAACTGTTTAAATAATTGTCCTCCATAAAAGTTCAAATGAAATATTGTATCTATTTGGGATATTATGTATTTTTT
Organism: Oncorhynchus keta; assembly: GCF_023373465.1. Classification (NCBI taxonomy): domain Eukaryota; kingdom Metazoa; phylum Chordata; class Actinopteri; order Salmoniformes; family Salmonidae; genus Oncorhynchus; species Oncorhynchus keta. The sequence goes on along the minus strand of NC_068424.1, from coordinate 56,706,897 downwards.
TATGAGTAAATGTTTAAAATGTTAGTAAAACAAAAATATTTGGTTGCAACTTTACAAGCCCCACTTGACAGCATGGTGTCAAAAAATTAAGCAAACAAGATCAGAGAAAAGCCACACAACTATTTGACATTGGCCTCTAACATAACCAGAGCAGGATATTGGTTTTCCAAATTGTCGACTTAACATTTGGCTCTTTACTGCCTTTATCCCTTAGTTTTAGCTGTCCCTCTGCCCTTTGGTTTGAGACTGGGCACTCGCCAACTCACTCACCCTCCTCCAGCACCATGGATTGTGAGGCCCTTTCACTTGGCTGGCAGTAAAGCTTTGATAGCTGCTAAGCAAAAGTCAATGTTTTCCCTCTTAAGCTCCATTATGAAGGGTGACATGGCTTTCTTGTTGCCCATGTTTGCTTTAGATTGGTGGAAGAGAAAGCATGTGGCTCACTAAGCTTCGACTAAGTGTGTGCGGACCTCCTAAATACATTAAATAGCCCACACATCTATCAGCAGAGTAGTGCCATTCAAATCGCATTTGATACTCAGATATCTCGCTTAAGGAGCTATCGTTCTTATCTCACCACAACTACAGAGCAGTGCTGCTACTCTGAGATTATGTCATGATTGCGTAGCGGGACACATTGGTTCATCGGAACAACCTTTTTCAACCCACGAGTCAAGCCGATGGAATCAGGGCCCAAACACATGCCTGGGCATTTCTACCATTCCTGTCCACGAACGAGGATCGTGCAAGTGGTCTTAGTGTTAGGTTCCTGTTTTTTGGTGGTGGGGCGTGGGGAGTTAAGGGGCGAATGGTAACGTTGGCCCTGTCAGCCCCCTAGCTCTCCGGGTCCCAGGGGCTGGCGCCAGGCAAGCCTCCAGCAGCCGGGGTAAAAAATAGACTGCTGCAGTTGTTGCACAGGGGAGAGTGACAGGAAGAGCATGTCACACTGGGGGATCGGTTTGCAACGGCTGTCATCAGAGAGCAGTCATTACTTCTGGGCTAATTATCTCGGTCTGCGTGTAAACAAACAACCTGCCAAAGTTAGGACCACATTGTGCTGCCCCCTTCAGACCCTAGCATTAATTTGGGGACCTTAAGAAATTGCAAGGTTCGCAAACTTTGAATTGGATTTGTCAGCTGCAGGGGGAAGCAGATACTTTAATAGATATGTGATTAGTGCCTAATGTCAGGCTACTGTAAAAAAAAATAAAAGTAGACATAAAAACATCCGCAGTGATGTTTTTCTACCAGTTTAGGTATGGGTTAAGACGTACAGTAAATGTAACACAATTCATCAAAACATTTACACATTTTCCTTCGGAAGAATAATCTCCAGTAGTCATCTAGAGGTGACATTAGATTAATTTAGGTGACATTTAATCCAAGTACATACAGACATTAACTACATGTTTACATTCTGACTACACGTGTCATCTATATTTACATTACATTATATACTTGTACATTACTGTTGATGGAAAATCTGCACATAAGGACATCTTTAATTAATTATGACTTTTATCAAAGACAATTTGAGATCAGAGGCAACTGGACAAGAGACAAACATATAAGACAAATTGCTGTTTATTTTCAGACTTTGTTCCCTGCCATGCATCATGATTTCATTTCAGCAAATGCCGAAGGGGGAGATCATAAAGAATCTGCCATGCACCGTCTCACTGAAAACTTTATCCCACCCCTCTACCCATCGCTCGCATTCCCTAGCCTTCATGGCACGTTTACTCTTTCGGCTCATCTTTCTATCACGCGCTTACCATACCATACCTGTGTACCATGACCGCAGCCACAAACCACTGAGCATGACGGTGGTGCAGTTGTCTTCATCTCCTCAGAGTTGAATTGTGTCCTACTGTAAGAGCTGATTTCCAAGTCAAGGGAGACTGTGGTGCTGACGTACAGTAGGTTGACATTTTGCCACAGGTCTAAGGTGTTATTGAATAAAGCAAGGCGTAATAGAGATACAGAGCGACAGTAGCCCTTGCATGGCAAGTGTCAATTATAACCGTCTGGGTTAGATGGGCTGTCAGCTTTAACTGTACATTATTAATTGCCTTGTTGCTCAGCTCTCTCCGTTGTATTTGTTTAGAATGGCCAAGTCTTTCTGCTGAAATATTTATGTATGCCACACAAACAAAATTACCTTATCACTAAGACGTCGCTAAAGAGCTCATTTGCAGGCTGGGCCTCATCGCAAGGGTATAAATCAACGCCAAACTTACGGTAGTACACTGTCAAACAGGTGACTGACATTTCTATTGGAATACGAGTGCGCTGCTGAATATAGATTTAGCCGTACCATTAGCCCTGGCATTTTAATGGTGGCCAGAAACACGCTAGATCATTTTTGAGAACAAGTATGCTCATCCCCACCAATCCTTGTTTGGGGTTTACACCATCCCCCATTAGCTAATTGAGTTAGCTGTAGTGTTTTGGTTTGGTACTGAGAAGTGTCGGAGATCAGAGTGTGTTTATCTTGTGTTATGTGGGAGTGAGAGGCTTAGTTTATGATATAATTATACCTCACAGGATAGTGACCCCGGCCCGACCCCGTTTTGTAATACAAAGCCGTCTGGCTGGGGTCTTGCTGCAACCAAACAAACTTTGCCATTCCACCCATCTTTTCATGATGCTGTTCCTATCCAGCCTGACCTTTATCTAACACAATTCATTGGACCAGACAATTGAGACCTTGGGACTATAAGGTTTTATCTGCACAAAGCGTAGTTCTGAGATATTGAGCATCAAAGTTTTCTCATCTCAGATCTCAGAACTGTTTTGTAGTGAATTCTTCTTTTGTTACCCATTAAGGTCCTCACCTTAAAGGTATCTAAAGTGCGGAGTATAAACATTTGTAAATCCGTTTTTTAGGGGGGGTGCAATCTCATATAGAACCTTATTGCTCTGAAGGTTCTATCTGACACTTCTGAATTAGACATGTTCAGTTTTGAAGAAGACTGTAGCTATTTGAATATTCAAATTATAGAATAACACTATTTTACCAAGATAGAATCAGAACAAATCATCATATACAGGAAGAAATGCATTAGGATCAACATCATTTACTGTAACATTACTGACAGTGTTGTTTTGTTGCTTGCGTGCCATTATTGCTAGCTAAAATAGCCTAGACTGTACTTAGAGGGAGATGGCAAATCTTTGTTCTGATTGGTCCATCTGTATTTGTTCAGGCTTGTGATTGGATTGCAGATAGAACCTTATAGCGTCAAGTTCAAATGGGTTTATGCTGATATAACTATAATAAAACAAATGTTCACTTAAAATGTAACTTCACAGACATATGAACAACATTCTAAAGATCTATTATATGAGACTAACTCATTTCTGACAAAAATGTTGCAAAGAACCTTACTGTCCCAAGGTCTCGAAATCTGGGTGCACCAAGAATAGGGAATGAGTATTTTCATAAGTGCAGCGATGTTAAATTATGACGGGCTTTTGCCAGATGTCACCAGTGATGTAAGGACATTGAATATTGATGAGTGTCTTGTGGTTGCAATCAAGCACTGAGATAGACTTTCAGCAGTTTGGCCTGGCCCAGTCAAAGACAAAGTCAAGGGAGACTGGATTCCTGTATTAGGTTATAGAGACTATTATCAAGAAAATGATTATGTGACAGACAGATGAAATGTTGACTTTGTATCAGGGCTGGGGTCGATTCAGGAAGTGATTTTAATGTAAAAGGTTTGATTTGATTTACTTTTGACAAATAACTTCTACTCCTCAGTTTATTGAGAAGTTATTGAAAATAGATCAAATTGAACACCAATCTTGCTTTGTATGATTGAAAGTTCAAAGACAAGTTTTGTAATTACCATAAACCTACAAGATGACATTTAGTATTATTTAACAAATCATACTTGTACGTTTAATACTTTCAGGGAAAATTAGTTTTTTACATTACTATCAGAATTTATACTGTATATGCAGTGCCAAAGTCTTTGTTTGTAAAAAAAAATCAATGTATTTATTTTAGTAATTGAACCTAGAAATAGGACAAACACATGTTATTTTTTTAAACTGTACATTAACATACAAAGGTATTATATTGTTATAATAGAAGGTATTATGTGACACTTATTGGAAAGTTTGATCAAATATTAATAGTTTTCTAAATACAGTAGTCAACAGTTGCCTGTGCAGTATATATATTTTTTAATATAAAAATGTAACAGACTGTGAAAAATGTTCTAAAGCATCAACAAATGTCTCGCCAGAAGTTTAACAGTATGTGGAAAGAGCCTGCATTTGTCGTGTGTCTGAACGGTGAGTTGATAGACACTATCCACTCTCACAGAAGAGCCCCTCTGCCCTCTCTGAAGACATTTGCGACTGGTGTCAAGGCCCAATAAATCATTTAGTATCAAAGAGGCCATGTAGCGGTTTCTACATTTCAACATGTGTGGAATCAGAACGTGTCTGTCATCAGTGTGCTCCACTCTTATGGATAACATTTTTTAGAACTCTTTCCCACTGTAATGTGGAACATATGTGCCATTGATTTGGGGAAGCTTTACCTGATGCCCCGGGATACCCACAAACGAGGTGAGGCAGACGTTGTCATACGCCTTAATAGTGAAGGATTATCCCTGTAAACTAAAGTCAACAATGGGGCTAACTACCACCAGTCAGGTTTCCTGCAAGACTGAAGCGATAAGAGGATTGGGAATTGCAGACATAACAACAAGTAGGATCTATTTAGGGATACAGTAATTACTAATGAATTAAATGTAATTAGGGGTGGTGGTAATAGTCATTGCTTGTTTATTCAGTCTTTATTAGTTGGCTACCACACCAGTCTCATAATATTTTGGAACTGAATATTACAAATGAGTGTTTTACTACAATTAATTTAGAGTTAGTTCACAAATCTAATCAATTTTAAAATGTCAACATGTAAACAAAAGTTTGAGCAGTTTTAAGCACTATGTAACAATGTGTGGCAAATTGTCATTGCCTGTGAATACTACATTTAACTAGTATATAACAGGATAGGTTATAGGGGCACTTACTGTAAAGTGTCCATCTGTAAAGAACACTCACTGTAAAATTCCGCTAACATAATTGCTTCTAATGTCATATTTTAAAGGTACTGTACAGTGCATCTATGTTACTAAGTCAAGTAAGTTACAGTGTTTAGCCTTATTTAACCACTAACCTTCTTTATTAAGATCACTGTCCCTTTAAACTATTGTGGACTCAAAACCAGTCGTGATTTGGATCATTTGAAACAAACTAGATAACATGTGAACCATGTCCGCCAGTGCGAAGCCGATCCATCTTGGTGTTTAATACGGCCCTCCCTGTCATCTGCGGTTTTAAGTTCCCAAAGCCACTGATTCTGGTTCTGTCCTGCCTATACATCTCTCAATGAAAGCAAACAGTTTGAGCCCCTGCTGCTCTGTATTTGAGGTTGGCCCTAAATCTAGATTTAGATCTGCTTCTTAAATGACCATCATAACTTTCCAAATCAGTTGTAGCTTTCTACTGTTCCAGAGCCACCCGGGGGTCACCTCTATTTGTTTTGCCTAAGGTCTCGCGTCCTCCAAGTGTAAATTCAACGATAAATAACAGCATAGTATTTGTTCCTTTCTCTCCTATACCCTTATAGTTTCTAAATTCAGAATAGTTTCCATGCTGTTCAAAGCACCATTTATGTCAGGTTCTAAATATAAACTGTGGAGGACTGACGGTACAGTGACGCCCCATTATATTTAACGGTCAAAGTCACTGACGCACAGGGGGACATTTTATGAAGCTACACTGTAGTCTTTATGAATTTTAACAATGAGTATGGCATTCATATGGCCAAAGTCCATTTGTCATCGCTGATTACTATTGAACTTCTAAAGGAGATTGCAATATTATATGTGACCACTTTCGTAAATTTGATTTAGAAATGTTGTTGTGAAGTTGTATGAGATGTAATTTGTGTTAAGTACAGTGCCGGTCTATTGCGACTACTAGCTGACCCTAGCAGAATAAATAAGCTGCCATGTTTGGCCTTGCAGAGCTGTGAGTGATACTCTGATGGCAGCCATTATCTGCTGGAACAGAGGTATCATCTCCACTATTAGGGGGAAGTGTCCAACTGAATGTATTCAACTGAAATATGTCTTCCACATTTAACCCAACCCCTCTGAATCAGAGAGGTGTGGGGGGCTACCTTAACAACATCCACAACACCCAGGGAACAGTGAGTTAACTGCTTTGCTCAGGGGCAGAATGACAGATTTCTACCTTGTCAGCTCAGGGATTCGATCAGACAACCTTCCGGTTACTGGCCTAACGCTCTAACCATTAGGCTACCTGCCGCTAATACACACCACATTCTCCAATCACACAGGCTAATTAGAAAGCTCAGCTATTCTGAGATCCTTATTCTCCAATCCTCAAACAAAAGCTGTCTTAACATTCCTGCCTCAGAATATTGTGTTCCAGCTAGAAATCGGGTCATAACACGTTTTGGGTGCCACAGAGCTCCATGTCTTATTGGCTGATGATGCCAATGACTCAATTACTCATTTTTGAAAATCCCACACTCCTAATCATGCTCTCAGTTCGTCCAACTCAAATATAATAATAATAATAATAATAATAATAATTATTATTATTATTATTAAATATGACTCCTACTATAGTAAGTCATACCAGAAATACATAATGTAGGTATTTAACATTCCGTATTGTGTGGACAAAATAAATTATCCCAAAATATTCTGTTGACCTATTTAACCTTTCTCTTTTTACGTAAATATAAATATTTCGCACATCATATTAAGCCAGGGCACCGAAAACATGTATCTATCATTTTAAGAGAATTATAAACAAACAATAAAACAACCTGAACAAATCAACACAAATCAAAAGTTATAGCGATAGATCCTTTTTTTGGACACTGGTGAACGATCAGATGTCAAGGGTCTGATATCTCGAGGTGGAAATATGTCTTTTGAAACTATCTAGTAGTATGTAGTATGTCATCCTTCAGCTATCGTTCTGAATTACCTTATTGCAGCGTTTCCAAAGACCAGATTGGATTTGGTTTCACTGTAATGTTCTGCCATATTTTTCCACAGGTGTGTGCAAAAGGACATTCACTATTTATTTCCCTGGCCTTTGTAGTCCATTTTCTTATCAAAAGCTGTTTGATTCACGTGTAAGGTGTTGTTGTTAGCAGTAGTAGTTGTAGATCATCGAGGTTGGCCTCGACGACATATTCAAATTCACACATGGACATGAGTATTGGACTTATCGTGGTTTACAGCCAAGTGTTACTGTTTCTATTTCCTCACTATGGCAACTGAAAAGATCAGTGGTAAGGGCAGATAGTGTGAACTATTACACTAAAGGTGAGAGCTACAGGTTCTTAATCCTAAGGAGTCAAGAGCTTGATATTGAGCCATGGAGAGAAGTGTGTGGTGAGTTGTTTCGGGGGAAGCTTTGGGCAACACTTTACATTTAGTTGCCCTTATTACTATGTAAATACACAGAAACAACTGTGGTACTTACATAGATGTTACTATGTCATTACATGGTAATACGATTGTTGCGCTATCAGTTGTTACACAATTGGAACAAGGAATGTGTAATTACGCATCCACTTTCTGAAAGTTATTCTGAATGCGTAATTAATGATGTCACCTGTCACATGTAACTACAAGGTGCCACTACTATTGAATCCACAAGTAATACAAGGGTTGATAAATAGGTTTGCTCCTGGCAACAACAGTTCTTTAGTATGTCTTGGCTTGAACAGAATGTCTTGGCTTGAAAATACTGTTTTGGCTTGAACAGAATGTCTTGGCTCAGCAGGGAATTAAGAGTGAATTGTTTGTTGCAGAAAGTTACATTTAACAGACTAAAGTCTACTTTCGTTTCATTTTATTTTGTGTATCGGGTGCATTGACCGACCGACCGCCTGTATAGGTCCGGAAAATATAAAAATATATATTTTTAAATACTACACATGACACTTGTCTACAGTGTCGTAGTGTTGTAGCTAAATTTGTTGCAGTTGCTACTGACATCTCTATTCACTACTACTTTGCACATTTGACAGTTGTTTATAATCTACTCTGCTCTGCTGAGATTAGTTTCTGTGGAAGTCGCTTTTACTGGGGCTTTAGTGGACTTTCAAACTTTTAGCTAGTGATGCTAGCTGTGGTTAGCCTTCCTTGTGTTTAACAAAATAGCTCATGGCAATTACCAAATGGCTACCAATGGCCAACCATTGAATCTCCACTGTGAAAATGTTCACTGAACTAAAGGACGAGGAGTAAGACCGGACGCACTTGAGGCAGAGATTTGTCTGTCAAAAGTGCCTCCTGTGTGACCGGATGATGGATGACATCAGGCAGGTACAGAGCGACGCTCCGTGGCTAACCAAGGAGCTTAAGCCAAAGGAGAGCCTCGTCACCAAGTTCACCAATGTTTCTGCAACCAGGCTAAGAAGATATCGGTGCTAAATCTCTCTATTGCCCATAGGAGTGGTGAGCTGAGAAATACCAACCTGTTCCACTCCTCGGAGTAGGTGGCTTGCTCGACTCCGCTACACAGGGACCGGGCCAGTGTTGTTAAGCGAAAGGGCCAGCAGCCAATACCAGGTGAGCAGTCGATACCCTCAAAGAATCGGGTGATAACAACAGTCCCACCCATGTACAACCATTCGATTCACCTCCAGCTGTAAGCCAAACAGTCCCCAACAGAGGTCCACCACACCACCGGATACCCGCAGCATCGGCCCACTCTCCGAGGCAACGGCCCATCTCCAACAGGGGCTCCCCAAACCACTGGGCTATGGAGGTACCTAGCCAACGAAGGCCCTCATCGCCTGTGACAGCCCACTTCTTAGAGCCCCTCACAACAACAGCGCCACGTGCACCCCCCTCATCTGTCGTTGTTGGTGCTCCATGGTCAAGACATATTTATATTGAGAATACCAGAACCCTGTGCTTTTCTGGAGCTTAGTGGAGCTTCCCGCAATCCAGAAGCAGCTACCTGAGGCTCTTTTCAGTATTATGTCTATCTCTGATGAGTTACCCAGGAAAGGGCTGAAAATAGCCCATATTAATATATGTAGCCTGAGAAATAAGGTTAATGAAATCCATAACTTCCCAACATCAGATAACATTCATGTATTAGCCATTAATTTGATGATTCATCAGTAGCAATACAATATACAATATATAACATCTATAAAAGAGACAGAAATGCTTATGGGGGAGGTGTTGCTGTATATATATTCAGAACCATATCCCTGTAATGCTTAGAGAAGATCTTATGTCAAGTGCTATTGAAGTGTTGTGGTTGCAGGTCCAATTGGCACATCTAAAGTATTTTCTTTTGGGGTGTTGCTTTAGGCCACCAAGTGCTAACAGTCAGTATCTAAATAATATGTGTGAAATGCTCGATAGTGTATGTGACACAGAGAGATCTACTTTCTTGGGGACTTGAATATTGTCTGGTTTTCATCAAGCTGTCCGTACAAGAGCAAGCTTCTTACTGTAACCAGTGCCTGTAATCTGGTTCAGGTTATTAATCAACCCACCAGGGTGTTTACAAACACTCCAGGAACAAGATCATCCACATGTATCGATGACATCTTTACTAATATTGTAGAACATTTATTCTAAAGCTGTATCCGTACCCATTGGATGTGATCACAATATAGTGGCTTTATCCAGGAAAGCCAAAGTTCCAACAACTGGGCCTAAAATAGTGTATAAGAGACCATATAAAAGATTTTGCCGTGACTCTTACGTGGATGATGTTAAAAATATTTGTTGGTCTGATGTGATTAATGAGGAGCTTCCAGACGCTGCACTTGATGAATTTATGAAATTGCTTCTTACAATTATTGATAAACATGCATTTGTTAAGAAACTGACTGTTAGAACTGTTAAGGCTCCATGAATTGATGAGGAATTTAAAAACTGTATAGTTGAAAGAGATGGGGCAAAAGGAGTGGCTAATAAATCTGTGTCACGACTTCCGCCGATGTCAGTCCCTCGGTGTTTGGTGGTCGACGTAACCGACCTTCTAGCCATCACTGATCCATTTTTCATTTTCCATTGGTATTGTCTTGTCTTCGTTCACACCTGGTTCCAATCCCATCAATTACATGTTGTATATTTAACCCTCTGTTTCCCCTCATGTCCTTGTCGGAGATTGTTTGACTGTATGTATTGTACAACTCATGTGTCTGTGTGCGACGGATTTTGTACCCACTTTTATTATTTCTTCTATATTTTGTTTTTGGAGTTTTATGAGCACTTATTAAACGACTCCGTTTATACCAAGTTCGTTCTCCTGCACCTGACTTCCCTGCCACCCACACGCACCCACTACAGAATCTCCAACCGTAACTATGGAGTCAGCAGGAGAAGGTACCCCGGCCATTGAGGTGGAGGAGCGCGTCCAGGAGCATGCAGTTATGCTTTACCATATTGGCACCGCCATGGATCGCGTTGTCCAGAAAATGGACCGCTGCGAGAGACAGGGAGTTCTTCCAGCGCCTCCACCAGCACAACCGGGGTCTCCCTTGAGCACCCCTTTCCCACCTGAACCCATTGGGATCTGTCTCTCCTTGCCCCAGGAGTACGACGGGAGGGCTGCGAACTGCCAGGGGTTCTTGTTACAGTTAAAACTCTATCTGGCCACTGTCCACCCGGCTCTATCGGACCGTAAGAGGGTGTCCGCCCTCATCTCATGCCCACTCCAGGGCATTAGCCCACTCCAGGAGAGAGAGAGATGGGGTGTTGGACCAGTTTGAGGAGTTCACCCGCCGTTTCCAGGCCGTCTCCGACCACCCGCCCGAGGGTAGTGCTGCGGGTGAGCGCCTCTACCATCTGAGGCAGGAGACGAGGAGCGCCCAGGTGTTCGCCCTGGAGTTTAGGACCCTGGCTGCCGGCGTGGGATGGAACAACAGGGCCCTGATCGACCATTACCACTGCAGTCTTCGCGAGGACGTCCGTCGGGAGCTGGCCTGCAGAGACACCACCCTCACATTTGACCAGCTGGAGGACCTGTCCATCCAGCTGGACAACCTGCTGGCTACTCGTAGACGTTCAGATTGGGGTCTGGTGGTTCCATCCTCCCGCACCCCCTCTCCGATACCCATGGAGCTGGGAGGGGCGGTGCGCAGGGAGACCGGAGGGGGTTCCCGCTCATGCACCATCTGTAGCCGCAGAGGTCACACTGCTGGTCGGTGCCAGGTTGGTTCCTCTGGGAATCGAGGCAGCAGGCAGGGCGCTCTGGCGTCACCCCAGGTGAGCCGGCACGATTCTCACCCAGAGCCCTCTGTTGCACATATGTTTGTGTCTATTACGTTCCCTGAGTTTTCCCCGCATTCCCAGCATAAGGCGCTCGTCGATTCAGGCACGGCTGGGAATTTTATTGATAGTGCTTTAGCCTATAGTTTAGGAATCCCCATCGTTCCCATGGATGTGCCCTTTCCCTTTCACGCCTTAGATAGTCGACCATTAGGGTCAGGGTTAATTAGGGAGGTCACCGTGCCTTTGGGCATGGTGATGCAGGGGGGTCAAACGGAGAGAATTAGTCTCTTCCTTATTGACTCTCCTGCGTTTCCTGTGGTGCTGGGCCTACCCTGGTTAGCTTGTCATAACCCCACTGTTTCTTGGCAACAGAGGGCTCTCACGGGGTGGTTGCGAGAGTGCTCAGGTATGTGTTTAGGGGTTTCCTTTGGTCCTACTATGGTGGAAAGTCCAGACCAAGTCTCCACCGTGCGCATTCCCCCTGAATATGCCGATTTGGCTCATGCCTTCGCCAAAAAGAAGGCAACTCAATTACCACCTCATCGACGGGGCGATTGTGAGATCGATCACCTGGTAGACGGGGCACTTCCCAGGAGTCACGTGTATCCCCTCTCACAGGCGGAGACGGAGGCTATGGAAACATATGTCTCCGACTCCCTGCGTCAGGAGTACATTCGGTCCTCCACTTCACCCGCCTCATCAAGTTGCTTTTTTTGTGAAGAAGAAGGAGGGAGGTCTGCGCCCGTGTATTGACTATCGGGGTCTGAATCAGATCACTGTGAGGTATAGCTACCCGCTACCGCTCATAGCCACAGCTATAGAGTCAATGCACGGGGTGTGCTTCTTCACCAGACTAGATCTCAGGAGCGCTTACAACCTGGTGTGTATCCGAGAGGGAGACAAGTGGAAGACGGCTTTCAGTACCACCTCTGGGCACTATGAGCACCTTGTCATGCCATACGGGTTGATGAATGCGCCATCAGTCCCACAGGCAGGATGTAGTGGTGCATATTGATGACATTTTGATAAACTCCGCTACACATGCTGAGCATGTGTCCCTGGTGCGCAGAGTGCTTGGTCGCCTGTTGGAGCATGACCTGTACGTCAAGGCTGAGACAGACTGTTGGAAGAACAGGCACGTCTCCTTCCTAGGGTATCGCATATCCTCTTCAGGGGTGGAGATGGAGAGTGACCACATTGCAGCCGTGCGTAATTGGCCAACTCCCACCACAGTAAGGAGGTGCAGCGGTTCTTAGGGTTTGCCAACTACTACCAGAGGTTTATCCAGGATTTTGGTCAGGTGGCGGCTCCCATTACCTCACTGCTGAAGGGGGGCCCGGTGCTCTTGCAGTGGTCAGCTGAGGCGGACAGGGCTTTTAGTCACATGAGGGCTCTGTTTACCTCGGCTCCCATGTTGGCCCATCCGGATCCCTCTTTGGCGTTCATAGTGGAGGTGGACACGTCCGAGGCTGGGATAGGAGCGGTGCTCTCTCAGCGCTCGGGTACGCCACCGAAGCTCCGCCCCTATGCCTTCTTCTCAAAGGAGCTCAGCCCGGTGAAGCGAAACTATGATGTTGGGGACCGGGAGCTGTTGGCTGTCGTCAAGGCCTTGAAGGCGTGGAGACAGTGCCTTGATTGGGCTAAACACCCTTTTCTCATCTGGACTGACCACCACAATCTGGAGTACATCCGGGCGGCGAGGAGACTGAACCCTCGCCAGGCAGGTTTTTCACCCGTTTTGTATTTACCCTTTCCTACAGACCAGGCTCTCAGAACGTTAAGGCAGACTCATACTCCGAAAGAAATTTATAATAAGAAGATTGTGGGAGCTGTACAGTTAGATTTTATTGCAGCCTTTGATATTATTGACCATAACTTCTAGTTTAAAAACATATCTATCTATCTATCTATCTAATAGAACTCAGAGGGTTTCTTTAATGGAAGCTTGTGTAATGTGTAACAACCTGCCCGCTTGACCCTATCCCCTCCTCTCTTCTCCAGACCATTTCCGGAGACCTTCTCCCTTACCTTACCTCGCTCATCAACTCATCCCTGACCGCTGGCTACGTCCCTCCCGTCTTCAAGAGAGCGAGAGTTGCACCCCTTCTGAAAAAACCTACACTCGATCCCTCCGATGTCAACAACTACAGACCAGTATCCCTTCTCTCTTTTCTCTCCAAAACTCTTGAGCGTGCCGTCCTTGGCCAGCTCTAGCTATCTCTCTCAGAATGACCTTCTTGATCCAAATCAGTCAGGTTTCAAGACTAGTCATTCAACTGAGACTGCTCTTCTCTGTATCACGGAGGCGCTCCGCACTGCTAAAGCTAACTCTCTCTCCTCTGCTCTCATCCTTCTAGACCTATCGGCTGCCTTCGATACTGTGAACCATCAGATCCTCCTCTCCACCCTCTCCGAGTTTTGATTGCGTCCTACCTGACAGGTCGCTCCTACCAGGTGGCGTGGCAGAATCTGTCTCCTCACTCACCACTGGTGTCCCCCAGGGCTCTGTTCTAGGCCCTCTCTTATTCTGCTATACACCAAGTCACTTGGCTCTGTCATAACCTCACATGGTCTCTCCTATCATTGCTATGCAGACGACACACAATTTTGACCAGGTTGAATCGCATCTCTGCATGTCTGGCAGACATATCAGTGTGGATGACGGATCACCACCTCAAGCTGAACCTCAGCAAGACGGAGCTCCTCTTCCTCCCGGGGAAGGACTGCCCGTTCCATGATCTCGCCATCACGGTTGACAACTCCATTGTGTCCTCCTCCCAGAGCGCTAAGAACCTTGGCGTGATCCTGGACAACACCCTGACGTTCTCAACTAACATCAAGGCGGTGTCCCGTTCCTGTAGGTTCATGCTCTACAACATCCGCAGAGTACGACCCTGCCTCACACAGGAAGCGGCGCAGGTCCTAATCCAGGCACTTGTCATCTCCGTCTTGATTACTGCAACTCGCTGTTGGCTGGGCTCCCTGCCTGTGCCATTAAACCCCTACAACTCATCCAGAACGCCGCAGCCCGTCTGGTGTTCAACCTTCCCAAGTTCTCTCACGTCACCCCGCTCCTCCGCTCTCTCCACTGGCTTCCAGTTGAAGCTCGCATCCGCTACAAGACCATGGTGCTCGCCTACGGAGCTGTGAGGGGAACGGCACCTCAGTACCTCCAGGCTCTGATCAGGCCCTACACCCAAACAAGGGCACTGCGTTCATCCACCTCTGGCCTGCTCGCCTCCCTACCACTGAGGAAGTACAGTTCCCGCTCAGCCCAGTCAAAACCGTTCGCTGCTCTGGCCCCCAATGGTGGAACAAACTCCCTCACGACGCCAGGACAGCGGAGTCAATTTCCGGAGACACCTGAAACCCCACCTCTTCAAGGAATACCTAGGATAGGGTAAGTAAGGGTAAGTAATCCTTCTCACCCCCTTCTCCTCCCCCAACAAGATTTAGATGCAAGTGGCTGTTCCACTGGTTGTCATAAGGTGTATGCACCAATTTGTAAGTCGCTCTGGATAAGAGCGTCTGCTAAATGACTTAAATGTAAATGTAAATGTAATGTCAAACATGTAAAGTGTGGTGTACTGCGGTGCAGCTCTCTTGGCCCTCTACTCTTTTCTAATTTTACCAATGACCTGCACTGGCATTCAACAAAGCATGTGTGTCCATATACGCATCAGCAACCACATCTAATGAAACCCTGAAATCCTTAACAAAGAGTTACAGTCTGTTTTGGAATTGATGGCCAGTAATAAACTGGTCTTGAACATCTCTAAAACTAAGAGCATTGTGTTTGGCACAAATCATTCCTTAAACTTCTTCGGGATCTGTGTCCCATCCACGGGATGGTTGAGCTAACATAGGCTAATGCGATTAGCATGAGGTTGTAAGTAACAAGACAATTTCAGGGTACCCACCAATCCTGAAGAGGTTCAGACCTCTGGTTATGAATGGTGTGGCTGTTGAACAAGTTGAGGAGACTGAATTACTTGGCACTACATTAGATTGTAAACTGTCATGGTCAAAACATATAGACCCAATGGTTGTAAAGTTGAGGAGGGTTGTGGCCGTAATAAAGAGATGTTTTGCTTTTTTGACACCACACTCCAAAAAGCAAGTTCTGCAGGCTCTAGTTTGTCTAATCTTATTTATTGTCCAGTCGTGTGGTCCAGTGCTGCAAGGAAAGACCTAGTTAAGCTGCAGCTGGCTCAGAACAGAGTGGCACATTTTGCACTTAATTGTAATCAGAAGGCTGATATAAATACTATGCATGCCAGTCTCTCTTGGCTAAGGGAAAGACTGACTGCATCACTTCTTCTTTTTATAAGAAACATTAATGTGTTGAATATCCCAAATTGTTTGCATAGTCAATTTACACTCAGCTCTGACACACACACTTATCCCACCAGACACGCCACCAGGGGTCTTTTCACAGTCCCCAAATCCAGAACAAATTCAAGAAAGCGTACAGTATTATATAGAACCCTTATTGCATGGAACTTCCTTCCATCTCATATTTCTCAAATAAAAACCAAACCTGGTTTCAAAAAACAGATAAAGCAGCACCTCACGGCACAACACCTCTCCCCTATTTGACCTAGATAGTTTGTGTGTATGCATTGAGATGTAGGCTACGTGTGCCTTTAAAAAATGTATGCAGTTCCATCCATTGAGCTGTTCTTGTCTATTGATGTTCTGTATTATGTCATTCTAGATTATGTTTCATGTTTTGTGTGGACCCCAGGAAGAGTAGCTGCTGATTTTGCAACAGCTAATGGGGATCCTAATAAAATACCAAATACCAAATGTGGGTGTCACGCCCTGACCATAGAGAGCTGTTTATTCTCTATGTTGGTTAGGTCGGGGTGTGATTAAGGGTGGGTTATCTAGGGGAATTGTATATCTATGTTGGCCTGGTATGGTTCCCAATCAGAGGCAGCTGTTTATCGTTGTCTCTGTTTGGGGATCATATTTAGGTACCCATTTCCCTATTGTGATTTGTGGGATATGGACTATGTTTGTGTGTAGTTGCGTTCTGCACTGCATGCAGCTTCATGTTTCGTTTATTCGCTTTATTGTTTTTGTGCTTTAAGTTTCTCTTCTAAATCAAATGATGGAAACATACCACGCTGAATCTTGGTCCACGCATTATGACGAGCGTGACAGTGGGTTGGAATGACATTAAGCAGGGTAGCTCTCTGGTAATACATGTGGGTTGGAATGACATTAAGCAGCGTAGCTCCGAATGCCTGAAACAAGACTTCATGGACCTGATAGAAGCCTCTCAATAGGCCATGGGTCTAACCGCGTTAGCAGACAACTCCAAATGCACAACTGGCTCAAAACTTACTGTGCCTCAGTGAACATGGCAGTCATTGACAATTTTGGCCGGTTTTGGAAGCGGGAGGATTGTTGTTACGTTCCCCAGTTTCTGTGTTGTAGTTTGTGTATTTGAGTGTGTGTTTCAGGAGATGGCTTCCTGAAATCCCCCAAGCAGCTGATTGGTCGATTCCACGGCTAATTGGAGATGACCCCGCCCCCTCGTCAAGATACAGCTGTATCCGATTAGACTCCTTCTCCAGTTATAAAAGCCAGTGTTCTGTTGTTCAGGAGAGAGATCAATGTTCTCTTCAGAACATAGCACAGTCGCTAACCCGGTGACTCTCTGACAGCCCAAGCCCCCAGGTAATAGAAATCCCCCCCTCAAACTGTAGACTCTAAAATGAGGCTTGGGATAATGCACATATTTTTTATTTCTTATTTTTATTTAACTAGGCAAGTCAGTTAAGAACAAATTCGTATTTACAATGACGGCCTACACTGGCCAAACCCGGACAACGCTGGGCCAATTGTGTGCCGCCCTACGGGACTCCCAATCACGGCCAGTTGTAATACATTCAAACCAGGGTGTCTGTAGTGATGCCTTTAGCACTGAGAAGCAATGCCTTTGACCGCTCGCCATTCAGGACCCCAAATGTATGTATTGACGTATGAAGTATGACCCGTATCTTCTACCTCTGATTGTGGAGCCCTTAACACATATTATTTTAGCTATCATTCTCTTGGGTATTATTCCTAAGGTTTGGAAGGTGGCCCTGCTTCTCTCACTCCACAACGGTGGTGATCCCTGGAATCATAATCACCCAATCTCAAAACTTTCCTTTTTAGATAACTCATTGGAACTCATATTACATTCTCAGCTGTGGTCCTTTTTAAATACAAAATGTATTCTGAATGCTCACGAGTCAGGCTTTAGGCCAGGACAACGCACCGTCTCGGCTGCTTCTCTAGTCATAAATGACATGTTTAAAGCACTAGACAGGAAACAGCACTGAGCTGCCCTTTATATGGATCTGTCAAAAGCATTCAATATGGTTGATCAGGCAATCCTGCTACAGAGGCTATTCGAAATTGGTCTTGACCAAGTGGTCTGCGGCTGGGAAAAACATAACCTGCACGACAGAAGTCAATGTATAGCTGCTTATGGAGTTCTGTCTCATTTTCTTAACATAACCAAAGTAGTCACACAAGGCTCAATACTAGGCCCTTTACAGTTCACTATTTACATTAGTATTGTTGATTTGTCCCTGAATAATAATAACTGGAGCCTACATCTCTATCCGTATGACACAGGAATTTATTTCCATGCCCCCTCCGTGCAGCAGTCCATTAAGGATATTCAGCTTGGTTTTGATTCAATTCAAGAATCGATCACCAATCTTAAATTAGTGCTAAACATTGATAAAACCAAGTTTCTGTTGTTCCCCAGGTCTTGAAAAATTGACCCTGAAGATCTGCGTATTTGCACCTCGAAAGGAGCCCAAATTGAGCAAGTCCCTCATTATAAGTATTTAGGCATTTGGATTGGTGATACGCTGTCTTTTAAAACACATATTGAAAAATGTACAAAGAAGCTGAGAATTAAGATCGGTTTCCTTTATAGAAATAAGTCCTACCTTACTTTTGAAAACAGCAGGAAGATTGTTCAAGCATCGCTCCTCCCAGTACTTGACTATGGTGATATAATCGACATGCACACTCAGCTCTGTGTTTTATCACTGAAGACTATTTCTGTACACAACAGTCTCTGACTACCAGAAGGGCCCAACATTGGCTGCTATTTGTATATAAAGCAGTTCTCCAGAAAGTCCCATACTGCCTCACCTCACTTGTTAATTGGAAATCCAGACACCATCAGACTCGCTCTCAAGACTGGCTGGTTCTAGAGGTTCTGCGGGTCTCCATGGAGACCGGCAAGATTACTTTAAGTTATTGTGCCGCGAGCACATGGAATAACCTGCAGGACACTTTGAGGCTTGACTCTCTGGTCTCGAAGGTTCAGTTCGGGACTTTGATGAGGAATGTGGTGAAGGAGAACTGCACTTGGTTTGATTGATGCTTCGATTGACGTGTAATTGTATCTGCCTCTTTTTAATTTGATTTGTTGTAATGTGTAATTGTAAATGTATAATGTTGTATTGAGACTGATCATGTTGTTGCATTGTCCCCGTGGCACCCTTATACATTAGACCCTGGTCTCAGTGGGTTTCCCCTGGTTAAATAAAGGTACAAAATAAAACTTGTATATAATATAATAATACTTGTAATTATAATATACCTATCCAGGAGCAAGCAACTAAATGTAAAGTGAAACCCAGTAGGGTATGACCTTTATAATTGCTATGTAGTTACAATGTAACATACTTTGCAGACAACAGGCCAACGAGGAGAAGGAATGGGACAGGAGTACATTGTAGATGTTCAGTTAGACTTTTCTTTAATGACTTTGACAAAGATTCATATTCAAATGCAATTCCCCATTTCAGACTCAAAGCGATAATTATTCGTAAAATGTTTTAACACAGTGGAAAAGTGAAGTGCTGCCAAGCTTCAAACAGCATAATACAATGACATTCAACTGACTGTTTTCGTGTGTAATTTGTGTCAAAAGAGACCAATACTTTCAGCAGTCCAACTTTGTACTGGGGCCCATATACCTATGCATGTACATGTTAGTTACACAGGCATATACAGTATAGTTACATTGTAGGTATGTATTGTTACATAAGCATATACAGTATAATTACAGTGTAGGTATGTATTGTTACATAAGCATATACAGTATAGTTACATTGTAGGTATGTATTGTTACATAAGCATATACAGTATAATTACAGTGTAGGTATGTATTGTTACATAAGCATATACAGTATAATTACAGTGTAAGTATGTATTGTTACATAAGCATATACAGTATAATTATAGTGTAAGTATGTATTGTTACATAAGCATATACAGTATAATTACAGTGTAAGTATGTATTGTTACATAAGCATATACAGTATAATTACAGTGTAAGTATGTATTGTTACATAAGCATATACAGTATAATTACAGTGTAAGTATGTATTGTTACATAAGCATATACAGTATAATTGCAGTGTAAGTATGTATTGTTACATAAGCATATACAGTATAATTGCAGTGTAAGTATGTATTGTTACATAAGCATATACAGTATAATTGCCGTGTAAGTATGTATTGTTACATAAGCATATACAGTATAATTACAGTGTAAGTATGTATTGTTACATAAGCATATACAGTATAATTACAGTTTAAGTATGTATTGTTACATAAGCATATACAGTATAATTACAGTGTAAGTATGTATTGTTACATAAGCATATACAGTATAATTACAGTGTAAGTATGTATTGTTACATAAGCATATACAGTATAATTACAGTGTAAGTATGTATTGTTACATAAGCATATACAGTATAATTACAGTGTAAGTATGTATTGTTACATAAGCATATACAGTATAATTACAGTGTAAGTATGTATTGTTACATAAGCATATACAGTATAATTGCAGTGTAAGTATGTATTGTTACCTAAGCATATACAGTATAATTACAGTGTAAGTATGTATTGTTACATAAGCATATACAGTATAATTGCAGTGTAAGTATGTATTGTTACCTAAGCATATACAGTATAATTGCAGTGTAAGTATGTATTGTTACATAAGCATATACAGTATAATTACAGTGTAGGTATGTATTGTTACATAAGCATATACAGTATAATTACAGTGTAAGTATGTATTGTTACATAAGCATATACAGTATAATTGCAGTGTAAGTATGTATTGTTACATAAGCATATACAGTATAATTACAGTGTAAGTATGTATTGTTACATAAGCATATACAGTATAATTGCAGTGTAAGTATGTATTGTTACATAAGCATATACAGTATAATTACAGTGTAAGTATGTATTGTTACATAAGCATATACAGTATAATTGCAGTGTAAGTATGTATTGTTACATAAGCATATACAGTATAATTGCAGTGTAAGTATGTATTGTTACATAAGCATATACAGTATAATTGCAGTGTAAGTATGTATTGTTACATAAGCATATACAGTATAATTACAGTGTAAGTATGTATTGTTACATAAGCATATACAGTATAATTACAGTGTAAGTATGTATTGTTACATAAGCATATACAGTATAATTGCAGTGTAAGTATGTATTGTTACATAAGCATATGCAGTATAATTGCAGTGTAAGTATGTATTGTTATGTAGTATACCCACAACTGTTTTATTTGTTTTATAAATTGACAATTTCAAGATAACTGATTTCAATACTGTAAATACAAACATATTAGCGAGACTTATTTGGACCCATAAATTCTAATTTAAATATATATATATTTTCCACATACAATCTTCAGGCAAGAAATATATCCTTCATTTTTGTAATTCTTTGACTATGTTACATTGTGCCACCTAGATTCAAACATAAAATTATGTCAACCATTTTTAATATACAACTTATTTCTCAGCTTAAGTGCGCCAGTGGTTTTTGGAAAACAGCTCAGATGCTAACGATGTACCTAGAGTTGCAATGATGAAGTTAAGGCTATGAAGTCTCTGGGAACCGAGGCCCTGATTGTTTAAAACTGCCACGCAGTGAGCATGCTCTGCTTAAACACCTTAACGTTCTCCCCAGAAGTTCTTATTTGGGGGCCACTTTTTTTCCTGCTTGCCTTTGAGGACTGTTTAAGTGTTAACGTGTCAAGCGCTAAGCCATTTTAAGTGTTATGAATTAAGCCATTTTAAGTGTTAAGTGTTAAAACAGACTAAAATATGTCTTGAAATAATAGAAAGTAGAAAATAAACATCTCTCCTCTTGCCTGGAAACATGTCAAGATGATGACCTCCACCTCAGCCAAGGTTACTTACCATATCATTACAGGGGGTGTTCATTGATTCCTGTCCTTCCTCACAGGGCTTCCCCTTCATCCCCTTTTGTTCCATGTCTCCATTAACAAAGTTAACCCTTTTATACTCTGACCTCGTCCCACTCCTGCAGACCTGTGGAGACAGCCATGCTTACCTGTGCAAAAAAGTGCCATGCTAGGTCATCGTTATCAAATCAAATACGCCCGTCACCTCCGGGTTGTGTCGAATGGAGTGATTAGCTTCTGCTTTACCGCCTGACACACATACAAGCCTGCACTGACAAAACAATCCATAGTCCTAAAGAAAGAATATTAACTCAATAAGAATCCCAAGAACATTAACTCAATAAGAATTTGCTCAAACATGAAATATAGCTATGCTCCGACAAAAGCGGAGTCCAAAGAACTTACATTTGCCTGAATTACAATATAGACTAGCAAGCCAGTCGTCTTTTCTTGGGAAAGATATTCATCAGCATACAGTTTGTTTCGTTTATAGAATAAAATTATGAATGTGAAATAATGCTTTGTTTTGATATAAAGAGATCAAATTGCTTATGATTGACAAGCAGTTCTAATTTTTCATGTGTTTATCATATAGAACATATATATATTATATATGCTGTACTGTGCCAGGAATCGTTTGATGGCTTTATGTTACAGGTACTTTGAGTGTATAACATATGCATTACAGTATACATGTTTATGACTAAGCTACATAAGTGACATAGTATTTTGGCTGTTAGCATTCATATTTTGTAGAATCATTTTTACCAATATATCATTATTATTATTAACATTATTAACATTATCAGTAGTATTACATAAAGATTAATAACATGTGTTTTCGGTGCAGACCTGCCTTTATCTGAAGTAAATATCGCTGGAATATTGCAATGTCTTGGTAAAGGGGATTGGAGTAACAAGAGAAAGGACAAATACAGACTGCGGTCTCAACAGCACAGAATTGCCAGATTGATTCACTTGTCTGTCAGCTTGAGCATGATGACGAACTCTATACGTCAGGGAACTTATTGAGAGATGGCATGTCAAAGACTCAAGGGAGAAGACATACACACACGAGCGTACACACACACACACACACACACACACACACACACACACACACACACACACACACACACACACACACACACACACACACACACACACACACACACACACACACACACACACACACACACACACACACACACACACACACACACACACGCACATACACAATAAAACACCCTTCAAAGTGAGCTGCCGTAGTGAAGGGTGAACAACACTCCCACTGTATTCCCCAAGGATATATGCTATAGGCTCTGGTATTGGCGCCCGGCTTCATTTAAATTACACTCTCCGTAATTGAAAAGGAAACGTGAGGGGCGTGTTTGGCCAGTTAATCCATTTAAGATCATTATGTGCGTTGTCAATTGGCTTGACCCAGCTGCAGTGTTAGAAAAACAATGGAGGTGTCTCAAGTGTGTCGATCAAAATCCCTTCAGAGTCAGAGGTTAATGAATAATTATTTCTCACTTTGTTTAACACTGTGGGATACCGGTCCAAAGGCCACGGCCCTTCTCCCCAGGGTCCCCATAGTACAGACCGTATAATAGGCACGTATCAGAGACTATATCATTAATAATGATATAATATGATATGAGAACCCCAATAACACAATGATACAGAAACCCTATTCTTCCTTAGAAAAGTATATCAAAAATAAAGAAAACAATTCATATTCTGTACCTTTTTCGGCATCAGCTACAAATAGTACAGGATTTCCATTTAACTCACTTGGATCTCTCAGATTCCCAACTGGCTGCCTAAGCACTTTATGGTCCTGTCACTTTCACCACTGTGGAGAGTGTTTTCAATAAGGTAACTTGGCACTGGAGTATGCGAGTGTATGAGAACACAGAGGTGGATTATCACAGTAAGGGGCCACAGTGCTGGATCAGATTCGGGAAAGTCTCAGGACTGAAGAGGAGGGAGTAGCTCCGTACTACAGTGCAGCTCTCTGTATGTACCACTGGGGACCTGCACTTAAAACTGAGTCAAGTGTGATTTATGTCGAGGATAGGCTTGTTGCTCACCTAGCCCCCACACACAGAGAAACACACGCACACATAAATTCACTGTAGAAACCATGCACTTATGCATATTTACTTCGAATGGGTTTCAACTGCCCTATCCTTTGAGCAACGATTTCTATAATTTTAACTAACTGTCAAAATACTCTAAACTAACCTCCCGAGTGGCGTAGAGGTCTAAGGCACTGCATCGCAGTGCTTGAGGCATCACTACAGCCCCGGGTTCGATCCCTGGTTCTGTTACAGCCGGGCCGTGACTGGGAGACCCATGAGGCGGCGCACAATTGGCCCAGCGTCGTCCAGGTTAGGAGAGCATTTGGCCGGCCAGGATGTCCTTGTCCCGTCATGCTGTAGCGACTCCTTGTGGCGGGCCGGGCGCCTGCAACCTGACTTCAGTTGCCAGCTGGACAGTGTTTTCTCCAACACATTCGTGCGGCTGGCTTCCGGGGAAAGCGAGCAGTGTTTTAAGAAGCAGTGAGACTTGGCAGGGTCATGTTTCAGAGGACGCATGGCTCTCGACCTTCGCCTCTCCTGAGTCCGTAGGGGAGTTGCAGAGATGGGACAAGACTGTAACTACCAATTGGATATCACGAAAAAGGGGTAAAAGTACAGAAAATCGATAAAAAAATTGATAAACTGTAAACCGTGTACATGTAATTCTGTAGGAGATGTAATGATATATCACAACAGTATGGCAGTAAGGCTTGAAGGTGTGAAAAATAACAGAGAAATACTGGAGTGTGTTAATCAGCAACTGAAATAACACAGGACCCATTCCCCATGTTTTCACACTGAAACACATCGATTCCCATGTTGCATTGTGGCACTTTTACTGGTAACGTTAGACCTGCAATGACAGAAAATAATGTGACAGAAGAAAAATCGGCCTCTGGCAATTGTTTTTCAATGCTCCTGTTTGAAGTCGGAGGGTCTTCCTGTTCAAGTCCTGTATGAGCTGTTTGTTTATGTAGTCCTGGTCTCTAAATCACTTATCGCATCAAAGAGCCCCGTTCTGTCCCATACAACAATGGGGGGTCATGCCAGCATGAAAACATGACAAGGATACAGACAAAGAAAATGCCTTCCTCTCTTGAAGTGATGACAATTGGTGTACCCAGATTTATGTCATGTTGACATTACCAAGAGAAAAAAAAGTCTGAGAGACTTAGTCTAAGCTATTTATAACTATAGCTTACTGCTATTTCTGTATTGCTTAATTCATTTTCTTATTTTGAAGGTACTATATGCGGAATGGCCAGTTCAATTCAACATCCATGTTCTGAGCTAATTTAATGGTGGCACAGCTAATACAGTCTTCCGCTCAGTTTGGTGTGAATGTGTGATGGGTGAGAGGAGCGAGAGCAGTGACTTGATCCATTTGAGGAAGGTGGGGGAGTGGGAGCCAGACAGATTAGGCCTTCGCAACGAGTCTGTGCCATCTGAAGAACTTTGCAGGGAGTGACCGAGTGTGGACTTCACTCAATAACTTCTCAGAGAAAAGGCATATATTTTTTTGTCAGATAGCCTCCACACAACATTTGTATGCAAAACAACTCATGACCCCAATCGATGGACCAGCTTCCCTTTGAAGGTTTGCGCCAAACTGACAAACCAGGGTATTTGGCGCAGTTTATTTTTTATTTATTTTTTCACCTTTATTTAACCAGGTAGGCTAGTTGAGAACAAGTTCTCATTTGCAACTGCGACCTGGCCAAGATAAAGCATAGCAGTGTGAACAGACAACACAGAGTTACACATGGAGTAAACAATTAACAAGTCAATAACACAGTAGAAAAAAAAGGGGAGTCTATATACATTGTGTGCAAAAGGCATGAGGAGGTAGGCGAATAATTACAATTTTGCAGATTAACACTGGAGTGATAAATGATCAGATGGTCATGTACAGGTAGAGATATTGGTGTGCAAAAGAGCAGAAAAGTAAATAAATAAAAACAGTATGGGGATGAGGTAGGTGAAAGTGGGTGGGCTATTTACCAATAGACTATGTACAGCTGCAGCGATCGGTTAGCTGCTCAGATAGCAGATGTTTGAAGTTGGTGAGGGAGATAAAAGTCTCCAACTTCAGCGATTTTTGCAATTCGTTCCAGTCACAGGCAGCAGAGTACTGGAACGAAAGGCGGCCAAATGAGGTGTTGGCTTTAGGGATGATCAGTGAGATACACCTGCTGGAGCGCGTGCTACGGATGGGTGTTGCCATCGTGACCAGTGAACTGAGATAAGGCGGAGCTTTACCTAGCATGGACTTGTAGATGACCTGGAGCCAGTGGGTCTGGCAACGAATATGTAGCGAGGGCCAGCCGACTAGAGCATACAAGTCGCAGTGGAGGGTGGTATAAGGTGCTTTAGTGACAAACGGATGGCACTGTGATAAACTGCATCCAGTTTGCTGAGTAGAGTGTTGGAAGCAATTTTGTAGATGACATCGCCAAAGTCGAGGATCGGTAGGATAGTCAGTTTTACTAGGGTGAGTTTGGCGGCGTGAGTGAAGGAGGCTTTGTTGCAGAATAGAAAGCAGACTCTTGATTTGATTTTCGATTGGAGATGTTTGATATGAGTCTGGAAGGAGAGTTTACAGTCTAGCCAGACACCTAGGTACTTATAGATGTCCAGATATTCAAGGTCGGAACCATCCAGGGTGGTGATGCTGGTCAGGCGTGCGGGTGCAGGCAGCGAACGGTTGAAAAGCATGCATTTGGTTTTACTAGCGTTTAAGAGCAGTTGGAGGCCACGGAAGGAGTGTTGTATGGCATTTAAGCTCGTTTGGAGGTTAGATAGCACAGTGTCCAAGGACGGGCCGGAAGTATATAGAATGGTGTCGTCTGCGTAGAGGTGGATCAGGGAATCGCCCGCAGCAAGACCAACATCATTGATATATACAGAGAAAAGAGTCGGCCCGAGAATTGAACCCTGTGGCACGCCCATAGAGACTGCCAGAGGACCGGACAGCATGCCCTCCGATTTGACACACTGAACTCTGTCTGCAAAGTAATTGGTGAACCAGGCAAGGCAGTCATCCGAAAAACCGAGGCTACTGAGTCTGCCGATAAGAATATGGTGATTGACAGAGTCGAAAGCCTTGGCAAGGTCGATGAAGACGGCTGCACAGTACTGTCTTTTATCGATGGCGGTTATGATATCGTTTAGTACCTTGAGCGTGGCTGAGGTGCACCCGTGACCGGCTCGGAAACCAGATTGCACAGCGGAGAAGGTACGGTGGGATTCGAGATGGTCAGTGACCTGTTTGTTGACTTGGCTTTCGAAGACCTTAGATAGGCAGGGCAGGATCGATATAGGTCTGTAACAGTTTGGGTCCAGGGTGTCTCCCCCTTTGGAGAGGGGGATGACTGCGGCAGCTTTCCAATCCTTGGGGATCTCAGACGATATGAAAGAGAGGTTGAACAGGCTGGTAATAGGGGTTGCGACAATGGCGGCGGATAGTTTCAGAAATAGAGGGTCCAGATTGTCAAGCCCAGCTGATTTGTACGGGTCCAGGTTTTGCAGCTCTTTCAGAACATCTGCTCTCTGGATTTGGGTAAAGGAGAACCTGGAGAGGCTTGGGCGAGTAGCTGCGGGGGGGGGCGGAGCTGTTGGCCGAGGTTGGAGTAGCCAGGCGGAAGGCATGGCCAGCCGTTGAGAAATGCTTGTTGAAGTTTTCGATAATCATGGATTTATCGGTGGTGACCGTGTTACCTAGCCTCAGTGCAGTGGGCAGCTGGGAGGAGGTGCTCTTGTTCTCCATGGACTTCACAGTGTCCCAGAACTTTTTGGAGTTGGAGCTACAGGATGCAAACTTCTGCCTGAAGAAGCTGGCCTTAGCTTTCCTGAATGACTGCGTGTATTGGTTCCTGACTTCCCTGAACAGTTGCATATCGCGGGGACTATTCAATGCTATTGCAGTCCGCCACAGGATGTTTTTGTGCTGGTCGAGGGCAGTCAGGTCTGGAGTGAACCAAGGGCTGTATCTGTTCTTCGTTCTGCATTTTCTGAACGGAACATGCGTATCTAAAATGGTGAGGAAGTTACTTTTAAAGAATGACCAGGCATCCTCAACTGACGGGATGAGGTCAATGTCCTTCCAGGATACCAGGCCAGGTCGATTAGAAAGGCCTGCTCACAGAAGTGTTTTAGGGAGCGTTTGACAGTGATGAGGGGTGGTCGTTTGACTGCGGCTCCGTAGCGGATACAGGCAATGAGGCAGTGATCGCTGAGATCCTGGTTGAAGACAGCGGAGGTGTATTTGGAGGGCCAGTTGGTCAGGATGACATCTATGAGGGTGCCCTTGTTTACAGAGTTAGGGTTGTACCTGGTGGGTTCCTTGATGATTTGTGTGAGATTGAGGGCATCTAGCTTAGATTGTAGGACTGCCGGGGTGTTAAGCATATCCCAGTTTAGGTCACCTAACAGAACAAACTCTGAAGCTAGATGGGGGGCGATCAATTCACAAATGGTGTCCAGGGCAGAGCTGGGAGCTGAGGGGGGTCGGTAGCAGGCGGCAACAGTGAGAGACTTATTTCGGGAGAGAGTAATTTTCAAAATTAGTCGTTCGAACTGTTTGGGTATGGACCTGGAAAGTATGACATTACTTTGCAGGCTATCTCTGCAGTAGACTGCAACTCCTCCCCCTTTGGCAGTTCTATCTTGACGGAAGATGTTATAGCTGGGTATGGAAATCTCTGAATTTTTGGTGGCCTTCCTGAGCCAGGATTCAGACACGGCAAGGACATCAGGGTTAGCAGAGTGTGCTAAAGCAGTGAGTAAAACCAACTTAGGGAGGAGGCTTCTGATGTTGACATGCATGAAACCAAGGCTTTTTCGATCACAGAAGTCAACAAATGAGGGTGCCTGGGGACATGCAGGGCCTGGGTTTACCTCCACATCACCCGCGGAACAGAGAAGGAGTAGTATGAGGGTGCTGCTAAAGGCTATCAAAACTGGTCGCCTAGAGCGTTGGGGACAGAGAATAAGAGGAGCAGGTTTCTGGGCATGGTAGAATATATTCAGGGCATAATGCGCAGACAGGGGTATGGTGGGGTGCGGGTACAGCGGAGGTAAGCCCAGGTACTGAGTGATGATGAGAGAGATTGTATCTCTGGACATGCTGGTTGTAATGGGTGAGGTCACCGCATGTGTGGGAGGTGGGACAAAGGAGGTATCAGGGGTGTGAAGAGTGGAACTAGGGGCTCCATTGTAAACTAAAACAATGATAACTAACCTGAACAACAGTATACAAGGCATATTGAGATTTGAGAGAGACATACAGCGAGGCATACAGTAATCACAGGTGTTGAATTGGATTGGGAGAGCTAGCTAAAACAGTAGGTGAGACAACAACAGCTAATCAGCTAGCACAACAACAGCAGGTAAAATGGCGTTAACTAGGAAGAGGGAGGGTCGGATTAACTACACACAGAGCCTGAGTGCGGCTGGGGCCGACAGATAAAACATAAACAAGCAGAATGGAGTACCGTGATTAATGGACAGTCCAGCATGCATCAGCTATGTAGCCAAGTGATCAGTGTCCAGGGGGCAGCGGTGGATGGGGCAGGGAAGCTGGACTGGCGAGTGTTATCCAGGTTAAAAAAAACTAACAATGACTAAATAGCTTGTAGCTAGTTAGCTGGTTAGCTTCTGGAGGTTCTTGAGTGTGTTCTAAAAATTAAAAATAATAGTGATTCCGTATCACATTGGGTGAGGCAGGTTACCGGAAGGTATAAACAAATTAAAGATCGAAAGAGATAGAAAGTAAATATGGGTCCAGTGAGTGTTTGGGACTCGGCGATTCAGACGGTTAGCAGGCCTGTGCTAACAAGCTAACAGTTAGTAGGCCGGGGCTAAACAAGGCAGCAGTTAGCGGACCGGGGCTAAACAAGCTAGCAGTTAGCAGGCCGAATTAGCAAGCAAGGAGATAGCAAGGGCTAGAGAGTTAGCCTTTGGGGGACGTCGCGATGGGGTGAGTCTGTTTATTCCTCTTCATGCGGTGACATCGATAGACCGGTCGTGGGACCGGATATTGTAGCCCAGGAGTATGCTTCGGTGGTAGCACAAGGGCTCTGGCCGGGCTAGCTTCAAGCTAAGTGGGTGGAAACGCTAGCCAGGAGTAATCATCCGGGGTTGCGGTTAGCTAGATAGCTAGTTGTGAAGATCCAGCTGAAGATGTTCCGTTTGCGGTGGGAATCCGGGGATAAAAAATAAATAAATAGGTCTGTTATGCTCAGGTTAGAGTCGCGTTGTTCGAACTGGCGAGAGCTTTCCGAGCTGAAGGTTAGCTGATGACCGGTTAGCTGAAGACTGCTAGCAATGGTTTGCTGGTAGTTAGCTGGCTAGCTTCAGTCGAGGGGTTCCGGATCCGAAGTAAATATAAATACTTTAGGAAAAATAGCGACATTGGGTGAGGCGGGTTGCAGGAGAGTATTTAGAAGTTGAGGTTTAGCAAAAATTTTTAAATGATATGCGAAGAAAAAATATGTAAAAACAAAAAAAAACGATATATACAAAGGGATGCGACACGACAAGACGTCTTACTGCTACGCCATCTTGGATCAGGATCTTTAATGTGGTGTTTCGCTTTGGCATCAGTCTTCATGCTAGATATTTCAAAAGACAACCTGTACTACCTTAACCTCTAACACTGCCTCTACATTGGGTTTATCCATTTCCTCTGGTCCAATTTCTCTGTAAAGATGAGACAACAAACAGCCATGCGTAGAAAGCCAACACACAGCTGACGTCAGAGACTGATGCTCTCTACTCCCCTGAATATATACTTTATCATAACCACTATGTTCCTCAAGCCTGATAGGCTTAAATGTACGGGAACAGGAAACTCGCAAGGTAGACTAATGCCATAATACTCCGACCTTAAAAGAGATTGCGTGGGAGAGACCCAAGGCCAACAATATGGCTACATCCCAATACCCGCATCCTGTCTGGAAATGGCACCTTCAATCTCTTCCTTTTTTCTGCAAAATGGCTTAATTTTGGGGCGGAAAAGGGTCTGTTACATGAGGGCCGACAAACAATTGTGGGCACTAAGTCTGTGCGAGCCTGTGTGAACGGTTAGGAGTTTATGGCTATAGACCACTATGACTGGTCCCCAAATACCTCTGCTAAATGAGTAGCAGTTATTTTTGCTTTGTTCCTGAGTAGTAGCCCAGATGTACTCTAGGGGGAGTTTATAAATCCCTTATATTCAAGATAAAAGCTGTTAGGGTTACACCCTGTTGTCAAAATATTATGTATCCCCATCGACTTGCTCATTTGCTAACCGCACCTTGCGCTGGTTGGTGATCAAATTGAAAATGAGGAAATGTTACACCTTCTAGTGTATGATGACTTAATTGTCATTTTAGTTACAACTCCTCCCCTCCATGCATTTACATCAGAAACACATGAGAAATAATTATCTCCATATTAATAGCAACATTCACACTGTTATGGCACATGCATTCATTTACCACGATGACATTAGCCTGATTGCCTGCATTTGAGGCAAATTTGCTGGGTCAGCAGACCAAAACGGACACCTCCCTCTGGCACCTAATGAAAAAGGCATAAGCAGGCGCTGAGAAGGTCAGGCGCTGGGCTGACAGTTGCCCTGCATGTCTCTCCCTCTCCCCTGACAGCTTTTGCGTCAGGGGTTATCGGGCCATTGGCTCCATAGTGAAGGTGCGAGGAGAGGGCAGTTAGAACAGGATGGGGCTCTTTGGCTCTCTCTGGCTGGCCACAGCACATCTCTCTCTGGCTGGCTACAGCACATCTCTCTCTGCCTGGCTACAGCACATCTCTCTCTGGCTGGCTACAGCACATCTCTCTCTGGCTGGCCACAGCACATCTCTCACTGGCTGGCTACAGCACATCTCTCTCTGCCTGGCTACAGCACATCTCTCTCTGGCTGGCCATAGCACATCTCTCACTGGCTGGCTACAGCACATCTCTCTCTGGCTGGCTACAGCACATCTCTCTCTGGCTGGCCACAGCACATCTCTCACTGGCTGGCTACAGCACATCTCTCTCTGCCTGGCTACAGCACATCTCTCTCTGGCTGGCTACAGCACATCTCTCTCTGGCTGGCTACAGCACATCTCTCTCTGGCTGGCCACAGCACATCTCTCTCTGGCTGGCTACAGCACATCTCTCTCTGGCTGGCCACAGCACATCTCTCTCTGGCTGGCTACAGCACATCTCTCTCTGGCTGGCCACAGCACATCTCTCTCTGGCTGGCTACAGCACATCTCTCTCTGGCTGGCCACAGCACATCTCTCTCTGGCTGGCCACAGCACATCTCTCTCTGGCTGGCTACAGCACATCTCTCTCTGCCTGGCTACAGCACATCTCTCTCTGGCTGGCTACAGCACATCTCTCTCTGGCTGGCCACAGCACATCTCTCACTGGCTGGCTACAGCACATCTCTCTCTGCCTGGCTACAGCACATCTCTCTCTGGCTGGCCATAGCACATCTCTCACTGGCTGGCTACAGCACATCTCTCTCTGGCTGGCCACAGCACATCTCTCACTGGCTGGCTACAGCACATCTCTCTCTGCCTGGCTACAGCACATCTCTCTCTGGCTGGCCATAGCACATCTCTCTCTGGCTGGCTACAGCACATCTCTCTCTGGCAGGCCACAGCACATCTCTCTCTGGCTGGCTACAGCACATCTCTCTCTGCCTGGCTACAGCACATCTCTCTCTGGCTGGCCACAGCACATCTCTCTCTGGCTGGCCACAGCACATCTCTCACTGGCTGGCTACAGCACATCTCTCTCTGCCTGGCTACAGTACATCTCTCTCTGGCTGGCCATAGCACATCTCTCTCTGGCTAGCCCCAGCACATCTCTCTCTGCCTGGCTACAGCACATCTCTCTCTGGCTGGCTACAGCACATCTCTCTCTGGCTGGCCATAGCACATCTCTCTCTGGCTGGCTACAGCACATCTCTCTCTGGCTGGCTACAGCACATCTCTCTCTGGCTGGCCACAGCACCTCTCTCTGGCTGGCCATAGCACATCTCTCTCTGGCTGGCCACAGCACATCTCTCTCTGGCTGGCCATAGCACATATCCCTCTGGCTGGCTACAGCACATCTCTCTCTGGCTGGCCACAGCAGATCTCTCTCTGGCTGGCCACAGCACATCTCTCTCTGGCTGGCTACAGCACATCTCTCTCTGGCTGGCTACAGCACATCTCTCTCTGGCTGGCCACAGCACATCTCTCTCTGGCTGGCCATAGCACATCTCTCTCTGGCTGGGGACAGCATGTCTGTCTCTGGCTGGCTACAGCATGTCTCTCTCTGGCTGGCTAGTGCATGTCTCTCTCTGGCTGGCGACAGCATGTCTCTCTCTGGCTGGCGACAGCATGTCTCTCTCTGGCTGGCTACAGCACGTCTCTCTCTGGCTGGCTAGTGCATGTCTCTCTCTGGCTGGCGACAGCATGTCTCTCTCTGGCTGGCTACAGCATGTCTCTCTCTGGCTGGCTAGAGCATGTCTCTCTCTGGCTGGCGACAGCATGTCTCTCTATGGCTGGCGACAGCGCGTCTCTCTCTGGATGGCCACAACATGTATCTCTCTGTCTAACGACAGTACATCTCTCTCTGGCTGGCTACAGCACGTCTCTCTATGGCCGTCGACAGCGTGTCTCTCTCTGGATGGCCACAGCACGTCTCTCTCTGTCTGACGACAGCACGTCTCTCTCTGGCTGGCTAGAGCATGTCTCTCTCTGGCTGGCGACAGCACATCTCTCTGGCTGGGGACAGCACGTCTCTCTCTGGCTGGCTACAGCATGTCTCTCTTTGGCTGGCGACAGTTCTTCTCTCTCTGGATAGCCACAGCATGTCTCTCTCTGTCTGACGACAGCACGTCTCTCTCTGGCTGGCTACAGCACATCTCTCTGGCTGACGACACCATGTCTCTCTCTGGCTGGCTACAGCATGTCTCTCTCTGGCTGGCTAGAGCACATCTCTCTCTGGCTGGTGACAGCATGTCTCTCTCTGGCTCGACAGCATGTGTCTGGCTGGCTACAGCATGTCTCTCTCTGGCTGGCTAGAGCATGTCTCTCTCTGGCTGGCCCAGCATGTCTCTCTATGGCTGGACAGCGTCTCTCTCTGGATGGCCACAACATGTATCTCTGTCTAACGACAGCACATCTCTCTCTGGCTGGCTACAGGTCTCTCTCTCTCTCTGGATGGCCACAGCACGCTGTCATTACAGCACTCTTCTGACTGGCTACAGCAGCATCTCTGTCTGGCGACAGCACGTATCTATCTGGCTGGCTACAGCACGTCTTTCTCTGGCTGGCGACAGCACATCTCTTTTTTTTGCTGGAGGCTACCTCCCTCCCTCCTCCTTCTTCTCTTCCTGCACCCTCGCTACCCTGCCATCCTTGTCACATCTAGTGTGTCGGCCGTCACCTTGCTTTCCACCGTGTCCCAAGGCTCCTGCCAGGTGTTCTGGCTCCCCCGTAATGAAACACAAGGGGCAGTGGGACGGGGTGCGAGGACACAAATTGAATCGGGCCTCTCCTTTTGTGCTGCATTAAGAACTCAATTAAATGCCAGCCAGCATCTGCTGCTGCACTGGCAGGCATGCACACCTGATTCACTGACTCGCACCTCTGTGTGTGTGTGTGTGTGTGTGTGTGTGTGTGTGTGTGTGTGTGTGTGTGTGTGTGTGTGTGTGTGTGTGTGTGTGTGTGTGTGTGTGTGTGTGTGTGTGTGTGTGTGTGTGTGTGTGTGTGTGTGTGTGTGCTCACACAATGGATAAGGTGTCTTTGACAGTATAATCACTCATACCATTCTTCAAGGTGACAACTGTCCTTCAGTTTACTCTCCTTAGATTTTGTGATAAAGGGATGTAGAATCCTATAGGTGGGATGGAGTTTAGCACTTATGCACATTGTCTTTCTCAGAAAGCTATTGTTTGTATTGATAAGTAAGACTTTTTGAGAGGAGTTTAGGACTATGGGTAACATGGACATAGGAAGGGCATAAGAGATAGCGAGAGAGATAAGGGGAGAGAGAGGGAGGAAGGAGCGACCGTTCATCCCAGACTGGGACTTCATCCATCATTGGAATCAGCGTGTGCTGTAATTACTGTGTCAAATAGATGAGACGATGCCTTGGAGGAAATTGCGTGAATGTTTGTGTATGCACACCCGTATGAGCAAGTGGGTGGGGGCAGGGCGATGTCCTGTGGACACCTTATCTTCATAATCATCTCCACTCCCAGATCGCTCCTACCTCTGCTGTCATCAGTCATACATAGCTGTGCTGTCAACTGGTGCTGCCATGCGTTGCCAACATCAGGGTATCAGGAGAGGAGAAGTCTTAACTCTTTCAATGGCACAGCCCTTTGAGGAGACTGGATCCTACCATTCTAAGGACATAATGTAGCAATGCAGCAAATAATAGGATGATGGGAGTAATGCTAACAAACCTATCAGGCTAGCCCAGATTGACAGTAGTCTCAATCTGGGAGCTGGAAGTGTGCTACTTTTATAGAGCTGGAAGTGTGTTACTGCATGTGGACTTGCTAAGGCACAGGTCAATCCCCTTGTCTGAACGGAAAGTATTTTCTCAGTCAGTCTTACACAAATTAAAGGCTCCCATTATTGCACTTAATTCAGATATTAGCTGCCCGCTGGTCATACAAGAACTCTGACCAGATAATGGCAGGAGCTCCATACTCAAAACATGCATGTGGGGGAGGTAGGGATATTTCTCCAGAGGTCCGGCCCTGTCCTCTCGCTTGAGAAGTTATCTGAAAAATGAGGAGTGTGTCCTGCAGCCATATGGAGGAGAGCAGCGTAGCACATGAAGACGTGGAAATAGTGTTAGCCGCTTGACTGCCCGACGTTGGCAATCTAAGCACTGGTGAACCAGTAAAAGATCTAAGTGATGGCGAGGATTCCGGGCTGGTCACTCACCTCGGCATTGTGACAGGTCACGATGGGGAAACAATTTTATCTGTTGGCGAGCAGCGGTTTCCATTGCCTGAGATTAGAAAAACATTGTTTGAGAACACAGTAGACAATACAATTATCACCCATTACGGTGCTTTAAAACACTTTCTATATTATATACATTTGCATACTTACAAATGACTGTGTACTGTCTTTTATAGCATGTTTGTACTCTTATGAAGGTGCTTTAATTAAAGTGTTGTGGCAATACACCCTTTGAGATTTCAGCACAGCTTTCCCCTTTATTTAAATGGCAACACAGCTACTCTCCTGGGCTATTAGCGAAATGTAACATTTGGTGCCATATGTTTGTAGGATGTTTGGGAATAGCGATCATCCGGCCTTGTTGTAACTTACATTTTGCCAGTTAATTACCATTGTGACATCGAAATGAGGGGACAAAACCGCAGATGCCAGGACCATGGCATGGAGACATGCCCCTTGGAGAGAAAATAATAGCATTGAGCTGGGAAATCATTACACAGTAGAACCTGGAAATCTCCAGGGATGATTGCCTTTAGTAAATATGAACATGAACAGTTAATTTGTAGTAGTAACAAAGTCAGAACATTTATGGGAGCATTGCTGTTACGTGCTATCTTAATTTGACCAGTTTCTCAGAGCAGGAAAATTATCATGTGGATTATAGTTAATGGACCTTTTTGTAGGGGTTGATAATTTTTTTGTTAGAATAAATCAAGTCTGACATTTTAAAGTTGAGATGGCAAACTATAGAAGCCTTTTTATACCTCAAAAACACTATATTTAGCATTTTTCTGTGATAACAAAGTGATAAAATGAAGATAGCACTTCTTTATGCATGCTGTTGTTTTTCATAGGCCAGAGAAATGTGGGAAATGAGGATATGCAGGATCAACTTGATGGCAGTGCTGCAGCCAATATAATCAAATAATAATGTCAGAAAACTATCACACTTGCAGGTCCATGTTGCCTGGGTTATGAACACAATCAGAATTTTTTTCAGAGCAGGTGACATGAGGAGAGAGCGTCTGTGTGTGTGTGTGTGTGTGTGTGTGTGTGTGTGTGTGTGTGTGTGTGTGTGTGTGTGTGTGTGTGTGTGTGTGTGTGTGTGTGTGTGTGTGTGTGTGTGTGTGTGTGTGTGTGTGTGTGTGTGTGTGTGTGTGTGTGTGTGTGTGTGTGTGTGTGTACGTGTGCGCGTGCGCGTGCGGGTTACTGTTAGAGGTTAGGTTTAGGGTTAAGGTTACGATTAGGGTTAAAATTACGGTTAGAGTTTAGGGGTTAGAAGTTAGGGTTAGGTTTAGTTTTAGTTTTAGGGGTTGAGGCTGAGGTTATGGTTAAGGTTAGGGAAAGTAGGATTTTGAATGGGAATACATTTTTGGGTCCGCGGTTGGATAGTAAAATCAACATGTGTGTGTGTACTCATTTGTGTGTGTGTGTTGTGTACTTGCAGCCGCAAAACAAAACAAGCCCTGGTCCAGAAAGCCTTGGGGCTATTTATAGGAGGTGGCAGGCTGATTGGCAGACTTCTCTTAATAAGCATGCTACGATAGGTCCTTTAAAGACGCTTTGCCGCTGACAATAATTAAATTGTGTTTTGATTTTCTCATTAGCCTAATCTCAAGTGGGCCTCGTTATTGTGTAATTGTCCCGCGTTGACATGACATCTCGTTTTGGGAGCTGACAGCCGTATGCCACCGTTTTGGGGGCGGGGGGGGGGGGGTAAGGGCTTCCTCCAAGGTGCTGGTTGGACGATTTCTTTGTTTCCCCTTGGCTGATGCGATGACAGGGGGGGGGGGTTGGAGCGCAAGTAAAGTAGCGTAAATGCATTAATGGAGTGAATCAGGACACAATGTTGTCCTTTCGTTTTGACCAGAAGTGGCTTTGCTGCGTAGTATATACAGAAATCTAGAGATGTGTGTGTGTGAGCTGGTGGCAACTCACCATAGATACATTACATTGATACATACACTGTAGATACATACCCATTGAGTACACATGCTAATGCACACATTGCTTGTTACCTTATGAAACCTGGGTATATCAACAACTTGTAAAAAACAGGGTAAGATTTTATACTGATCGTGACACAATGGCCTTACTGGTCTTATATCAAATTATTTATTTTGTTTTTTTGTTTCCTTCTTATGGGTAAATCCTAATACCATTACATTCTGAGAGGGATTCTCATTTGTTTTAACACAATCGTTGCATGTAGCAAAGTGCTCAAAAAAACATTACAGTCATTTCTCACGTCTCCTAAATCCTTTAGGAACAGGTGAGAGGAAAATAGTTCCCAGGAGAATTGTGTCTGTGAACTTTACTGGGTTACAGCTGAAGTTACAACTATAAATCAAATGCTAAAAGACACTTTCCAGGTTGACCTTATAGCTCAGTTGTCATGGAAATTGCGTATTTTTTAAAATAATAAGATCAGATATTAAAGGTACCCGTCAATGTATGGGCTCTATCTGATAAATATATTGATGGTGAAACTTTTTTTTAAACCTTTTCTTTGCAGTATTTTACATAGACTTGTCAGGTTTCTAGCAGGGAATAAATCATCAGTCTTGTACCCGGTTTATTGTTGCCAGTCTTTAGCAAGCCAAATGTGAATGCTTTGACCTGCCCATTGCCCTCCACACCTGTTGAGTTGAATCTCACTGCGTTGTCAAGGTATTAGAAGAGCTGGGACCACAGAAATAGAATGAATAGAACGTGCTTACAATCTCTAACCCTGGCAATTTGACTGGTAAACTCATGGGTACAGTCACAATGGCCACCTGGTATTGTGATGCAATAATTTCCATGTTAATATAGAATGTTCATTCAAATGATGTCGACTGATGTTGCTCATGTAATGGAATGTATTTTTGTAATGTCAGTTGAGTTGAACAAATCACAGCATATATTGATGGGTACACTTCCTGCTTTTATTTCCTGCTTTCACTTCCTGCTTTGCTCGATGGGTACACTCACAATGGCCACCAGTCCACCCATTATGCCATCATTGACTTGTATGTGGACGGCCATTCTATTCATTATATTTCTATGGCTGGGACACAATGAAGGCACAGACCTGTATGTGAGCAAATCCTGTGAGCGGGAAAGTGATCCTCCCATTTGCTGTCCCCTGTAAAAAAAAACACACTATTTTATACTTGGTTATTTCCCGCTTGATATTTTGTTGGATGAATTTTTTACGGACGTTTCAGCGCAGGAATTTAAAATATCCAAATTTTTCATAAATCAATGACCAGTAATGGTTATTTGAGGAAATGTACTTTACATACATTCTATTTTATCTTGAAACTCGTTGAACCATATACATTTTGGGGTAATGTGTAATTCCTACCCTAATATCTGTAGTGCATAATATCTTTAGTCCTAACGTCTGTAGTGCATAACAGTAAACAAATAGCAGCACTTATTAAGGTAAATGCATCAGTCTACAAATGTCCCCAAGGTTGGTAAATGTGACTAAAACATTTGCATTCAGTCCCTAACTCTTTCATGTACCAAGGTCAAAAGTCAAAGCAAATAACCTGCGGTTTGGAGTTGTGAAAGCTCAAAACGAACAATCCCCCATCAAGGTACAATACAACTATGTAAACAATGGGGGGTGACTTCACTGTACAGACATTACATTTGATTTCATCACTGTAACCTTGGTTCCCAGACAGAAAACCAAAAAGAAGTGTGGTCCTTAGACACACTTCTCACAGAAAGGGAATCAGGTTTACATAACGATATCAGCCCTTACTACTTCAGTAACCATGCCATATTTGGGTAGAGGAGGGGGTGGAGGTAGAGGAGAAGGGAGAAACCTTAACCCTAGTAATCCCCCACAGTTCCTGCCATGGCTCCTGTCAGAAACCCTGGTGATGCGTTCAGAGGGTGTCCGGTGTCCCCAGAGGCGTCATGCCCATAGGAGGAACAGGGGCACGTGCCCCCTCAGATTTATCCTGTTTGTTAAAGAAACATTTTTGTTGTTGTTTCTTTATAATACTACTAAATACAGTGCCTTCAGAAAGTATTCAGACCCCTTGACATTTTCCGAATTTTGTTGTGTGATTAAAATGTGTCATTTTTTTTGTCAACGATCTACACAAAATACTCTGTGAGGTCAAAGTGGAAAAAAATTCTAACATTTGTAAAACAAATATGAAAAATAAAACACTAATATATCTTCATTACATTACTATTCAACCCAAATAATCAATATACGCTATACTTTATATACAAAAGGTATGTGGACACCCCTTCAAATTAGTGGATTCGGCTATTTATTTAATTGTAGACAGGTGTATAAAATCCAGCACACAGCCATGCAATCTCCATAGACTAAATTGACAGTAGAACGGCCTTACTGAATAGCTCAGTGACTTTCAACGTGGCACCGTCATAGGATGCCACCTTTTCAACAAGTCAGTTCCCTGCTAGAGCTGCCCAGGTCAACTGTAAGTGCTGTTATTGTGAAGTGGAAATTGCTAGGAGCAACCATGTCTCAGCCGCAAAGTTGTAGGCCACACAAGCTCACAGAACAGGACCGCCGAGTGCTGACGTGTGTAGTGCATAAAAATCATGTTCTCCTCAGTTGCAACACGCACTACTGAGTTCCAAAATGCTTCTGGAAACAACCCCAGCACAATAACTGTTCATCGGGAGCTTAATGAAATGTGTTTGCATGTTGGCATGCCTGAGCAGCCGCACACAAGCTTAAGATCACCATGTGCAATGCCAAGCATCGGCTGGAGTGGCTTGAAGCTCGCCGCCATTGGACTCTGTAGCAGTGGAAACGCGTTCTCTGGAGTGATAAATCACGCTTCACCATCTGAC
This sequence comes from Oncorhynchus keta, assembly GCF_023373465.1. Classification (NCBI taxonomy): domain Eukaryota; kingdom Metazoa; phylum Chordata; class Actinopteri; order Salmoniformes; family Salmonidae; genus Oncorhynchus; species Oncorhynchus keta. The sequence goes on along the minus strand of NC_068424.1, from coordinate 56,666,423 downwards.
AGACTGATCTGGGTTTGGTGGATGCTAGTAGACCGCTACCTGCCCCAATGCATAGTTCCAACTATAAAGTTTGGTGGAGGAGGAATAATGGTCTGGGGCTGCTATTCATGGTTCGGGCTAGGCCCCTTAGTTCTAGTGAAGGGAAATTTTAATGCTACAGCATTCAATCACATTCTGGATGATTCTGTACATCCAACTTTGTGGCAACAGTTTAAGGAAGGCCCTTTCCTGTTTCAGCATGACTATGCCCCCATACACAAAAAAAAGTGAGGTTCAAACAGGAATGATTTGTCGAGATTAGTGTGGAAGAACTTCACTGGCCTGCACAGAGCCCTGACGTCAACCCCATAGAACACTTTGTTTGGGAAGAATTGGAACACCGACTGTGAGTCAGTCCGAATCACTCAACAACAGTGCCGGACCTCACTAACATCTAGTGGAGAGCCTTCACAGAAGAGGAGGAGGCTGCTTTAGCAGTAAAGGGGGGACCAATACCATATTAATGTCCATGATTTTGGAATGGGATGTTCGACGAGCAGGTGTCCACTTTTTGTAATGGAGTGTATGTTAGCATCACCTTTGACAGCTATCTTTCTGGTTAAGTCTATAAAAGCTTTACACACCTGGATTGTGTAAAATACTGTATGTACATTGTTCTTTTCACAATTCTTCAAATTTTGTAAAATTGGTTGTTGATCATTGCTAGGCAACCATTTTCAGGTCTTGCCATAGATTTTCAAGTAGGTTTATGTCAAAACAGTAACTCGGCCACTCAGGAACATTCACCGTCTTCTTGGTTAAAAAAACTACAGTGTAGATTTAGACTTGTGTTTTAGGTTGTTTTCCCGCTGAAATGGAAATTATTCTCGCAGTGTATGGTGGAAAGCAGACTGAATCAGGTTTTCCTCTACGGTTTTGCCTGTGCTTACAATAGCTCCATTCCATTTGTGTTCTATCCTGAAAAACGCCCCAGTCCTTATCGATGACAAGCATACACATAACATGATGCAGCCGCCACTATGCTTGGAAATATGGAGTGTGGTATCAGTAATGTATTGGATTGGATTTGTACCAAACATAACACTTTGTATTCAGAAAAAAAAGTATTGCTATGCCACATTTTGTGCAGTATTGCCTGGAATATTTTTATTCTGTACAGACTTCCTTCTTTTCACTCCGTCAATTAGGTTAGTGTTGTGGAGTAACTGCAATGTTGTTAATCCATCCTAAGTTTTCTCCTATCACAGCCATTCAACTCTCTAACTGTTTTAACGTCACCATGCTGAAAACTGAGGATGGTCAAATCCATGAGCAGTTTCCTTCCTTTCCGGCAACTGAGTTAGGAGTTAAGATTGTATCTTTGTAGTGACTTGGTGTATCCATCCAAAGTGTAATTAATAACTTCACCATGCTCAAAGGGATATCCAATGTCTGTTAATCATGTTAAACACGATTATTGCACACAGTCCATGCAACTTATTACGTGAATTGTTATGGACATTTCTTAATCCTGAACGTATTTAGGCTTGCCTTCACAAAGGGGTTGAATACTTATTGACTCAAGACATTTCAGCTTTTCATTGTTTATTAATTGGTAAAAATGTTGAAAAACATAAATCCACTTTGACATTATGTGGTGTGTACAGGCCTGTGACAAAAAAAATCTAAATTTAATCCATTTTAAATTCAGGCTGTAACACAACAAAATGTGGGAAAAGTCAAGGGGTGTGAATATTTTCTGAATGCACTGTACCTAGCAATTGTATGAAATTGGCAGTAGCAAGCCCGATTGGTTCCCAATATCACAATCTCATAACTAGCTACTAAGATGCCATTTCAGGCTAGCAATTAAGTTAGAGTAGCTAGCTTATCTAAATATCTTAGCTGGCATTGTTACATTCGTCGATGGAAGGATCGGACCAAGGTGCAGCGTGGTAGGCGTACATTTTAATTTATTAAATGAACACCGAAAAAACAACGAAACATAACGTCAAGTAGGGCTAAACAGCACAGTACCAAAAACAAGATCCCGCAAACTGCCTAAGTATGATCCCCAATCAGAGACAACGACAGACAGCTGCCTCTGATTGGGAACCATACCAGGCCAAACAAAGAAATAGGAAAACTAGATTGCCCACCCTAGTCACACCCTGACCTAACCAAAATAGAGAATAAAAAGGATCTCTATGGTCAGGGCGTGACAGGCATGCCTGCTGTCAAAGTTGGTAGACTTTAGAAATTACTTTTACTCACGTTTTGCAGAGATACAAAGAAACTTATTTAGTTTAATAAAAAAAAGAACCACCAGTAAAGAAGATACAGACAGCTCTAGAGGTATACTTAGATTTGCAGAAAAATATACATATTTATTTACATAGAATTAAGCATAATGATTATGGCTTCAGATTGGAGGATAAAGCTCTTTCAGGTCTTTGAAAAATGCAAAATTCTCATCAAACTATTGCAGTTTTGTAAGTGTTGTTTTAATGTGTCAAGCTTCAAGACTGTCAGTGGAATTGAAGGTTAAGGACAAAATAAATTGCGCTAGGAGTGTCTGAGCGGCTGATTATTGATATATTCTCTCCTCAACATGAACAATAGCAGTTCAGCTGCACTGTGAATTGTCTGCATGTTTGGTGTTCAGTGCATCTACAGCTGCTATTCCGTCAATACAGTTTACAGACTCCCAGTGTCTCTGTCTCCTGACACAAATTTACATAAAAATGAGTCTGTCCCCCACACCAGAGTGATCCAACATCTGTGTTGATCAGAATTAATTGAAATCTGTAATGTTGTGCAGCAGTGCTAATTCACAGAGTTACCAACAGAATATATAGCAGCTATTTAGGGATGTCTTCATTCCGCTGATGACCAGGAAAATGTAAACAAATGCATATGCAATACTATTGAGATGTTCTTTTGTGTATGCTTGTGGTATTGTCAGCGATCAGCACTTGACTAATTGATCGGTCTATAGTTCTGTGATACTGTTGCGTTGTTGTTCACCATTGCTCTGATACCATACCGCTCATTATATATATTAGTACCTCATTGGCTGTTGAAAATCTTCTCAGACTACAGATTAACCCTAATATGGACTATACTGTTCTGATACTGGATAGGAGACTCCTGTGTTAGCAGTACTGTAGATGTCCTGTTATTTCAGTTAACCAATTTAAATGGTAAGCAAATGACAAAAGCTATGTCCATACCTGCACCCCCATAGTGTGGTGGTCACTGAGATGGAGACAACCATTTATTCTGGCTTAATCGGGGTTCAAAACACCAGCAAGATTTGACTCTTAAGCAACCAGTGATCTGTAAAGGCACTCCGCTGGGGTACCCTAGTGAGTCTCTTTTATGCTGTGATCTATTGCCCTGCTTTAACTCCGATGATCTATCACACGGAACTGGCAGTAACGGATGAGAATGATCCTCTGGAAAAACTCTCTCATTTGTCTTTGTCGCAGCCAGTGAACTAGAGGAGAGGCTAATACAGGGAGACGGCCCAGGGAGGGGTATAATGATGTCTCTGTGCTCCTCTCCTTGCTCGCTGCATACGGAAGGCATATTAGACCATAATAAAGCCAGGCCTCGCTTCCCTTCTTTCTTTTTTCCCCTCATCTCTCTCTCTCTCATTTCCACTCCCCGTGGTTCTCCTCTCTTACTCCCACTGTCTCTTTCAGCAGGTCCCCTTTGGCTTACTCGCTTTGGCTGTGGCCATTTTTTCCTCACGACATTATATTTCATATAAGGCTATGAGACTTTGTGAAGGGGTTGAATGAGAGGTGATATCAATCTACTTTCCTGTCTATTTTAGAATATAATGATAACACGTTTCTTCGTATGAAGTGTTACATAGTCTTATAAACATATTCAGTCACAAGACACTATGAAACTGTATTATAAAGCAATAAGGTACTAGAGGACCGTTAGTTGTGATTTATTTTCGATATATAACAACCTCTTGTACCTTATTGCATCACTATAATCTTAGTTTCAGAATGATCTATTAGAAGGTTATAAGGCCATATAATACTTCGTAAGAAGGTGTTTCAAGAAAAGTGTTACCAAGATAAACCATTGCATTGGTAAAGTTTCCCGGTATAATTTCAGGTGGATGGCAACGCCAGAGATCTGTTACCAAGTTTAGAGCCATGCCAGTGGATGGCAGGACATCTTTTTGGGTGGGACTTCCACAGAGGATGGAAATAGAGAGTGAGAGAGGGGAAGGAGAGTGTCCATCATAACATTGAAGGTAAATATAGCACAGCTCCAGCCACAGACTAGTCTTGACCAATCACAGAGGACCACGATCAGTGTGTCAACCACTTCTCTGTCCAGTATCAGGTGCATGGGAACCTGACAATCAATCCATGCCAGCCCAGTTCTTAATAATATTCTGTGTGTAGTTGCTTACACAGGCTTGTCAGGGGGAAATAGAAATGCCATGACTTTTACCAGCCAGACTCGCTCGCTGTACGACCATCCTGTTTGAATTGCATTGCTCTCTGGATTCCAGCTTGGAGAGGGTGATAAAAGCAGAGGCCCAGCAGCTATTGGACTCTGACGTTGGGCAAAGAGCCGAGCTGGGCTGTTGCCTTCCCTCTGTGTGGGGGAAGAACTGTAGGCCAGACCGTGGGCCTGAAGGCCAGGCTGAGGAGGCAGGACAGACATGCAGTGCAAGATCCCAAAGTCCAGAGACAAGGGACTTACGCAGAGAGAATACACCCCCTGATACCAAAGCACGTGTACACACGCATAATACACCCCCTGATGCCAAGCACGTGTACACACGCATAATACACCCCCTGATGCCAAGCACGTGTACACACGCATAATACACCCTCAGACACATGTTCACATAGAGAGAAAGGAAAATGGCTAACCTTGAATGTATAAATGGCTAACAAGCTCTTAATCCTGTCAGGGAAAAGATCCGACCACAATAGTATGTATCTTCCACGGTAACCAGTCAGTTTCCCACCAGGAAGCTGTGTTATGAGTCAAGTGCCCTCAATGACGGACGCACAGGAGACCAGCAGGAAGTGTGTGTGTGTGTGTGTCCAGACAGTGGATTTCCTGTGGACCAAAGAGAAAAGCGTCACTGTGGCTCATCTGTCATAAAGGTGACAACAACCTATGTCAGGCTTCTGCATTGTTTGTGCATGTGGTCATAGCCACGGGAAGTAGGAGTGCTGAGGGTGCTGCAGGACCCCCTGAAAAATCTGCCCAAACGACTTCCTGGGGCTATGCATGTGGTTATTGCTGATAAATGAAGAGACCAGCACCAAAGAACTGTCAACTTCAGGCCTTGGGGAGTGAATCAGAGGATATTGTCTGGACACCCATCCAAATCCCTGAGGACTCATACGGGGAGCAAATTAAATCTGAAATGTGTCGAGATGTATCTCTGGGCAAAAATAGGTAGAATCAACATAATTTCCTTGTTATTTCAACTTAATTCATATTTACTTACTTACTTACTGGTGGTACTGAGCAGTGAAACGAAATTTCAGTTATTTTTTGTTTTTAAACAACTAATTGGTTCAATTACTTTAATTCCATTTAGTTCGCTTCTTTTCTGCGAGCTCAGTGCACACATTGCACAGTTGGTCTAGTTTCCAACATGCCAATAATCTACATAGTTTAGCTAATACAACGGGGTTATTAACTACAATGACCATAATCCATTGCGCATCTACTTGTCCGGAGTGTGTTTCTTTTACGCCTGCTACAGAAGAGGTAGAAGAATGCATGGTCGTGAGGGGATATAGAGAGGAGCTGTCGAGATGATTGATAGTTGGTACTCAGCAGTCATAAAGTATGCCTTATTTACTTTGAAGAACTCCTAAAATTATGATTTTAGTACTAGGCAAGTCCGCTAAGAACAAATTCTTATTTACAATGACAGCCTACACCGGCAACGCTGGGCCAATGGCACACCCCCTATGGAACTCCCAAACACAGCTGGTTCTGAACCAGGATGTCTGACCTGACACCTCAAGCACTGAGAGGAAGTCCCTTTGACCACTGCCCCACTCAGGAGCCCGTAGGTAGCAGCATAGGCAGCAGCTCTATAGAGATGAGGTGATGACGTGGAATTAAATAATAAAGTCATCAAAAAGAAATGAAATACACAATAATATTATTGTGTATATACACAACAACTGAAATATTATATTAAATTAAAGTCATGTGAATAAAGGATGGTTAATAAGTGATAAGCAGTAATGTCAGTCACTACCATCATGGGACTTTTATTTATTGTTTTATTCTGTGTTGTTACAGCATTCAACCCAAATGATTGAAACCGAAATCGGAAAACAAAACATGATTATTTTTTAATAATGAACTGAAACCTCACAGAACTCAAAAAGCACGAATCGATTAGCTCTACTTACTTGACCTGATGTCTTTGTTGGTGGGGTGTTTGTTTTGTCAGACTGGAGCTCTGAGTGACAGTCAGAGAGTTATGAACGGGCTGTTGTGGTGGTGGCAGGTTGCAAGGACCAAAGTATTCCTCGTGAGTCCCTGCTTCCTGAAGGTACTTTACCTCCATTACCCTCCACTGGAACACAGACTTGTTGTGTGACATGTTCCATAATTCATCTGCATGTCTTGCTCAAGGTTTTCCCTGAGCTGTTTTTCCAATTTTCTCTCTTGTCTGCCTTGACATAGTTAAACGAAAGGCTTGTTATGGGTAAGGGTCATTTTTGGGATCTCAAGCAGAAGCAGTGTGACACATTTAATCACTTAAATTCATATTAAATACTGGTGTGTTTAGTCCGGCCAGGCCATTTCCAGACATATTGATACACATTGCAAACTAGGGAGAGGAGGACGCAAATACAGTGAGATCCCAAAGTATTGGGACTGTGACTAATTTGTTGTTGTTTTGGCTCTGTACTCCAGCACTTTGAATTTGACATGATAAAATGACAATGAGGTTAAAGTGCAGACTGTCAGCTTTAATTTGAAGGTATTTTCATTCATATAGGGTGAACAGTTTAGAAATTACAGCACTTTTTGTACATGGTCCCCCCCATTTTAGGGGACTAAAAGTATTGGGACAAAAACACATACAAGTATTTTCAAGTTGTCAAAAGTTTGTTTCAGATTATTTTGTGCCCAATAGAGTCCTACCCATTCCTGAGGCCTACCCATTCCTGAGTCCTACCCATTCCTGAGTCCTACCCATTCCTGAGTCCTACCCATTCCTGAGTCCTACCCATTCCTGAGTCCTACCCATTCCTGAGTCCTACCCATTCCTGAGTCCTACCCATTCCCCTTCCCTACCCAGGCCCGATTGCTTCTCCCAAATTTAAAGCCCGGCCCTGCCCGATACCCGCAATCAGAAATAACTTTCTCTGTTAGTAAATTCATTAGCTGCTCCTCTCTATCTGTCACTCAATCCCTGCTCATGGTGGCTCTGAGTCGTTGAGTATCCATAGCAACGGCTTTGCTTGGGCTGTTCTACTCAATGACGAGACATGAGAGAGCAGTTAGCTGTTCGCAACTTTTCCTCACTCTAAACTCCGACAAAACTTAAGGAGCATTATTATTTTACGTGAAATAATCTCTTCTGTCTTATATTTGACGAGGTTGAAGCACTAAAGACAATGTTATGATCTTAGTCAGATATGACTGTAATACGCAACAGAGCACGAGCAAATGGCTCAGCTTCAAAATGTTGGTGATCGGGTCTCCCGGGTGGCGCAGTGGTCTAGGGCTGTGCCACCAGAGACTCTGGGTTCGCGCCCAGGCTCTGTCGCAGCCGGCCGCGACCGGGAGTTCTGTGGGGCGAAGCACAATTGGCATAGCGTCGTCCGGCTTAGGGAGGGTTTGGCCGGTAGGGATATCCTTGTCTCATTGTGCACTAGCGACTCCTGTGGCAGGCCAGGCGCAGTGCATGCTAACCAGGTCACCAGATGCATTGTGTTTCCTCCGACACATTGGTTGCGGCTGGCTTCCGGGTTGGATATGCGCTGTGTTAAGAAGCAGTGCGGCTTGGTTGGGTTGTGTTTTGGAGGACACATGACCTTTGTCTCTCCTGAGCCCGTACGAGAGTTGTAGTGATGAGACAAGATAGTAACTACTGACAATTGGATACCATGAAAAGAGGGTTAAAATACACGTGTTGGTGATCAATATAGTGATACCTGAGCCCTACCCGTACCCTAGTTATTGATGAAAACATAGACCCTAACCCTATGTATAATGTCGGGCCCTTTGAGTGGCAAAGCTCTAACTGTTTATAAAGCCTCTGTAGTCAGCTATAGCCTTGGGTGAGAAACTGAGCTAGAATACATGTAATTGAATGCATGATTTGAATGTTAAATGTTTAATATTTTGCCACCAAATTATGCTTCAGTGCTCCAATACATTTTCATCAGCCTTGAGATATCTACATATAATGCACAAATTTATTTTCTTAAAACCTAGAACTTGATCTTTGTACTGGATGAAATTAGCTCCCACATGGCATTCCAACAGGGTAAAACAAATGAACATTCTAAGGAATGAACAGTGGTCTATGGGCGACCGCCTTTTTGGTCCATTCGTACTTCATTCCATTCTTGAAGTGGCAGCATAGCTCAGCTCATGCTGACCTCAAACCCGACTCCACAGCCAGGTCACCTGCAGTAGAGTTGTAGATGGGGATGGCAGACAGGCATAAGCATCTGCCTCTGATTCCAAAGGTTTCAACTTTGAATCCAGCAATGGAAAGTTATTTTTGATATTTTTGTTTTAAGCCTATCCCAAACCTTAACCCTTACCTTAACTATTCAGAGTTAATGCCTAACCTTAAGAATTTGGAGTCAATTCCTAAACTTAACATTAAACACTTAGAAATTTGACGTTTGGACAAGTTCAAAATTTGACGTTTGAGAAACATGGATGAAGGTTTAATTCTGACACGAGACTGTGAGAGCTGGTAAGACTCCAAACCCCCTGGCTTATGTGTCTCAGAGATCAACAGTCAATCATGTGTTTTTTTTGTTGAATAAAGTGAAGCTTAGGTTAGACCCCTTTGCCATTAGCTGGCTAATTGGAACCAGGGTCTGTAAAAATGGGAACTTTAGTAAAACATGCTGTATAATTCTTAAGGCTAACCATAAACTAACCGATTTCTTTCATTCCTTTAAAGGGAGCTCTAACTGAAACCTCTGTGTAAACTTTTACGAGGACCCCTGGGGTCACCAGTAAACCCGTTAATAGAGATGAGATATGAGTGGGGTACCTGGGACTCCCATTTCATTAGCATTTTTTTTGCGTTCTTTGGAGGGGTCAAGTGCTGTTCTGAGGCAAATGCAGCCTCATCTCGGATGTCATTTATATGAAAGAGCGAAACTAAAATGTTACCATTTAGACAGGACTTACCAGATAAGTGTCAACACACTAAAATAGTCCCTCAATTTTGTCAGATTTCTCTAATACCAAGTTTCTGGTGACAGCTACAGGAGCCACAAACAACCATGATGTTCCTTTAAGAGGTAAGACTCACTGTTTTACTGTCTTTATGTTCTCCTTGAGAAGAGAGAACATGGTGGCTAAGACCCACATCTTTGTTTAAATTGTTAAATTTTTAAATGTTTAAACATTTCATAAGGTTTCTTGTCTTTTTTAAGTACGATGATACAAATGGTCTGAAAGATTTGACATGGTACATGCTAATGCTGAGATGAGTTAAGGTCCTAGAGGATCCATTTCTAATTGATGTAGTAAAGGCTGAGGTCACTACCCTAAAGACATAATCATGCCGTCCCAGAGTGCAATGCCTTATACATAAGCAGACACTTTGACCGAAGTAGGACATGACACCATACCTCAAAATACATAGGCAGAAATGTATCCCACCCAAAGTAAAACAAAGTTCACCTCTCTGTGATCTCAACTTTTCTATGCAGCCTCAAACAAAAGAATGGAAATAAGTGTTCACAATTGCATGCCTAATTTACTTCATTCACACAGTGAGCAAAGAAATGTTTCATATCAGGGAGGACTTTAATACTTCTAGGTATTTTGTAGACTTTGACAAAGTGCATCTCAGATTTGTTACTCCCTCGTTCATTTTCGCCTGCCTTACAGTTGAGTCTTCAGCCTTTGAAGGAAACAGTCGTCTCGGCTCAGCAAGAATTAAGTGGCCGCTGAGTCATAGCAAATCTATTAGCACAGGAATGATGATGGTGCTGAAAATCCTGACAAAACAATTTGTTAATTTTACAAATGGTAATGATTTTTTGGTCAGTTGGCCCTGGGCAGCTAAAATATTAGGCCTGGTAAATCATAATGTTTTAAGAGTTCATGTGTCTGTGATGGTGTGGTCGGCCAGGGCAGCATTGTTAAGTGTGACGTTAACAATCTCAGGTTACCTTGAAGCCTGCGCCCCAGCGAGTCCGAGACCACCCTTAGATTAATCTTCTTGTAGCGCCTTATAATTTGCCATTACAAAAGCCATTAAACCTGGAGCCTGATTCTGGGCCCAGGGGACTCCTTGTGAGGAGGGTGCAAGGCTCGGATAGGCCTCCAGAAAACAGACAGGTACTTAAAACAGGGTGAAAAGATCACTTTAAAGAAAACAAGAATGATTAATGGGGAAAAATGAGGGCCCTTTAGGTTCCTTTCATCTGGGACTGATTCAGGTCTTCAGTGGGCCATTAACCCATAGGACAACTCTCCGCTGCATACGGGAGAAATGAAGTCCCAGTGCTGGGTTCAGACAAATGTTTATGCCTCAGAATGAGAGTAGAACGGGAGGGACTTCGGAGAGAATTTCAACAGAACAAGGTCTATTATTGACCAGTTGGAGGAAAAGTTCCACTGATATTATTAGTAATGCTGTACATGGTACAAGTTAATAAAGATAAGATGTGAACTACATCTTGGTTGTAATCATGCAGTGGATGGCTACTGATTACGTACCGTTCCTAAAATAGTTGCGCATACGGCAACAGATTAATTTATTCACGTATTCATCCACAAACTGTTGAATTTCGTGATTAAAATAGACAGAACATTCAAATAATATTACTATACCTTATAATGATTTCAATCTCAGACTTGCGCAAACTTGGTTCATTTATCAACTGGACAAGATTCCCCACCTATACAATTCTATTTGGAATGTCAATCTTCATTGTGTACGTAGAGTGCTGCATCGAGGAGTATTCCTATTCCTGTCATTATCATACCTAGGAACCATCACACTGTGTTCCATCACACTGTGTTCCATCTCCTTTATAGGTTCATGGGTGAACATAGGAAACATATGACTTTGCATCTCCAAAAATGTTACGCAAGAAAAAAATGATACCACAGCATGAAGACGTCACCCCGACGTCGAAACGTCACTCATCTGTTCGCATCCTGTGCAATGGATTAAAATGAGCAAAAATAAATACATCTCAGCCTTTTTTGACAAGGTCTCCAACACCTTTTTACCTTGAATTAGTCCTTTTTGAAGTTATTCTTGGTAAGCAACCTTCCTTCCCTTTTTATTGATGAAGTGCAAAGGCCCACCTCAACACTTATAAACGTTTGTTGAATGCTTGCATATTCTGACTGGTTCATAACTTGCTAAAAATATTTCTGAAAAATTAATCTTACTTAAAATTAACACTCATGTTGCACATTTATTACATAATTCATGTTAGGTGGATGTATAGCTAAATCATTATTTCGGTACATATTTTTATTGAGCTTGTGTGGAAAAAATTGTGGTTCTGGTTAGCGACTGAATTTTCACATCCAACGTTTCCATTAAAACTGTTGTGACAAAGAGCCCAGGTATGGGTGTAAATAACCAGCTTTTGGATGGAAAAGCCAGAGCATTGGTATGGTTCGTGGCAAGTACAAAGCCCACACCTGGCTGGAAGTGAAATCAAATCTATCCTGAACTCTGCCTCTCTCACTTTGCTCTGGCAGTTTTCTTCAAGCAGAGTTCTGGGTGAACAGGCAGTCAAGTGATTTCAGTCCAGGTCACACTCAGAGACAGATTCACACAATAATGCATTTTAAAGCTGTGGCTTTGCCATGACTAAGCACTATACCAAACTGGGTTACATTGTATCTGTTTATGAGAGACTTTCCCTCTGTGTATCAGACCCTTTTTCTTTCTTTATAAAATATCACTAGTAATTGTATTTATCTTTTTAGACATTTAATTTGTATATTTGAGTAATTTAGCAGATGCTCGATTGCCACTGTGCCACCATGGCAATCGAATCCACAACCCTGGCCTTGCATGTCACATAGGTTCCCGTGTTGGTCTAACAACTGAGCCGGTGTGACAAATGTATGGCTATCAATGTCAACCTGCCAACATTAAAAAAACGAATCCCAAAACCTACTGTGACATATTTCAATGGTACGTCTGTATTAAGATCAGAATCTTACCCTTTACATAAAGTATATAATGAGCATTAAACCACATGTTAATCATTAAATACATCCTGTAATCTGTAAGTCAGTGACTATGGTTATGTTCTGTCGTCTCCAGTGATGACGTTGCTCCTGATTAAATCAAGGCCCTGATTCAATTATGGCCCTGAGATTTATCTCCCTAAATCTAGTTCCTTTCACACGGCTGGTCCCGGGAGAGAAGGCATCTCCTGCTAGGAAGGAGGAATAACCATTCATTAACCTTTGAACTGGAAGGAGTGTCAATTGAGTCACCAGAGTGTGCCTTTTCACTGTCAGCAGTGCCCACCACCAGTCAAAGCAAATTGACAATTTACACTGCGGACCCAAACTTTATTAACCTGCTCCGTGCTTTAATGCAGTCACTTGATCGTCCAATAAAGCACGCCCAAGCTAAGCTCAGATCTGAATTACATGTGTTATGTTAGCTTGTAGGGAATCGTTGAATGCCTGTTTTTATAGTAGATTTTAGGGTAATGTGGAGAAAAACTAAGAGGAAGAGGGAAAGAGTTCACATGAATACATAAATTGTGCTCAACTTCTATGGGGTGTGCCGATCTCAAATAAATACAAAAACAAACCAAATGTCATGTCCAGTGCCAAAGCGCGTCCATGGCCCCTGCTTTGGAGAACAGCATGCATAACAAAGGCCTGGTCTGGTCTGTTAGTACTTGGCTGACCTTTAGTACGTTTACAGTTCTCCTGACATTTCTCCTGATGGAAAGAAAAATACGAGGCAAAGCTGCTAAAAGAGAAATCAGGACTTTCAGCTCTGTTTCCCCAGTTAGAGAAGGGCTTTTATTGATCCAAATGTTTTGGTTTTTATAGAGGGTCGATGTTCCATGTTTGTTAACACTAACTTGTGACTGTTTTCATTTCAAAACATGACCCGGATTTTATTCGTTTTCATGACTGGTGGCATGGCTGTGAGGAACGGACGGAATGGAAGATCATGAAATGGACATGTCTAGATCGCCTTTCCACAGAGAGTTCTGCATGGAACCCGAAAAGGTTCAACCTGGAACAAAAAGGGTTCTACCTGGAATTGGTTCTTCAAATGGTTCTCCTATTGGGACAGCTGAAAAACCCTTTTGGAACTCTTGTTTCTAAGAGTGTACATATCCTCTAGTTCAAACCTTTTAAAATAAAAACCTATCAATCAAAATGATTCAAATAAATAAATACTTTTTTCATCTCTTTTTAGATTATTTCCCTGTCCGTATCTATAAATCTAACAATGTATTGCATTAGGATTATTATGGCTCCAATGCCACCATATCCTTGTAAGGCCTTTTCTCTTCCCTCCAATCAATTCTGTGTGAGGGGGAAACCTGTGATCCAAAGATGGGGCGGGGACAGCTGCTTAATAATTCAGGAGAGCGAGATTAAAAAGTGAATTCGGACAGCACTTTATTAAAAGCCATGGTAATTACTTCAGAACGCGCTGTCACTGCCTCAATAAGAGAGACTTAATTTGGTTACAGGCGCCTTGCATGTAATTGCTGAAAATGAACAGTGCCGTCTCTTACAGAATCCTATCCACATGGAATCCCCATCCCACACCTGATTCAATAAGGGGCATTATGAAATGATGACTGCGATTTCACATAGTCTTTGACACAGCATTGTCTTTGGAAAAGATCTCATTGTATTACTGAAATGTTAGTTTGCCTACTTCATGTTTTATCATACATCTTTCCATTCTGGAATCTGACTCATACAAATTATACAAACATTTGCTGTGGTCTGCATAATTACAACACATTGTTACACAGTACTTACACATTTAATACTGGTTTGCTATTTCGATTTGTGTAATTACAAATGCAGATATTTACATGCATTATATTACAATGTTGTTAGACTTTTTTATATAGGTTTTAGTGGCACTCAATGTAACGTTGTACTGGAATGGTAATCATTTTCATCTACACAGAGTATCAAACATTAGGAACACCCTCTTCCCGCTCAGAACAGCCTCAATTTGTCGGGGCATGAACTCTACACGGTGTCAAAAGCGTTCCACAGGGATGCTGGCCCATGAGTCCAATGCGTCCCACAGTTGTATCAAGTTGGCTGGATGTCCTTTGTGTGGTGGATCATTCTTGATACACACGGGAAACTGTTGAGCGTGAATAATCCAGCAGCGTTGCAGTTCTTGACACAAAACGGTGCGCCTGCCACCTACTATCACACCCCGATCAAAGGCACTTCAATATTTTGTCTTGCCCATTCAGCCTCTGCATGGCACACATAAACAATTAATGTCTCAATTGACTCAAGGCTGAAAAATCCTTCTTTAACCTGTCTCCTCCCCTTCATCTACACTGATTGAAGTGGATTTAACAAGTGACATTAATAAGGGATCATAGTTTTCACCTGGATTCACCTGGTCAGTCCATGTTATGGAAAGAGCAGGTGATCTTAATGTTTTGATGCTCTTGAAATTTAATATTGATATGTTGTAGGCTAGTATGATCATTTTCATGAAACACATGACCAAAAGTCTACATGACCAAAAGTATGTGGACACCTGCTCGTCGAACATCTCAGTCCAAAATCATGGGCATTAATATGGAGTTGGTCCCCTCTTTGCCGCTATAACAGCCTCCACTCTTCTGGGAAGGCTTTCCACTAGATGTTGGAACATTGCGGCTGGGACTTGCTTCCATTCAGCTACAAGAGCATTAAGTGAGGTCGGGCACTGATGTTGGGCGATTAGGCTTGGCTCGCAGTCGGCATTAAAATTCATACCAAACAAAAGTGTTCAATGGGGTTATGGTCAAGGCTTTGTGTAGGCCGGTCAAGTTCTTCCACACCAATCTCGACAAACCATTTCTGTATGGACCTCGCTTTGTACACGAGGGCATTGTCATGCTGAAACAGGAAGGTTCCTTCCTCAAACTGTTGCCACAAAGTTGGAAAAACAGAACCGTCTAGAATATCATTGTATGCTATAGCTTTGAGATTTCCTTTAAAGTTGGCACTACGCATTTGGGCAGGTAGCGTTCTACTGGCATCTGTCAAACACAGATTCATCCATCGGACTGCCAGATGGTGAAGCTTAATTCATCACTGCAGAGAACGCGTTTCCTCTGCTCCAGAGTCCAATGGCGGCAAGCTTTACACCACTCCAGCCCATATGCTTGGCATTGCACATGGTGATCTTAGGCTTGTGTGCTGCTGCTCGGTCATGGAAATCCATTTCATGCAGCTCTCGATGAACAGGGTAGTGAGTGCTGCAACGATTTTGACGATTTTTTTTCACGCTCTAAGCGCTTTAGCACTGTGTGGCCTACCACTTTACTCCTAGACATTGACCAGGACAGCTCTAGCAGGGCAGAAATTTGACAAACTGACTTGTTGGAAAGGTGGCATCCTATGACGATGTCATGTTGAAAGTCACTGAGCTCGTCAGTAAGGCCATTCTACATCCAATGTTTGTCTATGGAGATTGCATGGCTGTCTGCTCAATTTTATACACCTGTCAGCAATGGGTGTGGCTGAATCCACAAATTTGAAGGGGTGTTCACATACTTTCGTATATAAAGTGTATTTCTCATTCTTGTTTTTTCAACACATTATTCTGGAGGTCCCTGGTGATGTCACTCATTCAGTGTTCCAATCTTTTTCTGATTTAAACGTGAGCTGTAATATGAATCAATGAACCCAGTTGCTCGTTGTGTGACCACCCATCGTGTCATAAATGGCATATTAGGCACTGGGCTTTTTCCCTCTACAGACACTACATCACAAAACTGAGGGAGTTGCTACCAGATGGTTAAACAAACACATCGCCCAACTGCCCATTACTCAAATCCACTTAGCACCCCTTGTCAACATATCTTTCCCTCATCTGCTACTTCTCCTATCTTCTGTACATGGAGGGAGGGAACTAGAGGGAAAAAAGAAGAATATTAAGTATGTGGAATAAATTCTTGCTTGGTTTGTTTAATTTTAATCAGCAAGCCCACCCATCCCCAGCTGTCTCTCTCTTTCTGTCTCCCTCTCTACTTGTCTCGCTCTCTCTCTCTACCTCTCCCTCTCTACCTCTCTCTCTCTCTCTCTCTCTCTCTCTCTCTCTCTCTCTCTCTCTCTCTCTCTCTCTCGCTCTACCTCTCTCTCTCTACCTCTCTCTCTACCTCTCTCTTTCTCCCCCAGGTGTGTTGAAATGTGAGGGCGAGCTGCGAGACACCAGGCGCGTGTGAGGGTCACTGAGACAGAGCCCAAATGGGCTGTCCAACCGGGGCCTTTTTGTGAGAGCGCTCTGGAAGTCGCCCTGGACTCGGGGAAGGTGTTAAGAGTTGGGAGGTCGCGGGGTCATCCCATTTTCCTTTCCTTCTGCTTCAACCTCATGCTTAAAGCCTAAACGTCGTACTTGAGAGGGTGATTTATTATACAGTGTCTTCTCCAGCTTGTCTGAAGGGAATTGCTCTTCTCACTTTAAAAGAACTCACAGGCATTTTTAATTGGGTTAAGATGCTTCGTTCGGCTTTCTCATCCTTTAACTGTTTGTGTGAGAGAGCTATCTTAATCAAGACCATTCCAATGAGCTGAGTGAGAGATTGCGGAGGGAACGTTTGATATGGAATCTTTGCCATTCCTCTGCGTCTGTTAGCAGCAGTGTAGTGCGGGTGAAAAGTTGAGAGATAACTATTATCTCAGGCCCATAATAGTCAAAGGCATGGACACTTAAAGGGAATGCCACTGGTGACAGCCCAAATTGCATTTGGCTCTTGGAATGTGTAAAAGATGATTTTCAGACAGCAGAACATCAAACCCAGTTTAACTCCACCACTCCTGGGGGATGATGGGCACTGGGAAGGATTGAGGGCTGACAGGCGTTAAAAGTAGAACCAGATTTTCTGTCCTTAAAACTTTCACTTAAAGGCACTATCTGTAATCTCAACAGCCTGACCCTGCCACTTTGTGCTCATGAGTGAGCAAATGTTTTGTGTGGTTATGTGAGTAGGCCTATATTATTGTGTGAATTTCTGAGTACAGTATGTGTGAGTACAATAATGCATGTTTAAGTGTTAAATATGTTGTGTTTCAATATGCAAGCATATTTCCATTCTCCCTTTCAACCACGAAAGATACTTTGTGTTTCAGTTTCCTGATAAGCTTATACGTGTAGAGTGGGTAACACCATTGCTGGCACCGCTGAGATATATTTTCAATTGAGCACTGACACATTGTGCAAGAGCATCAGACGAGTGAGAGACATTAGAAGAAATGCTAGCTGGCTAATCTAGCTCTCTTGCCATTGACTTCACTGTTATTGTTGCAAACATTATGGCACAAGAGGGAGTGCTATATAATATGAGTTGAGGAGAGAGGGAAGCGTTCTTGGATGAAATTGAAGAGTTCACCCGACTGAGGTTGTGACTTAGACCATGTAATGACAATGAAATGTTTACTGTTATTGTAAAGACAAACATTTGGCAGTACCCGCTGCCTTATTCCGTGCATTCTGATTTCATAAAGTTGTCCTGAAACGGGGGGTGGGTGGGCGGGGGGGTGGAG